>NC_135664.1:18672345-19317012 GCF_964188315.1 Podarcis muralis | reverse complement strand
TGGATTAGATGATCCTTCCAGCGCTATGATTCTATTATATTTATGAACTGCACACCTAAACACACTAGGTAGGGAGTGAATCCCATTGGACATGGACTTAAATAAGTATACAGTGAACATCCTTAGGACTGTGCTATAAACACCTTTATATAATGAAGGCTACAATCCCATACACATACCATACACTTACAGCTGGTTTTACGTCTAATCTCCTGTGCATAGGATTATGCATCCTGGAATCAACCAAATAATATTGTTCAATGTAGTTGCACATACTGTAGTGTTTAATGTTTGTTACATTTAACTTTCAACAGAATTAACGAAATGGATGTGCTACAAAATTGCAGTCCGCTGCTGAACTATTTAAGGCTTCAATTTTATTCACACTAATCTGGAAGTAAGTCCTATTGAAGTCAATGAGGCTTTCTTTTCTGAGTAGGGTTGGATAGGATTACACTGTTTAAGACACTAAGAAAACCTTCATGCTTACAAAAATGTGGCAGAGTAATGATGTATTATGAAATCTTTAGGAGCTGAACTCTTATTTTTTACCCAGAATTTATGGCTCCAAAGAAACTAAATATTTAATATGTCTAGTCCAGGGGTAGGTAACCTAAGCCCTGTGAGCAGTATCCGGCCCAATCACCTTCTAAATCCTGCTCGCAGACGGTCCAGGAATCAGCGTGTTTTTACATGAGTAGAATGTGTGCTGTTATTTAAAATGCATCTCTGGGTTATTTGTGGGGCATAGGAATTCGTTCATCCCCCCCCCCCCCAAAAAAAAAAATATAGTCCAGCCCACCACATGGTCTGAGGGATGGTGGACTGGCCCACGGCTGGAAAAGGTTGCTGACCCCTGGTCTAGTCCTCCTTTTCTGCCAGTTAGGAATTAAATCAGTTCAGTTTCACTAAGCACTGAAACTTAGTTTCATGGTCTGTGACTGTAAGTGCTGGGAGGTAGAGAACCTAGGGTCAAGTTATTTCTCAACTGTTATTTCATTCACCACAACTGTGAAACATAGGATTGTCAAGGAAAGTCAGTGGAGGAAATGTCCTATTAAGTTTCATTCTAAAATGTAGAGGCCCAGTACCATATATAAAAATTTCCCACATGCTTATTAGAAATCTTCTGATTGCAAAAGCTTGCTGAAAGCCCTCTGTCACAAAAGGTTCTACAAAATGGTTTCTTTTTATATTTTGTTTGTTAAAAAAAATCTCTTGTCACTCACAGCAGCAAATGCATTCAAAAACCATTAAACCAAAAGCACGGGGACATTTCAAATGTCCAAATTAATTCAAAAAACTGGTGTGTGTTTTAGTGTGAGCATATGAGTTGGAGTAGTTTGTTCTGCAAAGCAAGGAAGCCTATATTGACCTAATGGTTCAGAAACCAAATAAAAAACAAGTAAATAACAAAATAAATCTAACGCAGGGAGAGAGAAACTAAATGATTTCATCAAAGAATGTGCCAAGAGTATCTGCAAAAAATTCATTAGGGCATTATCTGAAGGCACATGAGCTAACCAACTTGCTCTAAGAAGAACTTGCTCGAAGAAGTGTGCATGCACACGAAAGCTCATACCAAGAACTAACTTAGTTGGTCTTTAAGGTGCTACTGGAAGGAATTTTTTTTGTTTTGACTATGGCAGACCAACACGGCTACCTATCTGTAACTGCAACTTGCTCTAAGTAAGTAAAAGGTAGATGGACAGTTAAGTCCAGTCAAAGGCAACTAGAGGTATGGCGCTCATCTTGCTTCAGGCTGAGGGAGCCGGCGTCTGTCCACAGGCAGTTTTCTGGGTCATGTGGCTAGCATGACTAAACCGCTTCTGGTGCAACAGGACACACTGACGGAAACCAGAGCTCACAGAAACACTGTTTACCTTCCCGCTGGAGTGGTGCCTATTTATCTACTTGCACTGGCGTGCTTTCGAACTGCTAGGTTGGCAGGAGCTGGGACAGAGCAACGGGAGCTCACCCTGTCATGGGGATTCGAACCGCCGACCTGATTGGCAAGCCCAAGAGGCTCAGTGGTTTAAACCACAGCGCCACCCAGATCCCTTTACCCCTCTTTCTACATGCTGGCTGGCACAGAGTAGTTCCTGACTCCCGCCACCAACTGCGGTAGATTGACTAAATCTTTTGGCTGTGATAGTGTTTATTCTAGTGTCACAGACAGCTTTAGGATCATCTCTCTGCTGTCAATGTGGGGTACATGACTCGTATTTCCCTTGTCTACCCATATAAATTTGAGGAAATCTGGTTGGCCACTAGGTAGACTTATGGTCTGATGCTGCAGGACTCTTCTGATGCCCTGATGCTGATCACATGATGTTGCAACAAGCAGTGATCCAAATTTAAATCAGGCTGGGATTCCTCCCTTCATTTACTAAGTAGATGAGCTGAGCACTATCATTGCTCAGGACATTGCCTTAGAATAAGAGCTGCAGGCTGTTTCTGTTCTGTGAGGATGAAGCTACTTGCCTGGGTTTCTCTCCTGTTACGTACTGAGTTGAATAGGATCCAAAAGGCAGCATTCTGATTGGTCCTAGAACAATAGGATTCAGAATGCAGCAGTCTGATTGGTCCACAAGAGCCACCCAATCCAGCTTCAGGTGGAAGTGAATCTGCAACCTGATTGGCCTACAGGTGAATCCCGGAATTAGCCAATCACGTGGGGCCCATTGTGTAAATAATGTACATAAAGCAGACATTCTGGGGGAACTTCCATTCCTCCTCACCACTATGAGCTGAATAAAGAGCATGAAATCCACACTTGACTCCAAGTATATTTCACTCCCCAGTCTTTGGCCCCAAAACATTTCTATGCTTTTTTAAGTATTCTTGTCAAAAAGGTGCCTGAAAGTAACTATACTTTCACGTTTCTTACAGGAGTAGAACACTAAAGAAAAAATTCCTTTAATCCTGATGTTGATTTGTTCTATGATCTCAAGTGACACATATGAAGGTGCATAAATTCACATGCAGACACCTGGACAATAAAATCTGCTTTTCTGAGATGCATACATATCATTCATTCAACATCATCACTCAAAGTCCAGTTTTTAGTGGTGTACCATACATAACAGAACATGGTTGTAGTAGCTTAATTCTAGGCAAGATTTTGAAAAGTAGGACATATGACAGCCCACTGCCTAAATGTGAGAATGCTAAAGGAACAAACGTCATTTGGCTTCTCTGTAACAAAATCCCGAGAGCCATGGATTTATTGCATGAAGAGAAATACAGCATATGGGCACCTGGATGATCAACCATGGCAGTCCCCTAGACTGAGATTGCCCCACCCAAAAGGACATCTGTTGACTTCTGTGGCATCAAGTAACATAAGGAGAGTCCTACTCAACTAGTCCAGGGCTTTTTTTAGCTGGTGCTCACTGGAACTCAGTTCCAGCACCTCTCAGGTGGGCACCATGCCCATTCTAAGAGAACAAGGGAGGCGTTCATGGTGAGTTCTGGCATCACTTTTTCTAGAAAAATAGCACTGACTAGAACAAAGGTCCATCTAGTTAGAATTCTGTTGTCAAATTGATTTAATGCCTTCCCTTCACTATAAAAACCTAGGGCAGGTTACAGCAAGTGAAAAACACAGCAAGTGAAAACACATAGCCATGTCTAAATGCCAGAGATATTGGCTTAAAGCTGTCTGGGTCTGGACTGAGGAGGAATGGTGGGGACCGCCCCCCACTTCTCCTGAACCTTCCTGACAACAGGAGGACAGTATAGATTTAGAACAGTGGTTTGCAGAAGGGCATAGTTCAGAGGCTGCAGAGTGGAGAAGCTGGGAAATATTGGAAGAGGAACATCAGGAAGAAGAAGCACAAGGGGAGAGAGAGCTGACAGACTCAGTGTCCTTGGAAAGCATTCCTGACCCCCTCCCAGGAGGACCAGGCGGGCATTGAGGGTAGTAGAACAGAAAGCTCAGAAGCAGAAAGCTCAGTTTAACCAATGCAGGGGTGACAAGGCGGGCATTGAAGGTAGTAGAACAGAAAGCTCAGAAGCAGAAAGCTCAGTTTAACCAATGCAGGGGTGACAAAACATAGGGATGATGTAGTGGGGTGGGACTTTCCTTGGAGCAATGCTATTTCTAGAGAGAGACCCCATTCCTTTGTCTCTCTCTATGATTATTGAATAATCTAATTGGTAAGAACTATTCTCTGTTTTTCTGAGTCTTTTCTGCCACCGTGTGAGGGATCTGATTCCCCAAAGCCTGGCAAAAGGTAGACATAATCATGCTTTACGCCGTATTAGGTTTGGGCCATTGGACTTTAGATTATTGTTCTTTCAACATATATATTTTTCATTTGAATTTGGAATGTGGACTGCTAACCTAAGTAGCAGTATCTGGCATTAGCATACGTAAAATTTACATCGCACTACAACTCTTCATGAGTCTTGGCATACTGTTAAATGTTTCCGACTATATTGCATGGCTAAAACAATTGTTTTTAAGATGCACAAATGGTTAAAAGGGCAGAATTGGCTGGATGTGTTAACTGTTCCCTACTTTTGGAGCAGGCTTTCACTGCTTGGCACTTAGTACACACTGCTGTTCTGAATCCTGTAGGCTGGCCAGCTGGAAAAAATTATCTTGGAAAATTGGCCATATTTTTGACACTAATAAATGACTGAGTGTTGGCACGGAGTTACAGAATGCTTCTATGGTAGATTAAAATTATGTATAGATAGACTCTAGGTTGAGAACCTAAATGATTACAGTCATACCTCTTGTTACGTTCGGTTCAGGTTACGTATTTTCAGGTTGCGTCCCGCGGCAACCCGGAAGCGCCAGAAAGGGTTACTTCCGGGTTTCGCCACTCGTGCATGCGCAGACATGCAAAATGACGTCACACGCATGCGCAGAAGCAGCGAATCACGATGTGCGTGCACAGACATGGGTTGCATTCCTTTCAGGTTGCGAACGGGGCTCCGGAACGGATCCTGTTCGCAACCAGAGGTACCACTGTACAAGAAATGGAAGCCAGAGTCAATAATTGGGCAAATTAAACTTCTGGGTGCAAAAATGAACATATTTTTGGTTTTTGGTTTGTTTAGATATCTTACATATAGAAGCAGCTTAAGGGTAGCTCTTTCAGGTTAATTGATTTTTATATCAATAAGCATTTGCAACCCTTTGTCAAGGTGTTTCAGCAAGAACCCTAGAACTGTAGAGTTGGAAGAGACCCTGAGGACCATCTAGATTCTAGTCCAATCCCTGAAATGCAGGAATATGCAGCCGTCCCATTGGACCTGCAAACCTGGCGTTATCAGCGCAATGCTCTAGCCAACTGAGCTATCCAGATAGAAGTGAGCACAACTAATACACTGACTATATCATGGTATCTTCCCAGTTCGAGAGAGCAATTTTCAGATTATGCTAACTGCATGCATAGCATGTACAAAGCCACTTTAGCCAACCTGCTCACAGCAGCCACCATCCAGCCAAAGTCAAGGATTTTCAAGTCCCATTTAATTTCAGTTGGGGTGGTGGCAAAGTATGTGCTTTAAACTCTTCTGTTGAAATCAATGGGACTTGACAATGCTTAGCTTTGGGTTGATGGTGCCAAATGGGTATGGAATCAGTAGAGGTTCTTTTGAGTTCATTAGATTTGGGATCAAGTCCTTCAGGAGAACTGGAAAACATTAATTTAAAATCCGAAAATGCTTTTTCCATCGTACACTAAGGCAGTATCAATGTCTTTGTTTAAAATGAGATATCTCCTTTGCTAAATTAATACACTTGCTAATTATCCTCCAGTTGCCTTTCTGTACTTGCCTAATTAGTTTAGCTGTGTCATCCTATTGTCAAACTCGCAAATGATTCAATTAATCTTATCTTGTCGTCCCAATAGCCCTCTGCTAAAATGAACAATAGTCTAGTTTTTGTTTGTATCTATCTTTGGGTATAATAACTGCTCTGTATTCTGTTGTAATATTCCCTTGCTGAGAAGATATTTCTGTATAGTTCTTTGTACTAAAACTTTAGCTGTCTCAATAGTGACAGTAGTTTTTTTGGTTTTGTCACTGATGAAGCAGCCTGTGTCCTTAAATTGGTTACCGAAACCACTGCATGTGCATATATATATATATATGATTGCTTCCCATTGAGCAAATGTCCCTGTGTGATGCATATCCTGGGATTACAATAACGGAACGAAGAAAACAGTTTAGAAGCAATGAATTCTTTATTTTCTTTGCAAACTCAGGAATAAATGTAGCACTGCTATATGTCGGCTAATTAAAATCAAAATGGTATTACAGAATACATTTAATATTTAAAATTCCTCTATAGTACAGTGGTGCATCCATTATAATGACAGGTGCTTATGGCACAAGACATTTAGCAAGAACATGCAGGTAGTAAAGTACAATAACTGAAAGCCCAATAATATAATGAGTAAACTCAATAAAGTGCCACTGTATTTATGTAAAAGTAGTCTTCCACTCTCTCTGTATTTTTTCAAGAAGCCTATTTAAATGTTACTTCCTCCCAAAAAAAAAATTAGTTCTGGAAATTTTAGAGGATTGGTGTATCCACTTTATAACTATAGTTCAATATTTTAAAACATATATAGCCATAAGTATCAGTTGTGGTGGGCTTTTCATGTGTATGCAGTTAGCAGGTGATCCTAGCAAACTGGCTTTCTTTTTATTTCAGTGGCATGAAATCAGAGACGTAAGAAGACAATGAGAAATTTGTTCTGGGGTGGCCCGATGTTCAACATACCTGACGCCAATTTTGAGTTTTCAGTAGACAATCTCCACCCTGCTGTTGTAATTTTTTTACCTGGCTTCGAAACTGTAGAATGCCATTCCATCTTTGTGAATCATCCAAGGTACCTTCAAAAGATTCAGCTACTGAATAAAAAGATTGTTATTTGCATATATTGTCTATTCGGAAAGAAAGTGCAATTTTGGACTTGAGGTGTCAAAAGCAGATAACGGAGGTTTTGAAAGTATTTTTTAATTTGCTGCATGCTGACTCCATATGGAACTCAAAAAGTTGATTTTATCTTAAGGTGGAAGGTGGCTACATTAAATCAGCATTTACTTCTCACTACTATCTATTTGCACAGCACCATAGCAGTCACTCTGACTGTTTACACTCCCGAAATAATTTTACTCTGAACATCTTATAATCTAAAATTTAAGTGCATTATACAGTTCAGAAGTTTAACGAGCATCAAATCCAAGCCAGCACTGAACAAGATACTTTCTAGTCACAATTACTAATACTTTCAAGACATTTAGATAATTGACTGGGCATTCAATTTTGCTGGGGGAGCTGTGGGCTGTGCTTTTTATCGGGGGCACCCAAGGATATGCAATACCGGCACCTATTTTGTCGTTGTTAAACAGTGTGGTGCTTACTGTAACAACTTCCTACTGAGTACTGAAACCTATTTTTCCAGAAGAGAATATCACTGGGCATGGGAAATGCCGCCGACTTCCTAAATACATGAATGCTAACCCATAAGATCACCCTAGTACTGCTTTATGCCTAAGTATCCCATAAATCTGCTCACGTAGCATTATAATTTCTATTATTTTGGAATCCTGCACCAAGCTTTGGTTGTCAACGATCCATCAGGGGTTATAGACATAGCAAAGCAAGTTGGCATATAAACTTGTTTAACATGCAATGTTGCCCAGAGATGGAACATTAATGCAGTATGGGCTTCGTAGCTAACTAACAGACTCTGTGCTATCCACTCTGAGTTGTTGTTTTTTTTTTTTATTATTATTATTATTATTATTATTATTATTATTATTATTATTATTTACTTATGAAGTCTATAATGTAAATGTTAGTAGCCCTAACAGCCTTCACTAATGATTTTCCATTTGTACCATTTCTAAGGCTCATTTCTAAGGGCCTTCTCGGTAGTGGCGCCCGCCCTGTGGAACGTCCTCCCATCAGATGTCGAAGAAATAAACAACTATCGGACTTTTAGAAGACATCTGAAGGCAGCCTTGTTTAGGGAAGTTTTTAATATTTGATGAATTATTGTATTTTAATATTCTGCTGGAAGCTGCGCAGAGTGGCTGGGGAAACCCAGCCAGATGGGTGGGGTATAAATAATAAATCATCATCATCATATACATGTTGGAACTGTGGAATGGAAAGCCAGCTGGCTTGGCCACAGCCGGAGCGTCTCCCTTCTCAGCCTTGCCGTTCCGGAGATCCATCAGTCATCCTCCTCTGACATACACCCGCGACTCACACTGCTGTGCATCCATGAGCACACATTACTCAGCAGAGTAAACACACAACAGATCCGGCTCAAGGCATGGATACTAGACTACGTTTATTGTACATAAATCAGGACAAAGAAAACATGGCTTCGCTCCTTGTCATTCTTCTCAGAGAGACAGAAAAACAAAAGCAATACAGAGCGGATGTTCCACTCACAGGACTCCAGCAATCTGTGCTGGAATGTAAACAGACATGTGACATGTAACAATCCCACATATCTGCCATAAGGGTGGAATGAAATTCCCAACAATACAATGCGCCAACCCAAGTGCATAAAAGCAATGTGGATCTTAGACTGTTGCTTCACTGGTTTGCTGATGTTGTACGTACATTTACGGGCTGGTAGTAACATCGTATTTTAAATGGAAACTACAGTGGGACCTTGGGTTAAATACTTAATTCATTCCGGAGGTCTGTTCTTAACCTGAAACTGTTCTTAACCTGAAGCACCACTTTAGCTAATGAGGCCTCCTGCTGCTGCCGCGCCGCTGGAGCACAATTTCTGTTCTCATCCTGAAGCAAAGTTCTTAACCTGAAGCACTATTTCTGGGTTAGCGGAGTCTGTAACCTGAAGCGTATGTAACCCGAGGTACCGCTGTATATAAGTAAGGCTGAGGTCCCATGCACACTTCGTTAGGAGTGAATTCCACTGAATTCAATGAACTTCTGAATAGCCATCCATAGCCATCCACTGTCAAAGTTTTTAGCAGGTTCACTACACAGATTAAGCACCTCACCCCCAATTCATAATTTGAATGAAGCTTGTATGTCTCCATTTGGGCAGGTGTTGATTGGCAAGAAATGTGTTGCTGTTCTTGTAAAGGAGGATGATTCACCTAAATATTATTGTGGCTCTGCTCTGATGGGTTTTCAGACTCCAGGCTGTCAAACATATGTAGTCCTCTTTCTCAAAGGGTCTTCACGGCTGTGACATTTTATCTCGGTAAAGATAATAGTTACGCTGGGTCGGCCACGTTTGTTAAAATTCTGTCTTCGGCTATGTCCTTGAAAGAAGCCAGCTGGGAATCTGATGAAACTGCAAAGGCTGTAGAGTTCTTCAAAGCAGAATTCACTTGAAAGGTTTGCTTAGGGAGGAGGTCAGCGGAGCACTGCTATGGCTTGATGACCTTATCAGTGGGGATTCTCCATGCTTCTGCATGCACTATGTTACTTAGGGTTGCTTGGGTGTGATTAGGGCTGGCACCCTTCTAGAATGAGGAATCATTTACTTTACATGACAGGCAGGAATCAAGAGTAGATGCATTCCTTAGAACCATATCTCCAAGCTGAGAGAAATCCCAGAGCTGTTAAAAGGTATATAAAATGTGTCATTGCCATAAATTTGGCACAGCATGCATTCCTAGTGCATTGTGCCAAGATGAAGCGATGCTTGATGTGATTATGATAGACCCATGGCCTTCAATATTTCTCTGATGAAAAGAGGAACGTCCTATTCCACAAGAACAACTTTATTATTTATACCCTACCCATCTGACTGGGCTGCCCCAGCCACTCTGGGCGGCTTCCAACATATAAAAAACATAAAAACATAAAACATTAATAAACTTCCTTATACTTGGTGGTCTGATAACTCCACACCCTCCAACATTTCTCCTATGAAAATAGGGATGTCCTAAGGAAAAGAGGGAGATTCCAGGAACAAATGAGAAACCGGGACAGCTTCTATAAATCCGGGGAGGTCTGTAGACCTATGTCTCTGAAAAATATTAAGGATTATTTATTGAATTTATATACTGCAGGTATATATTTTATAAGGGCAGATAATGCAAAGCAAGTATGTACCAGGACAAAACTAAAAGTTTCCAAACAGAAAGGTAGAGCTGTTACAAAAACATGTCGACCCCAAGTTGCGTAACTCCAGCACCCTGCTGCATAATATCTGGTAGAATGAACCTAATATTCTTTTCAATTCCCTGCTCCCATTCAACATCACTGGCTGTCGCTGAGCATAATGACATCAAGATATGCAATATACTGTACCCAATGGTGACAGTGTGACTCAACACAGGGTTGCCATTTTCAGTAGCATCCCAGTTAGAGTATATGAAACTACCTTATAACTGAATTGGGTTACAGTGGTACCCTGGTTCTCAAACTCCTTGGTACTCAAACACCTTGGTTCTCAAACGCCAAAAACCCGGAAGTGTTCTGGTTTTCAAACATTTTTCGGAAGCTGAACATCTGATGCAGCTGTTGGCGATTGTTTCTGGGGCGCTTGCACCAATCAGAAGTTGCACCTTTGTTTTCAAACATTTTGGAAGTCAAATGGACTTCCAGAACTGATTAAGTTTGGCGCTTTTGTTTTTGAGGCTTTTTCGGTTAATTTGTTTTTGTGACTGTGCGGAACCCAGTTCAGCTGCTGATTGATTGATTGATTGTGTGACTGCGGAAATGGATTAAAGCCCCCCGTCCAGACAATGACTGTCATCGATGCAGGTAAGAAAAAAAATGTAATTTTTATTTTTATCAACTATAATACTGTCTTATTTATTTTATAGTACAGTAAATTGATTATTGCTTTCATTTTATGGCTCAATGGTCTCATTAAATTCATGTTAAATTGCTGTTTTAGGGGTTTTTTTTAAAAGTCTGGAACGGCTTAATCCGTTTTGCATTACTTTCTATGGGAAAGCGCGCCTTGGTTTTGGAATGCTTTGGTTTTTGAACGGACTTCCAGAACAGATTAATTTTGAGAACCAAGGTACCACTGTACTGGTACATTTCGACCAGTGTTGTCGACTTGGACTGGCAGTGGCTCTCTTTTTAATTAGATATGAATCTGGTCCAAAAAAGGTATTTTAACACCTCTCCTCTCTTTCCCTTTGCAATGTTTAGTTACATCTTTAGTGCTGTTCATACCATATACACATATACCAGCTGTGGAATCTCTGGTTCTGGAGACTTTCCCAAACTTGTGTCTGAGAATCTTCCAGAAGCAGTGTCTGTCTTTTAAATATTCCAGCTGGCTTTTGGTTGCCATGGACTATGTGTGATGAAAATGCATGTTTTTGGGTTTTTTTTAAACCCCCCCCCAAATACTTATATAAAACATAAATTAGGTACACACATGTATAGGTAGATAAATATACATTATTGAAAGTGGACAAAGGAACCATGCCATTCTTGTTTAAAGGCATAAATTAAGATGATTAAATTCTTCAAGGAGCAAGAGGTGAACAATAAGGAGTTAGGGATATTGATCATTTAAGAAGTAGAATCCCCATAGTAGAGTTTTAATATTTTATAAACCTGGCATGAAAGCTAAAAGATGTTAACAGCTGGTGGGCCTTGTGAGACCTCAAAGCTGAACTAAAAGTCTGACCGAGATAATACATTTCCTTTAAATCAATGTAAAAGTAATTACAGTCTCTTTAACTACATTTAAAAAGCCTCCACCAAGATTCAGAGAAGGAAGATTACATCTACCTTGGCTGCAGAGCAGGGGGATGAGGCAGAAAATGGGCTGATTATGTAGTTCTGTCCTTGATTATGTAGTTCTGTCCTTCTCTGGAAAGGTGCTGGGGCTGAATCAAAAGTTCATGGTTCTAAAGTTGCCCGATGACTTCTGTGAACGTCATCTCTTCTCGTCTCATATAAAGATCCACCAAGCTTCCATAGTCAATTGTTAGACTTGGATTACTGCATTCAGAACCCATGCTTAGCCATCACCAAGACCATCTGACAAGTGACTACAAGGTCACCTCGTGCATTAAACATTTCTACACAAAAGTCACTTCCTGTGTGGAAATCTATAAAAATTGGTAATAATAATACCCCACCCATCTGGCTGGGTTTCCCCAGCCACTCTGGGCGGCTCCCAACAGAACAAGATAAAACATCAAACATTAAAAACTTCTCTAGACAGGGCTGCCTTCAGATGTCTTCTAAAAGTCAGATAGTTGTTTATTTCCTTGACATCTGATGGGAGGATATTCCACAGGGCGGACACTACCACTGAGAAGACCCTCTGCCTGCTTCCCTGTAACCTCGCAGTGAGGGAACGGTCAGAAGGCCCTCAGAGCTGGACCTCAGGCTGAATGATGGGGGTGGAGGCGCTCCTTCAGGTATACTGGGCCGAGGCTGCTTAGGGCTTTAAAGGTCAGCAACAACACTTTGAATTGTGTTGTGGTGGTCAGGGCTGATGGAAGTTTCGTCTTCTGAAGGCACCCATTGGCTAAGCTTGGTTGCATCAACTTGAATGTTGAAGACCTTAAGTCTAATTGACTTGACCTATTATATGATATGCCTTAAGGCTTGAGGTGTGTCATAGAATAGGTCAACCTAATAAACATAGTTTTCCTATAAAACCAAAGTGACAGGGAGGATGCCTTTTGCCTGTGATCTGCGGGATTTTTGCAAAGGTTGAACTGCACCCAGCAGCAGTTTTTGAGAAGCAGCGTTCGGAGACCAGAGCTGACAGCAGTTCTTACAACACAACCACCATTTTATCCCTGAGTAACATTGCCCAGTACATCTTCAAAGAAAGCTCTGTCAGCTTGTCAAATGTTTCCCCGAAAATGGCTTTCACATGACTTCTTTTGTCAAACAATCTGACTTTATGTGCCAGTTCAGGCTTGATAAATTTGGCAGTTTCTCCTGAGTTTTCATAGTCCATCAAATCAACGGCAATCTGCAGGAACAGCTACTTCTTAGGAAGCCCCCTGAGGAAAACTGTGGTGTTGGTAGTGTTTATACAGGTTTGTTTTTTTAAAGGAGTGCCAGGCATTCACCTTTAGACTTAAGGAAGCAAATAGGTTAGAGGCCAATGTGCTGTACTTAGTACCAAGAGCCACTAGAGGGCTGGAGAGCCATGTCTTTTTAGTCGCAAGCACTATCTGTCTCCTAAAGGAAGGCTTAGAGCTTCGAAGACGTAGAATTAAAAAAATCAGTAGATGTCACCTGTGAACCAATATCAAATCATGTTCTAATATTCTGCTTGGGAGGCAGTTGGCTAATAGTACTTTAAAAAGCCATAACAGCTGCTGGCCCAGTGTTCTGTCTCCAGCGAGGGCAATATTCATATGCCTAAAAATGTTTATGCCGTAATATCTTATTAAATATTTTTTTAACAAATAAGAAACAGTCCAGATTTAAAGTGATTGCTTAATTATTTAATAGAATTTAAATGCCTTTTGTTGTTGTTGTTGTTTAGTCGTTTAGTCGTGTCTGACTCTTCGTGACCCCATGGACCAGAGCACGCCAGGCACCTCTGTCCTCCACTACCTCCCGCAGTTTGGTCAAACTCATGCTGGTAGCTTCGAGAACACTATCCAACCATCTCGTCCTCTGTCGTCCCCTTCTCCTTGTGCCCTCCATATTTCCCAACATCAGGGTCTTTTCCAGGGAGTCTTCTCTTCTCATGAGGTGGCCAAAGTATCGGAGCCTCAGCTTCACGATCTGTCCTTCCAGTGAGCACTCAGGGCTGATTTCCTTAAGAATGGATGCGTTAGATCTTCTTGCAGTCCATGGGACTCTCAAGAGTCTCCTCCAGCACCATAATTCAAAAGAATCAATTCTTCGGCGATCAGCCTTCTTTATGGTCCAGCTCTCACTTCCATACATCACTACTGGGAAAACCATAGCTTTAACTATACGGACCTTTGTTGGCAAGGTGACGTCTCTACTTCTCAAGATACTGTCTAGGCCTGTCATTGCCCTTCTCCCAAGAAGCAGGCGTCTTTTAATTTCGTGGCTGCTGTCACCGTAAATGCCTTTTACCTATTGTAAAAAGCAAAAACAAAATGTCTTTTTGAGGATTCGGAAGATAGGGGGAGGTTTCTCTTTAGCGTAGAAACCTATTCTTGACTGCAATGAAGAGAGGGGCCATGCCTGCATAAACAAGGCAGCAGCCTTGGCTCAGCTTGCAAAGCATGGTGACTTTTAGAAAGAACCAGTTCTATGAAGATCAGACCAGTTATGCAATAGAAAATATTGAAGGGTACGCAGTGGCATACTGTGAGTTACCAGTGCCCGGGGAAATGGACAGAGGCTGCATGCACATTCAACTGCCTAATGCATGGGTAGGCAAACTAAGGCCTGGGGGCTGGATCCAGCCCAGATACTGTCTGGATCCGGGCCGCAGACGGTCCGGGAATCACCACGTGGACTGCTGTGGATCTGATCGTTCGGGCTGCGCCAGCGAGCGCGTTTGCCAGCGCCTCCTCCCTCCCTCTTCCTGGCTTCTCCCTGCCTTGCCTAGAGCCAAGAGGAAGGGGGCTGGGCTTTGTTGGTGCTGGCCCCTCTCTGGAGCCCTTTCGCACGCCATTCATTGTCCCGCCACCGCCAGCCCCTGCCACTCGCAAGACACAGGTAAGGGCTCGTCCGGTGCTGTGGAGAAGGGAGGGAAGAGTCGTGGGTGGGTGTGGAATGTGTCCTTTTATTTAAAATGCATCTCTGGGTTATTTGTGGGAATTCGTTCATTTTTATTTTATTTTCAAAATATAGTCTGGCCCCCACAAGGTCTGAGGGACAGTGGACCGCCCCCCTGCTGAAAACGTGCAGGTCCTGTAAGTAGTATTAACATGGCTGCAGTGTTGCAGAATCTGACAGCAGAGATGCTGGAGCTTGCAGGAGATGCTACTCCCCAAAACAGCAGTGACTTGGTGGTGCTGAGGAAAGATGAAGACTTGAAGAAGCTGCTTGCGGAAAATATTACTCCTGAAGGCAGAATTATCCCCAGCTTCTTCCCAGGGAAACTGCTTAAGAAGGCCAGAGAAGATGCTCCATCGCATGAATTTTAAAACCTACTGCATTTTTTGCTGCCGTTGCAAGAATAGACTCTGCTAAAATGGTAGCATTAGTTTTGGAAGATCCAAATAGTATGTATCCTCCCTGTTGCAAAATGCATTTAAATATTTCCCAGTATTATATATATATTTTTTTAAAAAATATTTATTCAAAGTTTTTAAACATTTATCACCCAAATACATATAATCCCGTCCCCAACAATACAATAAACAAACAAAAAAGAAAAAAACAAAGAAAAACATACAAAAAAGGAAAAAATATAACATCAAATCCGAATTCTTAATATTCATACTTTCCTCACTTTTTGGACTTCCTCATATCTTTCGTTCCTGCTTTCCAGGTTTATAAAATTCTAAACAGCAAATTATTACCTTATTTCAATTTCTTATTTGTATTTTCCCTATATTATGTCTCCAGATTTAAGTTTATTTTCCAAAAGCTTGAATATTTAATTAGGCATAATATTAACCAAAAAATTAACTTTTTCTCAAATTTCACCTATTCTCAAATTCTTATCAACTAACTTACTGATGCCTCATTTATTTTTACTCTTGCATCATCTTAATATTTCCCAGTATTATAATGTCTAAAATCATGTTTCCTTTTGCAAACTGCTCTGAGGGTTTTTACAATCAAGCGGTTTATACATTTTTATGAAATAAGTAAAATACTGCAGTGTGGTGGTATCTTGTGGGCTGTTAACAGATCTGCTAGAATGTCTTAGCTAAAAGACTAAATTTGGAGAATTAGTGAGATTTGGGATCTTCACTGCATGTTGTTGTTGTTGTTGTTGTTGTTGTTGTTGTTGTTGTTGTTGTTGTTATACAGCTGTATTCAGTAAATCCAGCTGAACTTGCATGGCTCTGATAATTTTGCTTAATTTGGGGAATTTGGCATGGACCACTGTGCATGTTCTGCAGACCTAGCAATAAACCCACTGCAGCTGCTGTTGTAATACTTATAACCTTAAAACCTTTACTCATTTATCAATAACATGGCAATATAAAATCATGTAGAAGCATATGACCTGGCATAAGGTAGCTTCCTATGTCCCTGTGCTCCACTTGTTTTCATTGCCCCTGTATGCACAGAGTTCGGAGGCATACAAGTTGTACGCACAAAGCATGCATTCTGGGGACTCAGCTACACAGCTGCAAATATAACGTTTTAAGTTCATTATACAAATGTGACGCTAGATGGCGATGCTGAGCTCATGGCAAATTCAACATATTGTTCAAAATGTTAGCATTTTCACAGCGGTTTTTTTATATGTGTTTAGATTCCACCTGGGACCCTGTAAATGCAGCGAATGCACAGAGAAATGATAGGATTCCCTCTATTGATACCAGGAAGGTGTCAAACATGCAAGGTTCTCAGCATGTACTCAAAACATTTTTGTTTAAACAGACTTTCTTGAAATGTTGCCCAGCCGTGCACCTTTGACTCCGAACTTATTATTCTGATGTTTTATTTTACTTTTAGGATAGGTTATGGTTTTATACCGTTCATCACTTTGTTGTTTGTATTTATTTATTATAAGCAATATGCACTTTTGTATATATTTAAAAAATAATGTACCATTCCACTTTGGTTTCACAAATTCATTCCAGGAGTGTGAAAAGAACATCTGAGCAATAAAGCTAGCTTCTTCTTTTTTTGTTTGACTTTGTCATTTTAAACTGCTTTCAGTGTCAAACCAAGTTAGCGAACTCTTCATTAAACGGAGAAGCCCTTTCCACACATGGCTCTCTTTCATCCTGTTATTAGCAGCAATGTAAGCTAGTGAGCTCTTGAACAGGCCTACAGAGAAATGCCATTTGATAGCCATAAAAACCAACAAAGTTCTTGAAGGATTTGCGGCCTTGTGAAGGCCGGGAATGTGACTTGCAATTTTGGGCCCAATTGCTTCTGCCCAAGAGCCAGAGCATTAGCCAGCATGTTTGGCATTACTGTGTCAATTATGTGTCAAGAAGCCCAAATGTCACACGAAATCCTTTTTCTCTCGTTAGCTGTTGTGCAAATGTTATTTCAGCCATTTTGACTTCTGCCACCATCGCTGACATTTTCTTCTGCAGCGCAGAGCGGCTCCCCGCTTTCACAAATCCAGCCTGCTCCTGCTCAAAATATTTCACAGGAAGTTGGGAATCAATTTCTGCCGCGTCCCCCAGCAGCTCTGTAAATACCAAAAGCTTGACATTCTGTCCTTGCGATGGGAAGCAGAACAAAATGACAGAATTCTTCTTGGTTCGTGGCACCCGCTACAATGGGAAGTGACTTGTTCACAAAGGCTTCAACCGTTCCCTCCGAGACCCCAATCCAAGCGGTCTGCTTCGCATATTTTTCAGACATAGGATGACTCCTGAGAGCTGCCTGTTTTCTCTGGATGGATAATACCACCGTGGCTGCTCTGTAGAGAGCAGTCTCAAGTGAGAAAATGTAGGACAGGGGTAGGCAACCTAAGGCCCGGGCAGTGGCATAGCGTGGGGGGGTGCAGGGGGGGCCGGCCGCACTGGGCGCAACATCTGGGGGTTAGGGTTAGGGGGCGCAAATCCACGGGTTAGGGGGCGCAAATTACTTGCCTTGCCCCGGGTGCTGACAACCCACGCTACGCCACTGGGCCCGGGGGCCGGATACGGCCCATTCACCTTCTAAATCCAGCCTACAGACGGTCAGGAATCAGTGTGTTTTTACATGAGTAGAATGTGTGCTTTTATTTAAAATGCATCTCTGGGTTATTTGTGGGGCATAGGAATTCGATCAATTTTTTTTCTTCAAACTATAGTCTGGCTGAGGGACCGTGGACCGGGCCAAGGCTGAAAAAGGTTGCTGACCCCTGATGTAGGACAAGCCAGAAATCAGTTCCAAAGAGCAAATCAGACCTGAAGGGCAAGGCAGGAATCAGGATCGATGCACAAGCCAGAAGACAGAACCAAAGAATAAACAAGGATATAAGAATCTGCCAGAATTCAGGAAGACCATGTTTCTCAAGCAAAAAGCAAGGCTGAACTGGAACAGGAAGCATTTTATGCCTAGATAGCTGTGGAGAACCTCAGGTTTGGGGCCCCAACATGCAGTGGTGTGCTGGGGGGGGGGGGTGTCACGGGGGCAGTTGCCCTGGGTGCAAAATTCGTAGGGGCACAACCCACGCTATACCACTGGGCCACAGCAATCCCGAAGGTTCTGCAAAACTTGGAGGAAGGTGGCTTCTTTTCCCTGGCCTGACAACATGTGGTGTGCACAGTGCATCAATTTCCTGGGGAAGCAGTGGCCAGGCCCTCCCCTGTCAGAGCGGAGCCCCCTCTCACTGTCTGCCCCCTTCAATGCCTCAGGTCCACATTTTTCGCTCGCAGGCTACACACACCACACGTGTTTCACGCCATGGCTGACATTACTACCAGGTGCAATGGGTTGCTGCTGTGCTGGACGGCCCCCTTCGCTTCCTCCTGCACCCACTTGGGGATGGAGGTGGCCGGGCCCCCCGCAGCACCACAGAGCCCCCAGCCCAGGCCCTATAATGGGAGCAGGCAGCCACAGGCACAGAGTGGCACCGCCGGAGCACCTGGTGCAGACAAAGAGATTACCATGCAGGTCTTGGCTGGCAGTACACCAGTTCCTGGGCCAGACCAGCAGAGCTTCCTTTGGGTGTGTTACGGAGAAATGAAATGGATGGTGTTGGGTGAGCCGCAGAACAGAAGGGCTGCTGGAGTCTGCATCTGGCACCTCCCGGGAAAGCCTGCATCTGAGAGGTTGCTCTAAAAATGGAAGAGAAGGACCCACAGCAACATGCTAGCCCCCTTTCCCATGGTGATGCCACAGCTTTATTTGTGCCTTGCCCCGGACACTGGCAACCCATGCTATGGCATTGCTAATGTGGCCCTCCAAGCATCTCTATCTGGCCCGTGGGACTCTCCACAAGCCACACTTCTCACTGGCCTAGCTTCACATCATTTCTGATGTATCACATCCTTCTTGAGTGCTTTTGCCTGTCTGGAAAGTGTCATTGAACGCTGGTAATTATCTCTGATGAAAATAGAGATGTCCTATTCCACAACAACAACAACAACAATTTTATTATTTACATCCCACCCATCTGATTGGGTTGCCCCAGCCACTCTGGGCAGCTTGCAACATATATAAATACATAATAAAACATTAAACATTTAGAAACTTCCATATGCAGGGTTGCCTTCAGATATCTTTCAAAGTTTGTACAGTGGTACCTCGGTTTACGAACTTGATCTGTTCCCGAAGTCCGTACTTAAACTGAAACCGTTCTTAAACTGAGGCACACTTTCCCTAATGAGTTCTCCCGCTGCCGGTGCCCTTCCACAGTTTGGCTTCTGTTCATAGACCAAGGTAAAGTTCTGAAACCAAGACACTACTTTCAGTTTTGCAGAGTTCATAAACCGAATTGTTTGTAAACAGGGCTGTTCTTAAACAGAGGTACCACTGTATAGTTACTCATCTCCTTGGCTTGGAGGGTTGTGTAATTCCATACCCTCCAAAATTTATCTAATGAAACTAGGGATGTCCTAAGGAAAATCCGGACATTCTGAAATCAAATCAGAAAACAGGACAACTTCTGTAAATCTGGGACTGTTCCTGGAAAATAGGGACACTTGGAGGGTCTGGGAAGACATCTTCTCTAGAAGTAAGCCCCACTAAATTTGAAAACATACACAGAAACTTTATGTTGGCATGGTCAAACATGGCCTCATTCTTCCAGACACGTTTCCCCATGTATGAGGCTTTGCTCCAACTTTGAAATGATAGCTGAGAGCCTCAGATTTGTGACAGAAATATCACCTTGGAGATTGAACAAGGCCTAGTATATAGACCTCTAAATTGAATTATTTGGTTACCTCTGTTCCAGGCCATCTTGTTTGTTGAACCATGTGTGACTTTTTAAAGAAAGCAAAAGTTGTATAGCAGCGAGGTAGTCACATTCAGCAATTTCTTTCAGGCTCCATATTTTTCCCTGGAATCCACTACAAAGAGCTTTGTTCTGGAGGTCACCTTTCTCCCTTCTTTCATCCGGTTACACCTGAAACCGCACAGGTGCTTCTGCACCTTATTTAGGATTCTGTTCTGTTAGAGACACAGAAGGCGGCAAGTTCAGAAGCGATGCTATGAAAATCACATACTGTTGACCTGAATGACATCTGAAAAGGATTTCTTAAAGACTGTTATATCAAATAACATTACAGAATGGCATTAGGCCATAGCCTTGCAAGAGCACTCCATTACATAAGTAATCCTAATAACCCGCATTGGACTGTTAATGAGACTGACATCCACGTCTACGAATCTTTACAGTGTGGTGCATTGGTTACTGTGTCAAACTAGGGCTGGATCTACACAGACCTGTTTAACGTTATTTCCCCCTATTAGGACATTACAGTGGTATCTCGGGTTACATACGCTTCAGGTTACAGACTCCGCTAACCCAGAAATAGTGCTTCAGGTTAAAAACTTTGCTTCAGGATGAGAACAGAAATCGGGCTCTGGTGGTGCGTCGGCAGCGGGAGGCCCCATTAGCTAAAGTGGTGCTTCAGGTTAAGAACAGTTTCAGGTTAAGTACGGACCTCCAGAACGAATTAAGTACTTAACCAGAGGTACCACTGTATTAGATATGTTGTTCTAAAACATCACAGGACATATTTGTTAATTAAAACTTTTTTACATTGGCTTCTTTTTTGGTCAAATGCCAGTAATACCTGGTTATACCATTTCCCCAAAACGCTGTTTCTGGTTGTTCTGCTCCGCCCTCTGGTATCACGTTTATCTTCCCACCACAGTGGTACTTATTTATCTACTTGCACTGGTGTGCTTTCGAACTGCTAGGTTGGCAGGAGCTGGGACCGAGCAACGGGGATTCAAACTGATGACCTTCTGATCGGCAAGCCCAAGAGGCGCAGTGGTTTAGACCAGTGTTTCCCAACCTTTTTTGGGCAAAGGCACACTTGTTTGATGAAAAAAATATCGAGGCACACCACCATTACAGCCCCGTGACGTCAGCGCGCAGCGTCACGCCGGGAGGGACGCACGAAAGTGTAACTTTCAATTTTTTTCCCTCCCCCTTGCCGGGGAACCTCCAAGCTTTGGGAGTGGGGGGGGGGAGGAGGCAGCAAAGCGAGGGACTGAGGGACCCTAACCCTAACCCTAACCCTCACCGATCACCCGGGAAAGCATGCGAACGAGGAGCCCCCGTGTCCTGCTCCCGGCAGCGGACGGCACAAAGCGAGGAGGCCTGGACAAGGCAGCACGCTCCCCGCTCTCGCTGCATCGGGGCTTTTCTCCTCCAGGCCGCTTTCGAAGTCCCCTTCTCCGCTCCCAAGAGCCGGAGCCGCTGCTTCCAGGCCCTGTCCGAGCCCCGACTTGTGGCCTCACTTCGAGGAGCGCCTGTTGCTGGGGACGGGGCTGCATCCCCCTCAGCCGCCGCCTCGCTTCCTTCCAGGAGACCCGACGGCTCCCCCTCTCCCGCTCGCCCTCCTGCGCCCGCAGCAGACCGAGACCTCCCCGCCCCCGCCCGGCTCGGCCCTACCTGGGCGCCTCCAAGCTCGGCCGGCTCCGCGTCGCGCTCCACGCCGGGCAGCTGCAGCAGGGGCTGCGCGGGGGCGTGCGGCGGCCCGGCTGAGCGCGCCCCAGAGCCGCCGCGCCATCACGCCATCGCTCGCGAGTCCCTCCGAGAGCCCGCGGGACTGACTCCGGAGTCGCGAGGCGGCGCGTCGCCCAGGAAAGGGGCGGCTTCCCACAAGCACGACGACCGAAAAGAGCCCAGCAGAGCGCGCGCCCCGGAGGACTTGGGGGGGTCAGTAGGGCATCAGTGGCCCCCAGAATTCTGCCCGCCCCTTGCCCCATTTGATCCAGATTTACCCTCTGGGGAGAGCGAGCCCCGGCCCAGCAGGGGGCGCCCTCGCTCCGTCCTCCGGGAAGCAAACGCCCTCGCCCGCCTCCCTCCAGGCAACATCTCGCGGCACACCAGGCAACATCTCGCGGCACACTAGTGTGCCGCGGAACACCGGTTGGGAAACACTGGTTTAGACCACAATGCCTCCTGCATCCCTGTCCTTTGTTATCTGCACCCCTCGAATACCATTGGAGTGGGGTCGGAGTTTGAATACAGTAAAAAAAGGAAAAACGCTACATAGGGACATATGAGCAGAGTTTCACCTATATAACGGCATAAAACGATTAAAACTTAAGCAATAAAAAGAAAAGGCAGTAAAGCATTATGAACGTAAAAACTAGGACCTGTGTTATCAAAACCATTCCTTAACCCTCCCTTAATATTAAAAACCATGAGTGTAGATCTGTACTAGGACTGTGAAGAAATAGGTTCAAATCACTACTCTGTGACGAAGCTCTTTGGGTGACCTTGGGTCAGTTATGATACATAAGCTATGCCTACCTCACTGGGTTGTTGTGGAGACAAAATGGAGGAGGGGAGGATCAGATGTGCTGTTTTGATCTCCTTGGAGGAAAGGCGAGATGTAAATGTCAGGTGGTGACAATAATAATGAGGGTGGAAAATGGCAATATTCAGAAATAAGACGAAAGCTTGCAATGTCTTTCATCAACCCAAATTAATAAACGTAGAAGCTAGGAAAGCCTTGAATTAAAAACTATATATTATATTACCACAGGAGTGTGGCTTGTAGTTATTACAAAAGGGAGACAGAGAAGGAGTCACTCTCAGGTCTCATTTAAAAACAGAAGCCAGCAGCCTGACCTCTGTGTCCCAGAAATTTTTATGTAAGAAAGACTGGAGATATCCCTTCTGAATTTTACTTCAGGTTTTAAAATTTTAATTTACAGCTCTCTTGTCATTAAATTGCATTTCCCCTCCGAAAGGAAGAGATAAGGATTTTTATGAAACAGCAGAGGTGACTTATAAGCAGCTAACCCTTGTAACCTACTTTGATGTTGTTTTATTTTACTGTCCTGGGTTTCCCGGAGGTAGAATAATTGGTAGGAGAAATTCAGAAGTCGATTGATTCTTTTCAAGGCACCTGGGATGACACTCACTGGACCTGTAGCTTTTCTCGTGATGGTTCAGTATATGTGAACATAATCCTCTGTGGCAGTATTAAGCACTAAGGGGAGAGCAAAATAATATGTAAATGGTCCCGCACTCCCTGTTATAGGGGCAGTAGCTTCTGGCTATACATAAAACAGTCGCTGTGATACTACAGTTTTAAGAAGAAGAAAAAACTGGAGGCCATTTTGTTGCTTTGGATAGTGGCTCCTTTAATTTATACCACTGACACTCCCAAGTACGGATGCTCAAGGAATTCAGGCTGCACACACATCACACATTTAAAGCACATTTCCCCATCCCAAAGCATCCTGGGAGCCGAAGTTTACGTACCAAAGAGTAATTAATTAACAACAAACACAAATTTTGTCTGCGGTTTTTACTATTATACACCCTTGTGCAATCAAGTGTCCCTGATAGAATGCGTTTTGTGTTGTTTTCGCTAATGTATTCATTTTGGTGCACACTTTACTTCAGTATATACAGTGGTACCTCTGGTTACATACTTAATTTGTTCCGGAAGTCCGTTTTTAACCTGAAACTGTTCTTAACCTGAAGCACCACTTTAGCTAATGGGGCCTCCCACTGCCGCCACACAATTTCTGTTCTCATCCTGAAGCAAAGTTCTTAACCTGAGGTACTATTTCTGGGTTAGCGGAGTCTGTAACCTGAAGCGTATGTAACCTGAAGTGTATGTAACCTGAGGTACTATTGTATGCGTTTTTGTACATATTCTTTAGCTGCTGCATTGCAAAATTCGAAGAGGTGTGGATTTTCAAAGGTTGGCTGTGTTTCGTATTGTTTCGGACTGTGCGAATTAGGTAAATTTATCTTTAAACGTGAATGGAATCAATCTTTCCTCTATTCCTAGTTCAGAACCATATAAAGTTTTATATACAAGTAGTATAAGCATGTATCTAAATGGGAAAAGGTAAAGGACCTCTGGATGGTTAAGTCCAGTCAAAGGCGACTATGGGGTTGTGGCGCTCATCTTGCTTTCAGGCCAAGGGAGCCACAGTTTGTCCACAGCCAGCAACACCCACAGCTTTCAAATTGCTAGGTTGGCAGGAGCTGGGACAGAGCAAAGTTAGCTCACCCCGTTGACCTTTCGATTGGCAAGCCCAAGAGGCTCAGTGGTTCAGACCACAGCTCCACCCGCGTCCCTTACAACCATGCATCTACCTGAATAGGGATATTAGAATTGTAGAGTTGGAAGGGACCTCCAGCCCCAGGGTCATCTAGTTCAACTCCTGCAATGCAGGAATCTCAACTAAAGCATCCAAGACAGATGGCCATCCAAGCTCTGCTTAAAAAGTAGGAAAGTGGCAGCCAGCAGCCAAGGACAACAAACTAGCAGCAATGTTTTGCACTCGTTTAACCTCTGCGCTACATTCAAAGGCAGCCACTCATAAACGGCATTACAGTACTGAAGCCCAGAAGTTATCAGTGTGTGGACCATGATCACCAAGCTATCCCTGTCTAAGAACAAGTGTATCTGATACAAGTGTATCTAGTAAAAGCATTCCTGGGCAAAGAAGACACCTGAGAAGACACAAAGTTCAAGGAGTGCCCACAAGCTAGCTCCATGCTCATTCCTCCAGAGGGTGTGCAACCCCATCCCGAACAATTGACCAATCTCCCAAACCTCAGAAGCACCCATAGGGCCTCAGTTTTCTTAGGATTCAGCTTCAGCTTATTGGCTCTGATATAGCCCATTACGGAAGGACATGGGTGGTGCTGTCGTCTAAACCACTGAGCCTCTGGGGCTTGCTGATCGGAAGGTCGGCGGTTCGAATCCGTGTGACAGGTTGAGCTCCCATTGTTCTGCCCCAGCCAACCTAGCAGTTTGATAGCACACCAGTGCAAGTAGATAAATAGGTACTGCTGTGATGGGAAGCTAAATGGCATTTCCGTGAGCTCTGGCTTCCGTCACGGTGTCCCGTTGTGCCAGAAGTGGTTTAGTCATGCTGGCCGCGAGACCCGGAAAGCTGTCTGTGGACAAACGCTGGTTTCCTCGGCCTGAAAGTGAGATGAGCGCCACAACCCCATAATCAACTTTGACTGGACTTAACCGTCCAGGGGTCCTTTACTTTTTGTTTTTTACCTTACCTATTGGCTCTGATAGAGTCCATTACTGAGTCCATTTGACTAATGATAATGATCTTATCACAAATTGGTTTGGAGCACGCTCCAGAACATTTGGATTAATTCACAAGATTGGTTCAACATATGCACATCTACTCAAAAAGTTATTTCCCTTGCGCTGATTTCTTTTTAAAAAGTCACGAGAATCCAATCTTTCTCTACCATAGAAATCTGACTGCCTCTTGTGTGCTTCCCTTTCATGCAGTTTCCAAGTGTGTATACATCCAGG
Source organism: Podarcis muralis (assembly GCF_964188315.1). NCBI lineage: Eukaryota > Metazoa > Chordata > Lepidosauria > Squamata > Lacertidae > Podarcis > Podarcis muralis. Next base: position 19,291,557 of record NC_135664.1, on the reverse strand, counting down.
CAATTCTTTTGAAATCACATCTGCTTAGAGCTATAGAATTGACTTCAATTTTGCTGGGAGAGATTGTGGAATAAACACGGACCAACTCTGAGGTTAAAGATATGTTATTTTATGTGCTCTTCATAACATCCTGCAGATGCCACTATACTGAGCACCAAAGCTCAAATTCACATATTCTTTGAAATGTACTAAAATGCGGGTTAAGCCAGGGACACTGTGTATCTGAATGCTAATTTTTCAATATTCAAAGGCAGCTTAGCACACCATCAACTTTCAGGGCACATTTACACTTATAGATCCAAACTGGTTTTTACTACCCTGTTCCCTGCAGAGAACTTTGTAGTTCTATGAAAAGAAGAAGAGGAAGAGTTTGGATTTGATATCCCGCTTTATCACTACCCAAAGGGGTCTCAAAGCGGCTAACGTTCTCCTTTCCCTTCCTCCCCCACAACAAACACTCTGTGAGGTGAGTGGGGCTGAGAGACTTCAGAGAAGTGTGACTAGCCCAAGGTCACCCAGCAGCTGCATGTGGAGGAGCGGGGAAGCGAACCCGGTTCACCAGATTATGAGTCTACCGCTCTTAACCACTACACCACTCTGGCTTAGGGATATCTCTAGCTAACAGAATTCTCAGTACCTTCACTGAGCAACAATTCCCAGAATTCTTGGGGGGAACGACATGGAAGTTTAAGTGAGATAAAACTGATACAGATTTGTGGAACAGAGATCGCTGTCGTGTCGAGCTCTTAAAATATCTGTACACGTTGTAAGAATTAGGCTAAGACATACGTCGCAGGAGCTACCGCTTTGTTGCGTGCCCAAAATCAGTTTCATGGCTCCAGTGCTTCCAGTGTTGTGTTATTTGGCATTCAAACAAACTGAGAGATATCTGTCCAAAACCAAAGCACCCATTTCTTTCTTTATGATGCTTAAGTCAACTTATTCCTTAAACTGGAGCATCGGAACAAATGGGGTTATTCTGGCATCCTTCTAAGACTATGGGCAGCTGAAAGATGTCTTGCGCTGTCTTTTCTTGTGACCTATAAAACAATCCTCAGCGGTTCAGAGGAATACAAACCCTGTGTGCTTTGCAATAAATAGATACATCCATCTGTGTAATAGGTTTTTTCCCCACCCTATCTTGGTCTCACACCACCTGTCTGGTATTTAAAAGGGAAGATCCATCCGAAAGAAAGAGACAAGCTGTGAAAAGTGAAGTGTAGATGGGTTCAGGCATGACCCAAGACCGCATACAATGTACACATACATAACAAAAAGTACACCAAAATCATTGAAATAATTACTGGGATGACTGTTAAATAGCAAGGAACATAATTTTCTTTGTGGTTTGACAAATGAAAAGAATGCAGGCTGTATCACACAAAAGTACCAAATAGATGCCTCACACCATCAGATACAGAACATGGTGCATTTTAAAAAGTGTGTGTGAAGGAGGTGGTGTAAAAATTCCATTAAATAAATAAATAAATAATATAATCGACCACAGCTGCTGTCCCCTCCCCAGCTTCCCTCTCTCTGCTGGGAAGACCCTTCTTTGCCACCCTTGCCACCAGGAACTACAGCTTACGGGGCACAATACTTGCCTTGCCCAGGCACTAGCAGCCCACGCCACACCACTGGGTCAAGGATACTTTCCATATGATGTTGGACTACAACTTTCATCTTCCCTGACCATTGGCCATGCTGTGTCGGCCTGACAGGCGTTAGAGTCCATTAATATATGGAAGAAGGAGAAGAGTTTGGATTTGATATCCCGCTTTATCACTACCCAAAGGAGTCTCAAAGCGGCTAACATTCTCCTTTCCCTTCCTCCCCCACAACAAACATTCTGTGAGGTGAGTGGGGCTGAGAGACTTCAGAGAAGTGTGACTAGCCCAAGGTCACCCAGCGGCTGCATGTGGAGGAGCGGGGAAGTGAACCCGGTTCCCCAGATTACAAGACTACCGCTCTTAACCACTACACCACACTGGCTCTTCACATAAGGCATCTCTAGCACGTTGGCAATCGTTGGTCAAAGGAATGCGTTCCACATTGAAGGTGCAATACCGAGAGCCTGTGCTTAGCTCTTATAGCTTTTAAGGGCATGTAAGTATGCATTAGTACATATAGGATATATTAGTATATATAGGATTGTGACTTTAGAAAGCAAGCTATGGAGATAAATAGTCTCTCGTGTAATCAAAACGGCTCTGACCATCTACCAATTGGGCATGCATTTTAGTAACATATATTTTACTAGGGTTTAAGCATTTCTCAGCCTATCAGCATTTTTCTAAAAGTGCAAAATAACCGAGAATGTGCCTGCCAAAATCTGAAAATATGTAAACAATAGGCAACTTTACCTGCATGAAGTGAATGAGATAAGCTTAATGTATTCTAATGCAACATAACCTTTTTGAGCTGATGCCACATCTGAATCTAATGCTTACTGACAGGCTCTATTTGGGTGATTATTTTTAAAAGGTCTGTTTCTCTTCATTTTATTAGTGCGTGATAAAAGCCAAGCCCCAAGGCATCCAATTTCTCAGCTAAATGATGAAATGCGGTAGTTACTGAAAGATAACGAAATGAAAAAGATGGGGGAAAGAAATGATATTATGTTTCTCTGTCCATGGGTTTGTTTTTACAAATTCTTTTAGAAAACAGAAAAGGCTCTTCTGTATGCCTCTCTATGTAATTGTGACAACTTTGTTCTCAATAGCTCTTTAGCTTTAGAAGGCAAGCTTGGTGCTTCTTGCTTTTCTGCACATGAAGCGTATGTGCTATGTGCATACAGATGTCCTGTTCAGGCACAGTGAAATAGATGTCCACTGTCATCTTAGGTACAGATTCCCTGATCCCTCTCCTCTCCTGGGCTAAAAGAAACAGCATTGCAGACCAACATTAACAGCCCTGCATTGTCAACAACCCCTCAACCCCTTTCCAGAGCCTGAATTCACTAGTCAGTGTACACATACCATTCAACATTTCTCCAATGAAAACAGGGCCATCCTATTTAATAATAATAGGGACGCGGGTGGTGCTGTGGGTTAAACCACAGAGCCTAGGGCTTGCCAAACAGAAGGTCGGCGGTTCGAATCCGCACGACAGGGTGAGCTCCCGTTGCTCAGTCCCAGCTCCTGCCCACCTAGCAGTTTGAAAGCACTTCAAAGTGCAAGTAGATAAATAGGTACCGCTCTGGTGGGAAGGCAAACAATGTTTCTGTGCGCTGCTCTGGTTTGCCAGAAGCGGCTTTGTCATGCTGGCCACATGACCCAGAAGCTGTCTGCAGACAAACGTTGGCTCCCTCGGCCTATAGAGCAAGATGAGGGCGCAACCCCAGAGTCGTCCGTGACTGGACCTAACGGTCAGGGGTCCCTTCACCTTTTTATATAATAATAATAATAATAATAATAATAATAATAATAATAATAATATCTCACCCACCTGGCTGGGTGGCCCTAGTCAGTCTGGGTGGCTTCCGACATATATAAAAACAATAAAACATTAAACATAAAAAACTCCTTCACTATACAGGTTTGCCTTCAGATGGCTCGGTGGTCTGATAACTCCACACCTCCCAACATTTCTCTGATGGAAACACGGACGTCTTAAGCAAAAGTGGGATGTTTCAGCATCAAATAAGAAACTAGGACAGATTCTGTAAACCCAGCACTGGAAAATATCAACACTTGGAAGGTCTGCGTACTACTGACACAACACAGTTTCAGTAAATGCGAAAGGGAAAATGAACCCAGGTTGACCCACACAATCCTTTTGAAGCACATTTAACGCATATTTAAAGCACACAGCTTCCCTCCAAAATCCCGGGCACTGCAGTTCAAGGGAGCTGGGAATTGTAGCTCTGTGAGGGCAGATTACAATTCCCATGATTCATTGGAAAAGCCATGTGCTTTAAATGGGCCTTAAATGTTCAGTGTGGATCTGAGCTTTGTCTTGTTTAGAATTCGTTGGTGGTCAGCTGACTTTACAGGAGTTGTTGATAAGATTCCTACCTCAAGATATAGGTGCATACCTGGAACAGCATTCTCACAGGTCTGTTACGGTAGTACTTCAGAAGGCAGTGGTGAGGATCTCTAGTTTGAACGCTGTCCAGGAGATGTGGCACGGGTACCAGTGTGGTGTGGCACTTAGAAGTTTGCATTTGGAGACGGAAGATACAGGTTCTGGTCCCCTAGAGCTGGTGCACATCTGCTTCAGCAAGCCCAATGGGCACCAGTCAGTGACTGCATTAATTTATATCTCCCCCTACTCTTTCTGTTATGTACTGAAGTTCTCACCCTGGGCCAGCAGGGGGATACTGTAGATAGTTATGCAAATAAGGGATTGAAAGTGACGTTCAGTGATTGGATAGTTTTAGAAAATTGTTACAGTTACATTGTACTGGAGCTCTGTATAAGCAGGCTGACTGAACCCTTCAGTTCAGTTCTGTTCTGGCCTGTGAATAAACAAGAGCTGTTTGAAGAATCGCTGTGTCGTCTGATATGTTCACCCACAACTTAACACTTTCTGTGCACACATATGCAAAGGGTTCTTGAATTCACCCAACAGCAGAACTTAAAACCTTGCCCAGCTCCTACCTCTGCTGAAATCTGAAGCAACATCAGGCTTCTATCATCTGTAAAAAATGATAGCTATTATAGAGTCGTGTGTGTGTGTGTGTGTGTGTGTGGTTTAACTTTCCATATCAAATTCCAGCCTATAGCTACTTTAAACCTTTGACCAGTCACAGACTCACAAGAGACACTGGCCAATGTGGAAATCGTTTTGAAGCGCTGTGACACCATTGCCCAGTCATGGTGTCATCGAGATTAAAATGAAATCAACCTATGAAGTTTGGATTGACTATTTTCTGCCATAATCCGTTTTCTTTTGTGCTTGAAGATTACCATCTCGGCCGCCTGCCCTCCCTACCCACTGTATGTGTTGATTAAATTCACCATGCAACACAGCCATGCGGGGAGAAATTGCGTTTCTAAATGAGAGCATAAATGTCCTTGCATCTCGAATTTAAAACTTATCCTTTTTGTTATTTCAAATAATAAATGTAGGAGAGAGATATTTTTGTGAAACGCTCCCTAAATCCCCCCCCCTTTTTTTTTTTTTTAAAAAAAGTGATTTAAAGAAAGCTCTTTCAGTCTCTTCCAGTGCCCTGTTTTCAAGTGCCTATAAAAGCACAGTTGTAATGATCATCAACCCCTGCCTTCTGCTTTGTCTGAGAATGTGTGGCTTCCCTTAGCCCTTCTCACGGCGTGAGTTCAGAGAGAATATTCAAACCAATAAGAAATGGAAATGATACACAGGCAGAAGAGTTGCCAACCACTTAAGAAATGTATGAGGGGGAAGTATGATCAACATAAAAGCAGACGGTGTGAAATTTGTGTATTTGCTCTTTGCCTGTGAACAAATAAACCCAATCACACAAACTCACCCTAAAGCCTGTTCAGTCCTTCTATTAACTTTGCAAACAGTTAGATTTTAAAAAAAATAAAAATAATATAAATCTGTAAACATTACTGCCATGCTGCGTGCTTGCCAGCATCTCTCAATGTTCCTTCTCCATTATTATTGGCTGCCTCCAGGCAGCTGCTGTTTTTCAGGGGGGGGGGGGGATTCAATAACATGTCAGAAGTTTAGGCTTGTGCAATTGAAGTGGATGTAAGTGTTCTCTCGCCCTAGCACAACAAGCCCACTTTTAAATAACAAAACTGATTTGATGTGGCTTAGGAAAGAACAACTTCTTCAGGATCAACATAGGTGTGTGACAACATTATAGCTTCCACTTATTCCCCTTCCCACTCCAAACTAAATACAGTGGTACCTCAGGTTAAGAACTTACGGTAATTCATTCTGGACGTCTGTTCTTAACCTGAAACTGTTCTTAACCTGAGGTACCACTTTAGCTAATGGGGCCTCCTGCTGCCGCCATGTGATTTCTGTTCTCAACCTGAAGAAAAGTTCTTAACCCGAGGTACTATTTCTGGGTCAAACAATGCCTAACCGCAACCCTAACAAAGTTGTGACGATTGCTACGAGGTAGGCGAAAACCAAGTGGCCAGTGCCAATTTGCCAAGTGGAAAAATTCCTACCAGGCCCCTCAGACAACCAAGGCAACCAACCAAAGTCCATAGCAAGGCCAGTGCCTAACCTGCAAATAGGGAGGGAGGGTGGGTGATTGAGGAAGCGAGGCAAGAGGAAGTCCTCCGGCTCATTCCTCGGTATAAACTACCCTGGCCACGCCCGGCCGGCCAGTGGATTGGCTGGCCAGGCTCTGACGTGGCCAGGATCCCCTGGGCAACGGGGGACAAAGTCCCCTGCCCCCCGGTGGGGAGTAGGTGGCCACGTGTTCCACCGCAACTCCTCCCCACTGGGAAGTGGAGCTGATTTGCTATACAGATCCTCGGCATGGACACTGAGGGTTTAAAGCACGAAGGCACATGAGGGACTCAGCAAATCTGTTCGTTTTGACGATGATCTTTATGCAGACATGGTACATTTTTGTGAGCGCAGCTACATCAGCAGGGCTGACAACACACAGGATTGCCTTTGTTTCCTACCCCCCTTTCTTCATCCGACATCAACCGCAAAGTCAAACACCTTCACCTGATGCTTCGAGAGACAGAGACTGCTAATTACTATCTTTAGGACCGCAGGTATCCAACTGCTGACTCCTCAACAGCTGTAAGGTCTTGGGGTCAGATTTGCTGTGTCCCTCGTGCGCCTTCATGCAGAGTGGGATACGTAAAATATTGGAGTGAAATGTCCTACACTCCCTCATAAGTGTCAAAGCCTCTCTTTATAATTAAGCCCAACGGTGTCCCTACTGAGCTCTCCCCCTCCCGTTTTTACACAAAAAATATGTTTGGGTTAAAGTGAATATTTATTATTCATTTTTTATGTGTGTGTGTGTGACAGAAGGGAGTGCTGTTTGATTTTCCTCTTGGCTGACAACTTTAAAAGGGGAAAGTGAATTCGCTAATCCCCACAACTCCTTTTCTTAATATCCTGTGTTTCAAATAAAAGCACTTGATCCTTGTTATTTCTAACAACAGCCTTCCTTGGAGACGCCGGCATTTGCACATTATAATGACTTGCGAGCAGTGGAGTCACTCATCTTCAGTCTAGAAAATAAAATGGAAAAGTCAGACAGGAACTGAAGGGAGAAAAAACAGATATAAATATGAGCCAAACTTGGGAACGTGTGTTTGCTTTCAGTCAAAAGGTTTCCAAATATTGCCTTCCCCTAAGGAAAGAGGTGAGGAAAGGAGACAAAGAGTAATGTTTGTGAGAGAGTTCTTCATACAAACCATGGGTTCAAGCGCCACGTTGGGCTATGATTATATGAGAGAGAAAGAGACAGACAGACAGACAGACAGACAGAGACAAGAGAGAGAGAGAGATTAAACCTCTCAGATAGGCCCCAAATCAACCTTGATTTGTTCAAAGCAAAGCCAAAAGTTAATGAAATAATTCAAGTAGCTTGAAGTAAATGCAATTCCTCACATTGTAGGAATTGACCTGGTGTTCTGAAGGGCAGCTTTCTCTCTCAGCAATAAATTTCACCTGAAACTAGCAAGTTCGTTTCGTACGGCAAGAATAATCCCAGAAACTATTTGCATGGACTGGACTGGTAAGGGTGGGGGTGGATAAGTTTTTAAAAGTGCCACAATGTCTCATTTTAAATGAAGAACAGAAGACAGAGGACCAGAGCCAGGATTTCATGCCAACACTTTCATTAACACCGGCTAATGAGAGTCGGTATGGTACAGAAGCTGACGACATCACAGGGAAATCTCACCTATACCAATGGCTATGAGTGAGTACTTTGAACTCAGATTGGGCATAATTCAGCCCTACTTTGGCCAATTTTATTTCAAGCACCACCAATGACAATGGGACAGCGCTGCATGTTGCGCTCGTGTCGAGTTTGCAGGCTTCCCACATGCATCTATGTAATTGGCCACTGTGGAAAACAGGATGGTGGTCTAGTTGGGCCATTGCTCCTGTGATTCTCCTGCACCCTAGCCTTGCTGTAGTTCACTGTCACCTTCCCTTATCCCCACTGTGTCCCTCAAAACATGGCTGTAATAAGCCCCTTGGTATAACAGCTCTGAGTTCTCTGAGGGGCAGGTAGATGTTTGAGCTTTACCAGTAGTCAATCTGCAGATCCTCCAAATGTCCCTATTTTCCAGGGACAGTCTTGGATTTACAGATTTACAGAAGCTGTCCCAGTTTCTGATTTGATCCCAGAATGTCCTGCTTTTCCTTAGGATGTCCTTATTTCCATCGGAGAAATGTTGGAGGGTATGGAGTTATGTGACCCCCCTTATGCCAAAGAGACAAGTAACTATACAGGAGACATCTGAAGGCAGCCCTGCATAGTATTATTATGTTTTTATATACAGTATGATGGAAGCCACCCAGAGTGGCTGGGGCAACCCAATCAGATGAGTGGGGTATATATAATAAAACTTATTATCATGGAACAGGGCACCCATATTTTCACTGAAAACGTATACCTGAAGGAGCGTCTCCACCCCCATCATTCAGCCCGAACACTGAGGTCCAGCTCCAAGGGCCTTCTGGCAGTTCCCTCACTGCGAGAAGCCAAGTTACAGAGAACCAGGCAGAGGGCCTTCTCGGTACTGGCACCCGCCCTGTGGAATGCCCTCCCACCAGATGTCAAAGAGAAAAACAACTATCTGACTTTTAGAAGACATCTGAAGGCAGCCCTGTTTCAGGAAGTTTTTAATGTTTGATGTTTTATTGTGTTTTTGATATTCTGTTGGGAGCTGCCCAGAGTGGCTGGGGCAACCCAGCCAGATGGGTGGGGTAGAAATAATGAATTATTGTTGTTATTGTTATTAGAGAAATGTTGGAGGGTATGGGTCAGCAAAGGTTTCTGACTCACAAGTGTTTAACAACAGAAAGAAAAGTGACTCCCCTAATGCCAATGTTAAGCTACTGAAATGACCAGAGCTGACTTGGGATGGGCTTTGTGTGAAAGAATTGTGGCCCAGTTCAGTTCTAGGTCCAAAAACAAATTCTTAAGCACAGAAAAGTGTCCAGAGACACTGCTCTCATTAATTCCAACTGAATGTCTTTTTCACCTGGCTCTGGTGTGTGTGTGTTTGTGAGTGTGCATGTTTTAAATAAATCTTGGGGGTCCTAGTAAAAAAAATGAAATAAAGGAGAGACAACAAGCTTGAAGTCTAGCTATTGCAGCTCTGTTGCAAATGATGTCGGATTGCTTGAACCACATATCTTGTAACTTGCAGCTTTTACATGAAGCTTAAAACAAAGCTTTTGCCTCGAAACAATCCTTGAAGTTACGCTCAGCAAAAAGACAGCAACTTGTCCGAGAACACCCAATGAACATCGTAACAGAACAGGAATTAGACGTGGGATCTCTAATATCCAAGCCCGAGATTCTAGTCAAAGAGGCAGAATAAGAGAGATGCTGCCGATTCAGAATTTGCTGCAAGAAACATGCTGTGTCGAATAGCTCTGAGCCATTTTTGCCTCCTCGATTTCTGGGGGAAATGGAAATCAGTCGTTGACCTTGCCTCTTCAGCCGGTTGTCAGAGTTCCCAGCAGCAACCAGTGGAAATGGAATCTGGCTTAGTATTTCCCTGGTGAGTTAATTAGTCGATGGCAGTTTGCAGGTCCTTTTCCCTCTGTCTTTATTCATATTCCAGTGTAACTTTTTGTGGCAAGGCAACATGGCTTTCACGGCTGCGACATGAAATTGTGCAGCCTATTACAGTGGTCTCAGTGGGACGGCTTGCATTCAGATAGCTACCTGATTGAATAGGAATACTTGCGCCCTTAAATAACTTGGGCATTTTGGAAATCTTTCCCTTCGGATGTGGTTTAGTGCAGCCAATGTTTACTGGCCAGGATAATAAACCCAGCCCATAGTTTAACCAATGCTACCGTAAGCTGTTTCTTTCAGGGCGCCTGCAGAGAACAGGCCTGTACAAAACAGAATCTCCACTACCTTATTTACAGCACTTCCTCGCTGCTTTTTCTGCCTATGAATGCTGAGGCGCAACTCAAGGTTTGGAAATGGGCATGATTTAAATCAGCAAGTAAAAGGGCCAATTTAAATCAAGTTGCCCATATGTCCTAAACCAGGGGTCAGCAAGGTTTATCTTGCCTGGGCTGGATTGGTCCCATGGAGATCCCTCCGTGGGCCGGATCATGCCCGCGATTTTCAGCATCTGCACGCATGCAGACGCGATTGTTGGCGCCGTGGAAGCGAGTCCCTGTGCTGCGCTGTGCTGCGCTGGTTTAGCGCAGTGCACGAATGGGCAACTCAGTTCGGGGGCGGCTTGTGGGCCAGTCAAATGACCTCTGTGGGTCGCTTGTGGCCCATGGGCCTTAGGTTGCTGACCCCTGTCCTAAACAATGGTGCCAATCTGTCCACTGTTTCATAAGGCCTCGATTCTACCACACTATACATTTCCCATGCTTCTTCTTCTTTAACTAAATAGCAAATATAGCCAACATGGTGCCCTCCAAGTGAGCTTGAGCTACAAATAAGTTTGAGAGGGGAGCCTCCTAAACCCTAGGAATGGATAAATGGTAGGATTTTGATTATTTGGGATGTGAAGGGAGGAATACAAGCTGCAGAAGAATCCCTGAGCCAGCCTATGCAAAATGACCCAGCCAAGCTAGGGCCATTAAAAAACAATACAAGGCTATTGAGGGCTATTAGCAATGCAGGAGAACTGTCCTTGCTTTCCACCCTTAGGTGTGAACAGAGACTGGGGATTTGGAAGATTGCCAGGGTAACTGGGTGTGAGGTGACAGGAGAACAGTCTTTAGCAAGGTGTGCTAAAGAAGGAGAGAAGAAAGGGAGAGCTCCATCTTGGGCAGGTTGGCTGAAGGTAGGCTGGGAGAGACGCCTTTGACTCCAGGAAGTTGCACACTGAAATTTTTTGCCTTATTTCCAGCGTTCCTCTTTTCTACTTCACTCTGGACATGCATCTTCCCACATGAGCTATTATGGCTTGGTCTCTCCCACAAACGCAAGACGACTCTGGCTGTTAATTATTTCACATTTATTGCTAAAACAACAAACTAGGACGGAGCTCCTCTACTCATTGTCCTCCCCAGAAGATGGAGTTGCCCGGACTGAGCTCCTCCCTCTTCCCCAACACGGAAGCCCCTACCTTCTTTTCCCGTATCTTTCGTGCGTCTCTGCCATTTTTGAGATCCTATGAGATTTGGGAGACAGTGCTTCCTGCATTCCAACGTCTGACTCACTGTTAGAGCTCTCACGCAGTAGCCTGTCACTCTGGCCTTGTCTTTCGTCTCCCCTTTGTTCAGAGCTCAGATTACAGCTGCTCTCCCCCTCCTCTTCCGCTTTTAACTGTTCTCTCTCTGTGTCTGCTTCTCCTCCTCCTGTCAGCATCTGAGCTTCGTTGACATGAGCCATGTGGAGCTGCACAAGTCTTTCATGGCCCTGAAAGACTCATTTTTTTCTTGGCGAGATTGCAACGCAAGATCATGGTCCCCAAAATGGCTGCCGTCCTCTGGTGAGAAAAAAATGGGATGTCCCAGTTTTACCGGGACAGTCGAGGTGTATGATGTAGCTCAGTAGCAGAACAACAGTTTTACATGCAGAAAGTCGCTAGTTCAATTCCTGGCATTTCCAAGAAAGACTGAGAATGTGCTTTGCCCCAAATCCTGGAGAGCTACTGCCATTATGTATAAGGCAACTTCTCATGTTCCGATGACCTTTCTGGTCTGGCAATGCCTTTCATCTATTTTATTCCTTACATATTTGGCTAGGTGTTCATAGTTCCTGTGGACCCTGATGTCCCCTTCTACCAGCTTCTTGGATCTTCAACCTTGGGTGCAGATGCTGTTGCAGCCCAGCTCCTACCTTAACCCCCTTAACCAGCAGGGCCAGTGGTTAAGGATGGGAATTGGAGTCCAATGACTTCTAGAGGACCATAGGTTCACCACAAGTTTCATAGTGCTGTTTTGCCTGGACCTTCATGGAAGTAATGCAGAGCAAGCGTTCCGTAATGACCGGGACAAAAACATCAAATGAATTTTCATTCCAGAACAGAGCAGGAAATTTGATGCAAAGTGATTCAACTATGTATACATTTGAGGGGGAGGACGACAAATGGCTAACCAACAGTGCACGTTTATTACAAACAAGTTCTGGCAAGCCTAGTAATATCCTCAACAAATTACTGATTTATTTGATAACTGGAGCCGAGTGGCTCAATAACGGCCTTCCAGCACGGCATTTGATAGTGTGCCATATAGTAAATTTATAAATACCAGCCGAATAAAAATACTTTAGCATAGATTAGAAATTGATCTTGTGCACTATGGAGGGAGAGTGTTAATGGGAAAAGACCTCCAAACCTACCCAGGGATCAATCCTGGGAGTGGCATTTCTCTAGCGGCCAAAGGAAGTGTAGAAATGGTGCATTGAAATTGGATAAATGAAAGGGACTGGCTAGACGAAGAAGGAATTGTGCAAGGCTAAGCTGGGGATCAGGGAAGCATCAGAGTGGGAAGGCCCCAAGCCAGGAGAATGGTGGTGGGATGCAGGAGACAGGTCAGAAGAAGGAGGTGCAGACGGGTTGGAGGCTGAGCAAGCAACAGGTTTGAGGAAGCAGAGGAGGCGGCTGAGGCTGCGACGGATCCACAGCAACCTGCCAGTTCCACTGTTGTCCTCTTCCCTCTTCCCTTGTCTCCAAGAATGAGGAGGGTGATACATTTAGCAGAACTGTCACAGTCGGGTTTAGGGGCGTTCGAAGTCCTGGCTGAGGATGTTGGGACTGGGGGCAAGATGGCGGGGTAGGAGCAGGAACGGGAGTCCAGAAGCCAGGACTCCAGAAGCTAAGGGTCCGAAGGTCAGAGAGCCGGGAGTCAAGAAGCCAAGGGTCTGAGGGTCAGGAAGCAAGGAGTCAAGAAGCCCAAGGCAGGAAGCATGTTGCTGTGGCAAAGAGCCAAAGGGAAATGCTGATCTTATATCCCTTCCCGGCTGTTGCCACCAGGTGCTGTGAGTTATCAATAAGCCTCACCTGTGAGGCCACACCTTGCCACTTCAGAACAAACTTAGGAAAGGCCCAGTCCTGGGAAGCCCTACCGGTCACAGGGCTTTGCTCCTGCACACACTCCTAACAGGAACCAAAGGACTTTGTGACTGTGGGGATTGCAGCTAGCTGCTGAGGAGCTTTAGGCAACTGCTTCATGGGCTAGACCTGTCCGTGGAGTTCTCTGCTTGTGTTTTGTCTCTGTGAATAAAGAATCAACTCTCCAACTGCCTCTGGTTCTGGACTGTTCTCTGCCACAGACCCTTTCTGCTCACAAAACCCTGCTACCTCTTCAGCTTCCACCACCTCCTCCTGTCAGTCTGCTCCCTCTTCTCCCTCTGACCACTCATCATTGTCCCACCACCAATCCCCTGGCTCTGAGCTGTCTTTGCTTTGGAGTTCCCCTGCTTCTGCCTCTCGCCATCCCTCTGCATCCAGCCAGTCCATTACACTAATGGACCATCTGCCATTAACTTGATGACCTACCAGGTCTCCTCTAACTGGAGGATTTCTTAGTTCATGCTATTTGGCAAACAGAATACAGTGGTACCTCTGGTTACAAACTTAATTTGTTCCGGAGGTCCGTTCTTAACCTGAAACCATTCTTAACCTGAGATACCACTTTAGTTAATTGGGCCTCCTGCTGCTGCCATGCTGCGAGCACACGATTTCTGTTCTCATCCTGAGGTAAAGTACTACTTCTGGGTTAGTGGAGTCTGTAACCTGAAATGTTTGTAACCTGAGGTATTTGTAACCCGAGGTACCACTGTACCTGGAATACTCCTCTTTTTAAAAACTCATTGCTGGAAAGCCACTTCCGGCCTGCCCAGGAGGTGGGGTTGCGGGCTTCACGCCCACCCCCCATGTGAGCGGGGGCTGGTTTCAGCCCCCGCGAGAGCAGGGGAATCCCGGCTGTGACCTGCCCTATTTAGGGCCGACGCAGAGGGGGCTCGCCCTCTTTTCGCCGGCTAGCCCTCACGTTTTCCCACCCTCCCTCCCTTTAGGTAGGCTTTAGGTAGGTCTCTGACTTTGCTATGGACTTCGGTCTGTCGCCACAAGGGGCATGGTAGGAATTTTTCCCAATTGGCAATTTCAGCCATTTGGTTTTTCGCCTACCTTGTAGCAACTCGTCACAACTTTTCGGCATTGGCGGTAGGCATTGGTAAGAAGGGGTTAAGAGGATGTGGGGGGGAACGCCATCACCTCCCCCCAGTGAGAGAAGGGTAGTCCGTTAAAGGACTCCGGGGGGCGTGGCCCTGTCCGAAGCCTATGGAGGTGAGGGCCAAAGGCACGCCCCAGAGCGGTGACCCGGGGGAGCTCCTAGTCGACGTGCCTCGGCGGGAGACTCCCCCGATATAGTGTTAACCCTTCCCCGTGTCTCCAGCAAGTGGGCTGGAGCCGGATAGTCGTTAGGACCAATGCCTAAGCCAATGCCTCTCATTCCTGAATTCAATAAAGTTGTGGCCTAATTCGCCCATTTAACCTTAAACTATGGTGTCTCGTGTCTTTATTTATCCTGGTGGGGGGCGGGAACTCGCCACGCAATCATCTTTCGTTACTCAAGTCACCTTTCCCATGGAGGGTTAGTTCTCTAACACACTCCAATATCATCTTGCAGGAGACTATAAAACAACACACCTAAAATTCACCCATCCACACACCTATGCTGTCACCAGCACCAATCATCACAGCAAGACAAAGGCTTTGCAGGAAAATAGACTGTGAGCGTTGGTATATATCCCTCAGAAAAAGCAATAGATAAAGAGCAAATGGACTTCACAATGGCACTTTGCTGCGAGCCATTCATTTCTAGCCCCACAGCTCGGAAAGACAAAGGAAGAAACCTATAAAGAAAAGCAACAATAGTATTACCTTAGCCTGATCTGAAGAGAAGGAGGAGAGGAGGCTCATGGGAGGCATCAGCATAGTCTATAAATACAGTCAAGGTAACAGTAAAAGAATGAATGATTGGGATTTATTCAGTCTCAGAAGGATGTATGACAAGATGCAATGGCCTGGAGCTACAGAAGGAAAGGATTCGGGTAGCTATTAAGAAGAAGAAAAGTCTTTAATGATTACAGCAATTGGGACAGTGTATGGATCTGTCTAGGGAGACATTTAAGGCTCCATCACTGACAGGTATATTCAAGCATCTATTGGCTAGCGCCTTAGGAATAGTGATGCTAAATGTATACTGTCAGTCGAGCTATCCAAGTGGTTTTTGGTATGACTGTATGATTCTGAAGTTATGGCTCCAATCTACTTAGAAGGAGAGAACAAGCGCTGGCTTGGAAAATAATAATTCCCTCATACAGTCTGGGCCCAGGCATTTGAAATCAATTTATAGTCATTTCAGGAGATAATAAGGGTTTGACATCTAGGGGAGAAACCATGTTTCTCTCTTTAGAATAAAACGATTGGACTAAAAGAAGAAGACACACCCAAACTTTGCCCAGAACTTGACCTGATTCTTAATTCACACCACTGACATCAAGCAATTTCATCTCTTAAGAAAATATATAACAATGATACCCGGAGCAAATGGATTTGGAGTACCAAAGAACATATATTGATTCATGATTTTGGATGAATATAAAAAAAGCTTCTCAGTGCTTTCTGAACACATAAAATAAAAATCCTTCTTATGCCATACTGAAAAATAAGCTGGAAAACACATTATAGTCAAAGCTCTCCCTGCAGAGTACAGCACCATTTTTGTTCTGGTAAGAAAAACGATCCTGAAATTACTACAAGTAACACCCAGCCATTTTGTATTTAGAGCCTTCAACCTAGATCTGTGCTAATAGTTGTACCTATCAAATTGTGTTCCAAAATAGGGATGCGCTTGCATTTAGGTATTATGGTGGAACTCAGGGCCAAAATAGATTTAACGTTAATACACTGACCTAGTTTTTCTTTAATAAATAGCAACTGGGCACAAATGTCCGCATGCACATACAATCTCACATGGCTCTGGATCATGACTTCTGCAACTTCCATTTAATAAAGGACAAGAATCACACAAGAGTCAGTCACCTGACATGCAAATGCATATGATACAGTACCTACATTTTGTCTGATGCTGCTTGTAGAATTCCACTGTATTGTGACTGCAAAATACAAAATGGCCATTTGTCATGGTAGTACAGTGGTACCTTCTTAATCCATTCCAGAAGTCCATTCCAAAACCAAAGCATACCAAAACCAAGGCACGCTATACCAAAGAAAACAACCCCTAAAACAGAAATTTAACATGGATTTTACTATCTAACAAGACCATTGATCCATAAAATGAAAGCAATAATCAATGTACTGTACTATAAAATAAATAAGACAGTATTGTAGATGATCAAAATTAAAGTTATTTTTTCCCCTACATGTACTGATGATAGTCATTGTTTGGATGGGGGGGGGGCTTTTATCCATTTCCGCAGTCTCCGCTCCTCCACATGCAGCTGCTGGGTGACCTTGGGCCAGTCACACTTCTTTGAAGTCTCTCAGCCTCACTCACCTCACAGAGTGTTTGTTGTGGGGGAGGAAGGGAAAGGAGATTGTTAGCCGCTTTGAGACTCCTTAAAGGGAGTGAAAGGCGGGATATCAAATCCAAACTCTTCTTCTTCTTCTTCCACACAGTCACAAAAACAAATTAACCGAAAAAGCCTCAGAAACATAAAATAAATAGCAAAAACAAAAGTGCCAAACTTAATCCATTCTGGAAGTTCGTTTGACTTCCAAAATGTTCAAAAACCAAGGCACAGCTTCTGATTGGTGCAGGTGCCCTGGAAACATTAGCCGAAGGCTGCATCGGATGTTCAGCTTCAGAAAAACGTTTGAAAACCGGAACACTTACTTCTGTGTTTTTGGCGTTTGGGAACCAAGGCGTTTGAGAATCAAGGTACCACTGTATATGACAGAAATAGAAGCCATATTAAGGATGCTTGAATAACGAGTATTCTTCCTAAGGCATATGATGGGAAGAGCAAGTGTCATCCACTATTGACTGACTTGCAGCATGGCTTGAGTTTTGCAGATCAGGCATCACCCACCACCCAGTGTTCTGTTAATAAACTGCATTTCATTCTACATACTGTGCATCTCTATTCATACCAGAGCATAATCTTTCATTTTCATTTCAGAACATGAGGAGTCGTCTAAGGAAAAAGCAGAGATTTCCTTTCAAGAACATGAATGACCAGCATTCAAGGTTAGCCTCCCACTCCAAGCAACTTTCTTATTTTAAATTAAAATAAGCGCCATCAACAAAGTACTTTTGTGACGACCAAAGTCTCTTGAGCTCTAATATTTGCGTGGGAGGCTGGTGGTTCTGAGCTCTTTTTCACCTGGCTTGGAGAGCAAATGCTCAACATTTGATCGGTTTTAACCAATACCATGCCTTCTCTCTTTCCTCTTACTCATCACAGAGTAAGAAGGCAGAATACCTGTTTGGGAGAGGTTGATTTCTTTTAAAAAAGGAAAAGATGAAAAGATAAGTGCATTCAACTGATGAAAACACGCATGTAGTCTTCTGCACAAGTTGTCTACAATTTTTTTTTCAGTCCTTGGATCCACTTTTACCTCTGGTCTGCAACATGAGACACATTGCCTTTGGACCTTATGGTGAAGGATGGGTTAGAAATCTTATAATATAAATAAAAATACGTATCTCCCTGTTCTATTAGGCCTTTCTAGGCACTATAAGAGCTGAACATGAATATGCATGGTGGCAGGGAGTGTCGTGGTGGTGGTCCTACATGTAGGGGCTTCAGGAAAATCCTTATACCAAGTCAGAGTGTTGGTCCATCTCACTTGGTTGTGTCTTCAGGCTTCAGCCAGTGGTCCTTCTGCATCTTACCTGGGGATGCTGAGGACTGAAAATAGGACCTGTTGCATGTAAGGCATGGTTGGTGACCTACAGCCCTTCCCCAAATGAGATATACATACGTAAGCCTGATCAGTAATTGTAAGGGCCAAACTAGATGTGACATAGAAGAAAACATGGAGTGTCTTCTGATTGCCAAGAAGACACTTAATATGGTTGTAGGAACAGGGTGTATACTTAACTAGTTTATCCAAAACTCACCTTCCTCAAGATGCTTTCATCCAAACAGGGAAGGAGATATACAGTGGTACCTCACAAGACGAATGCCTCGCAAGACGGAAAACTCGCAAGACGAAAGGGTTTTTGGTTTTTTGAGTTGCTTCGCAAGACGATTTTCCCTATGGGCTTGCTTCGCAAGATGGAAACGTCTTGCAAGTTTGTTTCCTTTTTCTTAAAACCGTTAATACAGTTGCGACTTGACTTCGAGGAGCAACTCATAGCACACGGTGTGGTAGCCTTTTTTGAGGTTTTTGAAGACTTTGGTGATTTTTGAAGCTTTTCCAAAACTTTTCCGAAACCGTGCTTCGCAAGACGAAAAAAATCGCAAGACGAAAAAACTCGCAGAACAAATTAATTTCGTCTTGCGAGGCACCACTGTACAAGGTGTGACCAGAAAGTTTGGTGAATGGTCACAGAAATCAGACAGCGAGAAATATTCGAACATACATACCTTACAGGCCTTCAAAGCAAGCTCCCTCTGCTACAATGCACCATTGACAATGTTCGCAGAACTATTGGAAGCTTCTGGAGAAGCCCTCTTTTCATACTGCTTTCAGTTCCCTCGTCACAGCATCTTGGACGTGCGAAATGTTGGAAAATCTGTGCCCTTTCAGTGGAGATTTCAGTTTTGGAATGACCGCTCCCCACATCAAATTGTGGTCGCGTGCAGCCCCCCAGATCCCAGTGCAACTCCTGGTAGTTTGGGCTGGCTTCATCCTCCCCAGGCTGGATACCTGGAGTGATTGGCCTACCTCAGCCAATCGCCCAATCCTGCCTGAGGAGGCATTGCCAGGGGATTGGCCAGGTAAGGGGAGGGACCGTCCTGCCCACACAACAGAAGGTGAATCTTACCTGCGAAGTGGCAGTCAGCTCCAGAGCTTCTCCCACCCTCCCCTAAATCTGGTGGGGCCAGATCGGGAGAATATGGAGGGCGGGACAACTCAGTAACCTCAGTAACAATTTCACGTGGAATATGCAATTTTCCCACCATCATTCAGACGGACAAGCACCAATCCCGCATCAATAACTCACAAGATGACGGAGGGTCATCTTCGATGGTTTGCTGCCCTTCACAGAAATGCTTAAACCACTCACACACCATCTTTCGATTTACAGCTTCATCTCCGTACACAATTGTGAGCATTTCATGATGCCAATCATTTCTGAGGCCAATTTTATATTCGGATGTTTCTCACTGTCTGATTTCTGTGACCATTCACCGAACTTTCCGGTCACACCTTGTATATGTGTAAGTGTGTTTATGTGTTTGTATGTGACATTTATGGTCAGACTACTTTATTCCTTCAACTTTCAACCTTCCTTTTTTCTATTTAATTGGATCCCTAGTCTAAGTGCTGCGTCACAGAAAACAGAATAAACTGTAACTGGCCCTGGGTTCCTGCTGTAGCCACTGCTCAAGATGCTTCTGCAGCCGGCCTCTCTGCTGATCACATGCAATTTGTCTGATTTATGCCAGATGCTTCCTTTCCTTGGCATGCATTCCCAGCATGCGACTGTTTTGCTAGCTCCTTTGCCAAGTGTGTGGCTTGCTGCAATAACATATTTAGTGACAAATTAATATTTTCTCTTGGCTCGAGTCTTATGTTTATTTTGTTCAGCATGTCAGTTTCCCATTCACAGAGCTGTCATATTCCTAATCAATTGACTTCCAATCGTGAATTTTGCACAGACTTAAAGAGGTGAGGGTTGGGGAAGAGAAAGCACGAATAATAAAGAAGAAGGGTGAATGCCATGCAGAGTTTCCCCTCACTTCATATCCTGGATAGTCAAAAATTTCCAACCTTCTGACTGATACTTTATTAGCTTTCTTCAAATGGCTTACTCTTAAGTGTGTGAGGGATGAAATGCTCTGGCAATTTGATATTATTATTTTTGCCACTTTTCTGTAATCAACGTCTTTCAGCGATCTCCGTATTTTTCTTGGAGGTTCTTTCTGCATGTAGACACATCAAAGGATATAGCTATTCTCACACCCTCAATAGATAATTGTTGGATAGCAGCATGAAGAGGAAGAAAAAGATCCCTGCAGCTGCTTACCATGATTGCATTGCTTTTATTGCACCATTTCAGTAATTCAGCAGGCTTCTACACATAAAGAACTTAACTCCAGGAACACACAGTAGGTTACCTATGATTGTGCAGTTTTAGAAGGTCTAGAGTATACAAGCCTAACTAGATAATATAGAACCAATGTGGCATGGTGGTTAGAGCAGGGGTAGGCAACCTAAGGCCCGTGGGCCGGATGTGGCCTAATTGCCTTCTCAATCCAGCCCATGGAAGGTCCGGGAATCAGCGTGTTTTTACATGAGTAGAATTTGTGCTTTTATTTAAAATGAATCTCTGGCTTATTTGTGGGGCATAGGAATTCGTTCACCCCCCCAAATATAGTCTGGCCTTCCACATGGTCTGAAGGACAGTGGACCAGCCCCCTGCTGAAAAAGGTTGCTGGCCCCTGGATTAGAGTGTCGGACTAGGACCTGGGAGACCAGGGTTCAATCTCCCATTCAGCTACAAAACTCCCTGGTTGACTTTGGGCCTTTCATTGCCTCTCAGCCTAACCTACACCACAGGGTTTTTGTGGGGATAAAATGAGGAGGAAGAAAACCATGGAAGCTACCTTGAGCTCCTTGGAGGAAAAGGTGCACCAGAAATGCAATCATTAAATGATATAATTTATGCATTTGATCAAGAATTACTCATAGTTAGAGCAGCCCCACTGAACTCAACCAAATGGTGTCTGTCTGCCAATGGAATGGGCATCCATACAACGGGACTTATCTTCCTTTCCTCTCTTCTGCCGTACTCATGTGCCCCCAAAAACTGCTCCAGAGGATTGTCCCATCGCATGAGAGGAATTCGGCTGGTGTGACATTGGAATGGAAGTCATTCAATGGGATTCCAGTTAGTCATGGCTGGACTAACTTTGGTCTATTCCAAAGAGAATAAGTATGACTCCAAACCAATACCCTTAAGCGCCCTGATTCAGAAATAGGTTTCTGTGCTTCCACCATGGACCTTGACTGGTATCTCCATAGATAATGGGGCATTGTGTGGTAAAGAATGAAAACAACAATAATAGTCAGGATAACAACAACAACAACAACAACAACAACAACTTATTTATACTCTACCCATCTGGCTGGGTTTCTCCAGCCACTCTGGGCGGCTCCCAACAGAATACTAAAAACATGATAAAAGATCAAACATTAAAAACTTCCCTAAACAGGGCTGCTTTCAGATGTCTTCTAAAAGTGAGATAGCTGTTTATTTCCTTGACATCTGATGGGAGGGCATTCCACAGGGTGGGTGCCACCACCAAGAAGGTCCTCTGCCTGGTTCTCTGTAACCTCACTTTTCACAGTGAGGGAACCGCCAGAAGGCCCTCGGAGCTGGACCTCAGTGTCTAGGCTGAATGATGGGGGTGGAGACGCTCCTTCCGGTATACTGGGCCGAGGCCATTTAGAGCTTTCTTAGGTCAGCACCAACACTTTGAATTGTGCTCGGAAACGTACTGGGAGCCAAGGTAGATCTTTCAGGACCGGTGCTATATGGATCTATTTTCCATGTGTGTGTTCCACATGTACAGGGTCCACACTGCAAGGTCCTGCGGCTTTCCAAAAAGCTTCTCCTGGAGGTTGGAGAACCCTCTAGAGTAGCATCCATTCTCATATGGTGGTGTTGTGGCTGGAAAGAAGAATTGGCACATGTGGAGCTCAACCTACAATAATTATAATAATTATCCCAGGAGACAGTAAACTACAGTTCTGTGCATCTGGCACGAAACAATAGTCCTGAGCCTCTGCAGGAGAAGCCATGACTTGAGCATAATTGATAGTGACAAAACTCTTCTGTTCCAGCAAACCTTCTCAATTGCTGGTTCTAACCTCCCATTCCTTCTTAAGGGTATGTTTGTTTGATAACTGGCTGGTTGATAAGAGCCCATTAACAGCTAAATCCAGATTTGGAGAGGGTTTGGTTTCAGCTGTTATTTTAGGATTGATTCCTGCACTGGGACTGTTAACATTTTCTGAATCTCCCAATCCAGAGATTTGCAGTTGTCTCCCTTTACAAGCCATTCATAGACTTTGGGAAGTTGGGTCAAAAGTTGCCTTGGACACCAGAAAGAGTTCAGGTGTGGCAAGCCTTTTAGAAGATAAGTATTTTTCAGAATGTGGTAAATGGAGGTATTTTTACAAGATGCTTCTACCTTTTGACTATTTAGGGAAAGTGACAGCTTTTGGTGTCTTTTTCAGCTCATATTTAAGGAAAGTAAGTGAAGGAATGAATGAACATGCTTGTGGAAATTGTCCATCATTTGAACTCTGTTAGAAGCTATGGTTGACTTAGCGCTACTTTGGAGAGAAGTCTGGATGCCTAGTTGTTCGTGGAAGAAAAGAAAAGATCACAGAAAGGTCAGTGAAAAAAATATTATTGGGGGAAACCTACTAATTAATGCTGCAGACACGACCGCAGAAAATTATTTGCATCTACACAACAAATACAAGCAGATCAACAAGGTAGCATTTTGCCTTAGGTGTTTGCCATAGCATTATCAACAGAATAATCAATACTTCTTATTTTGAAACATGTTTTTTGTTTAATTTGTCACTACATGCAGTTAGTCTGTAATGATGAAAGGGCAATAATCCAGTAATAACAACATGGCAGTGCTAACAAAAATCAATAGACTAAATTCACATTTCCTGCAGTAGGGTACCAGACTGCAAACCTGCAGGCGCTAATATGCTAATGTTACTCCCAGTATAGTAACTAGTAATCTGAAATTAATTGTCAAGACACCATGGTGTCTGCCTGAGGGCAGCGGGATCTATATCAATTCACTTCAGCATTCCTCTCTATGGGAGCTGTGGGAGTTTCCTGGCAGAGATCTTTCTGCAGAAGTGTGGGGTTCCGACAGATCAGTGACAGTTTCCGTGAATGCCCTTCCAACATCTTCATTTTTTCCCTCAGGTGTGCCATTTCTATTCACACTTGTCTTTTGGCGATGGATTAAAGGCAAGGTAAACCCTGTGCTGAGGCACATCGTGAAACTCTCCAGAGCTTTCAGACTCATTTGGCACATTTGTCTGCTGTTGTGATGTCACCAGCATATGCAGACTTTGATGGCTTGAATTGCTCGCCTTCTGTCTGAGGCAACCAAGATGGTCATTGGAGTTTTCCTCTGGACTGGGTTGCAATCTGAGTCAAAACTTTTCCCTCCTATCTGCCCATTTATCTATCAGGTGGCCAGTGGCTGGAAGGCTACCAAGTCTGGGGCTAGAGGCAGGAAAGTCTTGTTTCTTCTGCATCATTTTGGCCTATAAGTGGTATATAAATTAATAAATTCATAATAAATTAATAAATCACTGGTGCCAGAGTCCCTGGAGAATTGTAGGAATGCCAGGTGTTATATGAATACCAAACTCCCTGGAGATGTGATGTTGCAGGAATTATGCCTAGATTGTGAGGGGCTAGGGGGGTCTGAAGTGGATTTGGAGTTGGGCCAAGAATTAACTGATCTACAAATTTTGATTGATTGCCCCAAAATTCAGTTTGCAAACTCAACCTCCATCTGTCAATAAATCGCCATCTTTGCCCACTGCTTCAGGGAGCTTCTGGGGCTCCTCCATCAGCTTCTTCATGGCCTTCTCAGACTTGAATGTGGCCTAGGAGGCCACTCAAAGAGGTCCTGGAAGAACTTCTCCTGCCAGGCCAAGAGGGAATCCTGGAAGGAAACAAGGAACGGTGTTATTTGAGCACAAGGGCTCAGCACTAGCTTCCAACAGCTTGATGGGCTTCTGCCCTGATCCAGCAAGCTCTTCTTAGGTTCTCTGAACTGTATATGTTTCACCAGGAGAGAACTGTATAACCGTGTTTCAACTTTGGCTTCAAAATCAATTTGGGTAGCTACTATAGGCCAGAAGGGACACAGGTGGTGCTGTGGGTTAAACCACTGAGCCTAGGGCTTGCCGATCAGGAGGTTGGTGGTTCGAATCCCCACTACGGGGTGAGCTCCCATTGCTTGGTCCCTGCTCCTGCCAACCTAGAAGTTCAAAAGCACATCAAAGTGCAAGTAGATAAATAGGTACCACTCCAGCGGGAAGGTAAATGGCATTTCCATGCACTGCTCTAGTTTCACCAGAAGCGACTTAGTCATGCTGACCACATGACCCGGAAGCTGCACGCCGGCTCCCTTGGCCAATAAAGCGAGATGAATGCCACAACCCCATAGTCGGCAATGACTGGACCTAATGGTCAGGGGTCCCTTTACCTTTACCTTCCACATGAAAATGAAGCCATGTTGTCTGAAGAACTACACCTACTAATTTTCCATATCATTTGCACCTTAAGAAAAAACCCAATATTTTAGTTACTTCCCTGTCTTTACAAGATATATGCCTACCCACTTAGGTGACCACTTCCTATATTGCGGAAATCAGTCTCTTAAGCTTAAGCCAAGAAATAGTATTCTTTATGAAATTGAATATCAATATATTTATCAAGGCTTTGAGATTAGACCACTGAAGAAGCCTGGGAAACTACCTTGGGAGTGTGCTACCTGCAAGCCCCAGTTAAAAGGCCCCATCGGGGGCGAACAGCGGCCTTACTTGGACTGCCAGGGCGAAACAGCTGCAAAACGCTGGCACCCTGTCTACAACTTCATTAACATCCATCTACAACATCACTAGCATCTCTCAGTATTGTGAACAACACCGAACTTACCCTTTGTTGGTATCTTCATGAACTTACCTACAAAGATAAAGAAAACAAAAGACTGAGTTAAGCATTTGAAAAATCCATTGAAACCAGACATTATAAGTTCATCTTAGGTTGGGTAGTTCGTAAGTCTCTGTGGCTTTGCACAAGGTTTCGTACCATATTTTTCGCTCTATAGGACGCACTTTTTCCCCTTCAAAAATTAAGGGGAAATGTGTGTGCATCCTATGGAGTGAATGCAGGCTCCTTGGCTTCAGGGATAGCAGTGCGAAGCCTCCAAAGCGCAGAGGGAGCGCTCCCTCCATGCTCCGGAGGCTACGCGTTGCCTTCACTGAAGCCTGGAGAGCGAGAGGGGTTGGTGCGCACCGACCCCTCTCGCTCTCCAGGCTTCAGGGATAGCCGCCTGAAGCAATTGGAGCACAGCGGGACCTCGTGCTGTGCTCCAAAGGCTTCAGGTTCCTTTTGCTGAAGCTGGGAGAGCAAGACTCTGCCGCTTCAGCAGAGAGGGAGAGCTGCTCAGCGCCCCTTCAGCCAAGCGGGAGGAGAAATGGAAGGGGCTCCGTTTCTCCTGCCACTTCGCTGAAGGGGCACTGAGCAGAGAGGGGGAGAATTTTTTTTCTTGTTCTCCCCCTCTAAAACAAGGTGCGTCCTATGGTTGGGTGCGTCCTATAGAGCGAAAAATACGGTATATTTCTTTCAGAAGATTGATAAAGAATGTATAATTATTTTGGTAATTATTGTGTGTATATTGGTCACCAACGTGTTGTATGAGTCGTATTACTTCTGTCAGCAGCACAGCTTGCATTTTTCTAACTTTTTGTGCTATAGCTACCATGGCTGGGGCTGATCGGAATTTTAGTCCAAAATATCTGCATGGTATCATCTTGGTGAAAACTGTCCAAAGTCATGCTACCTCAGATTTTTTTTTTAGTCTTCAGATTGCCACAGAACTCACCCTTGTTTTTGCTAAATATTTGCATCCTTATTTGAATTCAGCATCTCCTGTGGGATAAAGATGCAAAAGGGGAGGCAAAATTATGAGAATTATTAGTATTCTGCATGGTCTCTGGAAAGGTCAGCTCTAAAACACTTGTCAGGGAAAGATCAATTTTTCATTATATTTCCCCAATGATTTGAAGACTCTTCTTCCTAGTCTATGAACCAATCATCTTTTTATTAGGTACCAGAAGATGGAGCTCTATTAATAAGCCTTCTTTGCTGAATGGCATTCAGGAAAAAAATGCAGACAAATTACAGCCGAAAACTTGGAAATGCTAAAGAATTGCTTTGTTTTCCCCTGGAGCTGAAAATATTGAAAGCCGGTCACAGTTACTTAGGCTTACTCTAAATTCAAGAAAACAGTTTGAACATGCTCAGTGTGAGAGGCTATATATCATTTTTAATTTTATCGTATTGATTCTTTCTTTTTCCTGCCATGGAATTCTATAGCACTGCTCATTTTTTGCCTACATTTCAGGTGTTGGACACAGTTAGATCAAGAAGTCTATTCTGAATTTCAAAGGAAGTTTTAGAGCTCAGGAACAACAGTATGCTGAATCTCCAGTATGCTGCTACAGCCAGCTCAGATCCTATACAGGTTTCCAGATGCTAGCTCTCAAATCCAGGAGGAACTCATGTAGAAATCATAAACAAAAATAGAAGGACTATCTGCAGAAGATTTTTCCATCACCATGTTGTAGGAATGAGGGCTCATGGGAACTTGGGGGTGGGATTCCTTAGGGTGGGCAGACTTTGCAAGCCTGATGATGTCACTGGGAGCACAATGAGGTCCAAAGTGGGTTCAGAAGTCAGCGAAATCTTTACTATCTCCATGCTATACTAACATGTACGGTAAAAGGTAAAGGACCCCTGGACAGGTAAGTCCAGTCCAAGGTATGGTTACCAGATGTCCCCGTTTCCTGGTAACCTTAGTCCAAGGTGACTATGGGGTTGCAGCGCTCATCTCACTTTCAGGCCAAGGGAGCTGGCGTTTGTCCACAGACAGCTTTTCTGGGTCATGTGGCCAGCCTGACTGAACTGCTTCTGGTGCAACAGAACACTGTGATGGAAACCAGAGCGCACAGAAACGCCGTTTACCTTCCCACCGTGGCAGTACCTATTTATCTACTTGCACTGGTGTGCTTTCAAACTGCTAGGTTGGCAGGAGCTGGGACAGAGCAACAGAAGCTCATCCTGTCATGGGGATTTGAACCACCGACCTTCCGATCAGGAAGCCCAAGAGGCTCAGTGGTTTAGACCACAGTGCCACCCGCGTCCCCTATAACATGTCTACTAACATGCAAGCAGAAGTTGGATGGCCATTTGCCATGTACGATCCAGTTGAGATTTCTGCATTGCAGGGTTTTGGATGAGATGAATTCTTGGGCTCTCTTCCAACTCTACAGTTCTATGATTCTATGTTATAGGGTTGAGCCAAATGTTTAGTCTTCCAGCTTAAATTCTGACAGGACCAAAAAGTGGTCTGAAAACCAGGAGGAATTGGGTAGAGGGCAGTAAATTACTTGAAAATTTAGGTGGGATGGCAGCATTTTGTCTTTTTTCCTCTCCAGAATGCTCTTGGCATGGCCTTGTTCCACAACAGTGGATCCCACCATGGGCCCTTACTCCCAGAAAGGCCTGGAACAACACCATATTGAGGGCAATCTAGGAAAAATATGTCAGTCACTGGCTAGAAACCAGTGACATTATCCTGCCCTCACTAGTCAAAATGTCCCACATGTAGGCCATTTTAACTAAGTCCCCTAATGAGTGTCAGTAATATCAGTTTTCTGAGGTGCAGTGACTAGCGCAGTGTTGTGGTGATGTGAGGAAATCACCCTAATTTTATTCCGTATTCTGGCATGGTGACCAGTCTTGTGAGTGCACTGATGCATCTTCTGCATAAAATTAAATTGTGGGTTGCTATTTCTTTGGCAATCTCCATGTTGGCATATTCTCAAGATACCACATTGACAATGTGATAGCATAATGGTTCCGTCACATCACATTGTCCCAGAAATATGTAGCTCACCTGTGGTATTGTGGGCAAATCACTAGCATACTTTCAGTGCGACATTTAATTTTCTACTTGTACAATTAAATGACCTTTTCTGTGTCCTAATGCCAAATATTATCAATCGTATCACTCTCAAAGATTGAAGTGTTGAATAATTAAAACCTGATGTGGTTGTATATATCATTCATATTGATGATATTGGGAATGAATAAATAATACACTGCAGAATTGTTAAAGCAATACATCATTTAAATAGACTCTAGCTGTGTAGATCAGGAGGGGAGACCTGTGACCCTCTAGAAGTTGTTGAACTCAACTCCCATCATTAAACTCCATTAAACAAGATAAGTGGTATGGGATTATGGGAATTGTAGTGCAGTAATGAATGGAGGCCCATAGGTTGCCCATCCTTGCAGTAGATTATATACATAATTTAGACATTGTCTCCTTTCCCATGTGATATACTTTATATATATTCATTACTTTATGCCTTTATCTATATTTCTATGCTATTATATTCACCAACCAACTTGCAAACAAATGAATATTCTTCCTCATACTGTATAACATCATTTCTTCTTTCTTAGCTGTTATTAATTTGCAAATTATTATTAATAATTGACTAATTGTTATTAATTTGGGTTTTATGGTGACAAGGAATGATCCAGCCTTGAGGAAATGGAGGCATTAATGGATAAGAATTCCTACTCTCACAAAGAAAGGCCGTCTACTGATTTTGTTATAATTAAAAATGAATGTGTTTGGAAAGGGACTGGCCATCCATTCTTCCTGATATATGGAGAAATATTACAATAATATGTGCAGTTATGAAGCTAAATTTCCATTGTCTGCAATAGAATGGGTCTTTCCCTGTAGTTTGGACTACATTCAAACTATATTCTTCATTATAATATCTTTAAAATGTGGAAGTCTTAGAATAATAGAATTGGAATGGACTATGAGTGTCATCTATGTGATGCCCAAAATCTTGTTTTAGCCCATTCCAAATCAGGACATAGGAAGGGCTTGCCCATCACTGCTTGGGCATTCTAATTGAAACTGAGACTAAGAATTGGGACTGGTTTCGAAGCGACTCAGTTTCACTTGTCTCACTGGTCCTCAGAAAAGCACAGTGTATGAACCACCAGTGACTGCTTTGCAGATCAAATCCACCTGAATAATATCATGGCCATAAAGGTAAAAAGGAAAAGGACCCCTGGACAGTTAAGTCCAGTCAAAGGCAACTATGGGGCTCTAGCGCTCATCTCGCTTTCAGGCCTAGGGAGCTGGCGTTTGTCCACAGACAGTTTTCCAGGTCATGTGGCCAGCATGACTAAGCCGCTTCTGGCACACGGAGGACCGTGACGATTAGCAGAGACAGATAGCGGATTAGCAGAGCACCTGATTTGCATTCAGAAGCTCCCAGGTTGAATCCTTGAGCTCTCTGGGTAGGGCAGGGAAGAACTTCCTGCCCAAAACCTTGGAGACCTGTTGAGACAATACTGAGTTAGATGAACCAGTGGCGTGAGGTTAGTCGACTAGGAGGACTAAGCTAGTTCCCTAAATGTCCCCCAGGGGCCTCCTTCCCAAAGCCTGGGATGCTTCTGCCTGGCTTAGAGAAGAGGCACAACACTCATGCACATTATGCCAGGACGTCCATCTGCCCAATCGCCCTCACAAGCTGGTGCCTCTAGCCCTAACTGTTCCCCTATGAAAAATTTCACCGCACGTCACCGCCCAGATGGACCAATCTGACTCAGTATAAAGTACAGTGGTACCTCGGGTTACATACGCTTCAGGTAACATACGCTTCAGGTTACAGACTCCACTAACCCAGAAATAGTACCTCAGGTTAAGAACTTTGCTTCAGGATGAGAACAGGGGTGCGGCAGCAGCAGGAAGCCCCATTAGCTAAAGTGGTGCTTCAGGTTAAGAACAGTTTCAGGTTAAGAACGGACCTCCGGATCGAATTAAGTACTTAACCCAAGGTACCATTGTAGCTTCCTATATTCCTACCCATGACACTGTCTGCCAGAAATACAATTTGTTCACCAAGTAAAAATGTAACAATCCAGTCCCTCTCTCCAGTTCCCTGCATGTGAACAATGGCATTTACATGCACACAAGAGGGCTTTCATCCCAGTGCACACCGTGTCTCCACGTTGCCCAGCTGTGTGTGCAGAACTGTGTGCACAGAAATAGGTCTGCAGGCACATTGATCTATGTAAAGGAGAGCCTCAGGAAGGCGGATTTGTGTGCACAAAAGAACAAAGGAGCCAATGTATTTTACATTACAATGTATTTTACACCAGCATCCTTTTGGAAGGGTAACAAAGAAAGTGTTCTCTAACAACCTCCTCTGTGCCCATGACAGCTATCACTCATAGAAATTCTATATCTCTCATATTGTGGGAGCAATACGGCACACTGCCAGCACTTGAATTTCACACATCTTTTACGGATGGAATTGAATATGCCAAGGAGTGCAATAATGCGACGTACAATGCTGTCAATTTACTTCCCCCTTCCGCTTTGCTTTCCCCCTTCCTTTTCACTCCCCTGACTGCAGGTCTCATGTTTTTTTAGTGTGTAGCAGCAGAAGCGAATCCATTCTGGAGTGTACTTACTTAATAGTAAGTGCATTTGATGGACAGAGCATGGCAGTGCAGCATGAATCCAAATGCTCTACCTCAACGAGCGAAGCTACATCATCATGATGACAAGAAGACTGGACATACGATTGCCTTTGGCTGCTATGAGTTCTGGATCTCATATTTGTGCTGAGGTGTTGCCTTTAAGGCCGCAAAACTTGTGGCATATAACCTTTTAGCAATTATCCAACAGATGCAATTTATTGTGGCCTATCAAATTCAGTGTCGATGTATTATTACTACCGTAAGTGTTGTGTTGATGAGAAGAAATGGAAAGAGTTCTAAAGTAAGGGTACCAGACGTCCCCGGTTTCCGGGGACAGCCCCCAGATTTACAAATCTATCCCTGGACAAATTCCGTCCCCCAAATGTCCCCAGATTTGCAAATCTGTCCCCGGGAAACGTGGCAGCGGCAGCCTCAGCAGCCCGGAGTCAGCCTGGTAGCGCAGTTGGCTCTGGCTAGCTTCAGGAGCTGCTTGCTGTCGTGGAACCCGCCATTTTTCCTCACTGGAAGTCCCCATATGATGTGTCTTGTGCGCATATTATGTGTCTTGCGCAATCTCCTGTTTCCTTCCCGCTTTGTTTTGACTGATCAGGGGAGGCTCGGGAGTCACGGGCGGCCATTGCCCAGTTTTTTAAAAAACTCTGTGCATTTATGTTTCACAGGCTGCGAAAGAAGGGCTTTGCACCTTTATACAGTGGTACCTCAGGTTAAGTACTTAATTCATCCCGGAGGTCCGTTCTTAACCTGACACTGTTCTTAACCTGAAGCACCACTTTAGCTAATGGGGGCCTCCTGCTGCTGCTGCCGCCGCCGGAGCCCGATTTCTGTTCTTATCCTGAAGCAAAGTTCTTAAGCTGAAGCACTATTTCTGGGTTAGCAGAGTCTGTAACCTGAAGCGTATGTAACCTGGAGCGTATGTAACCCGAGGTACCACTGTACAATATGCATGTATGCTTGGGCCCGGGGTCTTTTGCCTCACTATCCCCACTACTGACTCCCTGTTGCTACTCAGCTTAAAAAAAAAAAAAAAATCTGTCCCTGGATTCATTGAAAAAAAATCTGGTAACCATATTCTAAAGTCTATGCAAAAGTTAGATTCTAAAATGGGGGGGAACAACTGGCAACATAATTTGAAGAAGAACTAATTGGCAGGACTTTCTGGCGTGAACAGCGGCTGTTAAAAGAAAATGTGACACTCACTTTGAAAGCGTTATAGACTCCCCCCCCCCCAATAAGCAACGTGTTACATTTCTCGTCTACTGGATGTCTAGTGACTGATGAAGATTGCAGTTTCTAAGGACTGCTTACACCACAGGCATGTAACACATTCCTATGCATCAGAGCCGGTCCAAGTCATTTTGGCACCTGAGTTGGACCTCAAAATGGTATCGCCCTCCTGACCAGGGAAGAAGGGGCAAGGGAAGATCCACATCAGGAACAAGTGGGGGAGATGGGGAGAAAGATCAACATTTCTCATCTGTTGTTTCCCCCATGCAGATCTATAATTCCCTGCACCCTTAAATTAAATGTATGGTTTCCCATACCATCTGCCCCAAATGTGGGGGGAAAAGCATCCATCCATAAATGCTCTTAAATGGCTTTGCTGCTGTTGAATTTGAAATCTTTCTGAAATCAGAACTTAGAAATTGTCTGTCCACAAACCACCCAGGGCCTTTGCTGATATCCACTGAAACCTAAAATGAGGTCCTGCAAAGAATGTTGAATACCGGGAGAGATATTTCCTTGGATTAAGAATGTATGCAAAGGTCAGTCAATCAATCCTTTTTATAGTACAGTGGTACCTCGGCTTACAGACACTTCAGTTTACAGACTCCGCTAATCCAGAAATAGTACCTTGGGTTAAGAACTTTGCTTCAGGATGAAAACAGAAATCGTGCTCCGGTGGCGCGGCGGCAGTGGGAGGTACCATTAGCTAAAGTGGTACCTCAGGTTAAGAACAGTTTCAGGTTAAGAACAGACCTCCAGAACGAATTAAGTTCTTAACCCGAGGTACCATTGTATCTGAATGCTTCCTTTCTAAAGTTAAAACCATGCTCAAGGTGGCTTACAACATAAAAAAGCATAACTACAAACATAACAAGTGCAGTTATAAACATCAAAAAGTACACAACCAACTTGAACAATTTCCCCATAAAGCATAAGATCCAAAATAAAAATTGAAAAAATAACATCAACAACAACCACCCACCAACAAAACCCCCTAAACAATACCCCAGCCCAAGAAATGTGTTTATAATGAACGGATTTTGGTTATCAAGATATTCCCAACTGCTATTTGCAGATTAGGGAACATGTCATTAAGCAACACATCTTTATTCCATGCCTTGTGGCGATATTATAAAATAATAATTTATTTGTGTGTTTGTGCATGCCCCATTATCTAATTCTTATCATCCTTTATGAAAAAGATGATTCTGAAAGAAAGAAAGAAAGAAAGAAAGAAAGAAAGAAAGAGTAGAGCTTCTTATTTCCTTTCCTCTAGTTTGGCTTCTTAAACATTTTAATTCCAAGCTTTCTTTCCCCCAAAAAATAAATGTGCAGATTATCAGAACCAGAAGGGGATTGGTTTTTGTCATTCATTTGTCATTAGAAGTAAAGAGTCAGGCTGAAAGAAGGGAATAGGGAGGTCAACGTCTCCTGTTGTGCGACTGACAGAATTTAAGTGGTGAGAGAAAAACACTTTCTGTGGGAAGTCAGCAGAGAAAAGGGTGGTTCAGCAACAGTGGGACTAGAGCACAGATGAGGATTCCTCAGTTGTATTCATAGCAGCCGGCACGAAAACAACTCTGTTTCTTTGCAGAATACTCCTTTTTCCTCCCCAAAGAAGTTCAGTCTTTTTTCCCCACTCCACAATTCCTCCCCTTCCTGCATAGCTGATCCAATATCTATTGAAGTCAATGAAGAATGACTTGGGTCCCTCAGTGTGAGAGAAACTTTTCTCCTGACATCCTTTGGAGTAACAAAGCACCTCTCTACTTCTAAGCGACAGATCTATAGTTAGCTATTGACAATGCTCATTTGACCTCTACGTTTCAAAAGAACTCTTTCCAAATCGTTCACGTCTCAATAATCCACTACTTTAGATTTCCCTCATACAGCGGTGTTGCCCTAAACTAAGAGACTCACGTGTAACATTTTAAGAAAAGAGCTTTGCTAGCAATGAAACTTAATTTAGTTTCCTGAAACAGAGGTCAGTAGCCTTCATTTGCACAATCTGTAAACGAGATCCTGCCCATCCGCAGAATGAGGCTATAATCCTACAGACCAGCCTTCCCCAACCTGGTGCCCTCTATATGTATTGGATAACAACTTTGATCAGCTCCAGGCAACATGGCATGTGGTCAGGGATGACATACCCTCCAACATTTCTTTCATGCAAATAGGGATATTCTATTTCATAATAATAATTTTACTATTTATACCCCACCCATCTGACTGGGTTGCCCTAGCCACTCTAGGTGGCTTACAACACATAATAATAATAAAACATTAAACATTAAAAAAACTTCACTATACAGGGCTGCCTTTAGATGGCTCGGTGGTCTGATAACTCCACACTCTCCAACTTTTCTCTGATGAAAACAGGGGCATCCTAAGGAAAAGCAGGACATTCCAGGATCAAATCAGAAGCTGGGATGGCTTCTGTAAATCCAGAACCATCTCTGGAAAATAGGGACACTTGGAGGGTCTGGGGTGATGGGAGTGCCATTAGTGTACAAAACCTCTTAAGAAACCTTGCCTGAAGAGTTTGTACTAGTTGCTGCTGTTGTTTTTATTAACTTAAATGTGTGCAGAACTTGATTATTATTGTCCACACTTCATGGAATACAGTTAATAAGGCTCCCTAGAGTATGTGGTGGTGGCTAACCCTGAAACTGCAGCTAATCCAGAATGCAGCAGCTAGACTGGAGACTGGGAGCGGCCGCCGAGACCACATAACACCGGTCTTGAAAGACCTACATTGGCTCCCAGTATGTTTCCGAGCACAATTCAAAGCATTGGTGCTGACTTTGAAAGCCCTAAATGGCCTCGGCCTAGTATACCTGAAGGAGCGTCTCCACCCCCATCATTCTACCTGGACACTGAGGTCCAGTGCCAAGGACCTTCTGGCGGTTCCCTTGCTGCGAGAAGCCTTCTCAGTAGTGGCACCTGCCCTGTGGAACGCCCTCCCACCAGATGTCAAGAGAAAAACAACTACCAGACTTTTAGAAGACATCTGAAGGCAGCCCTGTTTAGGGAAGCTTTTAGTGTTTAACAGACTATTGTATTTTAGTATTTTGTTGGAAGCCGCCCAGAGTTGCTGGGGAAACCCAGCCAGATGGGCGGGGTATAAATAATATGTTGTTGTTGTTGTTGTTGTTGTTGTGTTTTGTTTTAATTAGACAAATTCAGTGCTATTTTTCTAGAAAAAGAGGTGCCAGAACTCACTGTGAATGTGTCACTTGTTCTCTTAGAATGGCACCCACCTGAGAGGTGCTGGAACAGAGTTCCAGCTTGTTCCAGCTGAAAAAAAAACCCTGGACAAATTCAAGGGATATCATTTTCTATTACTCATGATGGCTCTATGGAACTTTCAAATGCTGAGCTAGTATACCACTGAATATCAGTTGTTGGGGAGCATCAGTGGGACAGGACTGCTGCCTTCCCTCCTTCCTGGGCTTCCTGGAAGTTGGCCCCCGTTGTAAGCAGAACCTTGGACTTTGGTGAACCTCTAGTCTGATCCAGCAAGACTCTTCTTATCTGCTTATATCCTTTTGTGATGCAGTGGCTCAGGGAAGAGCTGTGGCATAATGCAGTTGAAATCTGGTTATTGGTTAAGACCAGCGGCTGCCGAAAACTCTTTGGGAACATAAAATATGGAAAGAGACTTGGGGAACAGAAAAGAGACATAAAATTTTAGAGCAGGATGTAATAGTAGAACTCCTGGTCCTTTCTGATTCAGTCAATTTCTTTTTTTAACAATCTCATTCCAGCATGATTTCCATGGCCCATTAGTTTCATCCTTAGCAAACTACAGTGGTAATGAGAAAGGATAGAGATTTTTCTCCTTCTGCATATGCTCATTTGACTTTATTTCCCCTTTCTAATGTAGCAATCTCGCCCCTTTTTGGGGGTGGGGGTACGGCAGCAGTTCGTAATTATCGTTGTATGGTTTTTATATCCTACTAACTACAGAACAACACAGTATTCATCGGATAATGCTCTCATCCTGTAGTTTGCGGGAGTCCATGGACTGCATCGATAATGATATCAATAATGATATGCTGCAGGTAATGTACAGATTACAGGATTCTTTTTTGGAAGGTTTCCTTTTTTTGGAGGATTGTGCCAATTGCTACAATGCAGTGGTTTCAATCCTGTTAAGGTTTGACAAAAACATTCAGGCCTGTCTTATTATGTGAAGACCAATCCGAAAAGTTTAGACAGAAACCACAGAATCATAGATTGTAGGTCATTGTGGCGTTTGCCCGTTCGTTTAGAAACTGTCTGTACAGGGGGAGAGAGAAAGGGTTAAAAATGTAGACCAATAGGAAAGCCGGAGGCGGAGCCTACCTGTTTATAAAAGGGCTTAGCTCGAGGTTTGAGTTAGTTGATTGGTTTTAGTGGGTTGGTTGGTTGGGAAAGGCAGTTGGAAAAGCAGTTGGCAGGCAGCTGGAAATAGAGAGACAGTTAGTGCAGTTGCCTCTTGTGTGAGGGGAGGTAAAAGAGATGGAACAGGATAAAATAAGACTAAGAAGGTAAAGAGTAACAACGTTTAAATGCAGTTAAAGTTTGTTTGTGTCTGAAATAAACTACACTCTTATTTGTTAACTTGAGAACCTGACTGAGACTAAGTGATTTACCGGGGAGGACCTGGTTGTTGGCAGCGGATTAGTGGTGTACGGGTCAATAGTCCGTGAGACGATCGGGGGCTCCATACGAATGCCACAGTCATCTAGTGCAATCGCCTTCAATGAAGAAATCTCAACTAAAGCATCCATCACAGATGGCTTCCAACCTCTCAGGAAGGAGAGTCCACCACCTCCTGAGGGACTCCATGCCTACTGTCAGAAAGTCCTTCCTGATGTTTAGTCGGAATCTCTGTTCTTGTAACTTGAATCCAGTGTGGCGATCACACAGGGTCCCCCAATGTTTCACTGTCTATTGATCCCTGTGCTACCACTTTATTTCTCACTACCACCACCCAGGCCCTACCTGGTACAATACTGAGTCCAGTCAGGGTTAAATTGGAACATAAACTTTTGTTTATTTATTGCAGTTTAACAAGTGTGTGGTCAATTACAGTCATGGGGTGCCTATCCAGACCTATAAATTCCGCTACCTGCTCTCACTCACTAAACCACCTCTCAGATATTTACTTGTCTTCGTAGCCCCTAACTATTCCTTATTTCTTATTTCTTTACACTAACTCAATCTACCGACAGACTCTATCCCAATTCACTCCCACGCCAACCAACCACCCTACTCCCAACGAACTCCCCTTTCACACCTCCCAGAGCTGGTTTTATAGTCCCTCTGACGCCACCCCCCTGGGTCCTGATTGGGTAACCTGTTTAACTATTTCACCTCCAGCACTCTCATATGTTAACGTCGCATCCAGTGGTTTGGGTCCTAGCTTCCAGAGCAGGAGAAAACAAGCTTGCTCCATCTTCCATGTTACAGCCCTTTAGATATTTGAAGATGGCTATCATATCTCCTCTCAGTCTCCTCTTTCCCAGGTTGTGAACCCAGGCTGCCCTGGTCCAAGTCCAACCTGTGACATAACCATGTGTGTTTCTGCTCCCTCCTACAACTTCTAGAATGGGACTGCCTTAAGCATGGTGTGTTCTCAGTGAAATCCTTAGAGTCTGGTTTGCACTGCAACAGTTCTGGTGGTCTCTCTTCTTCCATCCTACCCAGTGGAGTAAAATGTCTCTGCATTTCTTTTAAATTCCCTGGTTTAAAGATCTGGTTTATCAGGAACGGAGAATACAAATGGCATTTCGGCATCGCTAAGCATTGAGGGTAAATCACAGTGATGCAGTTAAAAAGAGTATTGATTTAGCTTAAGGGAATCACATGGCAACCAAAAATATACAAGAAAGAAAGTTACTGTATTCCTGTAAACAAAAAACACACAGACTTTTGTTGGCTTCATTTGATAAAAGGGACAATGTTCATACCAGCAGTTTCAGGATACTATAAGATAATTGTTGTCAGGGGCTCAGGAGCAGAGGCACAGGAAAAGGAGGAAACAGAGAGCGAGGGGGAGGAATCCGAAGGAAATGTTAGCGATGACAGCGGTCCAAGGTCTCTGAGTCTTTCCAGCGAATCGGAAGATTCACAGAAAGGGGCTCCCATGGTCAGAGCAAGGGGGGTGCCTAGGGGGACACCCCAGGAAGAAGGGGCCAGAGGGGACTCAGAGAGCAGCAGTTGGAAATCAGGACCAGCTTCCCCACCAGAGCGCAGTAGGGGGGAGGAGTCCCAGGTATCGGGATCAGGCGGCTCACCGCCAGCGGGAGGAGATGAGTCAGGATTGGCCACGCCTCCATCAGAGAGCGAGGAAACGGTCAAGAGGAAGGTTGGAGGCTGGGCGCGCGCGCCAAGTTCAAATGTACAGGAGGGCGGCGCAGTTGGCAGCCTGGATAGGGAGCCAGGTCCTAAAGCCCGCCGAAAGGAGGGAGAGGAGTCAGGGGGGTCAGCGTCAGCGTCAGAAGAGTCCAGGAAGGAGGGGACCCCGGGGGGCAGAAGGACCCAGAGGAGAAAGGAGAAACGGAAGAGGTGGAGTAAGGTTAGAGTCTTAAACTGGTGTACAGGGGGTGGAGACTCAGATGGAGCTTCGCCGGTCTAGCTTCTAAGACGTAGAGCTGCGCGCTGCGGCTTGAAAATGGAAACTGTACTTCAATAAAGACTTTTGTACATTACTACCGGCTGGCGTTGGTCCTCTGTGAGCTGGGACCTGGAGGCAGCTCTGACAATTGTCTATTTTCTAGTCAGGGTCTAGAAGTTGAACTACTTACCTTTATGCCCAACGCTTGTTCTTAGAGGCAACAAAAGATGAGAAAGCAATATCTCATTACAGTAGCTTTCCTTTCAAGCAGGACTTACTAAGGAACCAGATTCCTGTCCTTTAATAGGGAAAACCAATTGGGTAGATGAAAGATGAATTATTAACCCAGCTGAATCCAAAACTGATTATTAAATCTCATTGAAATGAAGAACACTGACGTAGGAAGGAATCACTCCACCAACACTGATTTCTCATTTCTCCCAGTCTTAAATTCAGTTCTCTCCCCCATTTCTGCATCAGTTTGCTAACACTTCTTTAAACCTGCTTGAAAATTTATATGCATTTATTTTAGCATTCCTCTTTTTTGCAAGCAAATGTTCTCTACTATAATGTTATTTTCATCAATTTACGTATTTTATGCTCAAATTTCCTCAATATAGGAGCTGCATCTCAAATATTCTACAAATATTTGTAAAAATGCAGATATCAAATGAGAGCTGTGTTTTAGTTTGCTAGTTAAGGAAGTGAACTGGGTTAATTCCTGCACTGAAGTAATAGTCCTGGTGTCAGGTAGCAAAGTTTTGGTTGTCGCGCTGCGTGCTGCATTCTTCATTTTAGAATTGTGAATCGTATCATTGGAAATGGTGGGCCTTAGGCTTGATCAGATCTTTTACTTGATAACTGAATACTGCACCAACTTATTTGTCTACCCTGAAAAACAAACAAATAGGGAGCAGATCACCTGCTATTTGCATTTCTAGGAAATTTGAAACACAGTATTAAGGAGAAAGGATTGATCAAAGTTCAGTTTTATTGCTTCAATCTTCTCCCTTCTTTCATTATGTTTTAATGAGATGAGCTTTTCAAAAGCGATTTCACAGCCTTGAGTAATGTGCCTCCAAGATTTTCTCCTGGATTCCAAAAGGAATAAATATAACATCTAAGAATAAACCTAGCAGCATACAGTTCATGGGCAACAGATAATCAAAGCATGACAGAGCAAATAGAATGGACTTCTTCTTTCGAAGCTCTGCAAACAGCACCTTTACTCTGGACAGTTATCAAAAATCAAGTAAATCAGATGAATCATTACACTTAAGTCTGAGCTTTCATGCTCGGAGAGCATTGGGATCCAGACATTGTCTACTTAGCTAAATAATTACAGTGAAACCTCGACTCACGTACGGAATCCGTTCCGGAGGTCCGTTCGTGAATCGATCTGGGTCGCTAGTAGAAGCGCCGTTCTGCGCATGCGCATTCAGCGACAGCACCGTTCTGCGCATGTGTAGACGGCAGAAGCCGCTTCTGCCATAGCTGTCAACGTTTCCCTTTTTTAAAGGGAAATTCCCTCATTCCGAATAGGATTCCTTGCAAGAAAAGGGAAAAATTGACAGCTATGGCTTCTATGCAGGCACGAATCGCTGCAAACCTGGTATTTACTTCCGGGTTTGCCGTGGTCGTGAGTCAAATTGTTCACGAGTAGGGGCGGTGGTAAGTTAAGGTTCTACTGTAATAGAAAAATAAGCTTATTACTGAGCTAGATCTACCAGTGGTCTGATGTTTTATAACACAGCTTTCTATCTTCTAGAGAACACAGTGGCACTTACAATGGTACCTTGGGTTACATACGCTTCAGGTTACAGACTCCGCTAACCCAGAAATAGTGCTTCAGGTTAAGAATTTTGCTTCAGGATGAGAACAGAAATCGTGCTCCAGCGGCGCGGCGGCAGCGGGAGGCCCCATTAACTAAAGTGGTGCTTCAGGTTAAGAACAATTTCAGGTTAAGAATGGACCTCCGGAACGAATTAAGTACTTAACCTGAGGTACCACTGTACTTACAAAAACACACAAAAAGGAAGGTGTTTTCTACCAAGCCAGGCTATTGGTCCTTCTACCTCAGTATGGGCTATGCAGCCAGGAGAGGCAGGTGGTGCAGGATGAAGATCTCGACTCCCAGTGTCGCTACTGTGAGGGTTTAGGCAATGGAGGCTGGTTCTGTATGGGGGCCTCAGCAGGAATGGCTCCATGGAGGAATCTGTACAGTGTTGATCTCCTCACTGCCTAACTCCTCACTTTTTTCCTCGCACTAAGCATCAGCAGTGATTGGGATTGCAAATCACAGAGCATATCGGTTTTCTTCTTCCGCGTGAATCTGGCCAGTTCTCATAAATCTGTTCTAAATGTTCTGAACATCTGAAGGCAGATGTCAGGGGCTGGACTGAGGAGGAATGGTGGGAGTTGTCCCCCCCACCTTCTCCTGAACCTTCCCAAGGGCAGGAGGACAGTATTGATTTAGAACAGTGGTTTGCAGAAGGGCATAGTCCAGAGGGGGAAAGCTGGGAAATACTGTGTGAGGAACAGCTAGAAGAGGAAACACCAGGAGAGAGACAACTGGCAGGTTCAGTGTCCTTGGATAGCATTCCTGACCCCCCCCCTTCACCTAAGACTAGACGGGCTTTGAGAGTGATAGAACAGAGAGCTCAGTGGCAACAACCTCAGATTACCTGACGTAGGAGTGATGTAGATTAATGGGGATGGAGGGGGCGAACCTTTACTGGGAGCAATGCCATTTCTAGAGAGATATGCATTCCTTTGTCTCTTGCTGTGATTATTAAAGAAACTGACTGGTAAGAATGTTCCTTTCATTTGATCTGCTTATTTACTGCCACTGGGGGAGAGATCTGGTTCTCTGAAACCTGACAGCAGCCTTGTATAAGGACATTTTTTTAATGTATAATGTTTTATTATGTTTTTATATATTATCACCATCATCATCATCAAACCTTTATTGGCATCACTTACAAACATTCAGAAAATAGGCCAGTGCGATCTCATCACCATTTAAACAGTACAGTCATTTGCCAAAGAGAAGAAGAGGCGAGCAATCTATTTCAGTTTTTATATATGTTGGAAACTGTCCAGAGTAACTGGGGCAACCCAGTTGGATGGGCAAAGTACAATTATTATTATTATTATTATTATTATTATTATTATTATTATTATTATTATTACTACAGCTGCTGTAATCACTCAAGCACCCATTCAATTGTGCCATATTCAGTCCACGCAAAGTTCTGTTTTTCACTCTTTTCCAGAAGCAAAACTGATGGATTTCAGTGCACAGTGAAGTTCCACTACTTGAAATTCTTCTGTTCTGCATATTTTCCTGCACTTCCAGGTCTCTTATGTGTGGCTTGTTCAGCAAGTCTTTATTGTTCTGCTTTTACCATCACAAAGGAATTACATGAAACTAAAATATAAAACAAAATCGTAAATCTCCTGCTGCAATAAAACATAGAGCATAAAGGGAGCTTCACCACCATAAAGCAGAGAGATAGTAATTTTGAAATAAAAGTCATCAAACATATTCAGCAAACTCTTTACGCATAATTCTTAAAATGACCAATAGCAGGTCTTTATGCATAAATCACCAAATGTAAGAAGTCTGATCTCTCTAATATGTTTGCAATACAGGGAAACAAAGCTTTGCTTTAGTTAAAGATAATCCCCCCTAGTCAATGAAATCAGTATTTTCTTTTGACGGGGCATTTAAAACTGCTTCGTTTTCATGTAGAACATGATGCAATGACCCTGTGCTCTAAGCACACAGTACATCCATGCTCATATGTGTGGGGGGAAATAACTGAAGCTTCACTGACTACAACCCCATATGCCACACCAGGCACTCCTGTCTTCCACTGCCTCCCACAGTTTGGTCAAACTCATGTTGGTCACTTCTGTAACACTGTCCAACCATCTCGTCCTCTGTCGTCCCCTTCTCCCTGTGCCCTCAATCTTTCCTAACATCAGGGTCTTTTCCAGGGAGTCTTCTCTTCTCATGAGGTGGCCAAAGTATTGGAGCCTCAGCTTCACGATCTGTCCTTCCAGCGAGCACTCAGGGCTGATTTCTTTAAAAAGGGATAGGTTTGATCTTCTTGCAGTCCATGGGACTCTCATGAACACTCCCTGTGCTCTTCCCAGGGCTGGAGAGGGGTTAGTTAAAGCTCCAGTTTGCTAGTAAAACTGAATTACTGTGTCATGAAATGATACA
Organism: Podarcis muralis; assembly: GCF_964188315.1. Classification (NCBI taxonomy): domain Eukaryota; kingdom Metazoa; phylum Chordata; class Lepidosauria; order Squamata; family Lacertidae; genus Podarcis; species Podarcis muralis. The sequence goes on along the minus strand of NC_135664.1, from coordinate 19,248,901 downwards.
TGTCAAAAAAGTGTGTCACAAGAGAGAGACAAGCCCAGGTGCAGCTGTGGGTTCAGCTCATAAGGATCTTAGCACCTGAACATGATTTCTGTCCAAAAAGGTAATACTGTAGATTTTTCCGTTTTTCATTCAAAACAGCAGCAAATTCAGTCTGGCAATCTCAGTACTGTCAGCAGCATATAGAAGGTCTCAGAGAGACTCTCAGAATGTGTTCTCTCTCTCTCTCTCTCTCTCTCTCTCTCTCTCTCTCTTGATTAATCCTATTTCATAGGATCCATTTAAAACCAGAAGTATGGGATCTACTCATCACTAAATTTCACTGTTAAACTACCTGTCATGGGGTATATAATTGCAAATGTCCCTTAGAATAAGCATTTGGTTTCAACCAGCTTTCTTTTCCGCGAACACTCTCTCAAACCAACGCAGAATTGGCTTATACTATAAACCTTCCATTGAGCACTGTAATTTTATGCAATATTTCTATCAAGGAAGCACAAAGGCAACCGGAAGACTACAAAAGCAAATGCCATCTTTGTCATCCGTTCATTGAGGAACCGTTCCACTTCAAAATGTGCCTTTGTTTGAAAGTGCCTTTGTGTCAAACAGTTAAAGTCCCCCTGCTATCCAGAAGGCAAAAACTGCTTTCTTTTCATATAAAAAAATGAGATAATGTTTTACAGCTACTGTAAATGTTGACTGATTGTGGTGTTAAAGAGCATAGACTCTTACAACCATAGAATTGTAGAGTTGGAAGGGAAACCGAGGGTCATCTTGTCCAACCTTCTGCTATGCAGGAATCTACACTAAAGCACCCATGACCTCTGCTTAAAAAGATTCAAGGAAGGAGTGTCTACCATTTTCTGAGGGAGTCCATTCCACAGCTTTTAATGTCAGAAAGTCCTTCCTAATGTTTAGTTGGAATCTCCTTTCTTGTAACTTGAAACTATTGGTTCAGGTCCTAGCCTCTGGAGCAGGAGAAAACAAGCTTGCTCCATCTTCCTTGTGACAGCCCTTGAGATATTTGAAGATGGCTATCATATCTCCTCTCAGTCTCCTCTTTTCTTTTTCTTTTTTTAAATATTTTTTATTACGTTTCTTTTCATAGTTTTATACATTCCAAATAGTACAGAAGAAACCAAATACAAGAAACACTTTTTTTGATTTTTTTTTAACAAAAGAGAAAAAGAAAAAACCTTAATAAAGTTATAGATATATAAACATTCCACTTTCCGTATATCCCCATTGGACTTCTCTTTTCTTGACTAAACATACCCAACTCCCTCAACTGTTCCTCAGACTAAGGCTTGGTTTCCAGACCCTTGATCCTCTTGGTCACGCTCCTCTGCAAATGTTCCAGCTTGTCAATATCCTAAACTGTGGTGCCAAGAACCAAACACAATACAGTGGTACCTCGGGTTACAGATGCTTAAGGTTACAGACTCCGCTAACCCAGAAATAGTATACCTCAGGTTAAGAACTTTGCTTCAGGATGAGAACAGAAATTGTGCGGTGGCAACGCGGCGGCAGCGGGAGGCCCCATTAGCTAAAGTGGTACCTCAGGTTAAGAACAGTTTTAGGTTAAGAATGGACCTCCAGAACGAATTAAGTTATTAACCCGAGGTACCACTGTACTCTTGGTGTGGTCTGACCATGGTAGAATAGAGTGGTACAATGACCTCCCTTGATCTGGACACTATACTTCTGCAGCCCAGAATAGCATTAGCTTTTTCTTTTTTGCTGCTGTTGCTGCAGCATCAACATCACACTGTTTACTCAGGTTAAGCTTGTGTTCTACTAAGACTCCTATATTCTTTTCACATGTACTACTGGACGTGTGTGCCATATTCAGAAGGAATAAAAGTGATGCCAGAACAAGCTCCCAGTACATTTCTGAGCACAACTCAAAGTGTTGGTGCTGACCTTTAAAGCCCTAAACGGCTTCGGTCCAGTATACCTGAAGGAGTGTCTCCACCCCCATCATTCAGCCCGGACACTGAGGTCCAGCTCCGAGGGCCTTCTGGTGGTTCCCTTACTGCAAGAAGTGAGGTTACAGGAAACAGGCAGAGGGCCTTCTCGGTAGTGGCACCTGCCCTGTGCAATGCCCTCCCACCAGATGTCAAGGAAATAAACAACTACCTGTCTTTTAGAAGACATCTTCCCTCTTTAGGGAAGTTTTTAATGTCTGATGTTTTATCACATCATCATCATCATCATCATCAATTGTGTTGGGAGCCGCCCAGAGTGGCTGGGGAAACCCAGCCAGATGAGCAGGGTATTTAATAATAATAATAATAATAATAATAATAATAATAATAATAATAATAATAAGTTTTTTAAAGGATATAAATATGGGCCAATGAATCAAGCAAAAAACCTGTGGAAAGTGTTACAAAATGAGGCTCTAATTAGATTGCCATCTTGTCCTGTGTTTATTGCTTAGTCATAAATATCAAACATATATGTTTACTCATGCTTACAAATGCATTATATGGTTGCCACGTGTCCTCTTTTCCTAGGACATGTCCTCTTTTCCAGGGGTAAAATGTCTGTCTGGGTGGATTTTTAACATTTACCAAAATGTCTCTGGCTATTCTTGCTTTCCTCTTCTCTTCTTCTGCCCCTCTCAGCAATATATCGAAGCTTCTATAGCCTACATATAGTAGGGGTGTTTAAAATGAGAGTTGTTTTTGCTCTCCAAAATACGACAACCCTAGCATATGCCCCAAATCACCCAGTCTCACTAGGTTACTAGTGTTCTAATTTAGGAACCAGCCCTAACCTTAGTGAGAGTGAAGTGACTGCCTCAGGTGTTGGACACCAGGGCATGGTGAGTGGTGGTGAAGTGTTGGGAGACAGAGCCAATTGAGAGTGTTGCCCTATTAAGTGTGTTCTCATTAAAAGAGAGCACGTGTTGTGGTGGGGGCCAGACAAGACACCCCGCTGTTGCTAGGCATGTTTGGGATGGTTGGCCCTGGCAGGGATTGGTAGCCTGAGTTGCTGGGGTAATTTTGATGTTGCCAATTTGGGGGTGGGAACAGAGGTTTTTTAAGCAGTGCACACAGCGATCTGCTTTCTCTTTCACTGTGTGACCCAATCACCCTCCCTCCCTCCCTTGATTTGGGTCTTATGCGTTGACCTTGCTATGCCTGTCATGGGGTCGTCTGCCGTTGGGGCAGGGGCCTGGTAGGAATTTTGTCCATTTGGCAGACTGGCTGGTGCCATTTGGTTTTTGCCTACTGCGTAGCAAATCATTACAACTTGTAAGATTGCGGTTAGGCATTGGTTAAAATTGGTTGGGGGAGGGGTAAGTTTTGGCTGGGCCTGCTGCAAGGGAATTCCATTAAAGGAATTCAGGGGCTTGCCATCCTTTCGTCCAAACCCCTGGAATAGGGTTTGGGCCATGTAAGCCCTTGGGAGCATGCGGGGAGAAGCTGAAGGCCTGTGTCACAGCTCCAGTTCTCCCCAATATTGTTTCCCTTCACTGACTTTTGCTGGAATCCAGAAGTCAGTTCTGTCCCCAAGGCGGGGGGACAGATAGTCCTAACCAATGCCTAAGCAACCACTCACATCCATGTATGCTAATAAAGTTGTGGCCAAAATTATGCCAAAAACCTTAAACAAAAATTATGTGTGATGTGTGAGTTATTAGGGTAGGGGTGTCTTGGGGACCTCAACACACAACCAGTACTGCAGTAAAATTCAGCTGCAAATCTCGTTGTCTTCAGTACATTGAAAGGGTGGCGGTAGTCTTGCCTTTCCCTCAGGCAGCAAAGGTTCTTAAGAATGACACCTGATTCATTCCTCTTACAGCTGTGAATGTGATTGGAACTTTCTCTGCTTTTGAGTTGTTGTAGGGAGTTTTGCACTCAACAGACATGACCGCTGGAGTGGATATCTGCCCCACAATGGGAAACTACTTCAGTCTCCATTTGGTCAACTCCTATTCTCAAGCACTATGGTTTATCCTGCCTGCAAGTGAGATTTCTGATGTATTTTCCTTGTTTGTTTTCCAAAAATAAGTCATCAGTTGAAGCTACAGATCACAGCCCTGGAAGAAAGCTGGTGGCCATATGGTATTTGCTTTGACCATCTGTAAACGGAGCTTGCTATTTAGACAAGTAAGCAAATGAGAACAGGCCAGAGACGGAACAGACCTAATAATAACCGGAGAAGCTTACTCACCCGTTTATCCATCCTTCTGCCATTAAAACAACAAAATCAGTTCAAGAAAGGAGAAATGAACTACTGAATGGAGAAAAGGGATGTAAATACAGCACAGACCTAGAGATTCACAGTACAGATCCCCTGGTATATGTATTGAGTGTGGCATAGCTTGTTTACAAAGCTATTGTAGTACCAACCTTACTATATGCTTGTGAAACACGGACCACTTATAAACGCCATCTCCAACTCCTTGAAAGATTCCATCAACGGTGTCTCTGAAAATTTTCACACATCACTTGGGAAGACAGGGGAACTACTGTCAGTGTACTGGAAGAAGCAAAGATTACCAGTGTTGAATCAATGATTCTTCAACATCAACTTCGTTGGACTGATCAAGTTGTGCGGATGCCTGATGATCGTCTTCCAAAACAACTACTCTATTCCAAACTTAAAAATGGAGAGGGTAATGCTGGTGGTCAACAAAAGAGGTTTAAAGACTGTCTCAAGGCAAATTTTAAAAAATGTAGTATAAACACTGACAACTGGGAAACACTGAGCGCTCCAGTTGGAGAACAGCTTTTACCAAAGGTGTCATGGGCTTTGAAGACACTCAAACTCAGGATGCAAAGGAGAATGGCAATAATTCCCACCCGGGAGGTGCCAGAATCGAGTTCCGGTGAGTTGCGGCTGGAAAAAAAGGCCTGGTTACCTGAGTGCAAAACCAACATGACAGGAGGTCTAAGAATTCAGGAACTGCCATGACTTATAAAAGCTACTGGGGAAAGTGTTTAAGATTTCTGGAACAAAGAATGAGAGAAAGAAGATTGTGAGTAAAACTTCGATTCTATGTGTGAACCAAAGGTAGTTTCTGGCTATTTAAGCTTCAACAAATGGAACATGTCAAAACCAGAAAGTTTGTTCCTGACAGTATTGGAAAGAAGGTCACAAACCCACCCTGTGGATTGGCTTTCTGGTAAGGGCAGATGGTAGGGATTCTACCTAGTGTGTGCTTGGATACTATTCATTGGTTGTTGTTGTTTTTTTAAAAAAAGGTGAAGCATTTTTACTTTTAAAGAAATCCATGCCCCAAAGATTTTCGGCAAAAGGAAGAACTTCCTTTAAAACAAAATCAGCAAATACACCAAACCTAGGCAATTTGTAGCCACCTTTCCTTTGTAGCCCCCCACAACTATAAAGTAGGTTCAGTCCTGCACTCACCAAAATGATACAGATATTCTAAACTGCTGTGCAAATGAGGCAGAAAAAATGGAAGCTTCTTCCATAGGTGAAGTAAACTTTCGAGAAATTGGAGGACAGGTTTTGGTACAGCACTAGTACAGTGTGTTTGTGTGTCTGGTCCTCCTCATTTTTGAATTTGGCCCTCCCTGCCAACTGCTGAGGTAATTTGGCCTTTGGGCTGCAACAGCTTCACAACCCCATTACGAAACAATTCAGCATTATACAAAATTTTCTTTTCAATAATTGCTTGTTTTAAAAGTGTGTACAGATAGTGGATCCATACTTAACCTTTGCTGGTATATCTAATAACATGTCAATTTGTGTTTATCGTGTGGACAGCAGACGGAGAAATGAAGAGAAAGGCAGAGGAAAGGAAATTTCCTGCTTTGAAAAGAAAAGCATCCCTTAATTAGAACTCAAGCGGAGTCTAAAAAACCAGAGCGAGTGTCAGTTTCTAAGTCTGAACTCACAATCTACTCTCTTTCTTGCCAAAAGTGCTACAGTGGAAATTTGCTAATAATTCATAAATAGATAAGAGGGGATTTATTGGAGGGAAAAAGAAATCTAAGATTAATGGCGGGGGCACTAAGGCTCTGAGCCAGCTGCCATTGACTCCAAGAGAAATATATCCACTTGCCCTAAGTGAAATTGTTTATACCTCTGGGAATGGCAGAGGTTAATGAGCCCTGGGAGAAAAAGGAAGCCATGCTTTGCATATAAACAGGATGAAAACTGACAGAAAGAAAGAAGTGAACACTCTGATTTCTCTGGTTAATAAAATGTAGTTGCAAGATGGACCATTACCTCTGAACAGATGATGCAGGTAATGACAGCTTGTTTTGTTTTTTACCTATAAAATGAAATGTGCCATAAATCCATCAGTCCTATCCTTTCAGGGCTGGCTAACCTATGGTCCTCCAGACTTGGACTCCCATCAACCCTGACCATTGGCCATACTTCAAGCTGCATCTGGAAGGTCGCAGGGTTAGCCACTTCTGCATTTTACTCTCATGAAAAGCATTTCCTATTCAAAACACGCGCATATGCCACAGTAGCTCTCTAGGGCCTCAGGTCTCTTCTGTCACTTGCAGAATGAACTTTCTACCTGGAGACGCTCGCGATTGAGATTAGGACTTTTTGTATGCAAAGCATGTTCGTAACCACACAGCTTCCACCCTTTCCCTTTTCGACGGTGTGAAATCTCTACACCCGTACAAGATTCTTGGGGAAATGGAGGGGATGCACCAGTTACAGCTACCAACATTTTCCCCAATGCTCAGTTAATGTAGGCACCTTTGTACCCTTCCCCGAAACAGAAGGCCTTATCTCATAGCCATTGGAAGGCATGGTGTTGTTGTTGTTTAGTCATTTAGTCGTGTCCGACTCTTCGTGATCCCCTGGACCAGAGCATGCCAGGCACTCCTGTCTTCCACTGCCTCCTGCAGTTTGGTCAAACTCATGCTGGTAGCTTCGAGAACACTATCCAACCATCTCGTCCTCTGTCGTCCCCTTCTCCTTGTGCCCTCCATCTTTCCCAACACCAGGGTCTTTTCCAGGGAGTCTTCTCTTCTCATGAGGTGGCCAAAGTATCGGAGCCTCAGCTTCACAATCTGTCCTTCCAGTGAGCACTCAGGGCTGATTTCCTTAAGAATGGATAGGTTTGATCTTCTTGCAGTCCATGGGACTCTCAAGAGTCTCCTCCAGCACCATAATTCAAAAGCATCAATTCTTCAGCGATCAGCCTTCTTTATGGTCCAGCTTTCACTTCCATACATCACTACTGGGAAAACCCCTTCATGGATCACTGCCTTGTCATGGCAAAGGGGCTTGAATAACTCAGAGAAGCTATGAACTATGCCAAGCAGGGCACCCAAGATGAAGAGGTCATAGTGGAGAGTTTTGACCAAACGTGATCCACCTGGAGGAGGAACCGGCAACCACTCCAGTATCCCTGCCAAGAAAACTCCATGGACAAAGACAACAGGAAGGCATGGTAGTCAGAAGAAAATTCCCAAGTGGAGAGTTCACTCCTGCAAGGGGGGAAATGGACTTTTGGACATTTGTTCCATGTAGAAGGAACATGCCTTGGTTGGTGGGAGGCATCTTGGTGGCCGTCTCTGTCTTTGACTAATACAAGTTCATTGAGAAACACAGGAACCTGTGTTCTCCTGAATTGGACCGTTAATCCATTTAGCTCAGTATTGTCCCTGACTGGCAGGGACTCTCTAGGATTTTATTTTTTTAAAGATATTTATTAAAGTTTCCAAAGTATTACAAAAAGAGAAAAAAGAAAAAGAGAAAAAACAAAATAAAAACAATTAAAAACAATTCAATCTTTCCATATCTTATCTTTCATTTGCTTGTTTCCCAGACCTCCTCACACCTCCCTTTTTTGTATTCCAGTTCAATTTATTGGTTCAGCAAATCCTTTCCCTCTTTGTTTTTATCCTGATCTTTAATCTTAATATATTATAGCTTTAGAATATCACCTGTTAACAATCCATTTTTACATATTCCTGACCTTACTGCTAAAAACCACTTAACTTCAATCCAACATCATTCTAACATTCAGTAATTTTGCAATATTTCTGTAAATAGTCTTTAAATTTCTTCCAATCTTCTTCCACCGACTCTTCTCCCTGGTCTCGGATTCTGCCGGTCATTTCCGCCAGTTCCATATAGTCCATCGGGACTCTCTAGGATTTTAGACAAGGCGGTGCTTGGCACTGAAACTTGGATTTTCTGCTCTCTTGGTTTCACTATTAGAACTGAAATAAACCTCATAACGTGAAATACAAAGAAAATTTCTGGATAAAGAAAATAATAAAAAGTAAAATGTATAATGTGATTTAATCTAACCAATGGTAGTTGTAAATGAATACAGTCAGACAATAAGAATTGCATATACAGGAGGATTTATTTGGCTATAGACTAATACGAAAGAAGAACAATAATATACAAAATGGATGAAAACAATGTGAAAAATTTAGATGTGATATAAAAAGCCAGAAGAAGGAAGGAAGGAAGTCGGCTCTTAGGAGCAAATATACCGTATTTTTCGCCCTATAGGGCGCACCTAGGTTTTTTTTTTGGGGGGGGGATAAAGAAAAAAAATTATTTCCCCCCCAGGTGTGGGGCTGGGGCAGGGGAAGCCCAAGCGTCCTTGGACCCCAGCCCCCAGAACAGGCTGCTATCCGCAAGCCTCCCCGGGTTTCGGGCTGCAGGCTGTTTACATACCTCCCCGGCTCCGCTGCGCTCCCCGGGTTTCAGGCTGCAGGCTGCTGTCCGCAAGCCTTGGGAGCCCGACAGGAAGTCACGCCGGGCTCCCAAGGCTTGTGGATAGCTTCCTGAAGCCTGGAGAGCGAGAGGGGTCGCTGCGCAGCGACCCCTCTCGCTCTCCTGGCTTCAGCAAAAGCCTGCATTCGCCCCATAGGACGCACACGCATTTCCCCTTCATTTTTGGAGGGGGGAAGGTGCATCCTATAGGGCAAAAAATACGGTAAATGTAAAATGTAATACAATATGTGTATGTGGAGTATGTAAATGAAAATCAATAAAGAATATTGCATTTTCTGCAGATGCTCTACCATTGAGCTGCGGCACATGACAAGAGACTGTGTGCGCTTACGTCTTTGGCTTGCTTTGGGTATCAAAACAAGCATACGCAGAGAGAGAGGGGAGTTTGTCACATGAGCATTCGTCTGAAAAGGGCTAAAGTTTCAACAGGAGAGAAAACTTCTGCAAAACGAGCATTTTTCTCTCAGGGGAAAACTGGGTGTGAGAGCTTCAGCGCCTCAGAACAAGCATATGAGTCAGCTGTGACTGTCTGATGCTACTCTACGGTCAGAAAGCCATATCATATTATGTCTCCGTTCAGTATGACACAAATGAAAACAGACAAAGGACAAAATGGATAAAAAAAGCACCTGAGGGAGTCAATTATGAACACAAAAGATTTTGCAATGGTTTTTTTTTTTTAATCAACAATAGCAATTGCAAAAATACTAGACACATATGGGGGGGGGGGGGCTTTTCTCCCAGCTCTACCATAAAAGTCCCCAAAAGAGAGTGTCTTTAATGGACATTTCCTTCTCTACTTCATTCCATTGTACTGTTTCTTATTTAGTGACTGCCATTATTCTAAAGGCTTCTCTATTTATTTGTTCAGGTTCTGTCACAAAAACGTATTTTCTGCAATAATTGAAATGCTCTATACACCACAACCCTTGCTTTTCTTTCTGTTTTATTTTCTTTTTCAAGCAAGGAGAAAGCAAAAGTTTTTTTCCCAGGTTGTTCCAGAAATATGTGGTTATTATGTGTACTCTCAGTACTCTTGAGAATTGTTGCAATGTAAAGAGGGAGCTCTTCCCAAATCATTTTGCTAAGCTCTCTTCTACATCCCAGCGACTAAAAAGTTGTAAAAAGTCAAAAAAGTATTTAGAATATGAAATGTTGATTTACCTTGATATGGTGGTGTAACAAATGAAACGGCACTTTCTTTCTAATTTTTTTTTAACTTAAATATCTTAGGAGAGTGACATGCCTTTCACAAATCTTCTAAATTCTGTTTTTTGAAGCATGAAAAGAATAAAGCCTAAAGCATTTCTAAGTTCAGTTACTTGAACTTCAAAGTGAGACTTCTTTTTTAAACAACCTACTTTTAAAATGACCAAAATACTGCAAAGCACCAGAGATCCTGAAAGGAGAAGCACCATGCTTCAGCGACAGGGCTGAGGGGGAAATTTGATTCAATTTGCATCTAAAGGTGAACCTACCCAATTCAGACTTTTTAAAAGAATACAAGTGAAACATGGCTGTCCTTTGAAATTCACACTTCTCTGAATTTTTCAGTGAAGTTCTCCAGCCAAGCAGTGTGCAGAAAAATCAATGTACAGAGGTGAAGTACACACAAAAATGCATATATAAAATGCATTATATTGGATAAATTCTTTGGCAGGTGGTATATTAGACATCTGAAGGCAGCCCTGTTTAGGGAAGCTTTTAATGTTTAACAGGCTATTGTATTTTAATATTTTGTTGGAAGCCACCCAGAGTGGCTGGGGAAAACCAGCCAGATGGGCTGGGTATAAATAAATACATCATCATCATCATCATCATCATTAGGAACAAAGACATGTATAGTAAGAAAAATTCACACTAAGATGCTGATGAATTTTCATGTGGGCCTTTTTTATTTAAAAAAAAGGCAAACTGAAGTGGAAATGTATAAGAACTGAAGATTGGAAAAAACAGGACATTTTTATCTATCTATTTTCTCCATGCCAGGGTTACCAACTTGAATAAAATGGGAGGAGGGTATGTTCTATCCTGCATAATCAACAACATGATGCAGCACATGTGCACCATTTGAATGGCAATGCCAATTGAGGCTGACCCCCTCAACAATCACTGGGGAGCAGAGCTGCACTCACGGACTTGCCCTACCACTGAGGACTTTGCACATCTGCCTCCAGAGGTCTGTGCATTCATGTGATGGTCCTCAGTGAAAAAGCTTATACATAAGCAACTGCTTGCACACTGACTTCAACGTGACTGAGAAGCTGGTGCTATCGAGCAACTCAGTCATGTGTGATCACTAGCAACTGCTCAAATGATGGTTTCTTTATTACATATCATAGTAGTTCATGGACATTTGGATAAGTTGTTGAACTACAACCCCCACCCCCCTGGCTATTGGCCATGCTTGCTAGGGATGATGGGAGTTGTAGTTCACACAATGCACAAAGTGCAACAGGCTGAATGATAATAACTGTGAAAATTTTACTGGTTATTTCCTATCGTAAAGGTCTAGTCCAGTATGTGCAACACATACAGTTCATATGTACGGTGTATAACCTATGGGGAAATATTAAAACATTTCTTCTTTTCTTATCTTTTCTTACTGCTTCTCCTTGTACGTTCCTGTATAACACAATCCTTAGGTAAGAATAGAAAAGTCCCCAAGGTATCGAGGACAACACAGCTGATGTAGACTGCTGGCACAAGCTGGCTGGTGCAGGCTGCTAACCCGGGCAGAGACTGCTGACTCAGGAAAGCTGGTGCAAACTGCTAACTTGGGCAGAACAAGGTTTCCGGATATCTCCCCTGTTTCACCCCGAAGAGCTTCCTTAGCTGATGTTAGATCTATACAATATAAATATGAATGCATGGTAATACAAAATTCGGTAGCCAAGGTACAATAATAGTGAATAAGATATCTGCAGTATCGTTACTGAAAAATATGGTACACAAATATTAATAAGTATTGAAAAATCCAGAAGTTGTACAGACCATCAATGTGAATAACAGGTACATAAGTACCTGCTCAAATGTTGGCTTTCTTTATCACATATCGTAGGAGTTCATGGACATTTGGATAAGTTGTTGAACTACAACCCCCATCATCCTTGGGTATTGGCCATGCTTGCTAGGGATGATGGGAGTTGTAGTTCAGCAACATCATGAGGGCCAAGGATTCTCCACTTGTGATCTAGATATTGTGCCACTAATGCCATTGGACTTACTGGCTCTCGTTCTTGTTCTGTATTTAAGCAACAAATCCAAATTTAAGGCATCAGGATATATGAACACAGGCATGCCACACTGTTGTTTAAGCCATGCTACCCAAATGGTACTGTGAGAACATGCATATACCAGAGGGGTTGCGTACAGGGTATTGTGGGTGTACCCAGGCACACCCTCATGTCTCAAAAAGAAGGTGGCTTTGTGCAGCTTTGACATGGCTCACTTGTGGTAGAGCAGTAGCTCCACCATGGCATTCCCTGGGAGACAACCCAAACGAAAAGTGTTGCGCCTGACTATGGCCCACACCGATACATTGTGAATTTTGGAGAAATGATTTTGGAGGGAGCTTGTAATTTGTGATCCTAATGAAATTTGAGGAGGGGAAGTCCAGGGGTCTGGAGGATTCATGTCACTATTTGTTGGGAAATTATGTGAAGCAGTTGGAAAATATTGAATAAAAACCCCCTCTTTTTAATCAAATGTGCATATCACGAATTTTCAATTCTCAGTGAATCCACTCTGTTTCCGTGCTGTTGTCCAACATTTTTCTGCCAAACAAGTGCTGGCAAAATACTAGCAAAATAGATTGCAGTTTTATTCTCCTTGTTAAGAATTTTTAATGGCAAAAAATATCTGCAGGGCATAATAGGATTGATTACTGCCTTGTAAATGAGCTTTTATTTCTGTATTCTTTTTATTACACTCAGTTAGAAGAGACCCAAGATATTTGCACTCACGGAATTTGATTTACATCCTCATGCTTTTGTTTTTCTTTACTAACTCTTAATCCAAGACACTTTGGTATTTATAATAATTTCTTCTTCTACCCTTTCATTTGCTCCACTACCAGTATCATGTGCATACTCGTAAATTTTAATTCAATTCCAATTTCACCTCCAACATTTTCCATAGGCACCAGTTTACCATGGCTAATAACACCTAACAATGCAATCCTATACATGTCTACTCAGATGTAAGCCCTATTGAATTTGGTGGGGCTTATTCTCAAGTAAGTGTGTACAAGAGTGAAACCTGCATACTGCACACCCACACCCTGGTAGTTGTTACTTCTTGTAAAAAGGAACATTAGCAGGTCTGGTTAAGAATTAAGAAATGGTGGTGAACTGTAAACTGAATGGATCCATTGGATTGTCCTGCCTGAAATGTACATTTCTAAATGTTGTCAGTACAACATCACAAATCCTCCAACACTTCTCTGATGAAAATAGGGACGTCCCACTGCCATGCGTGGTGAGTCTGCCTCCCCCTTCGGTAGCTTCACAGATAAGAATTAATGAGCAGTTTATATTTTCTAGTCCTTTTTATTCAGGCATCAGTTGCAAGCAAAAATCCACACCCCTCCACAAAGAGAGCAGTTGGCTACTCTAATTCTTCCCCCTTCCGTCTTCCACAGCACACTAGGCGCCAACAGGAAGTCCCTCCTCCTCTCTGTGTCCTGTGTTTGCTAATACAGTTGGACCTCCTAGTTCATGAGGAGGAAGGGGCCCCCCACTCTCTAATGGCGTCTCTGCTATCTGTCCCCTCCCTTCAGTTTCTCTTGCCATTATCTCGTAGCTAGGTAACTCCTGTCTAATCTGCTCTGTGCAATGATTCTTTAACATCAACTTCGTTGGACTGGTCATGTTGTGCAGATGCCCAATGATCGTCTTCCAAAGCAACTTCTCTATTCTGAACTTAAAAATGTAAAGAGTAGTGCTGGTGGTCAACAAAAGAGGTTTAAAGACTGTCTCAAGGCATTTTTAAAAAAAATGTAGTATAAACAACTGACAACTGGGAAACACTGGCCTGCGAGCGCTCCAATAGGAGAACAGCTTTTACCAAAGGTGTCATGGGCTTTGAACAGACGCTTGAACTCAGAACACAATGGAGAAACGTGCTAAGAGGAAGGCACACTTGGCAAATCTACACTGTGATCAGCTCCCACCCGGAAACCAGCGCCCCCACTGTGGAAGGACGTGTGGGTCCAGAATTGGCCTTCACAGTCACTTACGGACTCATTGTTAAAACAGTGTTTATGGAAGACAATCTTACTTGGCTAAGAGTGATCGCCAAAGAAGAAAAGAAGAAGTGTCTGTGTCTGCTTCTGAGACCTCTGGAAACGAGGGGGGCGGCGAATCTTCCCCCTCCAGCTCCTCTTCTGAGGGAAGCTGATCTGTCTGAGGCTGCATTCCCCCCTCCTCTGCTTCAGACCATTCCCTGTCACCCACCATATCCTCCAACATTTCAGTGATGAAAATAAGGATTTCCTATTCCAGACTCTTCAACATTTCTCTGATAAAAACAGGGACGTCCTACCATAACCTCCAACATTTCTACCATGCAAAATGGAACATCCCAACATTTCTCCAATGAAAGTGTTGTTGTTTAGTTGTTTAGTCGTGTCTGACTCTTCATGATCCCATGGACCAGAGCACGCCAGGCACTCCTGTCTTCCACTGCCTCCCGCAGTTTGGTCAAACTCATGCTGGTAGCTCCAAGAACACGAATGAAAGTAGGGATGTCCTAAGGAAAATCAGGACATTCCAGGATCAAATCAGAAACTGTGAGGGTTCTGTAAATCCGGGAGAGCCCCTAGAAAATAGAGACTTTTGGAGGGTCTGGCATCATGTGCTAATATTCCCATTTGTGGAGTGTTACAATACCTCCTGTCTTCATTAGGCTGCTAGTTAAGCTTTGGGATACATGTTTAAGTCTGCTTCGCTCTTTGGTTGCATTGTCAGTCTAACCAATGGCAACACCCTGTTCCTGTATCAATCCAACTTTAAGTGTGTAGTGCAGATGGGGCCATAGTGTGCATGTTCTATATGCATGTGTGAAATGTTTAAGATAAAAACAAAAAACCCTAAGATAGTAGGACAATTGACTCCCACATCTTCTTTACCATGGGTAGTGGTGAAGGGGAAGAACCCCCAATGAGCTCGCTTGTAATTTTCCAGTTGGTTGGCAATCATAAGAACTACTCTTTTTTTCCTGCAGTGGTCCCTATTTTTCTCACCCCGCAAATATTTGGCTGAGCAATAGTGACACGCACTTGTAAATAAATGCCTATCTGAAAATTCACCATGTGTTTGTGTACTCTGAAAAATTCGAGTTTTGTTTACTTGCTTGTCTTCAACACCTCAAAGACATGTTTAATTATAACTCCGACACTGCTGTTTTCTATGGGTTTCTGTTTATTCGTGGGGAGAGGTTCCTACTCAGATTATAACTAATGCTGAATATTGCCCTAGATATTGTTTCTGGTATTTATGTAATAAATACACATCTGTCCTGCTGTTCTTGTAAAGAAAACATTTCCCCTTTCTTTCATAAGCTTCCTCTACTGTATTCTGCTTATTCATATATGTGCATATACATACCTTGGATGTGCTTCCTTATATCTTTGATTTATTTATATATGCCATCCTAACTCCCTCAGCTGCCCTCAGTCTATTGTATAAAGCTATTCATCTTTATCGTCTAAGTGACAAAAGTTTTTCTTTGCTCTATTTTGGAAACATTCCTTCAAGCCCTTCACCTTTGTTTATATATATATATTCGCATACCCCTTTATGTCACTTTGCTTGGGGTGTTATTAATGCCTAGTATCTTAACTTGAAGTACATTTGATGTTATTTTCTCCTCAAAAATGTCCTTCTGCTCCCCCCCCCTTTTTTTGGTGAGACCTACTTTGGCATTGCTTTGCAGAACTGCTTATAGTTTCCCCTATCTTTTTTCATGTTATATTTATGAAATGATTCCTTCTGGATCAGTTAACTTTGCTTTATGAAGATGTCTATGGTGGATTTTGTTTTTGTCTGACTTACAACATACAGCGGTACCTCGGGTTAAGTACTTAATTCGTTCTGTAGGTCCGTTCTTAACCTGAAACTGTTCTTAACCTGAAGCACCACTTTTAGCTAATGGGGCCTCCTGCTGCTGCCGCGCTGCCGGAGCATGATTTCTGTTCTCATCCTGAAGCAAAGTTCTTAACCTGAGGTTAAGAACTATTTCTGGGTTAGCGGAGTCTGTAACCTGAAGCATATGTAACCTGAAGCGTATGTAACCTGAGGTACCACTGTACTCCCATTTTTCTATTTTAGAAATATTCAAGAGGTTCTCCCCACAGTTCTTCCATTTTCCCCTTCCCCACCTATAGGTCAGACTTTATTGGTCTATTATCAGTATTAGCAGTGGAAACTTGAACTTAGATTCAAAATATTTTTTCTTATCACTGCTTTTGTTTAATCGATTACCCTTCTGAATGAGTGTGAGTTCCTTTTTGTGCTTATTGAGTCTATTAACTTCCAACACTGGCAAGTTTCCTTTTTCTTTGCTGCAAACACTGCTGTCAGCATTTTAAAAAAATTCTAATTCATATATTTATATTTCATCTCTCCCTACTATTTTATTTGCATTTCCAGGTAAAAGAAACATAAATTAACTAGGAGGAAACTAAATAGAAATATATCGATTTGAATCGAATTCTGAGAGGAAAACTGCATATTTTTTTCCTCTCAAAATTTTGGATGCTTTATGTATATTTTTCTGTTTTGTTTTATTTCTTTCCTTCAGGGTACAATATTTTTGTCTTTATTTCTTTTAAAATGCTCATCTCTGTCCCCATTTTTATTCCTCCCTATGGAGAATTGTCTTATATCACTGTCACTTATCATTGCTATATTTTTGCCCTGTCTCAGCAATTGGCTTGTCATTTGGTCTGTAACACTCCTTTCTCTCATACAACAGTTGTGAACACTTAGATGTCATTTTTGCAGACAGTCACCAACTGTTTTCATTGCTCATTCTTCTCAGACTTCTACCGTATGTCGATATTCTGCACACATGCCATCCTGGCATTCTTCATTCTTTCTCGAGACCACATCATTTCCACTCCCCGCCACCTTATTTTATCAATACACAGCTTGATCCATTCCCAAGCACAAACCACAGTTTTGCTTTATACTTCTCAGGTCCTTTTTTAACACCAAGAACTAGAGGTTTGCCCAGATCAGAAGATTCAGTTTGGACTTTGGTTTGAAAATTCGGAAAACCACCTACCTTGGATCAAAGCACTGAGGCCGAGTCTAGTATTGGGAAACAAAAACAAACATCACTGCTGCTGCTGCTGCTCTGCTGAGTGTTTGGTGGGCCGCTCCCTTTTCTGCCAACTCCATCTGGCCTAGGGGGCGGAGCCTGCACTCACCGCCACAGCATAAGAGGCCGGAGAGAGGCCTCCGGGACATCACTGCTGCTGCTGCTGCTCTGCTGAGTGTTTGGTGGGCCGCTCCCTTTTCTGCCAACTCCATCTGGCCTAGGGGGCGGAGCCTGCACTCACCGCCACAGCATAAGAGGCCGGAGAGAGGCCTCCGGGACATCACTGCTGCTGCTGCTGCTCTGCTGAGTGTTTGGTGGGCCGCTCCCTTTTCTGCCAACTCCATCTGGCCTAGGGGGCGGAGCCTGCACTCACCGCCACAGCATAAGAGGCCGGAGAGAGGCCTCCGGGACATCACTGCTGCTGCTGCTGCTCTGCTGAGTGTTTGGTGGGCCGCTCCCTTTTCTGCCAACTCCATCTGGCCTAGGGGGCGGAGCCTGCACTCACCGCCACAGCATAAGAGGCCGGAGAGAGGCCTCCGGGACATCACTGCTGCTGCTGCTGCTCTGCTGAGTGTTTGGTGGGCCGCTCCCTTTTCTGCCAACTCCATCTGGCCTAGGGGGCGGAGCCTGCACTCACCGCCACAGCATAAGAGGCCGGAGAGAGGCCTCCGGGACATCACTGCTGCTGCTGCTGCTCTGCTGAGTGTTTGGTGGGCCGCTCCCTTTTCTGCCAACTCCATCTGGCCTAGGGGGCGGAGCCTGCACTCATCGCCACAGCTTGAGGGCCTCCATCAAGGCCTCTGAGACACTGCTGCTGTTGCTGCCTGCTTGAGTGTTGGGAGGACCGCTCCCTCTCCTGCCAATTCCATCTGGCCTAGGGGGCGGGGCCTGCACTCACCACTACAGTTTAGAGGCCTGAGCAGCTACCTGCAGCAAGTGACAAAATGGTTTTAAATGCTTTAACTGCTTTTAATTTGCTGCACCTTAAATGGTGGTGGTTGTTTTTTATAATGTTTTATAATTTTATAATTTTATTTCTGTTTGCGGTTGGTTAAGTATTTAGTTAGGGTGGGGAACAGTTTAATTTTAGCACTATTGTTTTTTGCTGTGCTTCTATTTTTATTATTCTGTTAAGTTATTATATAGTTTGTATTTTGCCTTTTAAGGGGAAGGGTCAGGGCTGCCTGGGAGTGGGCCTCAGCCAATAGAATGGCTGGGGCAGGTTCCACAGGAGGGAATGTATTGGGACACCCGATCTCAGTGATCACGGGCCGGAGGAGGAGTTACGCTAAGACCAGACCATGTCATTACCGAGGAGGCAGGTTTAGTCGTTGGTTGAGGACTATCCCTGCCTCCAGGTCTGGTCCTGACCGGAAGGATACTGGAATCAGCAAGGGAAACCCACATGACCTGAAAGTGTTGCTGTGCAATGCCAGGTCAATGATGAATAAAACCACTGCCATCCACGACCTGATTGTGGATGGAGGATTTGACCTGGCATGTGTGACAGAGACCTGGTTGGATGAGGCAGATGGGCCTGCCCTTGCCGCTGCTTGCCCACCAGGTTTCTCTTACGCACAGCAACCCAGGTCATGTGGGCGGGGAGGGGGGGTTGCAGTGATTTTTAGGAAGTCATTAGTCTGCACCAGGCGTCCTATTGGGAAGACCCAATTTTCTGAGTGCATGTTCTGGAAGTTGGGCAATAGGGGCAGTACAGGATTCCTATTGGTGTACCGACCTCCCCGCTGCACCAAGGATTCCCTGTCCGAGCTGCTTCAGGTCGTGGCGGATATGCTCCTGGAGACACCTAGCTTGGTTGTCCTGGGGGATTTTAACATCCATGCCGACACGACCTTACAAGGGGCCGCTCGGGACTTCGTGGAAAGCATGGCCTCCATGGGGCTGTCCCTGAATAAGTTTGGCCCAACTCATAGCCGCGGACATGCCTTAGACTTGGTGTTTACCTCTACAGATGTTGGTGATCTGACATTATCTAAAAGCGAAACAAAAGAAGTGCCATGGTCAGATCACTTCCTGGTGCAACTGGACTTCTCCACGACCCTTCCCCTCTGCAGGGAGGTGGGACCGATTCGGATGGTCCGCCCCCGCCACTTAATGGATCCAATTGGTTTCCAGAGAGTGGTAGGGGATGTTTTATCCCAAGTTGATGGCCTTTCAGCTGATTCCCTGGTGGCCCGCTGGAATGCGGAGTTAACCAGGGCTATTGACTGTCTGGCTCCGAAGCGCCCTCTCCGATTGCATGGAGCCCGGACAGCCCCGTGGTTTTCCCCGGAGCTGAGGGTGATGAAACAATCGTTGAGACGGCTAGAGCGCCGGTGGCGGAAAACTCATTCTGAATCAGACCGGACACGGGCTAGAGCTCAACGTCGAGCCTACCAAGTGGCAATGGCAACGGCGAAGAGGGCCTTCTTCACCGCCTCCATTGCATCTGCAGAAAACAGCAGCAGGAGACTTTTTCAGGTAGTTCGCAATCTATCGGAACCACCTGCACCACCGGGGCCTGGTAGGGACCCCAAGATCTCCTGCAATGCTTTTGCAAAGTTTTTTGCAGATAAAGTCGCTCAGATTCAGAAGGAGGTAGACTCCACCGTGGGAGCAGGGCCAGGGTGGGAGAGTGCTAGAGTTCTGTCTGGTCCTGTTACATGGGATCAATTCCAATCTGTTACCTCCGAGGATGTGGACAGGCTGCTTGGACAAGTGAAACCGACCACCTGTCTCCTGGATCCTTGCCCATCCTGGCTGATAAAAGCGAGCCGGGAAGGGCTGGGCGATGGGCTCTGCGGGGTGGTGAATGCTTCCCTCTATGAGGGAGCCTTCCCAGACCCGCTGAAAGAGGCGGTCATTAAACCGCTTCTTAAAAAAACATCTTTAGACCCAGCCAATTTGGCCAACTATCGCCCAGTCTCAAATTTACCATTCTTGGGCAAGGTGATTGAGCGGGTGGTTGCCAGACAACTCCAAGCACGCCTGGAGGATGCGGACCATTTGGATCCCTTCCAATCGGGATTCAGGCCTCACCATGGGACTGAAACTGCCTTGGTCGCGCTGGTTGATGATCTCCGGCGGGCTAGGGACAAAGGTGAGAGCTGTTTCCTAGTTCTGCTGGATCTCTCAGCGGCCTTTGACACCATCGACCATAACATCCTTCTGGACCGTCTAGAGGGGCTGGGAGCTGGGGGCACTGTTATACGGTGGTTCCGCTCCTTTCTCCTGGGCCGTGTCCAGAAAGTGGTGGTGGGGGATGAGTGTTCAGACCCCTGGGCTCTCACTTGTGGGGTGCCTCAGGGTTCCGTCCTCTCCCCCATGCTTTTTAATATCTATATGAAGCCGCTGGGAGAGATCATCAGGGGGTTTGGGCTGGGTGTTCATCAGTATGCAGATGACACCCAGCTCTACCTCTCCTTTAAATCAGAACCAGTGAAGGCGGTGAAGGTCCTGTGTGAGTGCCTGGAGGCGGTTGGAGGATGGATGGCGGCTAACAGATTGAGGCTGAATCCTGACAAGACAGAAGTACTGTTTTTGGGGGACAGGGGGCGGGCAGGTGTGGGGGATTCCCTGGTCCTGAATGGGGTAACTGTGCCCCTGAAGGACCAGGTGCGCAGCCTGGGAGTCATTTTGGACTCACAGCTGTCCATGGAGGCACAGGTTAATTCTGTGTCCAGGGCAGCTGTCTACCAGCTCCACCTGGTACGCAGGCTAAGACCCTACCTGCCCGCAGACTGTCTTGCCAGAGTGGTGCATGCTCTAGTTATCTCCCGCTTGGACTACTGCAACGCGCTCTACGTGGGGCTACCTTTGAAGGTGACCCGGAAACTGCAATTAATCCAGAATGCGGCCGCTAGACTGGTGACTGGGAGTGGCCGCCGGGACCACATAACACCAGTTCTGAGAGATCTGCATTGGCTCCCAGTACGTTTCCGAGCACAATTCAAAGTGTTGGTGCTGACCTTTAAAGCCCTAAACGGCCTCGGTCCAGTATATCTGAAGGAGCGTCTCCACCCCCATCGTTCAGCCCGGACACTGAGATCCAGCGCCGAGGGCCTTCTGGCGGTTCCCTCATTGCGAGAAGTAAGGTTACAGGGAACCAGGCAGAGGGCCTTCTCGGTAGTGGCTCCTGCCCTGTGGAACGCCCTCCCAGCAGATGTCAAAGCAATAAACAACTATTTTACTTTTAGAAGTCATCTGAAGGCAGCCCTCTTTAGGGAAGTTTTTAATGTTTGATGCTGTACTGTTTTTAATATTCAGTTGGAAGCCGCCCAGAGTGGCTGGGGAAACCCAGCCAGATGGGCGGGGTATAAATAATAAATTATTATTATTATTATTATAAACTCTAAGTCCCCCACACTTGACAGAAGTGGATGAATGTACAGGCATGCTAGCCCCTCCAGAGTGGATCAAATTTGTCAGATTGTGGGCAAATTGGTCTAAGTGTTTTTGTGTGTGCTGGGCACCCTTGAAAACAGATTTTTGTTAAAGAAGCACGCTTAAAGTTGATAAGGAGAAGAGAAGAGGGGTTCACTTTTCTCCCCCAGAGGACTAGAATGGGAAAGGTCAGGTAAAATAGCTGGTTCTGTCAGTCACAATGAAGTCCCCCTCTTCCTCTCTGCTCATCCATTTTTAAACAACAACAACAAAACTACCCAATTTTATTAAAGGTTTCCAACATATAATACAATAAAAACCAAACAAAGCTAATGTCTAAAGAGAACAAAATACTAACAAAGAAAAGAAAATGGAGAGGGAAAAAAAAGGGAAAAAAAAGAAACACACCCAAACAAACACAAAATTTTATATTCTGTCAATCTTCTATCTTAATCTTTAGCTCACAAAGATCCACATCTTCCCAGTTCCCACCTGGGACTGCTCCCATCTTTTCCCGCCCCACACCCTGAGAAAAACCACTCTACTTTGTCTCTCACACAGATCTCTTCTATCAATCTTTTCTCTGTATGTATCTGCATATCATGTCATTCATATCATACATGTTCCAGCTTATCAACATCCTTCTTAAATTATGGTGCCCAGAATTGGACACAGTATTTCAGGTGTGATCTGAGCAAGGCAGAATAGAGTGGTACCTCGTGTTAAGTACTTAATTCGTTCCGGAGGTCCATTCTTAACCTGAAACTGTTCTTAACCTGAAGCACCACTTTAGCTAATGGGGCCTCCTGCTGTTGCCGCGCCGCCGGAGAACGATTTCTGCTCTCATCCTGAAGCAAAGTTCTTAACCTGAAGCACTATTTCTGGGTTAGCAGAGTATGTAACCTGAAGCGTATGTAACCTGAGGTACCACTGTAGTATTACTTCCTTTGCTCTGGACGCTGCTGGAGTGGAGCTGTATACTCTGAGGAGCAAGGCAATTCGTATTTGCAGACTGCAACATGTTACTTCAGACACCCTTTTTATAACTTATGGACAGCTGTTTTGCAGTCAGGACTGGCAAAAATCAGATACAACTTTCTGGAGGTGTAATTTGCATGCCAGCAGCTTATTAGTACCAGACCACCTTCCTTCCACAGAACCTGTGGTCCAAAACCAGACATTGTTGGATTATAACTTCCATCAGCCACTCCCGGACCATGGCCAATGGTCAGAGATTGTAGGAGTTGGAGGCCACAGGCACCCCATCCTGAAGTAAACAGACAAACCAGACCTGTTGTTCTCCACTGAGTCACACATAATATTCTCCCTAAACTTTTGAAAGGTTTTTCACTTCTCTTACAAAGTTCTAAACAGCCAATTTATCAACGTGGGAGGTCTTCTTTCACCTTCAAAACTTGCATAATAAGAGGAATAGCATGCCTGACCTTGCCTGCTTTTTGGTATAAAAGCTCTTCTTCACTGACACTGAAAGTATGTGTGTTGGGTTTTTTGGTTTTTTTTATTTTTAAAAACAAAACAAAACTGAGCATTTCGATGTCCTACATGAATTGCTTTCCATAACTAAAGCTTAAGAGCTTGTTGTGTGTCTTGCTGAGAATTCTATGACTTCCCAACTTTCATTATATTTCAGATTCAAATGTGAGATGAAATGCATGTAAATTATTCTCATTTTAATGCTCGCCTTCTACAGATAAATAAAAACAGCTGAAAATGCACGGCAAGTGCACTGGCAAGGAAGACCGTGATGCAAACAACAATCAGGAACATTTTTTTTGTCAGTGTAGGGATGTGTAAATGAGAGTCTCCTGAACATCTCTTTTCTGCTGAGTGTAACAAGCTTTCCCCTTGATACTAAATGTCTTGTGCTCAATGTTTACATGGGAGTGTATCTGTATGCATGCATGACCTTGGCAATTGGCTACAGGGGTGTGACGTTAACATATGAGAGTGTTGGAGGTGAAATAGTTAAACAGGTTACCCAATCAGGACCCAGGGGGTGGAGTCAGAGGGACTATAAAACCAGCTCTGGGAGGGGCAAAGGGAGGAGTTCATTGGAAGTTGGGTGGTTGGTTGGAGTGGGAGTGAATTGGGATAGAGTCTGTGGGTAGGTTGAGTTAGTGTAGCGAAATAAGCTGAGTCAGGAATAGTAGGGGCTAGGAAGACAAGTAAAAATCTGAGAGGTGGTTTAGTGAGTGAGAGCAGGTAGCGGAAGTTATAGGTCTGGATAGGCACCCCATGTTTGTAATTGACCGATACTGTTTATGAAACCACATGCTTGTTAAACTGCAATAAATAAACAAAAGTTTATGTTCCGATTTAACCCTGACTGGACTCAGTATTGTGCCAGGTAGGGCAGGGTTGTGGCAGTGAGAAATAAAGTGGTGGCACAGGGATCAATAGAAGGTGAAACATCTGGAGACCCTGTGTGATCGCCACAAGGGGTTGGGGAAAGCATCTGTCTGGTTGGAAGCCCACCTCCCGACAATGATGTATGCAGTGGAAATCTCATGGTTTGGCCAGAACCCTTGTGGGGGAAACCCAGCCCCTATCACCACTGCTTTGCACATGTGTTCTGACCAACTCAGTTGCTGTTGTGGCTGGATCTGAGTGAGAATGTCTGCCCAGATGGTGAGCTCAGCATGCTATGCCAGTGATGTTTCACCCCTTTGGAGGAACAGCACTTGCAAGCACAGGAACATGGTTCCAAGTCATGTTCCAAGTCCATTATCTCAGTTAAGCCACAAAGTGTGGCAGTGGCTTTCTAAGGTTTCAGCTGGGGCATCTCCCAGTCCTTCCTGGAGATCAGATGCAGAAATCTATATAGATGTGATCACTCACGGTGGAGACAACCATGGTGGCTGGACACCTAAACAATGAAAAGGGTTGAAAGTACAATTTTCATTAGACACCAGAGTCACATTGTGAGTAGCAAGACTCCTAGGAAATGTGGTTTCCCAGGGATTCTGGGTTCTGAGCAAAGACCCGGGAATACTAAACTATTACATTTCCCAGAAATCTTGGCATTCAGCAGCCAGCTGCACCTCGTATCCCAGAACCTCTGGGAACTGCTGTTTTTCGGGACTCCTGGATTCACACAATAGAAGTTCTGGGAAACTCAAACCCCTGGGTAGCCTGGCACTGGGGAAGTAGTTGTTGCAGTAAAGCCACCACAGTCATTTGTCATGCAGCTGTTGCAGGTAAGTTATGAGGAAAGGCACCAGGGAGGGCTTGAAAGGGGATTGGGTAGCCCCAGTGGGTGTGCAGTTAGAGGTAGGGACACCATTGAGAGTGCAACACACCTGGTTTGGATCAATATGGCTTCAAAATGAACTGGTGCAGTAATGTTCCATATCAAGTCCATCTTAGCTTAGCATTTCAATTCAAGCCTGAGGCAGCTCACCCCATGATTATCTGCCATAAACCAAGCATTACTTACACTTTTACAGCAGGGTATCTGTAGTCTCCATCTTAAATTCCCATAATCTCTCCCATTTGAGATTTGCCACAGTGGAAGACAACAGATATTTCAAGGCAATTTGTCCCATGAAGCATTTACCACACTGTCTTCTCACCCGCTCCCCAGGGATTATCCAGTCTCTCCTGTTTCCAGTTTGTCTTGCCATAACCTTCTCTTGCAATACATATCTTTCTCATCTTCAACATTGTTATAAAGATATCCAAAGTATTTGAGGAACGCAGAATAGATTATTCCATTTTGCCACGTATTATAAGGTGGGCACAAAACCTAAACAGGTTATTGATTAACTTGTAGGGAAATCAAAGCAAATGGATTTTGTTTCGTAAGAGCTTTTCTTAACTGTACGTTTTGGCATACATCCTCTAAGAGCATTTAAACAATCGACCAAACTTTCCAAAGCTGCTGTTTTCTTTCTTCTTTCAGTCCTTTATATCTTTTTGCTCTGGTTTTCCCGCTACTTAAGGGAACTAACAATTTCACATGCCTTCTTTTGAATTTGCATATGAGAGATTAGTAGGCGGTGGCATAATATTTGGAAACCCTAACACAGTGGTACCTCTGGTTATGAACTTAATTTGTTCCAGAGGTCCGTTCTTAACCTGAAACCGTTCTTAACCTGAGGTACCACTTTAGCTAGTGGGGCCCCCCACTGCCACTGCGCCGCCACCGCACAATTTCTGTTCTCATCCTGTGGTAAAGTTCTTAACCCGAGGTACTACCTCTGGGTTAGCGGAGTCTGTAACCCGAAGTGATTGTAACCCGAGGTGTTTGTAACCTGAGGTACCACTGTAAAAGAATACTCAAAATTGTATTATCGTGGAAAGATAGGATTTAGGCAGTTGGTACCAGGCTTTATTACCTAGTTAGAGATGAAGCATTCTTGTGGTTGTTTGCTAGTTCTCATAGAAAACTCCAGAGGAATAACCTCAGGGCTGACCAATAAATAGTCCCCTAATGCCTTTTCTCCGTGGGGCTTATACATATTAGATACTCTGTATGATGGAAGGGAAGGAGAGCACCTGTTTCTTTACTGCTCAGTGAGAATTTTTTGCCCAGTAAATGTGTCAAGAATCAAGCTACAGTTAATGTGTTTATGCAAATGAGCTTTCAGTCATATAGACATTCTCCTATGCAAGCTTTTTAATTGCTAACAAACAGACAAACCTGTAACAGAATAATTTCTGGCATGTAATTACCTTGGAGGTATGAAATGTGTAGCTGATCGTCATGACTGAAAAAGAGAGAGTACTGTAGCCTAAGACACTTTCACCTATGTGCACTTAATTGGGAGGAATCTCTAATGAGCTTGGTGGGACTTACTTCTGGTTAGACATGTATAGAATTGTATTGTCAGACTATTGGTCCATTTAGCTTAAGTTTGTCTACTCTGATTAGCAGTGGCTCTCAGGGTTTCAGACAATGTCTCACATTCTCAGATTCTCATCCCTTTATTGGCATATGTATAAGATTCCAGTAGGGTTCAATAAGAAACAAACTATTGACCAAGCAAACAAAGAAACTGCCAGGGCCTGGATGGAAGGGAATGAGATTGAGGAGGAGGAGGAATGGCGGAGGTTGCCCCCCCTTTTCCTGACACTTTCAGAGTAGAGGAAGGCAGTATTGAACTACAGCAGGGAGTTGAGGAAAGTCACAGCTCAGAGACAGGTGAACAGAAGAGTTGGGATGAGCTGAGAGAAGAGACATAAGAGACAGAGCAGCCAGCTGACATGCCATCACTGGAGAGTATTTCTGACCCTCCCTCCTTCTCCCAGAACTCGGCGTTCATTGAGGGTGCAAGACCAAAGGACCCAGAGACAATTGGTCCCTGGAGGCCACCGTAAGGGGAAGTGCTGTTGCTAGGAAGGGAGGCGGGAGGAGCCACACCATTAATCAGGAGGCAGACTGCATTCCTTTGTCTCTCGCTGTAATGATTGAATAAACTCATTGTTAAGTTGTGGGTGAACATATCAGACGACACAGCGATTCTTCAAACAGCTCTTGTTTATTCACAGGCCAGAACAGAACTGAACTGAAGGGTTCAGCCAGCCTGCTTATATAGAGCTCAACTAGAATGCAACAGTAACCATTTTCTGTAACTATCCAATCACTGAACGTCACTTTCCATCCCTTATTTGCATATGTGGACCTGAGTGAAAACTAGCTACAGTATTCCCCTGCTGGCCCAGGGTGAGAACTTCAGTACATAACACTCATTAGTAAAAACTCTTCCTTGTTTTTTTCTCTGCTCCTTGCGGCCACCAGGGGAGGGAGAGAATTTCCTGGAGTCTGACACAAACAAACAAAAAGTCCTGCATCTAACACTTAAGTTAGTGTTGTATAGCTTTCCCAAATCCTAACTGCCTGTTGCAGAAACCTGGCTGCTATCTCCAAGCAATCACAACACATCCCAAAGATATCACAAATAGTTTTATTTGGCAATGTGAAGTCATAGAACGTGGCACAGAGCTGTGGTGAGCAAGGATTTTCTTAACTTGCCTTGGTAACTTGAATACGGAAGTTGTCTGAATACTGCCAAAGTTGGTCAGTTAGCCTTTGGTTTGTGCCTCATTTGCAAGCTTTTGCAAAGCACTAGTGCATTCCATTCATCTTGAAAATGATTTTTTAAAAGACATATTAAATTAGCTCCAGCTCCTCCATCAGCTAGAAGTGGGGCTGTTTCTCTCTCTGATAGTGAAGCTTATGTACATTCAGTGAGTTGCAAGCTTGCTTTTCTCTTTGGCGGATTCCATCTTCCAGCTCAGAACCCATTTTACTTTTCCTCCCACCGGAAAAGGAATAAGAATATGATTAGATTTTGCTCTTCTGGATTGCTGAATCAGGATGATATGCCTGGAGTCTATTTCATTTCAACCCATTTTTTAAAAACCCCCAGCTCCTCCACTCCAATTTAGTGGTTTCACTCTTTCAATATGCAGTTTCAAATATGTATGTGGAGATATGACTTCTTTTGACTGCCAAGATGTCAGTAAAGTTATTCATCATGAAATTAAGCAGCACTTGCAGTTTCACAGGCATTATGATCTGAAGATGTCTTTTGAGAACAAATGGATTGAATGTCCAACACTCTAATAGATAAATATCAAGAGTGTCACTTGCGTGTGGAACAGCTGATATTGTGTGCATAGCTTGATACAGAAAAATCACGTTTGCAGACATTGATTCATCACAGTTCTTGTTCCACAGAAAATACCCTGTAGGGGAAAAAACCCATAGAAATCAATAGCTCTATTAAAAACAAAAAGAAACCACTGGCAGGTGAGTATTCAATTTCTTTGTGTGTGAAATAAACAGAAAAGCGTGTGGAACTGAAGGTGCTAAGTAGGACTGATCCAAAAAGAACTTTCTAGTTATCATGAACATTGCTTGGGAATGCCAAAAATGCCCTCCTACCAATTATATTTTTGTCACTGCCTGCAAAAATATGCACCTGTTCATTCACCTTGTCCTGTTTGCTCAGCCTCACCGTATGCTAGATTTGCTCTCAATGACATCATCGGGTAGACTTTGTGTTGTAGTAATATTATCCAGGCACAGCATGGTTCCTAATTGGATGCAATTATCCATTTAACTTCAGTGACATCATTAAATAGTAGACAAATCTGACTGGCTATGTGCCAATGCCGTTCTATTCACTATGTGATTCTTATTGGCTAGGACCACCCATCTAAGTGACTAATCCAGGAAGTAGTAATCAATAGCTAGGAGAGAAAAAAGAGCACCAAACCAGCAACATATAAGGGGGAAATATGACTCCATTTTTAAAAAAGTGTATGTTCATAATCAAAGAGTTTACAGGTAACATGTTTACTCTCATTATTTCAGTCGGAAAAGAGAGGAATATCTGATGCAGCTCTAGTGCTAGATTCATTGTAAGAATTGTAAGGTTTTATGAATTCTAGAATTGTAGAGTTGGAAGAGACCCCAAGGATAATCTAGTCCAACCCGCTGCAATGCAAGAATCTCAGCTAAAGCATCCATGACAGATGGCCATCCAACTTCTGCTGAAAAACCTCCAAGGAAGGAGAGTCCACAATCCTCCAAGGGAGACTTTTCCACTGTTGAGCAACTCTCACTGACATATTTTTCCTCCTGGTGTTTAGTCAGAATCTCCTTTCTTGTAACTTGAAGCCATTGGTTCAAGTCCTACTCTCCAAGGCAGGAGAAATCAAGCTTTCTCCATGTTCCATGTGACAGCCCTTAAGAGATCTGAAGGTGGTTACCATATCTCCTCTCGTTTCCTCTTTTCCAGGCTAAATATACCCAGCTCCTTCAACTGTTCCTCATAAGGCTTGGATTCCAGACCTTTTATCATCTTGGTTGCCCTCCTCTGCACATGAATATGTACTGTGCATGAAAATGAATCAATATTTGGTACATGTGATCTCTTTCATGGGGTCTCTGCATACGATTTCATTCATAAAAGTACAAAACTGAAAATGTGTATCAATTTCAGATGACAAAACTTTGAAAATGTGTATCAATTTTAAATGTTGTACATGAAGACAAATAAACATGCTTCTTAATTTTGGCTGCTCTCATCATGAGTTTGGAGAAAAACAAACAATAATAAGTCAGGTCAACAATATTCTATGGGTTGCTTTTTTGTTGCTTTCCAACTTTGTCCATCAAGACAGAAAAAACAACAACACACTTTGCACTATGACATATGAAACCCCTTAAAAGCTGAAACAAGATGTGGATTTTGTAGCCGCAAGGAATGTAACAACAATTTAGGGGATACCTAGGAGTAATAGCATTAAATTGATATTAGAGAGTCAGGGGAAATTTCTTAAAAATGAGATCTGAGAAGGTTCATGCAGAAAGATATGGGAGCTGTGAAAACTTATCACACAAGTAATTCATTTTAAGCAACAAAGGATTTCCCCCAGATTTGAGGTGAGAATCATACCCAGGGAAATGAACAAAATCCCAACATTTGACTTCTTCATGGAAACCATGGGCCATTTAAAAACTAGTTCTGGGTTCAGGCAGCCTTCTGTTATTGAGTATAAGTGAACCATACACAAAGTCATTATATAGGAGAACCTATTTGCGTCGTGTGAAAATATGGAAACGAGAGTTTTCAAAAGAAGGGCAAGCTAAGGGACACCTGAATAATGATTATGATGATGATGCCAGTATTGGTAGTGTAACAAAAGCACATGGAGTGTAGAACACGGACAATGAATAAGGGCTCTTGTGAAATTTTCACAGCAGCTGCAACACTTTAGGGTTTTCCCTGGTTTCACGAATGAGAGGGACTCTTCTGTCGCTTGCAAGATCAGTGCAGTCTGGCTTTCTTTAAATAACAATACTCCAACAGTAAAGACAGAAAAGCTCTACAAACTGAGTAAGTGGGAAGGGGTAACCGTACACTTAAAAGCACATGCAACGCTAAAGTCCTGTTACAGTGATATCAGGAATTAAGCCACTCATAATTCCTCACCTGAAGGAATCTGGGATGGTTTCTCACCAATACCTTCAAAGGAATCCCCTGCCTTGTATTTTATTTCATGCTCCAGCCCAACTACAGGACCTGAGGCAACTGTGGATCTTAACTCTTCATTTGCTGCTCTTCTCCAGCTTGTGCCCCAGTAGCTGCAGCCTCCTGTAAGCCCCAGTCATCATCCTGGAAAGAGAAAATCCCCACTCAGTGGGGTTACCATATTTCCACACTGATCCTGTCCTCATCATCTCCTATCCTTTCTGCTGTTGCTCAGGCTTTGCCCGTTTCCCCAAGCCATGGAGGAGAGAAGTTGCTTCAAGCAATGAAGCAGTTCAGACGTCACTGGCTTTTAGACAGGCCCTGATCCAAGCAGAATTGCCTCACAGGCATCTAGCTGGGTACTTTGAGGGCAGATCCTATCTGGCTCACTATCCTCTCTCTAGTCCTGTGTTCTGGGAGAGATGAGGTGGGTGAGTCTGAGAGCTGTGCAGGAACTCAGTGTGGAGATGCCCAGCTCTGGAACAGGAACATTCAAAGCAGTGGCATAGTGTGGGTTGCTAGTGCCCGGGGCTGTGCAGATGGAAGGAAATGGATGGAGAATGCATGTGTATTCAGCTGCCTAATGGCATCTGTGTCACTCAGGAGATTGCAACCGCAGAGATAACAAGAGTTGTTCCATTGTCTGGAGAGGTCATTTCCTGGTTCACATGGAGAAGCTGTACTGAGGCAGCACCGGGTGTTGAGATTTTGCACCCCTAACAATGTGGTGCCCGGGGCAACCACCCCATGGCCTCTCTATGCTACGCCACTGGTCCAAAGCAATAACTCCTTAGGATTATGGGCACTGTGTAAATTGGCTGGAGGGTCCTGTTCCTCTTTTGAAGAGGCCTCCACATTTGAATTTGTGCAGGGCTGACGTCTGATAGGCCTCTATTGCCAGTTTTGCCCAGTTCAGGTGCTGGATCAACTTGCCCAAGATATCTACCTCATTAGTCCTTCTTACTTGGATTAAAGTTGTCATGCTGACCCAAAGCTATAGTACTGAAATTCAGTTCTTATAAATTCTGCTGGCCTCTCTTTTCCTGGCTTTTCCCAGTGCTATCAGTTCATGATTGCTTTCTTGTTATTTGCCAGCAGTCTTTCATATTTAATACCAAAACACCCCAGTATGCAGCCAGGGAAAAAAAATCAATGATGATTATCCACTCCTTGAATATTGTGAAAACAGGAACATCAACCTTCTAAGTAACAGTGCCTTTGAAAAACAAAAGCCACAACCCTCCTTTTGTAGATTTATTTCAGCTAAGCTTCAAAACGCTATAGGACAGAAATGAAGACAGATGGAATAATACCAGCATTTTTGACTACAGGGAGAAAGCAACAAATCCTAACACCCTGCAACAAGAACAGTTGTGATTAGAAGATATGGGCAATTAAGGAGAATTCATGGTAAATGCAGCTTTAATGAAACCATATTTGTGATGGGAGCAAGAAGCAAAATGTCCTACATACAGAAATAGTATATAAAAACCCCATTTGCTTCGATCACTATCCAAAGGAAATCATGGCCAGAAAGGACGCAGGGACTACAAATAAGCTTTAGTCAGGTGCTGTCCATTAGAAGATGTTCTAAACTACAAAAATAACCATGTACCACTGTAAAGTAGCAGGCGATTTGGTGAGAAAACAGCTCTCATCTGCTAGCATGTAAAAAGAAGACAATCTGGTATTGTAAATCAGGGCTGGCCAACTTCTGTATTCTGTGGACAAGTCTGTTGCGTGGCGAATTCATGCCTCACACCAGTATAAATAAAGACACGGGACACCATAGTTAAGGTTAATGGGCTAAAATTGGCCACAACTTTATTGGTTACAGGTGATGAGCGGTATTGGCTTAGGCATTGGTCCTAATCAACTATCCGGCTTCAGACTGTCTGCCTGAGAGGCCAGGAAGGGTTAATACCAGCAGGGGGAGCCCTGCTGATGCACATCAACTAGGCACTCCCCCGGGGGCACCGCTCGGGGGCATGCCTTGGGCCCTGGCCTCCATAGACTTCGGACGGGGCCACGCCCCCCG
This sequence comes from Podarcis muralis, assembly GCF_964188315.1. Taxonomy (NCBI): domain Eukaryota; kingdom Metazoa; phylum Chordata; class Lepidosauria; order Squamata; family Lacertidae; genus Podarcis; species Podarcis muralis. The sequence continues at coordinate 19,216,450 of NC_135664.1, read as the reverse complement.
GAGTCCTTTACTGGACTACCCTTCACAACCAGGGAGGTGATGGCGCTCCTCCCCCCCATTCATCTACATAACAATACCCCGACCAATGCCTAACTGCCAAACCGTGGAAGTTGTGACAATTTGCTACGAGGTAGGCAAAAAACCCAAATGGCCGGTGCCAATTTGCCAGATGGAAAAATTCCTGCCTGGCCCCTTAACGGCGACCAACTGAAGTCCATAGCAAGGTCAAAGGAGGAACCTTAAAGGGAGGGTGGGTGGGAAATTCCCCAGCTGATTGGCAGCAAGAGAGGGAGCTCCTCTGCCATGCTTGCCTTAAGTTCGGCAAGCCACACCCCCTGAGCCAGCCGATTGGCTGGCCAGGGGATGATGCGGCAGAGGATTCCCCTGTTCGCGTGGGGCTGGGAGCCAGCCTCCGCGTGAGAGTTGGGGGCGGGAAGCCCGCAACACCACTTCCTCCCTAAGGTCGGAAGTGGCTTTCTCTGTTCATCTTCTGAGGATAAGAAGGAGAACATACATCTGATGATCACCATAACCCATATAAACCCACTCAATTGCTTTGATCTCCAGTACTGGGTGCCACATAATTCTCATCTCACAATTGTAAGAAACCCATCTTTTAGTGTGGCAGCACCTACACTTTGGAATTCGCTGACTATTGACATCAGGCAGGCATATCTGCTGTACTCTTTCTGGTGCCTGCTTGATCCACAATATACAAAATACTGCTCCAAAATCCCACAAACCCCATTGATGCAATCAAATAACAAGGGGAGCAGGACATAGGCTATGAAATTAACCTCGCCCAATGGACTACAATGTGGTCTAAACCTCCCTTCAAGTCCATATCAGCCAAAAGAAGGGAACTCACTCTGAAACTCACCTACAGGTGGTACTTAACACCATGGAAACTGGCGCTGATACACCCAGGAACCTCACCAAGATGTTTGAGAGGCTGCACCTCCACAGGCACATACCTCCACATGTGGTGGGAATGCCCTAAAATCCAACCATTCTGTGGTCTAAACCACTGAGCCTCTTGGACTTGCTGATCAGAAGGTAGAGGTTCAAATCCACACAACGGTGTGAGCTCCTGTTGCTCTGTCCCAGCTCCTGTCTACCTAGCAGTTCGAAAGCATGCCAGTGCAAGTAGGTAAATAGGTACCACTGTTGTGGGAAGGTATACACAGCATTTCCATGCGCTCTGGTTTCCGTCATGATGTTTTGTTGTGCCAGAAGCAGTTTAGTCATGCTGGCCACATGACCCAGAAAAGCTGTCTGTGGACAAACGCCGGCTCACTCAGCCTGAGCGAGATGAGCGTCGCAACCCCATAGTCACCTTTGACTGGACTTAACCGTTCAGGGGTCCTTTACCTTTTTTACCTTCACCTACAAGAGATATGCAAAATAACTAAACAGGTATTAGCACTCACCCCAGAATTGGCCCTACTAAACATCTTCCAAGATCATAACAACCACTCATATTATACTGAACTTATAACCCACCTACTCTCAGCAGCCAGAAGCCTCATAGCCAGACACTGGAGGGAAATGTCAGGAGTAAACATGAACTAGTGCTATCAAATTGTATGGGAAACAGCCTTGCTAGAAAAGGTAACCGATAAACTGAAACTGACATGGAGACAAATAGAAGAGGATGCCTTCACCCCAGTATGGCTCCCCTTTATCACATACACAGCCCAACAAGAATCTGCCGACAGCATACCTGACCCAACCATCCCTCCTTCCCTCACAAATGCAAACAAGCCCCACTGCAGCCAACCACAGACAGCCAACCACACCCTGCCCCTAATACATCTCATTACCAAGGAAATATAATAAACAAATAGAAAGAGAACCTACCCAGTTGACACTGACACAAAACCCCACACATACTGTACACCATACAAAAGAATCTCACCCACATCCTGCTCTTCTTCCCCAATCTTATACTGTGTCTCAAATGTAACTGATTTGCAAGATAGATTGTATAAGCTGAAAAAAGAAAATTTTTAAAAATGATTTTTTTTATTTTTTTTTAGAATTTTTTTTTTTTTGGTTTAAGCAAGGCGAAGCAGACGTGTAGAAGCTATTTGCATTCTAATCCATTTTGTAGCTCGTTGTTGTTGTGTAACATATCAGGAGGCCAAATTCTGCGTAGCAGCAATTAAAAGTACGACATTTAATGACTAGCACTCAGGAGTAGTACAGTGGTACCTCGGGTCACAGGCGCTTCAGGTTACAGACTCCGCTAACCCAGAAATAGTACCTCGGGTTATGAACTTTGCTGCAGGATGAGAACAGAAATTTCACCGTGGTGGCGCAGCGGCAGCGAGAGGCCCTATTAGCTAAAGTGGTACCTCAGGTTAAGAACAGTTTCAGTTTAAGAACGGACCTCCAGAAAGAATTAAGTTCTTAACCAGAGGTACAACTGTATATCGAGCGATGGTCATCCCTAGATCATAAGGGCTCCCCTCTGATGGATAAATGTCCAACTAGAACTGCTTTTTGATGTATATGTAATTTTATTTATTTTAATTTGTTCTGAGATTTTAAACTTTGTAATTGGTGACTTTTTTCCTGATACCCATCACTGATTGCAATAAAAAAACTTTACTTTCTAATTCTGCCCCCTCCCACTATTTTTAAATACTTGTTTTTAACTGAAATGTTGGAGTGTGATAGGATGTCGCTATTATTGGAGAAATGTTGGAAGGTATGGAGTTATGTGACTCTTGATCCAAGAAGATAAGTAGCTATACAACCTTTAGAAGACATCTGAAGGCAGCCCTGTATAGGGAAGGGGTTTTTTTTAATGATTAATGTTTTATTATGTTTTTATATATGCTGGAAGCTGCCAGGAGTGGCTAGGGCAACTAAGTCAGATGGGCAGGTTATAAATAGCATAACAACAACAACAACAACAACAACAACAACAACAACAACAACAACAACAGCAACAGCAACAGCAACAACAATAATAGAATAGGATGTCCCTATTTTCATCAGAGAAATACTGGAGGGTATGGGATTACGCAGCAGAATAATCATCTATCCCCTACCACTTTGATGTGTGTGTGTTCAGTAGCTGTTGCACCCATATACACTTACATCGCCAAAAAAAAAATTAGCGTGGCATTGGACTCTGGTAATAAACCGTGTTATTTTCACCCAAAACACTTTTGCTCACATGGCTGGTTTTCCCAAGGTACATGTTAGCTAAGGGTTGTAAGTGAAATGTCCATTCCGCAGCACAACTTTTGCTCTATAAATGTAAAGACTGCCCTGCTTAGACAAAGCCATGCTGTTTTAATGCTGCTGCAAGGTAGAATTTATTTTCTACCTGCTTAAAGTGTATCCATTGCCCTCGGAAAAATGCATGCGGCAAACAGCATTACGGACTTTTTTAGCTGATGCTAGGAAGTGCTATAATGGGAAAGTTTGGCAGATTAATTTTCATTTGTGTCGAATGCTAGGCCCATTTCGAGGCTCAAATGAAGCATTTCCGATGGAGTTTTTATCTGAGATATGCCAAACTTGCAATGCACGAGGGGGGGAAATGGTATTATGGTGCTATTGAAATCCAAAACTTTTATCTCGCTTGCAATACACCTCAGAAAAGCTTGGGCACATTTGAGATATAAAAATCGCTTATTAAATCTACTTGTCCATATCTCTTTATACTGTTGCCTTTTGAGAGATACTTTGAAGTGTGTGTGTTTTTTATATTGTAAATGCAGGTTTATTGCTAGCGAACGGTGCAATGGAAGCGCAGCAATGAAGGTTGAAATCCTCTTATTTATTTCCCACAGCGCAAGCCGTAGCAGTTCATGGTCTGCTGTGATGAGCTCTTAATGGGCTTCAGTCATAACTGTGAGATATCGGCTGTAAAGTGCACATCGGCTGTGATGTCTATTCTGACTTCTTTAAGGAAAACTGTAGAACTAAGCAATTGTCAGGATATTGCTTGTGATATGGACTTTTTGTTCAGTACTGGAATGTGATCACTTTGGCAACTCATTTAACACACAATGCCTTTGAAAGTGCAATTGCATCACACAATTGGTGCTCATGAGTGTGGTTGATATGAACCAAACTTCCTTGGGCTCCAACTAGGCAGGGGATTTCATATTTTCTATGAGTTGGGAAGACTTTTCTCATGCAATGGGAAGTTGTCATTGCACACATGGTTCACCGAAGAGTGTGGGGCAGTCTCTGCATTCACAGATCTCTGTAGCAGCATTGGTGCGCCCTTCAAAATAAAACTAGCACCACCAATTCGAGAAAATGTGCATGTACCAATTCAAGAAAACCTACCGTTGCTTGACGTCCCATCAGGGGCTCAGCTATACAGCTGCAAATGAAATGTTGTAAATGTGTTGTGGGACGCAGGTGGCGCTGTGGGTTAAAGCCTCAGCACCTAGGACTTGCCGATCGAAAGGTCGGCGGTTCGAATCCCTGCGGCGGGGTGCGCTCCTGTCGTTCGGTCCCAGCGCCTGCCAACCTAGCAGTTCGAAAGCACCTTCGGGTGCAAGTAGATAAATAGGGACCGCTTACTAGCGGGAAGGTAAACGGTGTTCCGTGTGCGGCTCTGGCTCGCCAGAGCAGCGATGTCACGCTGGCCACGTGACCCGGAAGTGTCTGCGGACAGCACTGGCTCCCGGCCTATAGAGTGAGATGAGCGCACAACCCTAGAGTCTGGCAAGACTGGCCCGTACGGGCAGGGGTACCTTTACCTTTACCTTTAAATGTGTTGTAATGTGCAGTATGTAAATGTGACACTAGATGGCGAACGTGAGCTATGCCAAATTCAATGCATTTTTCAAAACTTTTTTTTAAAAAAGCATTTTCATAGCACTTTTTATATCTGCATAGATTCCACCAGGGTTCCCAATCAGTTGCCTCTTGCAATTCATTTTTGACCCATCCCACACTATATGTCCCCACCTTTTTCCTTTTTAATTCCCCCCCAAAGATCTTTATTGAAACATATATACATAATAAACAAAATTCTCAATGATTCCCTCACATATAATATAATATCTAAATTACAACAGCTGCATAATTATACACTTAATTATAAAACCCACCACCCACCCTCTCCTTCCCTCCACAGCAATTCGACTTCTTTATATTTCTTTCTACCTTTCTCCCCCTTGCATTCTATAATAAATTATTTTTGTTAAATTCTGATTTTTCCTTCTTTCTTTATTGGTTTGTTATTGTTTACATTTTTTATTCTAAGCCTATTAACACGTCATTTTTAGAACAATATTTTGACATATAATCTTCGAAATACTTCCACTCCATTCTTAACATTTTGATTTGATTGATATCTTAAAATTGAAGTTAATTTTGCCAATTCTATATACTCACTTAATTTACAAATCCACTCTTCCTTTGTTGGTGTGTCCTGTGATTTTCATTTAGTGGCAATTACTACCCTGGCAGCTGTTGATGCATATAAAAAGATTGGGTTTTTTTTTTTTCATATGTGGTATGTCTTTACTCACCAACCCTAACAGATAAGCTTCGGGATTTCTTATCAAGGTTTTTTTTTAGCATTTTCTTAGATTCCTTTTTCCATTCCATTGTGCTTAAAGCCAAAGTAGACATGAAGCTGGCTCTGCTTAACTGTTTTTTCCCTTGTAAAAAAGACCACTGGAATGGAGACCTGAGCTAAATAGGGACCATGGAACAGGAAGAGGGAAGTTTCAACACTTTGCCCTCAGGTAAATAGGGTTAGGACTGCAGCCTTAGAAGGAGAGAATATCGTCACTATAGTTGCACTGCTCTCAATTAGATCAGCACCCAGTCTGCTGACACTTGTATTCTCGGCTTTGTATTTTAAAAGTATTCAATAAAACTGAGAGATCAGAAAAAACCAGAGAGCTAAGCTTTGCAACCATATTCACGTGGAGGTAACGGAATGGAACTGTGAGCAAGGACTATATCAACTACTGCATAGGCAAAAAAAAAGAGTATCAATCTCACATATGCCATAGTGTTTTGTTTTTAAAAATAGAAAAATTGTGCGTATCTCTGTGCAGATGACTCTTGACATTATTATTTTTATCCACCAGATTGTAGGACCTGAAACAATGGATTCAAATTACAAGAAAGTAGATTCAGCCTAAACGTTTGGAATACCTCTCTGACAGTAAGAGGTGTTCAACAGTGGAATGATCTCCCTTGGGACAGGGGGAACTCTCCTTCTTTGGAGGTTTTTAAGAAAAGGTTGGATTTTTTTGTTTTGTTTTGTTTAAAAGTCAATAAGGATTGGAGATAGCCTCCCCGCTATCCCCGGAGCTTGCGGGGCAAGTTTCGTTTTGCGAAGCAAGCCCATAGGGAAATGCGTCTTGTGAAGCGGCTAAGAAAACGAAAAACTCCTTTGTCTAGCGAGTTTTTCGTCTTCCGAGGCGTTCGTCTTGCGGGGTACCACTGTACAGAAATAGTGCTTCAGGTTAAGAACTTTGCTTCAGGACGAGAACAGAAATCGGGCTCCGGCGGCGCGGCAGCAGCAGGAGGCCTCATTAGCTAAAGTGGTGCTTCAGGTTAAAAACAATTTCAGGTTAAGTATGGACCTCCGGAACAAATTAAGTACTTAACCCAAGGTACCACTGTATAAGGTAATGGATAGACAAAGTACAGTGAGATTAATTGGAAGTCATTTTTATTTTTTTCCCCTCTATAAGTTACGGGCTCGGTCTTGTACACCTGAAGGAGCTTCTCCACCCCCATTGTTCAGCCCGGACACTGAGATCCAGCTCCGAGGGCCTTCTGGCGGTTCCCTCATTGCGAGAAGTGAGGTTACAGGGAACCAGACAGAGGGCCTTCTCGGTAGTGGCACCCACCCTGTGGAATGCCCTCCCATTAGATATCAAGGAAATAAACAACTATCTGACTTTTAGAAGACATCTGAAGGCAGCCCTGTTGAGGGAAGTTTTTAATATTTAATGCTGTATTGTTTTTAACACTCGATTGGGAGCTGCCCAGAGTGGCTGGGGAAACTCAGCCAGATGGGCGGGGTATAAATAATAAAGTGTTGTTGTTGTTGTTGTTGTTGTTGTTGTTGTTGTTGTTGTTGTTGTTGTTCTTGTTCTTGTTGCTTTCTAGTACCAGGAGTATAAATGATGTTAGTTATATTAATCTTGTTGTTTCTTATATCGTGGTTGCTTGTTTGATTCTTCTATTATTTGTTTGCTTGATTGTACGTTAGTTTAGTTGTTTGTTCGTCTGTTTCCTCATAAATGTATTTATTTTAAATCAATGAAGATATATTTAAAATAATAAAAAATAAATAAGAAGAGGTTGGATGGCCATCTGTCATGGATGCTGGGGCAGAGCAATGGGAGCTCACCCCATCACAGGAATTCGAACTGCCGACCTTCTGATTGGCAAGCCCAAGAGGCTCAGTGGTTTAGACCACAGCGCCACCCCGTCTTCTGGAGGCTCTCTGCATTATGCCTTGGAAAAATTGGGGTTCTGCACTGCAAGGAGACAGTCACCCGGAGGTTAGTGGGGGGATGAGGGTTGAGCTATCATACTTGTTTTTATACACCATAACAATTGAGAGTTTCCCATGATAAAGGTTTAAGCCATCATGCTTCTTCTGTGTGAAATTATTACACTAATTAACTATGTGGTCCAGAAGTCCCCGAAGTCCATCTAAGCCAGAATTAGACCAGACAAAAAGATGCAAAAATTGACTTTTCCTGTTGATCGAACCAAAACAACTGTGTATATTGCTGGGAGAGAGATTCAGGTGCTATCAGCCCTGCGATATACATTTTATTGGATATTATTGATGCCACTTAAATTATGGAAATAATATATATATTCCAGATTAAATGCCTAACCTTGGTGAATGAATGGAGCTGTCAGTCAAGCACCACAAGAACTGGAAAGGGGTTGGGAATTAAATATGTGTTTCACAGATGACTTATCAAGCATCATTTGTTTTAGGCAGAAACAGCTTTAGCCATGAAAAATTCTTCATAATGTAAACTGCCGTCACTTGGTAAATTACAGGGAAATCTACAGAGTTTAACAAATTTATATTCTGTTTTTTGTATGGCAATTTGTCACTGTTTTGTTTCACTTAGGGAAATGCAGAAAAATGTGCATTTGGTGAGAAATGAGAAGCAGCATTGTTAAACATCTGTCAGTTTTGCATCTGCTAAAGGTACAATGCTCCAATCAGCTTTGGACCAGGAGCACAAACCAGGTGAAAAGTGAGCTGTGTCAAAGGCTGGAGAGGAACTCTCTTGCGTAATACTGTACGCTGGTTGGCATGAACTGCTGTAGCCGAAATCAAAGCAAACGCAGGTTGACCTTTACAGAATGCCTTCATCCACCCCAAAATGCAGAGATAAGCGAGATGGGGGGGAAAAGCAGCAACATGCATTGACTACCCCGGAAAAATGCTACAGAAATGCCAGAGAATAATAATACAAACCTATAATGTTTTAGCTGTGTTTTTAGTTTTCTTAAATAAATGCAATTTATGTGCCAATACTTCAGAACAGTGTGCGGCATATTTAAAATAATATACAATCCATAAAGGGGTGCAGGTGGCACTGTGGTCTAAACCACAGAGCCTAGGGCTTGCCGATCAGAAGGTTTGCAGTTTGAATCCCCACGATGGGGTGAGCTCCTGTTGCTCGGTCCCTGCTCCTGCCAACCTAGCAGTTCGAAAGCATGTCAAAGTGCAAGTAGATAAATAGGTACCGCGCCGATGGGAAGGTAAACAATGTTGCTGTGTGCTGCTCTGGTTTGCCAGAAGTGGCTTAGTCATGCTAGCCATAAGACCCAGAAGCTGTCTGTGGACAAATGCCAGCTCTCTCAGCCAGTAAAGTGAGATGAGCGCCGCAACCCCAGAGTCGTCCGCAACTGGACTTAATGGTCAGGGGTCCATTTACCTTTACCTTTACAATCCATAAAAGCTCAGTATGAACCCAAACAACCCTTACTGACACTGAGTTGCAGGAGGGGAAGATTCCTTGGTTGAATAACCATCCTGTCCTCTGCCATCTGTATGGGGAAGGTCCTAAATCCAATCTCTGGCATCTCTTGTTAGGACTGGAAATATCTCATTTGAAACTCTGGAGGGTTGCTGCCAACCAGTGTGGACAATACCGGCCTAAATAATAATAATAATAATAATAATAATAATAATAATAATAATAATAATAATAATAATAATTTATTATTTATACCCCGCCCATCTGGCTGGGCTTCCCCAGCCACTCTGGGCGGCTCCAACCACTCTGGGCCTGCCTCAAGTTAATGTGGCTTCTTCTGGACCCATTCCCAACATTCACGTTTTAGGTGTGGGAATCTGCATGAGTGGGCGTACACAGAAAATATCGATTTCAGTGGAAAGCAAACGCCCACTTCCTTCAGCTCATCTCCCAGAAGGATTGTTTATTTCTGTGAAAACTAATCACTTGTACATGCCCAGCTCTTTTGCTATGCAAAGAGTCTGCCTTTCTCAATAAAAGACAAGGTGACAGGCTATCAGAGGTCCAGCGCGGAGGGCCTTCTGGCGGTTCCCTCGCTGCGAGAAGCCAAGTTACAGGGAACCAGGCAGAGGGCCTTCTTGGTAGTGGCACCCGCCCTGTGGAACGCCCTCCCACCAGATGTCAAAGAGAAAAATAACTACCAAACTTTTAGAAGACATCTGAAGGCAGCCCTGTTTAGGGAAGCTTTTAATGTTTAATATGTTATTGTATTTTAGTATTTTGTTGGAAGCCGCCCAGAGTGGCTGGGGAAACCCAGCCAGATGGGCAGGGTATGTATGTATGTATGTATGTATGAATGAATGAATGAATGAATAAATAAATAAATAAATAATCTGCTTAAGAAAAGAAATTGGTTCAATCTGCCCCCCTCCCAGCCCTCTACTTCTGAGGACTCAAACAGCTATAATGTCACTAGGTTGGCAAAGCTCCCCAGAGGAGAACCAGTCTAACTCCAATACTATAACTAAAACTTTATTCATAACATTGATATACCAGTTGTCTTCCAAGAAAGCCAAGACATTTGACTTCCATTCTTAGGTTTCTCACCTTTGATAAAAGGCAAATACTACCGCTGAGTAGCATCGAAGGAATAACTCTGGGTGTTGTTTTAAGAACAATTGCAACATCTTCTGCTGTAATGGACAAAAATCACCTGTTCTGGGCTTCCTGTTTCTTGTGCGCCAGGGAATGGACACCTCTCCCAACACTGTAGATACAGACGGACAGAGATAATCAGAAAATTATGGGGGAATTTCAATTTTGTTTAAATCGCTTGTTCCGAGGAAACATTTTTCCTCTTGTCTCCTCTACTCGCTGTCATCAACTATCATTAGCCACCAGACCAGCACGTCTCATCAACAGATATGCTGTCTTCTTGTAAATTCCCTCAAGGATTTCTGGCCGCAACTTCTGTCATTCTTCACTGGGATCAGCCAAATCAGTACTTTGAAACTGGCAAATGTTGTTTGAAACCTAGCTCTTTTCCCAAAACCTCTTGCTCTGCAGCTCATCGTGAAAGATTAAAGCAATTACTCTGAGTGCGGTTTATAGGACTATATATATATGCATGTATGTATATGCGCCTGACTAAAGGCTCCGTAAAAGAAATCCCACGTAGACCCTATAGTGGGAAGATGGTATTGCTTTTGGGAAAGCAGAGCTGAGGAATGAATTTGGTTTACAATGCATGGCTTGTAAAAACTGAGCAGTAAGAGAGCTCAGAAAACGAGAATGCAACCCTGAAAACAAGGGCGACTTCCACTGTGTTTGCTTTCCACTGAAATGGGTAATTTGTCTGCAGGTTCCACTAGTGGGTGCCCACACCAAACACATGGATGTGAAGAATGGAGCCACAGGAAGACAAAGGAACTTGGAACAGGGCCAGTGGTATGCCTTGGTCATGTGGAGAAATGCAGGAAGGGTCTATGGAGGAGCTCTAATGTGGAGGTCATTTGAAATAGCCACTGAGGGTAGCTGTAGTATGAGGAACCTCTGAAAAGCCCTTCAGTTTTTCCTTAAAATGCTGGATGCAGGTGGTGCTGTGGTCCAAACCACTGAGCCTCTTGGGTTTGCCAATCAGAAGGTTGGTGGTTCAAATCTGCGTGACAGGGTGAGCTCCCATTGCTCTGTCCCAGCTCCTGCCAACCTAGCAGTTTGAAAGCACGCCAGTGCAAGTAGATAAATAGGTACTGCTGTGGTGGGAAGGTAAATGGTGTTTCCATGTGCTCTGGCTTCCGTCATGGTGTCCCTTTGCACCAGAAGCGGTTTAGTCATGCTGGCCACATGACCCGGAAAGCTGTCTGTGGACAAATGCCGGCTCCCTCGGCCTGAAAGCGAGATGAGCGCCGCAACCCCATAGTCACCTTTGACTGGACTTAACCGTCCAGTGGTCCTTTACCTTTTACCTTTACCTATTCCCTTAATTGTGTCTTCACATTCTGTATTCCCATTCTCTCTGCTTATTATACATTATCTGATTAAGAGGTGCATTTCACGTGAACCCTGTTATTCAATTAGTTCAGGGAAAGTCCTTTTTTAAATACCCAATTTATTTGGTCAAGGTGAGGCATGCATTCCTCTAAGAGTTCAGATTTATTCAGCCCCCATAGAACAAGCAAATTAACCTGATTTAAGGTCAGTCCAAACTTCATGATCGTTGTAGTAAATATTTCTTTTGTGGGATTTAATATTTTAGACCGGCAAATAGGTCAGTTTAAATAGGTCAGGGCATGGTGTCTGCATTATTGCTTATTCCTCTTTTTCACGCCTGCTGTCAGTTCCTCATAAAAATTCATCAAATTCAATGACTTTTGCGAAGAAGGGGTGGCAGTGAAAGTGAGCTAAACCAAAGGAGAAGAACCTGCTTGTAAATGAACTGGTCATATTATGTAAGCGTCAGTTGGATTTTTATTGTGTTATGTAAAGCACTCCTAGTAGCAACAGGTGCCTGCTATAGGAATAAAATGTCATTCTTATAAATAATAAGTGTACACTGCAAAGAAAAAGAAATAATGCGGAAAGCAATGTATAAAAAAGCAGAACGCAACACATAAAAATGACGGTTTTCATTTAATGCTGTGCATACAATCAAAGTAGCTTCTAAGCAGTTTACATGCATCAATAGGGTGTGCCATTTAATGGGATGAAACTTATTTTTTGCAAATTTCCTCAGTGAGGGATCTTAAAAGTATATTTTCGGGTGTGAGGACTTGAAATCTGCTATTATTTTTGTGACTGGACAACGTTTAGTCTACATTTGATGAAGAAGCATATAAACTGCTTTTGGAAAACCAAAGAATTTTAATTTTACCTTCTGAAAATGTCAGGAAATGCTGAATAACAATGACAGTAATAAATAATATTAATATATAATATAACTGCAAGTACTTGGCAATCATTTTTAATGACTTCTATGCAATTTCACAGATATTTCACCTACCAAGCAAAACTAAATTATATTAATTGAACCATAACATTTTCTGAATCCCCAAGTCATGTTACAGCCTTTTAGCACCTTTTTGGAATTTGCATGTCGGGTACAATGGCTACACCTAATAGGTCTTGCACAAGGATAACGCTAATTCTTATCCATGTGTGATATTCCTCTCTTTTTTTTGCACCAGTGAAATAAACAGTTCAGAAATGAAAATATAACCAAAGTTCATTTTGAACACTCTGTGTGTGATGACAAAGTAAAGCAGTACTTACATTTTTTTTTTTTAAAAAATCATATACTGGAGTCACTATTTGACTGTTTGGATATCTCTGAAAATGCCTGCTTCTACACACACAAGGAAAATTGAGATAATGACACTATGTCATACCTAATATCTAGTGCTCGCTTCTGAATTGCTTCATTTAGCTGGATTTATGTCAGATCCTCAATGCTACATTATCACAGTTTTATTCTGCCATACCCTGCTTTGTGATCTCTCTGTCACAGCTTTTTAGATTCAACGCCTAATAGAGTCCCCACCTGCTCCCTGCAATAAGGTAAAGGTACCCCTGCCCGTACGGGCCAGTCTTGACAGACTCTAGGGTTGTGCGCCCATCTCACTTAAGAGGCCGGGGGCCAGCACTGTCCGGAGACACTTCCAGGTCACGTGGCCAGCGTGACAAAGCTGCATCTGGCAAGCCAGCGCAGCACACAGAAACGCCGTTTACCTTCCCGCCAGTAAGCGGTCCCTATTTATCTACTTGCACCCGGGGGTGCTTTCGAACTGCTAGGTTGGCAGGCGCTGGGACCGAGCAACGGGAGCGCACCCCGCCGCGGGGATTCGAACCGCCGACCTTTCGATCGGCAAGCCCTCGGCGCTGAGGCTTTTACCCACAGCGCCACCCGCGTCTGCTCCCTGCAATACAGACGGCTTAAAGCCCACAGAAGCAGTGACGTTTCTGCTCTATAGGCTTGATGATGTCAGAACGCCTTTCAACCGATGTCAGCAACTGGGCTCAATAACTGGTTCTGCCCCGACTGGGCTAGGTGACTGGAGCACTTTCAGAGACCTTCCAGTCCTGGAAAACAGGTCCCAGTGTACTGGACCAACAACTGTGCACTGTGAGCACCAGACTCATAAATTACACAGAAGCTAGCTGTGAAGCATAACTCCTTTTATTTCTAATAGCTACTACAAACTAAAGAACTACTGGCTTGCATGAGTGTTAAAGCTCCCACTCAGCCATCTAGTCACTACATAGATAAGACTCTCTCCACACACAGAGTCAGGCAGTCGTGGAAGAGTAGAAGAGCAGTTTCCACCCACTCCTTTCTCAAAACATCAGATCAAGAGATTCTGTCAATGGGAGGGGTGAAAATATCAACAGATAGTCTGACTGTGGCTATACTCATTCATGAGAAGGGCGTTGAGAGGAAACCCCAATGCAGATTCCAGTCCTGCTGCCTCGCAAGACATCTTTGGGAGAAGAAACGACTAAGGACTAAGGAGTAAACCCTACAGAAATCTGGAGTGGTCTCTCTAAGGTGGTTGGATGGTGCCTTGTAAGCCTCCTTTTGGCAACTCCTGCAGCCAAGCTGGTGCCAAATGTGGACCACATCAGCAAGTCTTCTCATCTGGGGTGCCAAAGGCCTCCAGACACACAGCCCAAGCTTGCGTCCCTGAAGAGGTCACTTTGGTGTTGCTAAATGGCTTTGGCCCTGTATACCTGAAGGAGCGTCTCCACCCCCATCGTTCAGCCCGGACCCTGAGGGCCTTCTGGCGGTTCCCTCACTGAGAGTAGTGAAGTTACTGTCAGGATTTATGACAGGGGTCAGCAAAGTTTTTGTGGCTTGGGCCGGTTCATGGTCCCGCAGACACTGCAGTGGGCCAGAGTGCATCCGCGCACACGCACACATGCAAAACGCTCTTTCTGGTGTGCAGGAGGCGTGCGCAGCATCCCATTGGCTGCAGGAGCTTTCCTGCTCTGCTGTGCGCCAGTTTAGCGTGGCGCATGGGAGCCGACCAAGCGCATGTTAAATGACCTCCACGAGCACTTGTGGCCCATGGGCCTTAGGTTTCTGACCCCTGATTTACCATCTCCCTTTCACACCAAGAGAAAGCAGGCTGGCCTTTAAAGCCCTAAACGGCCTCGGTTCAGTATACCATACCTGAAGAAGCGTCTCCACCCCCGTCGTTCAGCCCGGACACTGAGGTCTAGCACCGAGGGCCTTCTGGCAGTTCCCTCACTGCGAGAAGCCAAGTTGCAGGGAACCAGGCAGAGGGCCTTCTTGGTAGTGGCACCCGCCCTGTGGAACGCCCTCCCACCAGATGTCAAAGAGAACAACAACTACCAGACTTTTAGAAGACATCTGAAGGCAGCCCTGTTTAGGGAAGCTTTTCATGTTTAACGGACTACTGTATTTTAATACTTTGTTGGAAGCCACCCAGAGTGGCTGGGGAAACCCAGCCAGATGGGCAGGGTATGGGCAGGGGACTGGGAGGGATAAACGCCCAATGCCTGAGCCAAGGTCTACCCACATCTGAAACATAATAAAGCTGTGACCAATTTTAATCCCATAGCACATTGTCTTGAGTCATTATTCCACACGGGGGCCGCCCAGGGTTTGGGGGACTCCGCCTGTCCACGCAATGGTTGTCTTTTGCTTTTCAGGGATACAGATAGGAAGTTCCACACAGAGTGTAAGAACTAGGCAGAGGCCCTTGTTTTCCTCATGTTATTTTGTAAATAGCAATTTCCACCCCATTTTTTGGCACATGCTCAATGATCATTACAGTGCCGTACGGTCAGGATAAAAAGCACACAAATAATAACTGAAATACAAAGACAGACACTTTCAAAGAACATCAAGGAAAGCCGTCTAAAAACCAAAAGGAGACATGGCAAGCATGTAAAAAACATAGTTAAAATGATATTGTGTGATAGGTTGGTGAAATAAATAGGCAGCCTGTCTCTGCTGTTCACATATGCAGTAACTATATATTAGTTGTGTCATAAAATACGTTGTGTACAAACTACATGGCAGATTTTGAGGCACTGATTGTTCTCTGTGGAAGACAAAGGCTCCCCATTGCCAGGGATGTCAGAGAATTCTGACGAAAGCAGAAACGGGAGCAGAAATTGCTGAAGTTTGCTTATTTGTCCCATATCCAGGAAACACGATGGGAGTTTGCTGTTTCTGTTGCTTTCGGTTCACAAACGACACATAAATGATTATGTACCTCCACCGTTGGATTGTATTTCCTTTGCATTGAAATGAACGGGGTGGAATAAATACATAAGTCGTGTAACATACAGTGAAACCACTGCTATTTTTCTAGAAAAAGAGGTGCTGGAACTCACCACAAACATTTCCCTGATTCTTTTATAATGGCAATAGTGCCCACCAGAGAGGTGCCGGAACTGAATTCCAGTGAATTCTAGCTGGGGAAAAAAGCTCTGGATGGAAATCATAGTTTTGGGTGGAAGATGAACTATATTGGAGCAAAATAATAATAATTGATGCCTTCTTACATCACTATTCTCTGTAGGCATCCATCCTCATCATGCGATGGGCTGGGAGAATTAGCAAGACCTTAGTAGGAGGGCTAGCTATGCAGCCCCACATCTCTGCTTTTCCCCTGTGGCTTCTCTTCACTCTAGTAACAAATGTCGAGAGCTACAGCCTGCCGAAACCGCAAAACCAAAATGGGAGAGGAAAATAAAGTGGTCTTCCAAGCAATAAGGTGGTCTGTTTACCTCAGGGATTTCTGAAAGCCCCAGGACCGATCATTATAAAATATGAGAAAAGCCCTCTAAGCATGTCAGAAGCCATTGAGTATATGTTTGGCTTTTCACAAATCCACCTTTCTTCCAACATGGCTGCCCAACAGAAAGGAGAAATGAAAAACAGCCTGTCATCCTAATGAGGATGTTGTGAGTCAAGGCTAAGATACCCCCCCCCCCCCATTTTTTTTTTCATTTGCAGAGCACCATCCATCTATCAAGGAGGGGGGAGGGAGTGGAGAGACACCTTGGAAGGTTTGTATTTAACTGTTCTCGTCATGTAGTACCTGGATCTATAGCAGAAATACAGCATGTGGCAGAGCACAGCAATTAATTTTGATGCAATTAGGCATTTAAACAAATAGACTTCATTTGCATATCTTCCCAGTTAGTGGGCTTACTGTGTGTTCTAATACTTCTTAAGTGTGTTCTGATGTGAGACGTGTACACTATTGTACATGGGCTGTGATTGCATACTCTCCAACATTTCTCTGATAAAATAGGGACATCCTATAAGAATAAGAATAAGAATAATATAATTTGTTATTTATAGCCCATCCATCTGGCTGGGTTGCCCCAGCCACTCTGGGCAGCTCCTAACAGAATATTAAAAACACGATAAAACATCAAACATTAAAAACTTCCCTAAACAGGGCTGCCTTCAGATGTCTTCTAAAAGTCAGATAGTTGTCTATTTCCTTGACATCTAATGGGAGGGTGTTCCACAGGGCGGGTGCCACTACCGAGAAGGCCCTCCATAATAATAATAATTTTATTATTTATATCCCGCCCATCTGATTGGGTTGCCCCAGTTATGCTGGGTGGCTTCTAACATATATAAAAGTGTATTAAAAATTTAAATATTAAAAAAAACTTCCTTATACAAGTCTGCCTTCAGATGTTTTCTAAAGGTTGCACTGTATAGTTACTTAACTCCTTGGCTCAGGGGTCGTATAACTCTGTAGCTGCCAACATTTCTCCAATGGAAATAGAAACATCCTACCTTAACTCATTTTTTAAATTATTATTTGATGAAAATAATGATAATGATAATATTTATACTCCGCCCATCTGGCTGGGTTTCCCCAGCCACTCTGGGCGGCTTACAGTGCATCAAAAACATAGTAAGACCTCAAACATTAAAAACCTCCTGATACAGGTCTGCCTTCAGATGTTTTCTAAAAGTCAGATAGACGTCCACTTCCTTAACATCTGGTGGAAGGGCGTTCCACAGGGCGGGCACCACTGCTGGTAAATCCCTCTGTAACTTCACGTCTTACAGTGAGGAAACCTCCAGAAGACCCTTGGAGGAGGACTTCAGTATCCTAAGTAGGGATGTCCTAAGGAAAACTGGGACATTCTGGGATCAAATCAGAAACTGGGATGGCTTCTGTGAATCCAGGACTGTCCCTGGAAAATAGGGACACTTGGAGGGTCTGTGAGTGGTCAGGTTTCACAGTCAGAGCTATTTCCCCTCCAAGACATTCAGTATCGATGGATAGTATTCAAACACACAGAAGGGGAAGGAACAGCATATTCTACCCTGAACTTTTTGCATTCATTCAAACATCTGCAGGATGACCTGTCAGGATGCTGTCAGTGGCTCCTGACTGGTTGCCCAGGAAAGCATAAGGACATGGAAAAGTTTCTTAAGTCCTTTTTTATTTCAATTTTTACAGAGAGAGGCTATAGAACCCAGCCTCTTGGATAATGGCATTGTCCCAAGTGAATCTCCACCCCCCTGTCTCTCCCGCTTCCTCATTCGTCACTTCTATGGGTGCTGCTACGTGCCTTCTGCCTTTGAGCTCTTTGCTCTCCTACTTTTAAGGCTTGCCGGGTTCTGGGAGATGGAGTGTCTGGAATGTTTTCTAGTGACAACTTGTCAGCCATGTGTTGTTCTGGCTCTCCCATGATTTCCCAACATTCCCCCTTATCTGGCTCTGGCCTGTGACCTCCCTCAAGCCCCTGTTGTATATAGTATCTTGTCTATACTATCTTCCTCTTCCTTCTCCCTGGAAGGGTCAGGATGGGGAGGTGGTCTCCACCATTCCTCCTCTGCCCAGTCCCTGACATGACCCCATGTACAGAGCTGTATGTGTAGAGACTTTACAACTTTACACCTATAGAACACAGTATAGTTCTCCACCTCTCTCGATATGCATATCCAGTATCCACAGATGCTGTTGCCGCAAATGGATTCCTAAGTACACATTGCCTTTCTTTTAAACGCTTTCACACACAATGTACGTTGACATATCTTTTTTTGTCCTTTAAAACCTAATATGCACATCTTTCCAAGAAAGATCACCCAGGAGACAATAGAAGTCGTTTCCAATAAATCAGCAATGTTCTTTTTAAAAAGAAGAATCCTTCTAAAGAGAAGGAAATTCGGTCTCTGAGAACGCACACCCCAAAACAAAGCCATCTCACGCTGTGCGATAATCACCACCGTTTCCAGGAGGATTCCTTCTCCCCACACATTATAACAGAATTAGAAACCCTATTACAAAGCAATAAGGCCCGGAAGCCATTATGTATTTCTGGCTCGCCATATTTCTCTCATTCTTCATAAGAGCAGCACAGAGAATTGCTCCCTCCTGAACCTCACAGAGGATCTGCAGTAGGTGAAGCAATTCGAAAGCGAATTTTGCCTCTCAAATAATGTCTTTTTGTGTGTAATTACCTTCTTTGCTCTTAATGCTGCTGCTTTACAGATCTGCAGAGCAATGGCATTTGGAATACCGAGTTATTGTAAATTCTTCTCAGGCTACAACCGCTGAAACTAATGAACCTAAGTTAGTCGCCCCCATAAGCTTCACCGGGCTCATTCTGAGCAGGACTAGCATAAACTCACCTCAAAAAGGATATTGTAGAGTTGGAAAGGGTTCAGAAAAGGGCAGCTGAAATTATCAAGGGGGTGGAGGAACTCCCCTGTGAGAAGACGTTCGAGCATTTGATGCTTTTTCAGTTTGGGAAAAATGTGGTATGAGGTGACATGAGAGAAGTGAATAAAATGGGGCACGTAATACTAAAACTCATGGAAATTTGATGAAGCTGAATGTTGGAGGGCAGACAAGAGAAAGGCCTTCTTCACACAGCAATTAGTCAAGCTAAAAAAGAAAGAAAGAAAAGCTATGGAATTTCCCACCAACTTGGATGACCTTGAAAAGAGGATCTGACAAATTCATGGAGGTAAAGGCTATCAATGGTTGCTATAGTTATGGTGGCTATGTTCTGCCTGTGAGTACCAGAAACTCTAGTGCCTGAGAGCTGCTTTGGGGCTTCTCACAAGCATCTGGTTTGCCACTGTGAGAATAGGATCCTGCACTATATATAGGCCATTGGCCCGATCAAGCAGGTTCTCCTTATGCTCTTAAATGACATTTTGAGGGGGGAATACAGAAATCCTGGGTCAAGCCATTGATCCTGGGCTGATTACAACTGCCTTGACGTGGTTTTTCAGTTATGCGACCCACTGTTTAGAATGCATTGGTAAAACTTGCCTTTGCTAGACACTAGAAATCAGAAGATACAGTGGTACCTCGGGTTAAGTACTTAATTCGTTCTGGAGGTCCGTTCTTAACCTGAAACTGATTTTAACCTGAAGCACCACTTTAGCTAATGGAGCCTCCTGCTGCCGCTGCACTGCCGCAGCACAATTTCTGTTCTCATCCTGAAGCAAAGTTCTTAACCCGAGGTATTATTTCTGGGTTAACGGAGTCTGTAACCAGAAGCGTATGTAACCCGAGGTACCACTGTAGACCAACAGTGGAAAAGTAGACTACTTCTTGCAGGGGAGCTGGCTCCTGAGGACTGAGCCCTTTTGGGCTTCCCTATATTTTGGGGGGTAGGGCCCTCCAATGTCATCATCATCATCATCAATTGTTACTTATACCCCACACATCTTGCTGGGCTTCCCCAACCACTCTGGGTGGCTCCCAACAAAATATTAAAAACACAATAAAAGATCAAACATTAAAAACTTCCCTAAACAGGGCTGCCTTCAGATGTCTTCCAAAAGTCAGATACTTGTTTGTTTCCTTGACATCTGATTGGAGGGCGTTCCACAGGGTGGGCACCACCGAGAAGGCCCTCTGCCTGGTTCCCAGTAACCTCACTTCTTGCCTTGGAACCACCAGAAGGCCCTCAGAGCTGAACCTCAGTGTCTGGGCTGAACGATGGCGGTGGAGACGCTCCTTCTGGTATACTGGAGCATTGAGGTGAAGTGTGGAGCCAAGCTTGGAGTTGAGCATGGCATGGTTCCAACAGTCAGCTCCTTCTCCTCCTCCTCCTCTTGCCATGAAGGGAAGGAGGCCGTAGCAGCCTCCCACTGGTGGCAGTGTGAAGAGGAGGAAGAGGAGGAACCACCGGCCATTGAGCTGTGTGGCCACTGTGGCCGGCTCCTCCTGAGGTCCTGACATTACGTGTGCAACCTTGCCCCCCTCCCCATCGCCCTAGCAAGCTGGCACCTCTGACTTCTTGTGTACCCATAGTTCTTTCTGATGGGTGGCTCTATTTTGTTTTGTTTGTGGCATCAACACTCTGTTACTGTTGTTGCTGCCAAGTTTTCATATTCAGAGCTCCACATTGATTCTATGTAGACAAACTCGTAATAGTCTGCTTATGTAGTGGACCACAAACAGAGAACAGGATGAACTCTGTGTGAGATGTCAGGTTGATTCGACAAATAGTTATTAATAAAACAACCAGCCATAAGGCTCAGCTGTGTGCATTAAGCCAACTGAAGTTATTCTGCAGAGCTAAATGCAGAGGCCACTAATTTGATTATGGTGCTTCTTGCTGTTATTACTTATGGGGAGCTCTGCTCCTGTCTCAGTGCACTGCCATTTTGAAATACCACTGAAATATGTCTCGCTTAAAGACGCAGGGGCCTTCTCTGCTAAGCTTGTTTGGGTATCAAATGGTTTTAAAACTCCCTATAGAAATTAAATACCCCTTTTGGCTGTCAGAAAAAGCACTCATTTGAAACATCAAGCCAAGTGAATGATTTCTGGGAATTTGCGATATTCTTTCCATTTCTTAATGGGGAACATGTGGGAGATGGTAAATTATTTTTAAAAATCTAATTTCCAAAGCAGATCTGAAACACTTTTGGATACTCAAAATGAAAAAGCACAATTCAATTCAGTTTCCATTGGCTTCAGGGCTGACCTTAGCGATTTGGGTCAGATGAAAGAAAGAAAGAAAGAAAGAAAGAAAGAAAGAAAGAAGGAAGGAAGGAAGGAAGGAAGGAAGGAAGGAAGGAAGGAAGGAAGGAAGGAAGGAAGGAACTACTTTTTGCATTTTATTGCTATACTACACTTTGTGGTTCTGAACCTGGAAGTCTCCTTTCACTGACTGAGATTTTTCTGAGCCCTGATGTCTTGGCCAAAAGTAGCATGTACTGGGATCCAATGGTGAAATGATGGTGAGATTGCTTTAATTGCTTTCAATGCAATAACATTTTTGCAAGTAACATTACCAAAAGCAGTAGGGCTTGGAATGCATCACTTCTGAATATTGTTAACATAGCAAAACACCCATTTTTAAACTGAATCCATGCTCAATCTACTGTAAGTTTCATTTTTGAAATGACAGGTGTAGAAAATGCCCAGTGAACTCAGCGAGAAATTTAGGGCAGTTTACATCTTTGGTTAAAAATACCTTTCCGGACTAATTATGTACTCATGAGTTTATAAGAAAACTACATGTCTCAAATGGATGATGACCCCAAACTTTTTTTTATTTCTTGAAAGCATTTATATTCATGGTGTATATGCTGTAATTAAAAAGAAATCTGCAGGGTGATTGTGTGTGTGTTTTGGGGGAAGGGGGAAAGATGATAAAAGGAGGAAAGGATTAATTGGGGAACAAATAACCTTATTTAATGAAAATGCTAATGAGTCCCTAATTTAGTACATTCTTTTCCTGGAGGTTCAGGTACAATTAGCCATATTACCTATGCATCCTAATTAAAAATGATCCAGTCTACCTGAGATGTACGTGTGAGACAGAATATGGTTCAAGGTTCCTAAATACCTCTGCATGGATAGCTTCAGGCTTATAGGAAGCTATTCCTTTTTTTAAAAAAAAATAATTTTTATTGAATGGTTTTATGTTACAAAAAACAATACAGCCATACTAGCACTAAATATAATTAAGAAATAAAAATTACATACATCAATATTTAGTTTGTTATTTGTTATTTACCGTCTTATTTCCTCCCAAACATTGCATACAACACACATATGTGCAGACACCCACACACCCGCACAGAAAATGATAATAATGAAAGTAAATATTTTTTTCCCTTTTATCTTACAAAATCTTTTCTTCAAATTTTACTTCATGTCAAGTCCCTTTGCATATATTTTATCTTATATTTGAATGTACACAAAACAATAAACCTTTCTATATAATTTTTCTAATACATTCTGAAAACATAAAGGTAAAGGTAAAGGTACCCCTGCCCGTACGGGCCAGTCTTGACAGACTCTGGGGTTGTGCGCCCATCTCACTCAAGAGGCCGGGGGCCAGCGCTGTCCGGAGACACTTCCGGGTCACGTGGCCAGCGTGACAAAGCTGCATCTGGCGAGCCAGAGCCACACACAGAAACGCCGTTTACCTTCCCGCCAGTAAGCGGTCCCTATTTATCTACTTGCACCCGGGGGTGTTTTCGAACTGCTAGGTTGGCAGGCGCTGGGACGAGCAACGGGAGCGCACCCCGCCGCGGGGATTCGAACTGCCGACCTTTCGATCGGGAAGCCCTAGGCGCTAAGGCTTTTACCCACAGCGCCACCCGCGTCCCTCTGAAAACATAATAAATCCTTAATTGTTGTCCACCTCCTTTTAGTTCCTTTATCACTCGAATGCTAGCACGGAAGCTATTCCTATGGCAATGTAACTTCAGTGAGTAGTTTTGAATCAACTTTCGAGACATCATTTTATTATGGGTCCAGAGTTAAGGTGGTGCTCTGATTCAAACAGTTGTCTACTGGAGAAAGGACTCTAGTGCAGGAGAGACACTGTTGAGGGCCTTGGTTCCAGGTGGGTGAAATACCAATCAATTCCACAGCTAGGATCTAGTCTGCAGGGTTAGGTTCAAGCTATGGTCAAATTCTGGAAAGGTAGATCAGGGGAAAGCAGTCAGATTCTAATATACAGGGTCAGGTGCAGGAAGAAAGTCAGGTTCCACGCTAGCAAACAAAAGAGAGGTCATAGAAAGCACAGGCGATCAGGGCCGTCTTTACCCAGGGGTGCAAGGGGTGCGGGGCACCCTGGCGCTGAATTCTGGGGGGTGCCAGGTGCTAAGCTCTTAACCTATCTACCTGCTATGAAATAATAAATAATTTTAATCAAGCTAGAAAATCTCTCTCTCTCTCTCTCTCTCTCTCTCTCTCTCTCTCTCGGTATTACTGAAATGTATACTTACTGTTTCACTAAAGGACTTTTGACTTTGTGCGCTCATTTACCAAAGACGCACCGCTTATCCTTCACAACAGCGGTGCTTGTCATTCTCAACGGTGCCATGCACACAGAACGAACTCTTACTTTAGAATATTATGTTACGTATTATGTTATGTATTGTATTGAGCTGCTATGTGGCAGCGGCGTCAGCGGCACCTTTGACATGACTGATCTCGCTACCAATGTTTCTCCTAAGTAGGTGCCTAAACAATACTTGTAAGTTTAAGTGTGGTGGTGTTGTATACTTAGGTATAAGTGTATTGTACATAAATGCGCAAATAAAAAACTATCTTTTTCCTCCCTTCTTTCGTAAACAAGAGATCAGGTGTAAGCGTGGTGTCTGCCATAAGCATAATAAAAGTTAATTTGGGGGCTAAACTAAATTTGGGGGCGCTGGGTAGATCTTTGCACACCGGTGGTGCATATGCTAAAGACTCCCCTGCAGGCGATGACTCCTAGGGGCAGTTTCAGCCCCCTGAATATATACCGTATTCGCCTGAATATAAGCCGCACTTTCCCCTCAAATTCTGACCATGAAAAGTTAAAGTGCAGCTTATATTCATGACCTTAAGGTAAGCAGCCAGGAGCGCAGGGCAAACAGCGCCAGGAGTACGGTGAAGCGGTGCCTTTGTTGTGCATAGTCCCCTGTCCTCTCTCCCAAGGTCAGGAAGAGAGAGAGCGAGGAAGGCAGGGGAAAAGCCACCAGCAACACAGCGCGACTCCCCCCCCCCCCAGTATGCAGCGAGCAGCTTATATTCAGGTATTTTTCTTTCTTTATTTCTTCCCCACTCCAATTTTAAGGTGTGATTTATATTTGGGCCAATACAATATATATATTTAGGGGGGGGTCTCAATATTTTTCAATTTTGTTGTTCTGTATAGGACAATGACAATAAAGATTATTGTATCGTATTGTATCGTATTCAGATGTGTGACATCAGGACACCATGTGACATCATCAGGATGTCGTGCAACATTGTGGCAGCCCCCTCCGTCCTCTGGAGAAGCGGACACCTCTAACAGGAACATGGTCATGCAAACTCAGGTTGTCATAGAGCAGGGGTCAGCAACCTTTTTCATTCGTGGGCCGGTCCACCATCCCTCTGACCATGTGGTGGGCTGGACTATATTTTTTGGGGGGAAATGAACGAATTCCTATGCCCCACAAATAACTCAGAGATGCATTTTAAATAAAGCACACATTCTACTCATGTAAAAACACCAGGCAGGCCCCACAAATAACCCAGAGGTGCATTTTAAGTAAAAGGACACATTAACTCATGTATTTATTTTTTTTTGAATAAATTTTTATTAGTTTTCCATAAACAAAAAAGAAACAAAGCAAAAACATAAACAAACACAAAATCGACTTCCCCATACCACCCCTTTTCTGCATTCTTGTTTCAAGATTTTTCAGCAACCCTTTCATAATAAACTTATTTATATTTCATAAATTTAACTTCCATAAATTATTAATACAACTGAAGTTCTTTATCTCTTCTTACCCTGGGCCCCTAATTTTCCAAATTACAACAATTTTTAAGATAATCTTTGAATTTGTTCCAATCTTCATCCACCGCCTCTTTCCCTCGGTCACGAATTCTGCCAGTCATCTCTGCCAGTCCCATGTAGTCAATCACCTTCGTCTGCCATTCTTCCAACGTGGGTAAATCTTGCGTCTTCCAATACTTTGCTAGAAGAATTCTTGCTGCTGTTGTGGCATACATAAAAAATGTCCTATCCTTCTTTGGCACCATTTGGCCCACCATGCCCAAGAGAAAGGCTTCTGGCTTTTTAGTAAAGGTTCTCTTCAGAACTTTTTTAATTTCATTATAAATCATTTCCCAGAAAGCCTTAATCTTCGGGCAGGTCCACCAAAGGTGGTAGAAGGTTCCCTCCGTTTCATTGCATTTCCAACACTTATTGTTGGGCAAATGATAAATCTTTGCTAACTTGGTCGGAGTCATGTACCACCTGTAGATCATTTTCATAATGTTTTCTCTTAAAGCATTACATGCTGTGAATTTAACACCAGTGGTCCATAACTGCTCCCAGTCAGCAAGCTCAATGTCATGCCCCATGTCCTGTGCCCATTTGATCATGCTAGATTTCACCATTTCATCTTGAGTATTCCATTTCAACAGCAAGTTGTACATTCTTGACAAATTTTTAGTATTGGGTTCTAACAGTTCTGTTTCTAGTTTTGACTTCTCCACTTGGAAGCCTTTCTTTCTGTCCTGTTTAAAAACTTCATTTATCTGTCGGTAATGTAGCCAATCTCTGACCTTAAACTTCAACTTCTCAAAACTCTGCAATTTTACTTTTTCACCATCCTGTTCTATGATTTCAGAATATTTAGGCCAATTAGAACCCATATTCAATTTTTTCACCTCTTTTGCCTCCATTGGTGACAGCCACCTAGGGGTTCTACTTTCAAGCAAATCTTTATACCTTATCCAAACATTATACAAAGCTTTCCTGACCATATGGTTCTTAAAACCTTTGTGCGCTTTTACCTTGTCATACCATATATATGCATGCCACCCAAATCTATTGTCAAATCCTTCAAGATCCAAAATGTCTGTATTCTTGAGGAGCAGCCAGTCTTTCAACCAGCAAAACGCTGCTGATTCATAGTAAAGTCTTAAGTCCGGCAGGGCAAAACCTCCTCTATCTTTTGCATCTGTTAATGTCTTAAATTTTATTCTCGGCTTTTTGCCCTGCCAAACAAACTTCGATATGTCTTTCTGCCACCTCTTGAAACAGTCCATCTTGTCTATTATTTGTAATGTCTGAAACAAAAATAACATTCTAGGCAATACATTCATTTTAATAACAGCAATTCTGCCTAACAAGGAAAGTTTCAGCCTTGACCATATGTCTAAATCCTTCTTAACTTCTGTCCAACATTTATCATAATTATCTTTAAATAAATTCACATTTTTCGCTGTCAAATTCACCCCCAAGTACTTCACTTTTTTTGCTATCCCCAAACCTGTTTCATTCTGGAATGTCTCTTTTTCTTCATTTGTTAGATTTTTCTCCAAGACTTTAGTTTTTTGTTTGTTCAATTTAAATCCTGCAACTTGACCAAATATCTCAATCAGTTCTAAAACTCTTTTTGTACTAGTGTTTGGCTGCTGCAAAGTCAAAACTAGGTCATCTGCAAATGCCCTTAGTTTATACTCTCTCACTCCGACCTGAATTCCTTTAACCAACTGGTCCTTTCTAATCATATTTAACAAAACCTCCAGGACCAGTATGAAAAGTAGAGGGGAAATAGGACATCCCTGTCGTGTTCCTTTCTCTATAGCAATCTCTTCCGTTACCACATTGTTCACAATTAGCTTTGCCTTCTGTTCAGAGTATATTGCACCTATACCATTTTCAAAACCTTGGCCTACCCCCATCCCTTGGAGATTCTTTTTCATAAAAGTCCAACAAATGTTATCAAAGGCTTTCTCCGCGTCCACAAAAATCAAAACCGCTTTTCTGTTAATGTTCCTTTCCAGCAGTTCCACAATGTCTATTATATTCCTCACATTGTCAGACATGTGTCTTCCCGGGAGAAAGCCAGTTTGGTCCTTATGAATCTCACCTATCAATACTTTCTTCAGTCTTTTTGCTAAAATGTCTGCAAAAATTTTGTAATCCACATTTAGTAATGATATCGGGCGGTAGTTCTTAACCTGATTCTTTTCCGTCTCAGTCTTTGGTATAAGTGAGATAAAGGCCTCTTTCCACGTTTCAGGTGCCTTTTTCCCCTCCATTATTTCGTTACAGACTTCTTTCAATGGTTGCACTAGACATTCTTTCAAAGCTTTATAATATCTGGCCGTCAAGCCATCTGGTCCTGGAGACTTTCCCAGTTGTGCCTTTTGAATGGCCTCCTCTATTTCTTGTTCTGTTATTTTCTCATTCAAAATCAACTTGCCCTGTTCTGAAATTTTAGGTAGTCCATGATTCTTAAGAAATTCATCTATTTCTTGATCGTTCACTGGCCCTTGTGTGTATAATTTCCTAAAAAAACTTTGGAAACAATTACTTATCTCATTTGGCTTGTGGATGTTCTTTCCCTCTATCTCCAGACAAGTAACTGTATTCAATTTTTGCCTCTTTTTCAATTGCCATGCAAGGAGCTTCCCACATTTATCTGCTGACTCGAAAGTCCTTTGTCTCATTTGTTTAATTTTCCATTCTATCTCTTGATTTGTCAGTTCCATATATTGCATCTGGTAATACTTTATCTCTCTCAAAATTTCTTGAGACTTTGGTTTTGACCTCAGTTTCTTTTCTCCTTCCTTCATTTTTTCTAAAATTCTTTCTTTCCTTTCATTTTGCTTTTTCCTCTTGATTGCATTCTGTTGTATCAGGAAGCCTCTCATCACGGCTTTACTCGCGTCCCAAATTGTTCTTTTTTCAACATCTGTTCTCAAATTTATCTCAAAATAATCTTTCAGTGTCTTTAGGGCCTTTTTACAGAATTGTTCATCTCTAAATAAGGAGTCATTCATTCTCCATCTAAAGGATCCGGTTGTTGTCGTCTTCATTTCCATCTTTACAGCATTATGGTCGGAGCAGGTTTTTGGGCAGATTTCTACTTTTTTAATCTTTGTAGCCATCACACTAGATACCCAGATTTGATCAATTCTTGTCCATGTCATTTTAGATTCCGAGAAAAAAGTTCCCTCTCTCTCGAGAGGGTTCTTTGTTCTCCAAATGTCAATCAAGTCCATATTTTCCGTCATCTCGAAGAAAGTCTTTGGTAGTCTTCCATCTTTAGATATTGTCTGTCTTTGTGCCTTATCCATATTTGTAGAAACCACTCCGTTCATGTCCCCCATCATTATTATTTTGCAGTCGAGATAGTCCAGTAAAGTCTCATGCAACTTCTTAAAGAATTCTGCCTTCCCATCATTTGGTGCATATATTCCAATTATCAGGTATTTTCCCCCCTGGATCTGTACTTCAATTGCCAGATATCTTCCTTCTTCATCCTTAAATTTTAATTTTGGGTCCAATTTTTCTTTTGCATAAATCACTACTCCTCTCTTTTTTACTTTGTCGGAAGATATAAATTCTTGTCCTAATCTTTTGTTCACCAACAGCTTCCTGTGCGCTCTGGTTATATGAGTTTCCTGTAAACATATCAGATCCAGTTGTTCCCTTTTCAAAATGTGGAAAACTTGTCGTTTTTTTCTGGGATGGTTCAAACCGTTACAATTCCAACTTAGAAGTTGCAGAGACATTTTGCTTGTTAAATGTTTGATCCTCCGACTGCTCCAAGCTTTTCTTCCTCTTCAGTTGGCAGTTGTGGTAGTCCAAATGATAGATTTGCAATGTCCGTTAGCCCTCCTCCTTCTGATGTTAATCCTTGTCCTTCTTTTGCCGAATCCACCGTACCTTTCTGTAGGTCCTCTAGATTTCTCTCCAAAAAGTACTCTTTCTCCTGTACTGTTCTTATTCTTACTTTCTTCCCTTTGTAGTTGAAGGACAGCCCCTGTGGAAATTCCCACCTAAAGGGTATAAAGTTCTTCCTCAACAAGTTGGCAAGGTCTCTGTAAAAAGTCCTCACTTCCAAGATGTATTTAGGGATGTCCTTAAAGATTTGGACTTGAATGTTTCCAATCACCAAAGCTTTTTGATAATGAAGGTTCAATATCTTGTCTCTTTCCTCTTTGGTTCTAAAGGTAATCAGACAATCCCTTGACTTCTTACTTTGCTTTCTACCAAGTCTGAAAGCAGTTGTTATCTCCACTTCATCTTCCTCCAGATCTCCTTGCCAATTTTCCAGAATTGCCTCTGTGAGAAATTCCGCCAGGTTGTCCTCTTCTTTCTCTGGAACCTGTCTAAATTTCAGATTCCGTTCTTTCCGTTGTAATTCCAGTAAGGAGAGGGCCGCTTCATGCTCATTCACCTTTTTCTCAATCGGCGCAAGTCTTTCCTGTGTCTCACCTGCAACAGATTTCGCACTCTCTGCAATTTTCCTCGTTTCTGAAGATTCCTGGATCAGTCTATTTATAGATTCTGTATTTGTTGCCACTGATGTAGTGTTCAAATCCAATCTTGCTGTGAGTTCTGTCAGTTTCTTTGAGTTTTCTGTGGATTGCTTTGTTAAGGCCTCAAGGGATTGATTTATTTTAAGCAGTGCCTGTGTCATAGATTCCATTGATGCTGCTGTCACAGTATCCGGTGCAGGCACTGTGTTGCCAGAGATTGAACCTCTTTTCTTTTGTGTTAGTTTAGCTTTAGATCTGGTTTTTATCTCCTCTGCCATGCCACTCATATCCCAAGGCCGTTCTCACAGGAAAAACTTGCAATGGAAAATCCCACTATTAGTCAGATACTTTGCAATTTTTTCCCTCTTAGCCCTCAAGAGGGAGCAGTTAAAAGTTTCCAAGTTAAAGACAACAAAGAGACAGAAAGCCGGATGTAGGAAATCTCAAGTCCGCCATTAAAGTTGTAAAACTTTTTCTCCAGTTAAAATTTAGATAGTCCAATATCAGTAACAAAGTCCCATTCAAATCTTAAAAGTCTTAAAACTTTTTCCCCATTTAAGGTATAGTCTATATCCGCTTCAAAGTTATTTTAAAGAACAGTTTTCCCGGTGTTAAGTCCTGGCAGATCGTCTCCAGGGATCAGAGCAGTGAAAAACTTTGTTTCCCTTTAAATTAAAAGTATCTTCGCAAGACTGTCTTTTTTTCCCCCTTCCCCTGCCGATCTGAAGGGAAGAGATACTTTTGACAGCTCAGGGTTGACAGTTCACAACTAAGTTTCATATAACTGCAGCGAGGTCTTTCGTTGCTTTAAGTTCCTGCAGTCCGGGGGGGGCAGACTTCCTTATTTTTTGCCCTCCCGTTTTCAGCCAAATTTTCTAATTTTGAAGGTTCCTAATTTTTTTCCCTTCTTACTCACGGGAATCCAGTCCAGATTTTCTTTTCAGGAAGGAATCGGCGCTCTCCGCTAATGGCGACGCGGCTTCACTCCGCAGGCTGGGTAGCGACTCTCAGCACCGCGCTCACTCCCGATGCCGCTCCGGAGCCTTTAAAAAGGCTCTTTCACAGTACCGGGGGGCGCAAAGGTGCCCACCGAGTCTCCTTGCTCTCAGGCTTCCGCGCCTGGGATTTTAGGGGTCCCCCACTCGCCGTAGCGGGTAAGACCCGAACTTGCGGAGCAGTCCTTCTCCGGAGCTCGGAGGTAGGACCGCCATTAAGCGCTGGCACCGACCGGAAGCCAGGACACATTAACTCATGTAAAAACACACTGATTCCCTGGCCGTCCGCGGGCCAGATTTAGAAGGCGATTGCACTTGGATGTGCTTTTGAACTGCTAGGTTGGCAGGAGCAGAGACCGAGCAACGGGAGCTCACCCCGTTGTGGGGATTCGAACCACCGACCTTCTGATCAGCAAGCCCTAGGCTCTGTGGTTTAGACCACAGCGCCATTATGAAGCAACCATTATGAAGCTATTAGAAGGCAATTTTTGTGCACATTTCTTTGACCACTTCACCTTGGACTTTCTGAAATGCTTTTACTACGAAGCAGAAAATTAAGCATTTATTAGCTGGTTGAGAATGTAACATTCCGAGGGTAATCAGTCTCAGAACAGTGTTGTGTCACAAGATCATCCATTATGCTGCACAGAGCTTTTGGAAAATCATGGGTTCCTAATGCATTCTTTATCCCATCTACAGGCTTTACATCATTTACTTTTGGGCTCATCTTTCATAGTGCTGCCCCCTTAGCTCTTCTGGATTATTTTCCGATGAAAAATACTACAGATATATTTTGTTGAGTAGTGCCTTTCCTGATGCATATACAACCACTTGCAATGATTTGCAGTCTAGTTCTGCTGTTCTCTTATAGCCACAGTTCCCACAACTCAGTTGGCCGTATATATTTACATCACAGACTGATGAAATTGGCTGCTTATATATAGCAAAGATTGATTTGATTCTCATGGTCTTCTCTGATGGAAGTTACAACATGAAAGAAGGCAATGGGAAATTTGAGTTCTATCATCATTAATGTTGTTATTAATTTCTTACCTGACCCTCACCTGACCCACGGCAGGTTACAAAAATGCAAAGTTAAAATCATTTTAAAAGATTTACGACTAAAAGAATAGAGAACGTCCTAAAATATATATCTGTATCTATTTCTCAAATGTCAAAGGCTAGGGTAATGAGATGTATATTCAGCATATGATGAAAGTGGATTGAATTCCACAGTTTAGGGGCCATCACAAAGAAATCTTCTCTCCTGAGCTCCCCCCCCCCCAAAAAAACCCACACACCTTCAAAGGGTATAGGAAATACCAAGAGGAACCCCTTTCCTGATCTTAACACCTGAGAGGGTCTGTATGGAAGAAGGTGGCCTTTCAGAAAATTGGGGTCTAAAGTGTTTAGGTTTTAGGACTAATATAAGTGTCTTGAGTCTTCAGGGCCCAGTTTATCCACTATTTGAGTTTGAAACAGTGGTACAATAAAAATAAACAACAACCAGAAGGTAGACATGTAGTATCAGGAACAAACAACCTTAAATGCCACAAACGGCCATTCAGGCTTCAGTCCTATGCATAAATTGGGTTGGGTTAGATTCAGATGGAGACTCCACACAAATCATACATATAAAGTACATTTAAAGCACATAATTCTTCCCTCAAAGAAGCCTGGGAACTGTGGTTGCCTCACAGAGCTGCAGTTCTTAACAAAGGAGAGCTCGCAAAATTCTCTGACAGAAATCAGGTGTTTTCAATGTGTGGTGTAGCCTGAGCTAGCAGAGCTCAGCTTCCACTGTAATCAATGGGACTTCGCTTTATTATTACTAACTTTTCACGTTGATTTCAATGGGACCCAAGTTCAATTAACTTCCTCTGGATCCACCCCACTGGGATTAGTGTGGAGTTTGCTTCTGAATAAGTGTGCATAGTTTGCAATGTTCATTTGTTTCTGCACATACATCTCTACTTGTAGAAATGACCGACCTTCTCTTGGTCCCATAGAATTCGTTTCCAAAGAAAGGTAAAGGTAAAGGTACCCCTGACCATTAAGTCCAGTCATGGATGACTCTGGGGTTGCGGCGCTCATCTCGCTTTACTGGCCGAGGGAGCTGATATTTATCCGCAGACAGCTTTTCCAGGTCATGTGGCCAGCATGACTAAGCTGCTTCTGGTGGACTAGAGCAGCGCACGGAAACGCCGTTTACCTTTCCGCTGGAGCGGTACCTATTTATCTACTTGCACTTTTGACGTGTTTTTGAACTGCTAGGTTGGCAGGAGCAGGGACCAAGCAACGGGAGCTCACACCGTCACAGGGATTCGAACCGCTGACCTTCTGATCGGCAAGCCCTAGGCTCTGTGTTTTAGAACTCAGTGCCACCCGCGTCCAAAGAAAAATATGGCATAATTACACACAGCTCATTAGTACTTTCTTTTCGCAAAAACGCACAAGAAACTTTCCCAGACAGATTTGCAAACTCAGTAAAATAAAGCATTGTGCTTTATACCAATTCATTTTCTATGGCATTAACAACATTGTGCAACAAACAGTGTCATTCCCCATATATATTGTAATGCATACAAACGACCCTCTGATGACTTCTTCTGAAGTTCTTGCAGCACAGGGCTAACAGGGATATAAAAGGAAATCATGCATAGGCAGCATAATGGATTAATCATTAGCGCGGGGTGAATCATCACTCTATGGGAAAAAAAGTTATCTCGATTGGTGTGCTCTACGCTGCAACGGATAAGTTCAAGGGAATGGCTGTGTGCTAAGCCAATGAAAATTAAGGGCAGAAGATGCCATTGGAAAGCCTACTTTTGAATCTTTACTAAAAAGGGGGGAAAAGAGAGATAAAAGAATAATTATTCTTTTAACTAATGTTAAGCCAAGTTGCCTACTGGAAAGTGTTGCTCAAAAGGTCTGATTGAATCAATGCATTCTTGGAGCAGGGCTTTTCTTTAATGCATGCTGGCGTGTGCCACATGGATTCATCATGCACATTGACATGCTGAGTGGGATGCTGTGTTGTGCAAAACTTTCATCATTGCTTCAGGAGCTGTTTCAACACCTTTAATTGACCATTAATTATTTTATGGCACAAAGGCAAGCCTCTTTGTTTAGAAGCAGATAACAACAACAACAACAACAACAACAACAACAACAACAACAACAACAACAACAACAATATATTCTGCCCTCCCCAGCCGAAGCCAGGCTCAGAGCGGCTAACAACATTAAAATGATACAACATTCTAAAATCATTTCATTATAAAATCAGTTCAAATCAGATTAATGGCAACCATTGGGCTAGAGTTCTGTGAGGATTGCCAAAGGAGGGGGCCAAAGGCCTGGTGGAACAGCTCTGTCTTGCAGGCCCTGCGGAAAGATGTCAAGTCCCGCAGGGCCCTAGTCTCTTGTGACAGAGCATTCCACCAGATCAGGGCCACAGCCGAAAAAGCCCTGGCTCTTGTTGAGGCCAGCCTAACCTCCCTGTGGCCCGGGACCTCCAATATGTTTTTGTTTGAAGACCGTAAGGTTCTCTGTGGGACATACCAGGAGAGCCGGTCCCGTAGGTACGAGGGTCCTACACCCCCCCTCCCACACACAGCAGGATTATGGACTGAACCAGGGGCCTCTCCACCTCCTGGCAAGTGACCCATCTGCTAAGCTACAGTGGAGTGGCTCCATCCAACTCGCAAGCCATTTCTGAGTACCGTTTCTCTTAATTCTCCTACGTTTGCTGCCACCGCCTCTGCTCACTTCTCTTCCTCCATCCTGCCCATCTCCTCCTATGCAGCCAGGGGCTGACTCAGAGGCTGGAGGCTGCAACCAAGCTACATGATCTATCACTTCCTGGATAATCACCTTGTTGTGGTGAGTAGGCTTGCATGTTCCTATGACCCTTGTGAGCGAAGCCATCGGGAGTCTCATACTCCCAGCAGGGTCACCCAAGGCGGTAAGGTCAAAGGGGAGGAGCTAGACAAAGAAGGATCCAAAAAGTCCCCAATGGTAGAACAGGTGGAAGACAACAAGCAGTATGTTACAATGGCTGTGAAGGCAGATGAAGGCTGCAGCAGATAAGAGTCTACTGGTTGTTGTGATATACTCATGCCATCGAAAAAGAGCTTACTCTTGGTCACCATGCACTGATCTACACATATAAAGCAAATTCACGCACAGGCGTCTTCCAAAAACCCATCCCAAACCCAATCCTGCATGGAAACCTATGTCCCCACTGTGGAAGGATGTCTGGATCCAGAATTAGCCTCCACGGTCACTTACGGGCTCGCCTTTAAAACCATGTTTATGGAAGACAACCTTACTAGGCTACGAGTAATCGCCAAAGAAGAAGAAGACATCATCTTTGGTCCAGCTGTGTTTACACCAAGATGTGTTAGATCTAGTGAAGTGCAGCAGTTGAGGCTGTTCCTGACTATGTCCTGGCAGTTAGGCAGAGGTGAGATGTTGCCTGACATGCCAAACTGGGATCCAACCCACTATGATTTGTATTATATTGTTTGTGCTAAACCGGGTCCACCATCATGGAGGGCATGTGTTGTGGTGAGATCACCAGAAACTGCCTCCCTGTTGTGGAGTAGGATTGTTTGGATGGCCACAATGCCCCATTGGTTGCCCCTCTGTTGCTGGGGCAGAAATTTGGTCAGTTGGGTTGGCTATTAGCTGCCAAAGGGCTATTTAAGCTGCTGTAT
Source organism: Podarcis muralis (assembly GCF_964188315.1). NCBI lineage: Eukaryota > Metazoa > Chordata > Lepidosauria > Squamata > Lacertidae > Podarcis > Podarcis muralis. Next base: position 19,181,027 of record NC_135664.1, on the reverse strand, counting down.
GTCGTTGGAGAGTTTCACTTTCTTGTGACGTGCAGCGGATCATCCGGCCTCCTCTCTCTATATATTTAGGGTTGTTCTTTGGCCTTGCTATGCCTGTCTAGGGGTCGTCTGTTTTGGAGCAGGGGTCCGGTAGGAATTTTGCCATTTGGCTGATTGGCTGGTGCCACTTGGTTTTTGCCTACCGTGTAGCAAATCGTCACAACTTTGTATGGTTGGCGGTTAGGCATTTACCGTAGTTCCATGTTTTGGGGAGGGGATGTGGTTGGCTGTGCCTGCCCCTCCATTGCTGCTACTAGGGAATTCCATTAAAGGAATCCAGGGGCTCGCCTTGCTTTTGTCCAAACCCTGTCACGGGGCTAGGGCCACGCCAGGGCCCCTGGGAGCATCTGGGGTGAGCTGTGATATTGAAGTCAGCTTCTCACTCCCCCAGGTTGCTTTCCCTTACTGACATATGGTGGTGCCCAGTGTCAGTCCAGTTCCTGCCTCTGTGCAGGTTCAGGTAGTCTGGAACCAATGCCTAAGCAACCATTCACATGCCGTAATCAATAAAGTTGTGCCCAAAATTTAATGCCAAAAACCTTAAACTAAAATCTGTGTCTTTTGTGTTTTCATTTGGGGGTGGTTTTGGGGGTCTTCACATGCAAGTGGGATGGACCAGCTGAGAGCATCCTGTTGCGGTCCTCTGCCTTAATTCCACACTCCCTTTCATCATCATCATCATCATTTATTATTTGTACCCCACCCATCTGGCTGGGCTTCCCCAGCCACTTTGGGCAGCTTCCAACAAAGATCAAAAATACATTAAAATGTCACACATAAAAAACTTCCCTGAACAGGGCTACCTTCAGATGTCTTCTAAATTTCAGGTAGTTGTTTATTTCCTTGACATCTGATGGGAGGGCGTTCCACAGGGCGGGCGCCACTACCGAGAAGGCCCTCTGCCTGGTTCCCTGTAACTTGGCTTTTCGCAGTGAGGGCACTGCCAGAAGGTGCTCAGCGCTGGACCTCAGTTTCCGGGCAGAACGATGGGTGTGGAGACGCTTCTTCGGGTAAACATAGAATGTTAAGCAGGAAGTTGACTAACCGTGGAAGCACCCCCTCATTTCCCTGTAGTCTAGGACCACCCCCCCCCCAGCAACGAGGGCAGCAGCGGCAATTGCATTTCACATGAATCATATTTTGATTTACGAAGCAATTTTCTTTTAAAGTTTACAACCATAAGAAATATTGGTCTTTGAAGGCAGAGCCATGATTAAGATGCACTGGTGCCATTTATATAGACAATTAATGATTCCCATTTTGCGTTATCTCCTCCAGAATTATTATTTTTAATAAAACATAACCTGTACAAATAAATATCTTTAGGATATGTCACTTAATGTTAAAAGCAACGGAATTGAATAATTGGATGCTGTAATTAATCAAAATGCTATTAGCTTCAGAATGCATAGAGTTATTGCCTGAATGCTTGTAATTCTTCACCACAATTTTTAGTTTTATTTGGAGCAGGTTATACACCCCGCCACACACAAACACCATATTATCAGCTGACACTCGAAAAACTGAAATGTTCTGAAGGCCAAAGAATAAAACATCAGCTATTGATTTCAAACTAGAAACCTGAAAGCCAGAGGCCACTCTCCTATTTCAGGGGGGGAAAGCGAAATGAATGAAGCATAACAAGGGATATTGACTTCGTGACTGGTCTGCAGGCCATGAGAGCCCAGTGGCTTTTAATTCAAGCCCCAGTGTCATTGGTTCTATTGGCATCTAATCACAGTTCCGCAAAGAAGCAAGAATTCGGTTTTAACAGGTGTACATCAGTTGTTAGGGGAATACCGAAGGTGAAATGAAGCTGCACTATGCATTAGATTCTTTAAAAGAAGAAACTTTCTTGATGTAAAGCTTCAAACACTAGGTCTTGGATGTTTTTATCAGTTTCAGCTGGTATGTCAGCTGCGGCTATTCCTGGACTCTCCAAAGTTTCTCTGTTTTCCAGGGACAGTCCTGAATTTACAGAAGCCATCCTGGTTTCTGATTTGCTCCCAGAATGACCTGCTTTTCCTTAAAGGTAAAGGGACCCCTGACCATTAGGTCCAGTCGCGGACGACTCTGGGGTTGCGGCACTCATCTCGCTTTGATGGCCGAGGGAGCCGGCTTACAGCTTCCGAGTCATGCTAATGCTTTTCCTTAGGACATCCCTATTTTCTTTGGAGAAATGTTGGAGGGTATGGGATACCTTGACAACTGTAGTACAGGCAATGGGCCAGTCTTGGAATATTGCAATGCACTCTTTCTGGGGTTTCCCTTGAGCTTGAAAACTCCAATTAGTGCATAATGTCGCAGCACAGTCACTGACAGGAGTGAGATGCTATTGCAGCTCTGATTAAAGGTCCGCACTGACTGCTGATTTGTTATTGGGCCAAAGTGTTATTATTAGTATGTAAAGCTACCAACAGATCAGAACCAGTTTACGCGAAGGATCGCCTTACCCTATATATGTCCATTTGAAATGCAGAAGCAAAACTTTTACACGTACTACATAATAATTTTTACTACATAATGATGTTACACGTACTACAGTCGGCACTTGCAGACCAGAACTGAACTTGGGGGCCAAAAGGAGAGAGAAGAGTTAAAGAGAGAACCAGGGCTTTGCACCTGATCAGCAGTGTGGATGGCGACATTTGGCTTGTTCACATATTACAGTGAACACAGGCACAAGCTGCCTCTACACATGTCCAAGTGTTTCACTTGAAAGAGTGTACACAGCTGGATCTCTATAGCTCACCTATTGTGTGCACAGGTAGAGAGATTGTACACACATTGAATGTTACATGTGACGTTTACAAATCAGCTATATGTGTACCCAGGTACACAGATTCTATACTTGCTGAATGTCATGTTTGAACACATCTATTGTCGATAGATAAAGAGATGGGCACATACATATTTTACAATGCAGTCTGGTCAGTAAACTTCAAGGCGCGATGCTTTTATGTATACACAGTGACAGCACCGAAAAAATGTATTCAGAAGGAGGTACAGGATGAATAAAATGCATTTTGTGTGTTGTGTGTGTGTGTGTGAAAGAGAGGGGAGGTTGAGCTTTCTCCCCACATTAGATTTCCAAACAGAGAAATGAAGACATTTTCGACATCAACACACTTATTCTCATTGTTTTCTCTGAAGTGAATCCTTTTGTATTTGGCTATGTTAACTTTCAAGATAAGCATGCTTAGGTTTGCACTTGTATTCTAATTCAAAGTTCATGATTCAGTTCATATATGCTTCTGAAAAGTGCCTCCCTTTCAAGTCACTGCTGGATTCTAGCAACAGGGAGGCAGGCAGTGAGCTACTTGTCTGGGGTTAGTTGTCCCCTTGTCCCTTTCTGGTACCACTTATACATATACAAGATAAGAAGCAAATGATCCAGTCTCCACAGTCACTATCATTATGCTGTCTTTTGGAAAAAAAAATTCTATGCCAATTTAACACCTGTAATAGTTTCCAGAGACTGCTATTGTGAACAGGCCATTCTGTTCTTATCTTTCATACGTTTCGGTTTTGCATAAAAATGTCACAGACCTACCGTAATCCATTGCATTTTATAGCCCTTTGCCTCTGTGTTTACAAAAGAACGACTGCTCTTACATAATACTACTTTTGTATAACCTACCGCTTTCTTTCCATGGATATTTCCATCTTCTTACATGCTGGCATCACATGTTCAGAGCATTTATCTGCGGAAACAGATACGCTGTTTTCACAATGTAGATCCAAAATCATTGTTCAGCATCACATGGAACTTAATTACCTGTGACAAGCTTAAATGCACATTTTTATCCGATTTACAACAAAGCACCTCTCTTATCAGTAAAATGCAGATCTGAATCTCCGTTGTACATTGAATGCACAATTGGATTTATTTGCCACCATCTTGTAGAGACTGGATCTACCTGGAGGTACAAGGGAGTGAATCTGGAACAGGGCCATAGTCTCCTCCACTTGGCCCTTGCTGATCAAATTGTCCATCCATGACATAAGGAAGTAGCAAATTGAATCAGAGTAATGGCTTGTCAGAATAAAGGACTGCCTTTCTAGAACATTCTGAGATCATGATGACGTGTGCAGGTTAGCAAACAAAAGAAAAATGGCTGGTGCCTGCTCTTTAAAACACAGGACTTGCACATAAATATCATCAGTAGCAGAGTATAAATCCCATGTAGGCAGATTTAGTGAAGCATAGGAACAGGCTTTTAAACTTTTTAATGTCTACCAGCTACTTGAGGCAACTGGCCCCCTTAACCACTCCTGCAGAGAAGCAGTCTACACACTGAAGTAAGTTTAAAATATACTTTACTTACAGCCATGCATTGTCCTCAGCAGCAAATGCAGGTAAATGTTTGTAGTTGAAAAATACAGCAAGGGCAGCCTTAGACATATGTCTGAGGCAGAGAGATATGTTAAGGCATGTCTACCTCCTACAGGCAGAGAGAGAGAGAGAGAGAGAGAGAGAGAGAGAGAGAGAGGGAGGACCAGGAAATAAGCCTTACTTCCTCCCTCTCATAAGAAGAAGGGATGTGACAGCAATTCAGAACTCTGTGGTCCTTAACCCCTTCACATACTAACTAGCATTGTTAGGGTTGACTGAAAATCTCTCACACATGTCAAAAGCCCATTCAAGCTGGATTTTCAGCCCATGGCACTGACTTTCTCATGGCCTGCTTTGCTCATGTGTCAGGGTGGCTAAAAACTGCCATGAGCTTACTCAGAAGTGTAGCTTAAATGGCTGAGACAAATAAGCCTTCCCTATCAGCACAGTGTCTTCTTTTACCCATACTTAATAACGTAAGGCCACAACCGATGGGGCACAATTAGCAATCAACCACTTAAAACCTCCTCAGCCCATTGAATCGGAATCATTTAATGTTCCAGAACATATCCTCTTTCTTGACACAAGCTGAACTAATCTCATAACAGACTGGTGGGTGGTTTGATGAGTACATTCGCCACGGGTGCATCTCAATAGCTGCTTAAATATTGATCAAGATGGCCGGAACTTGGTCCAAACCATCAGCATCTTCCTTTAATTGCAGCGCTGCACTTTCTTCCAATAACGGCTCTGAAAGTGAGATAATGCCTAATAGTGGTGCTGGGAAACATCTCTCGTTCTAATGAAAGGTCTGCAGACGAGATAAGCTAAATCTTCTCTCTCTCTTTCCCCCCCTTTTAACACCATTCCTGGCAATAATAATAACCACAAATCCCCGATGTATGTTGAATCAGATTTAATTTGTACTAAACTGAAATAAAAACTATTTGCCATTGCCCCCTAATGAGTGCAATTTCCTTGCAAACTGTTACTTAACAGGCACTGTGCACTATACCTTTCTAAGCCTGCCCTGCATTTCCCAGCTTTTGAAGCCCACGGGCACTCTGTGTGTATTTCTAATAACTAAATACAAAAAAGGGGGATTTATTTATTTTTCAAAATGAAGAAACAAACATGAAAGACAAGAGCTGCCAGGTGTTGTTTTTTCTTTACCCCACAATCTTGGGTGGAAGAGCTCTCTATTTATTTTCCTGCCCTGGACTCGGTTCTCAATATGTGCTGCTAACAACCAGATTACAGAACACTACATATCACCCCCATCTCCCCCGTGGTGCCACATAATTCTATCAGGGTATTTGCACCAAACATGCAAACCATCAGACGGCTGTTAAACTGCTCATTTGCAGGGAGAGCCAAAATAGCTCCATTATGATTCCAAGTCGCTGATCTCTTTGCTGCCAGATGGTGCACAAATTGATCCGATCCCGGCGTTACAGATGTCACAGAGGCCTCGCTTCCTTCGCGTTAGGAAGCCACATCCTTGCTGGGGATGAAGCTTCAGAGGCCTCTCACACTTCATCTTGAATTCACCCATCAATATATATTGAACTCCAGTCCCACAAAAAAACAACAACATCCTGCCCTCGTTAGCAAATCAAATGAGCGTCTTTTTGTCATCACATGAATGCCTGGCTTCGGAGCCAGCAATAAAGCATGTATAATAACGGAGGCTATGTGTGAGTGAATGCTCATTGGAAATTAGATTAGCTGCCTTGCTCCTACGATGACGGCAAGGCGAATTAGGCAGAGATGGCTTTGTGGAATCCGCTCCTCTTGGGCTTTGCCTCCAGCTGCAAACATTTGTTCACTGCGTAGGAACACTGAACTAATCGTGCCAAATGGACCAGGATAAAAGATCAACACATTCACTTCTAATTGCTGGCCGTGCATGCTCTCCTCATCGCCCGCACTCTTGGTTTCCATGACTTTTAAAGCTTTGTTGAGTAGCTATTGGGGGAAATTTAAGAAGGAAGGAGACAGCATTAAATAATGAGGCCCATCTAGTCCAGCGTCCTGTTCTCACAGCGGCCAACCTGATGCCTGTGAGAAATTGAAATTGAAATACTTTATTGTCACCTGTAAAACTTGTATACAGTGAGATTACATGAGCACCCCCCACTCAGCTCTCTTAGTCTTAATTCCCCTCGTTTACTGACGTACACCCACCAAACCTGAAAGTCAGTTACCCTGTTGTTATCTTTTCATTTAACAGCCCACAGATAGAAGCTGTTCTTTACCCTGTTGGTGCGACTAATCATGCTTCTATATCTTCTGCCTGAGGGCAGGAGATCAAGAAAGTGCCGGCCAGGGTGTGAATCATCCCTGGGAATTTTTCATACTCTTCTGAGGCAACGTTCTTCCGCTATTTCATCCAGCGGATTCACAGGACAGCCCATAATATCTTATGCTGTATTCACCACCCTCTGTAGGCACTTCCTATCAGTTGATGTCAAACCAGCGTACCACACCGTGATGCAGTATGAAAGGACACTTTCTATTGTTGACCGGTAGAGGGAGATCATCAAATGTTGACATCGTTCTTCTGCAATACTCTGAGGAGATGGAGTCTCTGTTGGGCTTTCTTAACCACCTGGGTTGTATTGATTTTCCAAGTAAGGTCTTCACTGAGATAAACTCCTAGGAACTTAAAGGAAGAGACTCTCTCCACACAGCCCTCCCCGATGTACAGTGGGGCTAGTTCTCCTCTCTTCCTCCAAAAGAGAAACCAGTAAACAGAACATGAGCCCAAGAGCTCTGTCCTTTCCTGTAGTTTCCAGCATCTGGTATTCAAAAGCATTGCTATTTGCAAATGTGGAGGTAGAGTGTTGAGCATAGCCAAGGGATACTAAGAGATGGTTCTTCTCCTTAAAGCTGAAGTCTCTTGGACTGAAGCTTAAGAGAAGTAGGATTTTTCTTTTCTTTCCTCTCTTTTTTCTTTAGCAGAATTTAGCAGCTGGGGGAGGGGGGAGACTCTGTGCAACAGGATGTTCTGCTTAAAAAGAGTTTTGATATTTCAAATCAAGTGTGGGAAACCTTTGCCCTTCCAGATGCTACTGAACAATAACTCCCATCAGACCTAGAGAGCATGGGCAATGGCCAGGGATGATGCAGCCCAGCAAACATCAGGTAGGTCAAAGTTATGTCACCCCTGTTTTAAATGCTATATTTCATGACAGAGGTATTCTGATGCACTAAAGCAGGCTGCTTCAACCTCGGCCCTCCAGATGTTTTGAGACTACAATTCCCAGCATCCTTGATCACTGGTCCTGCTAGCTAGGGATCATGGGAGTTGTAGGCCAAAAATATCTGGAGGGCCGAGGTTGAGGAAGCCTGCACTAAGGGAATGCCCGCATAAATGAGACAACAGTGTTGGGGACACAGTGAGGATGTGTACACTAAAATGTGCCTCCACCAACACTGAAGCGAATAGTAACGTTCATGTTCAGAGAGGAGCATTGCATTCTCAGTGGAGCTTTCTGGCATTGAAGTGTTTAGGCTAGGAGCATGTCGTTGTGTGTATACAGTGGTACCTCGGGTTACATACACTTCAAGTTACAGATGGTTCAGGTTACAGACTCCGCTAACCCAGAAATAGTACCTCGGGTTAAGAACTTTGCTTCAGGATGAGAACAGAAATCGTGCGGTGGCAGCGCAGCAGCAGTGGGAGGCCCCATTAGCTAAAGTGGTGTCCCAGGTTAAGAACAGTTTCAGGTTAAGAACGGACCTCCGGACCGAATTAAGTACGTAACCAGGGGTACCACTGTACCAGTAATGATATCTGCAAGTAATATAATAAACTGAAACTGAGCTGCACTTCTGACAGCCAAACAGACACCTCTCTCTCCGTTTCACTTTTCTCAAACCTACCTGACAGTGGGGCAGACGCAGCAATGATAGTGGTAGCAAAGTTTATTGACATATCTCTTTTCTTCCCAGTCCCAGCACGCCCTTTTTGCTATTCTGTGTTGGTGGCAGGTGCCCAAGTGCATGGATTCCTGTGAAACTGGATTTCCCCAGGACCCTGTTGCACAATTCTAGATACCTGAAAGAAGGAAGGAGAGGGGTTTAAAGACTGTCTCAAGGCAAATCTAAAAAAGTGTAGTATAAACACCGACAACTGGGAAACACTGGCCTGCGAGGGCTCAAATTGGAGAACAGCCTTTACCAAAGGTGTCATGGGCTTTGAAGACACTCAAACTCACGACGCAAGGGAGAAATGTCCTAAGTGGAAGGCACACTTGGCAAATCCACACCGTGATCAACTCCTGCCCGGGAACCTATATCCCCACTGTGGAAGGACGTGTGGACCCAGAATTGGCCTCCACAGTCACTTACGGACTCATTGTTAAAACCGTGTTTATGGAAGACAAACTTACTTGGCTACGAGTGATTGCTAAAGAAAGAAGAAAGATAGAAACTTCCAGAAAAAGAGGAGGGGAGGAGAGAGGGGAAAGGGTGGAGAGAGAAAGAGATGGAGACAGAGAGGTGGTTAGTAGAGTAGGTGTCACTCATATAACTTCCCAACATGGTTCTTACTAGTAACGGACAAAGTAGCGGCTGGGGGGTTAGTGTGGTGTGGGTGCAGTGGCAGGCATGGACATAACCAGGATTTTTTTGGGGGGGAGGAAGGCTTTATGGGGGGCAGAGCCGAGTTATCTGTGACACAATTGGTCAGTTAGTTAAGTATTTTCATTTATTTACTTGATTTAGGAGAGGCAGCTGCCCCTCTGCCCCCTGGCTACACCCATGATGACAGGAGTGTCACATTTGTTCTACTGCTGTGTGTGCTGGTCCCGGGGGGGGGGGGGTTACTGTGCAGCATGGTCTAAGTCTGGTCCTAGGTTGAGGGTAAGGAGGCTATCCGTCAGGGGCGAAGCAAAGGTCCAAAGCGAGGAGTCGGGCATGGTCAGGAACTCAGGAGAGCAGGGCAGGGTGCTGGCAGGAACAGGCTACCAACGATGTTGCTCCCGCAACCTGGGACTGGGCTGACTGGCCTTTATCTCCTCTGAGGCATAGGGCGGTCCCGGCCCACAGGTGACTCACCTCTCCTGGCCTGGAGGCGAGCACTCCTCCTGCGAGAACTTAGTTCCCTCCGCCTCTCTGCCCTGAGCCTCTGCAGCTCCGGAGAGGCTGGAGGGTTACTGGACCCAGGGGCAACCTCACCTTCCCCTGACAGGGCTGGGAGAGGAGCACCTGCAGGCAATGGGTCCTCGATCACCTCCGGAGCCAGAGCCGATTCAGCTGGTGTCTGCTCCTGAGGATCCGGCACAGGTGAGGGCCCTTCAGGTTCAAGCCCCTGCGACAGCTCAGCCGGCCCTGGAGGCAGGGACTCCTCAGGTTCAGCCTCTGAATTGGATTCCCAGGCCATCACACTGTGCCTGCATCGCACCAACATTCCCACGATTTTGTTCCTCCCGTGCTCATTTACTGGCAGCAACCTCCACATTGGGAAGCCAGGTGACCAATGGCACCCTCTTCTGCTGACCACTACTTGGAGAGAGAGAGCTTTCCATTATTGCTACTGCCCCTCCTCCTCTAGCTGTGGCCCTTGCGAGTTCCCTAAAAAAAATTCAAGCTTTGCTTTTTCACCACTCACAAGGAAAGATCACAAAAAAGGACAAGAGGAAATTGAGATGCATCGAGGGGAATTCACCCGTCACTAATACAGGCTGGGGTTCTGCATACAGCCTCAATGCTAGGTGTATACCACAGGAACAAGTCTGGTGATATAAAAATTTGGTCCCATCATCTAAGCATGGATGCGAGCTCTGTTTAGGCTTCAGAGAAGATCTCCCCAGCAAAGCCAGTAAAATTGTGCCTGGCACTGACAGCAACTTCTTTTCCACTTGAAAATTATTTATGCCTTTGATTAATAAGCTACATTTCTGCAGCTCTAAATTTGAATTATTGCATTGTTGTTCTGTGATTCTTCAGCCTATTATATTAATTTTTCAAAGGTATTAGAATTTAGTGTGCTGGGTCACATTAGCTCTTAGTCTTTTTCTAGACTTGTGGGCTACTTTTAATTAACTTATCGCTTGTGAGCAAGTTAGGATTTACAATGTTATGGGCTGATTTAGATAGTGTCAGTAAAGACAGAGCTGGGCAATATTTCCTGCTCTTCTACGTGTGTCACAGCCAAAAGTAATTCATTGATATAGTTACCTGGAGAACCAAGAGGCTGCGCAGAGGCAGAAGAATGACGGAGCAGGACCATCACAGAGGATCGGCCATAAATGTCACTGTTGAGAGCAAATCCTACTATCCTATAACTTGAGATGGCTTGAGCAATCAAGTTCCACTCGGTGTCAGTTTCTCATATAGTCAATCATAAATCCCTTCCATTCTATTTCCATATATGCAAATGTATGCAACATGAAAATTCATATTAAGAACAATATTCTTGTAATTAATAGTAATTTTTATATTCTTTTTTTTAAAAAAATAAAATAAAATGTTAGAATCATTGAAACGTTGAGTTGGAAGGGACCCTGAGGATCATCTAGTCAAACTTCCCAACAAGAAGAACTACCGATGAAAGAAGAATGGCAGACAAAATTAATGGACTATGCAGAATTAGATAAAATGACAGGAAGGATTCGAAACCTGCGGGATCAGAGATTCTCCGAGGACTGGAGTAAATATGTGAACCATTTGAAAAGCAAGTGTAATCAACAGATCACGTTAGTAGGACTGCAAGAAGTTTTGTAAGGAGGACTAGGTGAAATATTGCAGAGAAAAGCATGAAGAGAATTATTAGTGAAGGACTATTAAAAGTAATAGTGAAACTAATGAAATCCAGTGATAAAGACTGAAAAATCTTCAGAAGTGGTTGATGGAAGTCCAAAACATTGTATAAGATAAGAAAATATGTTGTATGTTTTTTGGAAATTTTATGTAAAAATTAATAAAAATATATTTTTTAAAAATCTAGTCAAACTTCCTGCAATCCAGGACTATGCAGCTGTCCCATACAGGGATTATTAGCACCATGCTCTAACCAACCGAGTTATATTGACCTGGGCCACTCCAGTCCTTGATTATGGAGAAGGGCTATAGGTCAGAAAGGTCCAGATTCAATCCCTGGAATCCCTAGGTAGGTCTGGGGAAGACCCCACCTGAAAATCTGGAGAGTCACTGCTGGCCAGCATGGACAATACTGAACAACCTGGACCAATAGTCTGCATCAAGCAACTTCCTATGTTCCTAACTATGTGTCTCTGAGCCTATTTTTTTCTCGCAAAGTGCACATTTCTCAATGTATTTATCTGCGTTTCTAAACAGATCAACATATGTGTTTTAAAATGCATTTTGAGGAGCTTTGTGAACTGAGAGCTGCATCGGAAAATTAGGAGAAGTGCAAAACCTGAAGGATAACTATCGGCATGTTTGGGAGATGCAGATCGAGTTCATTGATATCAGCCCTTGCTACGCAAAGAACAGATGCCTAAAGCGCTTAAGATGCTTTAGGCTTAATTCGTGCATATATAAGTTGACGTTCCAGACCCAAGATTTAGCTCCTTGGTGTTCACGATAGTGATGCTATCCTGAAAAATACTGTATTTATTGTGATAACAGAGTAGTCAAAGAATGCACACAATCCATCATATGGAGAAGATGGGATCCATTGGCACTGCACAGTGTTCATATAATTGGGGTGGGGTAGGAGCAGAAGGGGAAGAAATGGAAGCAGGGAGAGATTTTACTTTCTTGGGCTCCATGATCACTGCAGATGGTGACAGCAGTCACAAAATTAAAAGACGCCTGCTTCTTGGGAGAAAAGCAATGACAAACCTAGACAGCATCTTAAAAAGCAGAGACATCACCTTGCCAACAAACGTCCCTTTAGTTAAAGCTATGGTTTTCCCAGTAGTGATGTATGGAAGTGAGAGCTGGACCATACAGAAGGCTGATCGCCGAAGAATTGATGCTTTTGAATTATGGTGCTGGAGAAGACTCTTGAGAGTCCCATGGACTGCAAGAAGATCAAACCTATTCATTCTGAAGGAAATCAGCCCTGATTGCTCACTAGGAGGACAGATCCTGAAGCTGAGGCTCCAATATTTTGGCCACCTCATGAGAAGAGAAGACTCCCTGGAAAAGACCCTGATGTTGGGAAAGATGGAGGGCACAAGGAGAAAGGGACAACAGAGGACGAGATTGTTGGACAGTGTTCTCAAAGCTACGAAGATTGGATTTGACCATACTGCAGGAAGCAGTGGAAGACAGGAGTGCCTGGTGTGCCCTGGTCCATGGGGTCACGAAGAGTTGGACATGACTAAATGACTAAACAACAACAACATGGTGGCATTATTGGGCAGGGACAGGAAATTACCTGTCTTACTTTCCCCTTCGGAATTGTACAGAACTCCTGAAAGGAACTGCTAGTGCTGGACTGTCTTTCTTGCCTAGAATGCTGTAGGTTGGACTTCATTTCTCATTGAAGTTGATTTGAGAAGATTGGCAGTTGTGCCTTTGGAAGCTTTTATCTGCCATCTTATCAGCGGAGGTATTGTAGCTATAAATCATTTAAAAGCTTAAAAACTTCCTTCGCTGAGAAGTTCATAGTGTTACCTCCAAAGTTTGCCTAAAGCAAAATTCAAGGCAAATGTGGAGGTGGAAACATCTAAGGTATTGCTTGGGAAGCTAAAAGTATTTTGATAAGACTAGGGACATTTCTCAGAGGACTTCCACGCCAGAAGCTCTTTAAGTACATAGGTAGATGTATGGAAGTTTCTCCAGTTAGTTCTTTACATCAGGTATGGGGAATCTTTGATCAGGGATGGTGTTGCTGAACTCCAAGTCCCTCATCAAAATATGACCACCACGACTCCAGTACTAGATGTTCTCCACTGGGGCTGGGAGAAGGCGATTCCACCAATGGGATTGCAACAAGGAGCAGTAGACATCTATCTGGTGAGTGAACTGGGTAAAAATTGGAGATGGCCAGAAATGGGCATCTCACCCAGAGTCTCTTAAGCTGGTCCCATCAAATGCAACCATCATTGCTTCAAGCCAGAGCTCTGCAGGTTGTTTTTAAACATCATGTGATGACTAATCCCTTTAACACTGCACAGTCTGAGGTAGATTGTACCTGTAGCAAGTTCAAAACTCCCCCAGGTCATGGGGTTGGGGGTGGGGAATGGCTTCCTGAATCCTCTCTGGGAAATCCCCAATGCAATGTCACCCCCTGGCCCCCAGAAGCGTGTTTTTCGTTACTTGCACCAACCACCCAAATAAGAAGATTTGTCAATGTGATTCACTTCTGCACAACTAAGCTTTGACTAAATCTATAGTGAAGCTTTGGAAGCGCGAATGTTTAACAGTTATAACCCTTCCATCATTTTGCCCAACGCATGTTCTCTCTTCCATTTTTTTAAACACCTCCTTTAGACTTACAAACCGTCTGTAAACATTTTTTCAAACCTAAATAAAACACCCTTATAACCATTTCTTCCTGCTGCTTAAAATCAATGTGTTTAACTTCTTTTATCTTCCATGATACATAGCTTATCTCTTAAATCTTTGTTGATCCTCCGTAGTTCATAAAAACTGTTACTGTTCATAGTGAGGGATGGGGATTTACTGTATATAGGGTTACATGAATTCAGAATACCATCAAGACCTTAGCTCATATTTCTTCATACTTTTTACTCTACTCAAGTGTTAGTCGTGCATGTGTTGAATTTCTTGCACAGCCCGAAGTAGGAATTGCCACTTCCAAAAGCTCTGTATCAGCACTCCAGCCCTCATGAAGACTCATGATGCCTTTCCTTGTCTGCAACATTATAATGGCAGCAGGTGTCTTGCTGTGAAGAATAGCAGCAGCAGTAAATAGGTGGGGTTTGGTTTATAATGTTTTCCTCCCTCCTTGTATTATCCTTCTGTATTATATTGTAATCACTGCTTCCCCGATATGCTCTGATTCCTCTCTATGTGGATGGATTGCTAGGTTGTTGTCTGGGAAGAAAACTAGCAATATCTGCACCTTGTGGGAGATGGCTATTACTGATTACCTGCCATAATATCTAGCACTGGCAAAATAGCTGTGAGGTTGACTTGATATATCTGGAGATGCTGCAGATGGAAGATCGGGGGGGGGGGGGGAGAATAAGAGAGAGAGAGAGAGAGAGAATCAAATCCCAAAGAGAATTATTATGGAGACAGTTGCAAGGCGTCATTACTTTTGGGCTGCAATTTCCAATAGTTTCCAGTGCCCAAAGGAGTTATTATATCACCCAAATCAAGCTTACAAAGCGTGGGTGGATTCACTCTGTTGTAATCCACAATCTAGTTGCACTTCAACATTGTTTGTTCATCTATCACAATTCTAGTCCTGATTAAATATCACTGAAATTATTGAATGAGTATGGCAATTTATTAAGTGTGGTTTTATATTTGGTGCAATCATTTTAGAAAGACAAGCAGCCACCAAATATCAGTTAGTTGAGTTGTGCACGGCTCTGTTGAAAACCTGTCATATTAGCTACCGGGATAAGTTTAAATTGCTAGTTTGGATGTATAAAACTCTATAGGTAAAAACGGTATAGGACCCCAAGACGGTTAAGTCCAGTCAAAGGTGACTATGATGTTGTGGCGCTCATCTCGCTTTCAGGCCGAGGGAGCTGGCATTTGTCCACAGACAGCTTTCCAGGTCATGTGGCCAGCATGACTAAACCGCTTCTGGCACAACAGAACACCATGATGGAAGCCAGAGCACATGGAAACGCTGTTTACCTTCCCATCACAGTGGTACCTATTTATCTACTTGCACTGGTGTGCTTTCGAACTACTAGGTTGGCAGGAGCTGGGACAGAACGGGAGCTCACCCCATCGCGGGGATTCAAACCGCTGACCTTCCGATTGGCAAGCCCAAGAGGCTCAGTGATTTAGACCACAGTGCCACCCGAGTCCCTGTATAGTTTGGGATCAGAAGACCTCAAAGCTCATTTCACCCCTTAAATAACCAGTGCATGATACACTTAGTTGCAAAATATAGTAAAAAATAATTCAAAAATATCAATTAATAGAGGAAAAAATAACAGCCCCCTGATTCATAAGGCCTAAAAATAAGATGCAAAAATGCCACCCCATGTTTATATATAAAAAACGTAAGCCCAACAGCAAAAATAACTTACCTCCTAAATTAAATCTTGACCCCCCCCAAAAAGCCCTTAAGCAACACTCCACCCTGATAGTCTCCAGGCACCCTGAGCAGTGCTTTCCCAGACTCACAGCAAAATGGTCTCTGTAATATTCAGCATTGAAAGGTTTTGTAACCAGGATCAATCAGGATCCTGCCCTCCCAGGCCAGGTGTGGATAGGCCAGCAAAGCAGGGAGTTGATCGTGCAGCTCTCACAGCCAAGAAGGGGAGAGATGCCAGATTTTGCCCATATCAAAATGTAAAGCAAATTTCAAGGTCCCCCCCCCCCCGCAGAAACAAAACACCTGAGATGGGTTTTAAGGGAAGGCAAAGTAATTTTGACAACTTTGTGGGTTTGCAGAGAGCTGGATAACCGCCACTCATCCTCTATTAGCCTCAGCTGTGAAATTGGCAAGAAACAGAGTAAATTGTTGGACATGAAAATGGGGCGGGGGGGGGGGGGAGGAAAATCCTGCTGAGTTTTTGACATTTTCCTGAAAAGAGTGACCCTAGAGAGGCAATCTATGGGGGGCTGGGAGTATCACCGTTTGCACCTAATCCAACGCACGTGTTTCATTGACATGCTCAACTTCCTAATTTGTATTAATTAAATATGTTACGCTGTATAATTAACGCAAGCTAATTTCTGGTACAGTGGTTTCTTTGAAATCTTCCATGCCGCTATTGTTCGCTGCGTAAAAGCGTAGGAGTAATAGATGTGCTAACCATGATATTTGAATAACTTAAGGGAAGGAAGATGTTGAAATCGCAGACAATCGGCTCTGTTGTTCTCGCCATGCTACCTTTTCCTTCCTGCAGTTTAGGGATTTGTGAGATAAAAGCTTGTTTCGTGTTAAGTAAATATGTGAAAAAGCAAGGGGGGAGAAATAGGTCAGCAAAGTGGAGTTAAGTGTGTGGCGAGGGGATTTTGAAACAGAAGCATGAGAGAAAGATTGAAGAGCTAATGCCGAGTGAGATCCATTCATTCATAATTACCGTATTTTTCGCTCTATAAGATGCACCCGACCATAAGACGCACCTAGTTTTTAGAGGAGGAAAACAAGAAAAAAAAATTCTGAGTCAAATGTTGTTGAAGAGGTTGCGCAGCTCTCCCTCTTGCTGTTCTGGCTTCAGCGATAGTTGCGCAGCCTGCATTCGCCCCATAAGACACACACACATTTCCCCTTACTTTTTAGGAGGGGGGAAAGTGTGTCTTATAGAGTGAAAAATACGGTATATTTGTATGCCACTTTTGCACAAAAAGAACCATGCTCGAAGTGGCTTGCATAAAAGAAAACAGGAAGAAGGCACCTCGAAATCGAACAGTTCAAAAACAATTCCATAATAACTTAATAGACTAACAGCACAATGTCTTACAAAGTAAAAGTAACAACCTTTCAACATTTTAAATGTAGCAAGGTTACATTGAAAACACCCAATAGCAGAAATAACAAAAGCTGTAAGAATTGTGGAGTGTTTTTGACCCTCAAAGCATTGTTGGACCTCAACTCCTATCAGCCCCAGGCTGCAAACCCAATGAACAGGGAAGATGGGAAATAGCAACATGGAGGGGTGTGTGTCATACCTTTTTGGCACATCATGTTCCCCTTGAACTACCCTCTAATCTAAATTCTCTCCCTCCCGCCCTCTGCCCTGGCATCATTGGAGATGCATTTTCAGACAGCTTTAAAAATCCCAACCCAAAAATCCTCATTTTGCCCACTCTGCAGTACCGCTTCTCATACGCTGAGATCAATCTAATTGAAATGGTCATCTGCAGGTTTGAACAATTCGCTCTGTCTTTCCCAAGTCATTAATGAATATGGTAAAAAGTGCAGGTCCTAATTTCAATCCTCGGGGCTCTTTTGTGTCCTAGAAATTTTAAATCAATTAAAATTAAATTAATGCTAAGACTAAAGCTAATCTACATTTAATGGGCACCCCATTAATAATATTATACCTTAATGATCGTCACCTTTATCATACATTAGCACAGATTTCATGAGGGCACCAAGATTCTATTTTTCTCAGGGTGGTGAATGTCTTGAAGCTTTGACACTTCTTAATTTTAAAAGCCGTTTAATAACATCTGTTAGTTGTCCTTTCCTTCCAGTGCTGCCATTAACCATCTACATAGCTTTTTGCAGTCTGATGGGACCGAAATTTGGAAACTGTAATGTGAATGAGTGGGAGCAGATGTGATCGGGAGTTAGGCTGCAATTCTAACCCCAGTTATCTGGGAGTAAGCCCCGCTGAATTAAATGGGACTTACGTCTGGGTAAGAACGATTACAGCCTTAGCTAATTCTTTTCTATCAGATGAGCATATCTTCACCCACCCAGTCCAAGTGTGGGTGCAACACCAATGGTTGTGGATTCTCATAGGATTCCACCCCATTGCCACATTCAGGCACTCCACAGGCAGCACAAAGGAATATTGCAAAAAGTGGCATAGCATGGGTTGCCAGTGCCCGGGGCCACGCAGAGGGGTGGATGGGATGGTGTGAAACGGATGGAATATGCATGCACATTAAACTGCCTAATGGCATCCAGAGGATCACAGCCACTGAGATAAAAATAGAAGAGTGGTTCTGCTGTCTGGAGAGGTTACTTCTTGGGTCGCATGGAGAAGCCATTTTCAATGGACCCCAGCAACGGAAGTGCACAGCTGTTTGGGGCAGCCCCAGGTCGTGAAATTTTGCACCCCTAACAATTTTGCCCCTGGGGCAACTGCCCCTTTGGACCCCCACGCTACGACACTGATTGTAAAGGATGGGAGATCTATGCATGCATAGTGCCATCTAATTCTATCCCTCTGCACCATTCAAGTAACACCATTCAAGAGCCAGTGTGGTGTAGTGGTTGAGAGAGGTAGACTCGTAATCTGGGGAACTGGGTTCGCTTCCCCACTCCTCCACATGCAGCTGCTTGGTGACCTTGGGCCAGTCACACTTCTCTGAAGTCTCTCAGCCCCACTCACCTCACAGAGTGTTTGTTGTGGGGGAGGAAGGGAAAGGAGAATGTTAGCTGCTTTGAGACTCCCTAGGGTAGTGATAAAGCGGGATATCAAATCCAAACTCTTCTTCTTCTTCTTCTTCTTCTTCAGACAGAGCCAAAGCCATTTGCATGGTGTGTCTCTAGGGAGAGATGGATCTGGGAGGTCCTCACACGCCAATTTTCTGCAATGGTCTCTTGGGCAGCCTTTGGGTGTTCAAGCATGTAATCAGGGCTGCCTTGAGCCAGCTTGTGTCTATATTCAGAAGGAATATAGTCCTCAGAGTGTGGAACTGGGTTGACCAAAAAACAGGTACTCTCAATGAATACTCACATGTGCACTGAACAAGAGAAGAGAGTGGGAAATCACTTGCATTTCCTTTCGCCTCTTTGGAGATATTTATAAAGCTAAACTTTGGTTTTAAATGTTGCAAGGGCCTCTTTTGGAAACACTACACACATTAGGTATGCCATGTTTATGCTTCCTTGAGTTCTTTCAACAGGTTCGCTCTATCAAACTGACACATTGATGTGCCTTTCTCATGCTTAACTCACTCCTCTTTCTTCTCTCCTTTACATGGCCCACAGTGTTCCATGCACAAAAATATTGATATGTTTTCCTTTGAAAAAGCTCGTGTCTGGCATCCCAACGTCCCATTGTTGAATTATAGATAGTTTA
This sequence comes from Podarcis muralis, assembly GCF_964188315.1. Classification (NCBI taxonomy): domain Eukaryota; kingdom Metazoa; phylum Chordata; class Lepidosauria; order Squamata; family Lacertidae; genus Podarcis; species Podarcis muralis. The sequence continues at coordinate 19,161,815 of NC_135664.1, read as the reverse complement.
TGGATTTTCCTGGCATCTCACCTCAGGCTGTGATCTTGTCTGTTCTCGCACAAAGTTAAACACCGTTGTTACTTACTATTTGACTTATTTGCCAGCTGTTGCTCAGCAGCATAACGTTGGGAAGTGGTGGGGGAGTATTTGGATAAAATATTTCTGAGGGCAACCAAGGTACAGTAGGAAAACACACTAGATGTTTTGCTTGACATTGCAATCCTATACTCAGATCTGTGCACAGTTACTGGGAACATATGATCGCAACCTCAGTCTTTCATCCTCCACCGGATCATTTGCTCTAGCTGTAAGTAGGGGTGGAAGGACCTGCCAATTTCAGTTATCACCATTTCTCATCATTCAGTCTTAAATTCAGTTCTCTACATTGCTGCAGCAATTTGGATTGATATTTTTTTTAATGTGTCCTCACAGAAATGCATCAGTGTTTTAGTGTGAATTTCTCCCAACATGGAGGGAGGGCAGTTCTGACTAATGCACACATCTAGCCCTGATATGTGTTTCTGTATGTTGTTTCCCATGGACTGCAAGAAGATAAAACCTATCCTTTCTTAAGGAAATCAGCCCCGAGTGCTCACTGGAAGGACAGATCCTGAAGGGGAGGCTCCAATACTTTGGCCACCTCATGAGAAGAGAAGACTCCCTGGAAAAGACCCTGATGTTGGAAAAGATGGAGGGCACAAGGAGAAGGGGACGACAGAGGACGAGATGGTTGGATAGTGTTCTCGAAGCTACCAGCATGAGTTTGACCAAACTGCGGGAGGCAGTGGAAGACAGAAGTACCTGGCGTGTTCTGGTCCATGGGGTTACGAAGAGTCGGACACGACTAAACAACAATGTTGTTTTCACTAATCTATTCTTTTTAATTCACACTTTCCCCTATTACAGTCATACCTCAGGTTACAAATACTTCAGGTTGTGCGATTTCAGGTAGCACACTGCACCGAACCTGGTAGTACTGGAACAAGTTGCTTTTGGGTTTCGGCACTTGCACATGTGCAGAAGCGCCGAATTGTGACCCGCACGTGCGCAGACGCAGCTCTGTGGGTTGTGGACGCTGTGGGTTGCAAACATGTTTCCTGCACGGATCACATTCGCAACCCGAGTGTCCACCATATAGGTATTTCCGTAAACATTTGCTGTTTGGAAAACTGCACCACAAAATTCAGGAAAGTGCAATTTTTGAAGGATGCATCTGTTTCAGTTCACATATTGTTCCAGAAAGTGCAAATTCAATAGGGCAATGGGAGAGAGAGGGCAATGGGTCTCCCTGAAGCCAAAGAAGACTATGAAGAGAATTATTAGTTAATGATAATTAAGAGTAATAGAAAAACTAGGAAATGCAGAAAAAGTGATAAAAAACGGAAAATCACCAGAGAAGCTGATGGAAGTCAAAAATATTGTATAAGATAAGAAATTATGTTATATGAATGTTGGAAATGATATGTTTAAAAAACCTTATATATATATAGAGAGAGAGAGAAAGAAAGGGCAATGCTTTCTGAGCCCAGTTTGGCATCTTGTAGGTTAAAAGGGGAGCCCAGCAAAGGGTGAGGGGGGCATAGTTGCTGCTTGGTTGCTCAGCACTGGCTCAACCCTTGACTTCTGATTCTTCCTCTTGGCTCACCTCTGACAGCTACCAACAGCTTAACCTTAGCCAGAACACAAAAGATCTATGTATTTATATATAATATATATATTCAAGGTTTAGAAAACAATACCTAAATTGTGTGGTTCCTTTCAGAGACAGATTTCCCCCCCTTCTTTATTCATGAATTCAGAGAGAGAGAAAGATAAAGAGAGGGAGGGAGAGAGAGGAAGGGAGGGAGGGAGGGAGGGAGGCTACTTCTATTGCCTCAGATTAATTAATTAAAAATCTGGCACTGCAAAGAATAGGATGGAAATTAGAGACACAAATAAATAGGCCACAAATAGCAATGTTTTGATCCTGTAAATCAGTGAATCACCAAAACCTTCCTTACGATTCATCCATGAAGTATTCATTCCAGAATGAGCACCTGCAATTCAGAAGCCCTTGTGAGAAGAAATATGCTAGATGAGGGTTGTTTTTTTAAGGAGTCCTTGGTTTCAGTGGGATCTGAATTCTCATCCATTTAAAATGGCAATGTCTTGGAGCTTTCCTCCTTACAGCACCGAAGAGAAAATAGAAAAATGTCTGTGAGAGAAAATGAGCCGCTCATATTATTGCATTTGCATATGAGGAAAATGTTAATACCCTATTATCTCCTCTTCCCTCTGAATCTGTGGAAATTCCATAAATCAGATTACTTTCTCTAATCTGTGTTAGCAGGAGGCTTTAAGGAAAATAGATAAAACAAGGGTCTTAAAGTACATCCTTCGTGTGGTCCTGAATTCTTAAAGCAAGTGCTCTCCAGCCAGCGATCGACTCAGTGAAAACTTGACAGAATATATATATATATATATATGCATGCTCTTAGCAATAAAATGAACGTATCAGAGATTTTTGTAATCTGCAAGCACTTCAAATCTGTACAAAGGGATTAATGTCTTTATTTTTATGGACTTCGTCGAAATCAAGGGAGCTTCTTTTAATATTCCCAAACACTCCTTCTTCCTTTCTTTTCCCCAATTATTTGCTCAACTTTGACAATCTGTGTCACAACCAGCTATAACTGCTACTTCGATGGTCTTCGAAAATGATTAAATAATACTTGTGGGGGGAAATGTAAATTGCGATTTGATAAAGGCATTGTCCTCTGTTTTCATCTCTTCTTTCAGATACAGGGAAATGGACACGTGGAGGGAAGATCAAACTCTTAAATCTACAATTTTCTTGTCATCTCTCGCACAAATGAATCTTAGAAACATATTAGTCATCTGACTCATCCGGCTTCCCTCCTTGGGAAGAGGAGGGAAGCTTTTATCAACATATTTGTCTTTCTAAAATGGAATGTTTGCCATTTTAAATGTGTTTTTTAGAAAACAGAAGTTTTGAATCGATTCATAGTTGGTGGTACTGAACTCCTCCCCGAATGCACACAATGGAATGTAAAAGTCATTTTTAAAAATTAACAGTGCAAAGCATTTCCTCCCCAATTTTATTGGCAGAAAGGGTATGTCGATTATGGCGACCTTTGTAGCTTCTATTCAGTTATGAACCTCTGGCCTGGCTCTTGTACTTTGAAATTTGACTTCTGGGCTCTGTGCTTGCATGTCAGCTGAATAGGTGGCATAACTGTGTCCTCTTCACGTTCTGTTTTATTTATTTTTTAAAATCAAACCTTATTTCCTTTAAGCATATTACTAGCAGCCTTTGCCCAGGGAAAAGCTTAATTTAGCATGCAGAACATGACCCGTTTTATCAGGCACAGTTAAATACAACGAATAATCCGTTTTTTAAAAGTGCAATTGTTCTTTTCTTACCCTCATTTCTGACTTACTCTGCCTTGAGCATAATACAATATCATAATTATTGTTAACAGCAAAGTCAGGATTTTCCAAAACACAGCTTTGGCACTTCTGAGCTTCAGACTTTTTACAATATTAATTAAGACTTTCATCTGTAACCTCCTGGGTTCAGGTCTCTTGCTCTGACTGAAACTAGGTTAGCAGTAATGAAATTTTGGTCGGTAATTTCATCTTTGAAGCATCCTGGCTTTTTAATAAAGCAGTGATTCACCAATAGTGGGTTGAGAAGGAACAGTCAGGCACATACAGCTTTATCAGTCTAACCCAGGATTCTAGTGCTCCTGGGGAAAGAATGCAAGCCCTTGGGGTATACAGAGGAACAATGTAGAAACCAGGTATTAGGGGGTGGAAGCAGGTGGCGCTGTGGTCTAACCACTGAGCCTCTTGGGCTTGCCAGTCAGAAGGTTGTAGGTTTGAATCCCCATGACGGGGTGAGCTCCCATTGCTCTGTCCCTGCTCCTGCCAACCTAGCAGTTTGAAAGCATATCAGTGGAAGTAGATAAATAGGTAGCACTGCGGCGGGAAGGTAAACAGCATTTCTGTGCGTTCTGGTTTCTGTCACTGTGTTCCGTTGCACCAGAAGCAGTTTAGTCAAGCTGGCCACATGACCTGGAAAGCTGTCTGTGGACAAATGCTGGCTCCCTCGACCTGAAAGCGAGATGAGCGCCGCAACCCCATAGTCACCTTTGATTGGACATAGGGATCTTCTGAACACAGGACAGAAGAACCCTGTTCATATTGTCCATAAATATTCTCCTCAGAATGTGTTAAAGAATAAATTAGATTGAAAACAGAGATTTTAAAAATTAATTTGCTTGGCAATATTATTTTATACTTGTGGGCAAGGTTGATAACTCGTTAATTTGCTGTTTTACATTCTATTGACTCATTTTTTTATTTTGTATTCTGTGTTGTGCACTGCTTTGGTGTTATAAAATGTGTTATAACAATACATTTTACCTTACTAAGACATGTAGGGGAGGCTGCTTGCTTTTTTATATATATAAAAAAAATATGTAATGTGCTTAGCTTTTTTTCTGTAGTTGTTGATTCCATTTCCTTTTAATTTTGAGACAGCAGAATGAACATTCTGGTATGCATGTTTAAGACAGCATTCTGCACCTCAAGCAGAAAACACAGCTTGACCTTTGCACCGGCATTCAAGACAGCCGATATAGATGCAAAATACAACGCAATGCCTCATTTAAAAAGAAAGTCTTCAATGCATGTCGGTTAAATTATGAGTGCATGGTGATCTAAGTGTCCGTGTCTGGACCTGGCTTAGTTACCCACTGGGGTGTTTTTGCATCCAGATAGGTCCAGACTTTATGACTGAGACATTGAAAACTCATCGGCAGAATGATTTTCATTCTCACAATGAGATGCTGTAATTATCACTTGGCCAAAACCAATTCTCACTGGTGAACCAATTAAGACCATGTTTAATCGACTCGCATGTGAACCTGTGCCTGGTAGAATATTTCATACAGTAAATCCCAGCCACATGGTATACTGTTGACAAGCATCATGATGTAGAGAGTCACCATATGGAAGCCTTTGGCAACAGTTGCATGGGAGCTTTGTAGCACAATCCTAGCCTACTGTACTTACAAGTCAGTCCTATTGTGTTCAGTGGAGCTTATGCCCAGGTAAGGTAAAGGGGCCCCTGTCCATTAGGTCCAGTTGTGACCAACTCTGGGGTTGCGGTGCTCATCTTGCTTTATTGGCCAAGGGAGCTGGTGTACAGCTTCCAGGTCATGTGGCCAGCATGACTAAGCCGCTTCTGGCGAACCACAGCACTGCACGGAAATGCCGTTTTCCTTCCCGCTGGAGAGGTACCTATTTATCTACTTGCACTTTGACGTGCTTTCGAACTGCTAGGTGGGCAGGAGCAGGGACTGAGCAACCGGAGCTCCCCCCGTCACGGGGATTCGAACCGCCGACCTTCTGATCGGCAAGCCCTAGGCTCTGTGGTTTAACCCACAGCATCACCCGCTTCCCTTTAGGGATGGACAGATTTGCCAATCACAGTTTCTCATTTTCCCCATTCTTAAGTTCAGTTCACCACATTTCCATTCCACCTCAGTTTGTTTTTTGTAACTAATATAAAATTTCCTCCCCAAAATTCATCCACATTCAGCATGCATTTCTCCTCAAAGGCAATTTTTAAGCATTTCCCCCCTAATATAATGTGTTTCTTTATGCTACTTTCACCAATACATTGATTTTTATGCACACTTTCCCCTAACACAGTTTTGTAGACATCATTGGATTGGAGAACTGCATCGCAACATTCAGAGGCGTGTGAATTTTAAAGCCTAGTTGCATTTTGGTGCATGAGCTGTTTGGGGCAGTTAGAATAAGGAAGGGTGGTATTGAAGGAATGGGTTTCTGTGCAGTCAGTCTGAAACAGGACCCAAAATCCACATTTTTCCTCCTCCAAGGGAGCATTTCTAAAATGCATTAGCTTGAGCTTTTGAGTCAATGTATAAACAGAAAGCCAGCTGTATAAACAAGTGCTCAAACCCTGTCCTTTATCAGTCTGTGACGGCAATGGATGACCTTGCCAGTTCCGTGGAACAGGAATGGCACGTATGGGTCTTATCTTACATCCTGACCACAAAAAGACACACAGACCTTGTCAAGTCTGACAAGAGACCCGGGAACGGTGCCAGGAGTGTTCTCAGAGTTGGTGACCTCTTGTTCCAAGATAAGAGTATAGGAACAGGAACACCCTTTTATGGTTAAGAGTACCGGAGCAGGAACATCTGTGATGTCAACCTGCGTATATAAGCTGACGTGGCTGGATTCCTGGGGAAGGGGGGAGAGGGTGCCTGGAGGATATATATACTGCATGAAATTTCTCATTTCATTGGACTTGCTGTGGACTGACCACGCAAGTGCCTTCTGCTATCTGGAGAGCAGAATAAACTCTTTCTCTGAATCAACCTTGGTGTCATTTGACTTCCTTCCTCCCTCTGGGAGCAATGCAGACCCCACCAGTCGGTAAAGTCTAATAAGGCTACAGTATGAAAGGGTGAGCCAAGCTGAATTTGCCCCCGTCCCCTATACTGTAAGTGGGTATAGGATTGCAGCCTTAATGTTTGTGTTTTCACTGCGGCGTTTGGTCTGGAATAGCAATTTGGAGACAATTACCAGCTTGCCATAAAAGGGCATGCTGTGCCACGCTTTGCATTGTCCAACTGCCGCTGTTCTCTCTGCACCCTCAAATTTGTCGGCCTCTGTCTTTCTGATAATGGAGTGACAGAATCGCAAGCATGGTATTTTCAAGGCTCTGTTGCCATGACAATAAAGGGTGGGGGAATTCTCTGCAATCTTATGAAAATATTAAGAATCAGAAGTGCAAGTGCCTCCTTAGAAATGTAGGTTATTTAAATTTCAATGGCCCAGTTAATATGTTAACGTTGCATTGCTAAAACTGTGTCCATGTGGCTTGAATCTGTGCAACGCCGGTGACCTGTGAGCAAGGTGAATTTCTTCTTAGGCCACTATTGTGATTCTCAAAAATTGCTACAGAAAGGAAGGATGGACATGACTCAGCCGGTCGAAAGAGTTTGTGTGTAAAGATCTTAGTAGTGGACACATTTCACACCCTGTAATGGAAAATTATGATGCTCTTTCAGCTTGTTTGATTTCAAGGCTTACCATACGAAAAACGACAATCTAATAGCTCCAGTTAATATCATGACCATTAAGGTAAAACACATGGGCTACGCTGCAATCCTAAACCAACTTACCTGTATGAAGTCCTATAGGTAAAAGTGTACTCAAGACCATCTGAGCAGACAGGTATGGTGTGATATTGAATTATATAGAGCATGTGCTTCTCCAGTGCTTATATTATAGAGACATCCGTATTAGCCTCATCTCCCCACTCCTCCATAAGTACCCAGGGCGCATGGCGCTGTGGTCTAAACCACTCAGCCTCTTGGGCTTGCCGATCAGAAGGTTGGCAGTTTGAATCTGCACAACGGGGCGAGCTCCTGTTGCTCTGTCCCAGCTCCTGCCAACCTAGCAGTTCAAAAGCACGCCAGTGCAAGTAGATAAATTCCCCCTGTGGCGGGAAGGTAAACGGTGTTTCAGTGAGCTCTAGTTTCCATCATGGTGTTTCGGTTGCGCCAGAAGTGGTTTAGTCATGATGGCCACATGATCTGGAAAGCTGTCTGTGGACAAATGCTGATTCCCTCGGCCTGAAGCGAGATGAGCACTGCACCCCATAGTCGCCTTTGACTGGACTTAACAGTCCAGGTGTTCTTTACCTTACCTGACTCAGGGTGCACAGGAGAATTCTATACCTCCCTCCTGCTTTCACATAACAACCCTGCTACAACATACAATGTTGCCAGGTTATTCATATCAGTGTTTAAAATCTGTTGGTTGGTGACCTACGCCACAAACTAGATTTAATGAACACTCACATAAGAGTGTTTTGTAAATTGATAGTCATAGCCTTTTATAGGCTAACCTTTTATGATCTTCCACATTCGTTTAATGCTCCTAACCCTTCTTTTAGATTTTTTAAGCTTCTTTTTAGGCTCTTATAGTCTTTTATATATACCTTCTGTTTTAATAATTTTAGCTTTCCAAAAAGGTTTTACAGATTTTTAAATGATTGAACCCCACCTTACCTATGCTGGTCTATAACCGTAATAAAGATTTGATTGATGATTGATTGAATTATAGTTATTATGCCATAATTCAACACCATAAAATCCAACCCATGCAAGAATATCTTCCAGAAAAAATATTCAGGCTCTGGCTTTGGCAAATATTCAGGGGGAGGTAGGATGGGCTGTTCAAAAGCCTCTCAATGTGCCCTGACAGCACAAACTGAACACAGAGATGGCGTCCTCTAGGGCAGGAATGGTAGGCCTGTGCCCATTCAGATGTTGAACTTCAAGTCCCATCATCGCCAGCCAGCAAGGTCCGTGAGAAGGGATGGTGGCAATTGTAGTCCAATAACTTCTGCAGGGCCACAGGTGACCCACCCCTGATCTAGAGCCCTTATGCATCACACTGGATCACAAGAGCTTAAACCCCCAAAGTCCACAAATTCTCGTGCTCTCTTCACTCTTGCACTTGCCCTCCTCTCCTTTCCACATTGTTCAGGAGGAGGCCCCAAGCCTCTTGAGAACCTTTCTGGATTAATAGCAGGAGGCAGGAGAAAGGTGTGTCTAGGTAACTCTTCTCCTTTGGACTTCCGTTAAGTTAGTTCATTTTAGGATCCAAGTCTTTTGTAAGTTCAACACCATAAGACACTCCCTTTTCTAAACAAAATAAAAAAATTCCTTCCAGTAGCACCTTAGAGACCAACTAAGTTTGTTATTGTTTGTTAAGGTCCGTATAGTTAAAGCCATGGTTTTCCCAGTAGTGATGTATGGAAGTGAGAGCTGGACCATCAAGAAGGCTGATCGCCGAAGAATTGATGCTTTTGAATTATGGTGCTGGAGGAGACCTCTTGAGAGTCCCATGGACTGCAAAAAGGTCAAACGTATCCATTCTTAAGGAAATGAGCCCTGAGTCCTCACTGGAAGGACAGATCGTGAAGTTGAGGCTCCAATACTTTGGCCACCTCATGAGAAGAGAAGACTCCCTGGAAGAGACCCTGATGTTGGGAAGGAGAAGGAGAAGGGGACGACAGAGGACAAGATGGTTGGACAGTGTTCTCGAAGCTACAAACATGAGCCTGACCAAACTGCGGGAGGCAGTGGAAGACAGGAGTGCCTGGCATGCTCTGGTCCATGGGGTCACGAAGAGTCGGACACGACTAAACGACTAAACAACAACAACAAGTTTGTTATTGGTATGAGCTTTCGTGTGCATGCACACTTCTTCAAATACACTGAAACAGAAGTCACCAGACCCTTCTATATAGTGAGAGAGTGGGGAGGTGTATTACTCAGAAGGGTGGTGGGAATGGGTGATTGGCTGATAGGTGTGGTAAACCTGTTGATGACTGTTAATGACTGCAATTGGTCTTATAGGAAAAAGCAAGGGGTGAGATGACTAAAAATAGCATTATCATGTATAATGAGATAAGAATCTAATGTCTTTGTTCAGACCAGGTCTCTCCATGGTTTTAAGTTTGGTAATAAGTTGCAATTCAGCAACTTCTCTTTCCAGTCTATTTCTGAAATTCTTTTGTAATAAGGCAGCTACTTTGAGATCTTGTGTAGAAAATCATGGGAGATTGAAGTGTTCTCCTACTGGTTTCTCTGTCTTGTGATTCCTGATATCAGATTTATGTCCATTTATCCTTTGGCGTAGGGTTTGGCCTGTTTTTAAAAACATGGAATACTTCCTCAAGTCAGGCCCTTGTACTGCAGCATCATTTTGGACATCTGATGTCTGGAGTCCCTCATAGATTTTAGATAAGGGTTGATAACTCTTGGAAGAAGAAATCTGGCTCCAGGTGATGGGAGAGACAATATCAAGACAAGTCCAGTGACGAAAATAAGGGGCAGAGTGAAATATCTCATGGTGAACCCAGTAGAGGGGGTCGAAAGCAATTTTTTCCCTTTACCTAAAATCTACTGCTTTGGAAATTCATTTGCTACTCACCACATCCAAACAAGCAAACAAACATATGAAGTAAGACGACTCTGAACCCACCCAAGCCTGTTTCCCCCCTGATATGTTGGCAACCGCAGACTACATTTGTGGCCCCAATTTTCTTTAAATGGAGTAGAAAGAGAAAGAGTCTGCCTACACAGCTCCTAATAGCCTAACCTTCCTTTATCACAGCCACTAGGCTTGCTAATGATATCTATCTAGCTGTCCATTATTTCAGTAAGGCTTTTTAATGCTCCGCTGCATTTCAAGTTCCGTCCCACTGAATAGTTGTATTTCAGTTTATTTTGCCTGAGCTACATTTGCTTGCATTTTTAAAGGATGAGCGATTCTCAATTTGTTACTTCCAGTACATATTTAAATTATGGTCCATTTAGTTCTCGTTGCACATATATATATATATATATATATATATATATATATATATATATTCAGTGCCACACAAATGGTTCTGTATCTTTTGAGAACATTCTTAATTGTTTCTTTCTCCCCGACTAATTATAATTTTAACAGAGGCACTCTGCATCATTGATCCTTCGCAAATGTCACTGCTCACCTCGCGGGCTCTGAATTAGGACGACAGACTTCTAAGATGCCCTAAATCAGTTCCTTCTTCCAGATCCAGCTCAGGGGTATTACAGGAGTCTGTGTGTCTAAGAAGATGACAAGTGCAGAAAGTTTATGTGAGCTCGTGAACTTGATTCCACCATCTCCTTGCACATCACCTTTCGGCCCTCTAAGCAGAGAGCCAGTATGCCCTGCCGCCACTTAGTCACTGTGTTAAAGTGATGAAATATACAGGTAGCTTTGGAATCACAGGTGAAGCCTCTTTCCTGCATGGAACAACTCCACAGCAGGCTAATAATAATAATAATAATTTATTTATACCTCACCCTTCTGGCTGGGTTTCCCCTGCCACTCTGGGCGGCTCCCAACAGAATATTTAAAGCACCACTAAACATCAAACATCAAAAACTTCCCTCAACAGGGCTGCCTTCAGGTGTCTTCTGAAAGTCAGATAGTTTATTTCCTTGACATCTGGTGGGAGGGTGTTCCACAGAGCAGCACTGGCGGAGGAAGAGGGGGTGGGGGGAGCGCACCACCCCTGGCACCACAATCCTGGTAGGGTGCCATCGCAGCTGCCCCCCACGCTGGGCACCACACCCCCTAGGACATGTGCCACCCCACCCCCAGGACACGTGCCAGCCATGCCCCCGCCTGCTCTCTGCCCCCAGAGAGGGCTGCCTTCAGATTTCTTCCAAAAGCCAGATAGTTGTTTGTTTCCTTGACATCTGATGGGAGGACGTTCCACAGGGTGGGTGCCACTACCGAGAAGGCCCTCTGCCTGGTTCCCTGTAACCTCACTTCTCGCAGTGAGGGAACTGCCAGAAGGCCCTCAGAGCTGGACCTCAATGTCCGGGCTGAATGATGGAGGTGGAGACAATGCAGCTTCATGACCTTGTGGAAGATTAATTTTAGATGATGATTAATTTTAGATGACGACGACGACGACGATTTAAAGGTATTAGAAGCTTGCTCTGGAAGTCCTTACTCAATTCCCTTATCGCTTTTCACCTGAAGCTTGGGGTAATTGTTCAATCACTATACTTGGGACATTAAAGTTGATGGTTTATATCCAAGACAGAGGCACACAACTTCACACAAGCCCATAAAGAAGCTGCAAAAGCGACATTTATTACCTCCCAAAATAGGACAGTGATGGTGATAACTTAAAAAAGAGGCCTGCTGGATTAGCTCGATGGCCCATCTAGTCCAACTTTCTGTTCTCACAATGGCCTATGGGAAACCAGTGAGACGGATTTGAGTTAAAGCCAACAAGGCTGGTAGCCAACATTGCTTCCTGTGGGAGAACATTCCATAGACTAACTGTGGGATTCATGAAAAAGTACTCCCTCCCCTGTCCTCAGTCTTGCAATATTCAGCTTCATTGGATGTTCACGAATTCTAGTGTTATGAGAGAAGGAGAAGAACTTTTCTCTACCCACTTCCACCAGTCAGACCCGAGATCCAAATACGAAAACTGGGGCACAAGACTGTGAGAACAGTCTTGGCCTACTGTGGGAACAGTGAACGCTTTCTGTTCTTATGCCTTAATACTGGTTTTTAATTTTAATTTTAAGAGTTTGAGGACCCCCGCTGACAGTTGCAGCTTGGCACCAGCATACAGGTAGCTTCTCTCTCTTATTTATTGTTCAAATTCACTCAGACCCCCATTGAAGTTCCTGAACGAAAAAGAATATTGTAGTCTCTAACTGACGACTTCATTTTCTGCTTTAGAATATTTCATCTGTCTGGAGCCAAAGGCACCTCATAAGTGCGTGTAATTTCAACTGTTTTCAACCTCAGCGCTCAAAAAATCTTCCTTTTTGTCAGGCCCATAACCAAATCTCAAAGACAGCCTCTTTTTGATTTAATATTGTATCAGAAGTCCTTCCACTTATGTGGCGCAAGTATTCCTAAATGGGCCTATCTGAAAAGCACATTTTGACAATAGATTGATCCCAATTGCATTTTAAATTGTCGGGTTAGGTGATGTAGGCTTAAAAATTATAAAGACTCTCATTGCATGCTCACCAAATAGAGTTCAGTGCTTCAGGCATTTTAGCTTGTCTGCAAATGGTATCTGTTTGCTGAATGCTTTTCATAATAGAATGCTGAGTCGTGGTAACACAAAAGAAAGGGAAACATATGGAGAACAATAAAAAAAAAGTTCATAATAAGATCAAAGCATTTTTTTGCAAAAAGCTTCCACCTCACAGAAGGGAAATATTATGTAAAGCCTGACCTCTTTTTCATTCCGTGCATATTTTGTTTCGTTTCGTGTGGCAGTTTATTAGCAGCTTTTTAATTTTTAGACAATTTGCTGGGAAACTTTTGAAACAATTACCATGCCATCAAATCGAAGTGTGCTGTTATCTCTTTTCTCTCTTTCCTCGTGTTTAATTTCTTTTCTTGGCTGGACAAATTATCCGCTGGTCCCCTGAAGCCAACTATAATAATTTTCACTGACTGTCGTAATGGGGCCAAAACTGATTAAATGGAGGCTACCCTCTTTCTCAACTCAGCCAAAAAGCTGCCTTTCAGAGGCCTCCCCCCCACCCCCACCTTTCAGTAAATGAGAATTTTGTGATCTGAGCTTTGTCTTCCTGTCAAAAGCTATACGGGCAGAATAATTATCTTCAGAGCTGCTAATGGATGCTTGGGTCAAGACACCGACTTGAAACAGCTACAGCGGAAAGTGTGTCTGAGGAGAAAGAATCTTTGTATCTATTTAATCTTGTTTGGAAGGTTAGCTGCTTAGTATGATAAAGGATTGCAGTGTGTACAAAGCAGATATGTTAAGGACCAAGACCTTCTGCATAAATGGGGCTTCTGAGAAAGGGAAAAAATGGGAAAAGATGCAGTGCAACCCTACACAGGTCTATCAAGAAATAAATCCCATTGGGGATTGCAGCCTTCAGCTCATTGTGTGTTAGGAAGACATTTTGGTGCCTAGTTCTTTATTTGTTTTAGGTTGAATCAATATAGTTCAGCGGGTCTACCCCAAATGAGATGAAGTCTGGATCCAACCTTTTATGTATTTATTTCTGATTTACATATTATTTCCGATCACATATCGGGAGCTCAGAGCTATAATGAGAGCTGTTGCTTCAGCAAGGAGAGACTGAGCAGTTCCATCCCTTCCTGTCTCTCAGCCAGGCCCTGATCCACATAAGTGTTGACATTTCCATTCCACCTTAAGGAGCAGATGTGTGGAATTGTTGCATGTCACATGTCTGTTTACATTCCAGCACAGCTTGCTGGGAACTTCCGTTGTGTATAGCTTTTGTTTTTCCTGTTCTCTCTGAGACGACGAGAGAGAGACAACATGTTCCTTTGTCCTGATTTATGATTAATAAACCTGTAGTTGTAGTATGCTTCCACAAGCCTCACGCCTATTCTGTGTGTGCAGTTCGATCTGCTGATAGTGTGCCCTGGCTTTGAAGCCCAGGTCGCTGATTTACGTTGGAGCAGAGATGATGGTCCTCACAGCGGGATGGCTGGAAGCGAATGGCCCAGCCTGGGCTAGCCAGCTGGCCTCCCGGCCCTCTGCATGTCAACAATAAGTGTTTCCAGAAACTCCCCACCCCCAGCCCGTCCATGAGTAGCCTCACTAACAGCTAGGCAGGCACTTCAATGGTGGCTCTGAAGTTCCTACCTGGGTCACCATCTCCTCTAGTCCTATGGCTTTGGAGGAGATGAGTGGTGGTGATCGCAGAGCTGTGTGGGAAACCAGGTCACTGGTATGGGGACCTCTAGTCCTGGGGAAGAAATGTCCAGATTTGATCCTCGTGATCATTGGCCGATGGAGAGCTGCCAGTTTCCCTCACAGGCATCTGGTTGGCCACTGTGAAAACAGGATGCTCACTAGATGGGCCATTGGCCTGATTCAGCAGGCTCTTACATTTTGTTGTTGTTGTTGTTGTTGTTGTTGTTGTGAATACAGCTCCCCTTGTCCCCACGTACAAAAACTTGACAAGTGTTTTTGGTACAGTTCTGAAAATTCCTCGGGGTGAAATCACTTTATTGCTGAACTTCCCACTCCTCTCAATATTATAATAATAATATAATAATAATTTATTATTTGTACCCCGCCCATCTGGCTGGGTTTCCCCAGCCACTCTGGGCAACTTCCAAAAAAGATTAAAAATACTTTAAAATGTCACACATTAAAAACTTCCCTGAACAGGACTGCCTTCAGATGTCTTCTAAATGTCAGGCAGTTGTTTATCTCTTTGACATTCAAATGGAGGGCGTTCCACAGGGCGGGCGCCACTACCGAGAAGGCCCTCTGCCTGGTTCCCTGTAGCTTTGCTTCTTGCAATGAGGGAACTGCCAGAAGGCCCTCAGTGCTGGACCTCAGTGTCCGGGCAGAACGATGGAGGTGGAGACGCTCCTTCAGGTATATTGAAGATATATTCTGGGATGGATATGCATCTCCTTGTCCCCACATACAAAAACTTGGCGTGTTTTTGGTATAGTTCTGAAAATTCCTTGGGATGAAATCACTTTCCACTCCTCTCAATATTCTGGGATGGATCTGCATTGTTTTTAGTGATGCAGAATATTTTGAATCAAGTCTCTGGCAGCATCCCTTGAAAATCCTAAGTTCATGCTTCACCGGAAGAGAAATCTCCCCACCCCTCGATTCACTTTGGTTGCGGGTGGTGGGGCATTCATATAAACAACGACTGAAGACACCTCTGCTGTTAAGTCACAGGGTCCTGGCAGAGAAGCAATTTTTTTGAAAGCAATATGCGTGCTTCTGAAGCTTAGCTGGTGTGGGATCAAACTTTGCAGGATGTGTGTGGGCGTTCTTCTGGGAACATGTCTTGCTTCAGGGTGTATAGTATATACTCCCTCTATTCACTGTCAAACCACTGCTGGCCATATCTCAAGAATGCTGACGGATGAATACAAGTCAGCATCCATAACGCTCAGTGTTATTTTACTTCTTTTTAAAGTAGTACGTGCGATTTCTGCTCCTGCTGGGCTCAGGGTGTCACTTGAGTTTAGACACATATTAAATATGGGTGTTTGTTTTTTTAAAAAACAACAACTCCGTGATGCAGAAAGACATTTTGTACTACCAGCTTGCAAAAAGCTTTCCTGGCTCCCTATGTAGCAGAAGTAGGCAACATAATCCATTATTTTATTTCTACCACCAGGGTGAGAGTGGAGGAGTCACACATGAGCTAAGGAAAGGCGAATATGCCTAAATAAATATGGCAGGTGAAGCCTCTCAAAAGCAAAGAGAGAAAGAGAGAGAGGCTTAGAATTTGGTGGTGTTGATTTTTTTTTAAAAGGACAGACCATATGGCCTGTTTGTAGAGACGTACAAGGTCTCGCTGTGTTTTGCTTACAGCAAATAGTAACTGTTGTGTTTTGTGCAATGCCAGATGTCTAGTTAATCAGATAGCCTAATTTTTCTTAATAGGGCCAGACTAAAAATGGACAAATTCATGAAATATGACATCCTTTACAGAATAAGCAACCTAGGCCTTCCTCTTGTGCCAGCTAAATATATTGTATTTCATGCAAACACACACAATTGACTACCTCATATTCTTTACCTGTGCAAAAAAGTCAAGGTGGCATAGCAGTTAGTGTGTCAGACTAGGACTTTGGAGAACAGGGCTCAAATCTCCAGCTGGCCATGAAGCTCATTGGGTGACCATTGGCAGGGCATTAAATCTCAGCCTAATCTACCTCACATAAATTTGAAAGTGTTACTTGAAGCTTACCTTCAGTCCTGCTTCTGGATTTTCAGCAAAGGAACAACCATGTATGTTCCCAGTTTAGCTCCCCAATGTTCCTCTAAAGCCGCTACTTACCTGCTGCACACCTGATGTCATGTACGCCCAGTTTGGTCCGTGGTCCACAGGTTCCCCACCCCTTGTGTATCCAGACTGTACACTCATTGACCTTTGCATGCCAAGAATTGTATGAGGGAGTAATATTTATTTATTTATTTATTTATTTATTTATGCCTGCCCCGCCCATCTGGCTGGGTTTCCCCAGCCATTCTGGGCGGCTTCCAAGCAAAATATTAAAATACAATAATTCATCAAATATTAAAAGCTTCCCTAAACAGGACTGCCTTCAGATGTCTTCCAAAAGTCAGAGAGTTGTTTATTTCTTTGACATCTGGTGGGAGGGTGTTCCACAGGGCAGGCACCACCACCGAGAAGGCCCTCTGCCTGATTCCCTGTCACTTGGTTTCTCGCAGCGAGAGAACCCCCAGAAGGCCCTCGGCGCTGGACCTCAGTGTCTGGGCTGAATGATGGGGGCAGATAAGCTCCTTCAGGTAATACGGATACACAAATGTACTGAGTGTACACTTGTTGAATGTAATGTAAGCAAAAATCTACACATGCGGAAACTGGGTCCAATATTTGGGGCTGTAAACCTGAAGAAAACAAAATGTACCTTACTAAAAACTAGGGTTGTCATACGTCTGGAATTTCCCAGACATACATGGAATACTGCAGTCGAAAGCAGCATCCAGACGGAGATCGGTTAAATGTCCTGGAAAATCTGGACGTATGGCAACCCATGTCGGCAGTGTCATTTTTGCCAATTTCCCTCAGAAATAGCAACAAAAGAGGGTCCAAATTCATTGTTATTTTGTAAAACAATAAAATAAAAAAGCTCAAGAACTTTGGCAAAAAGAAAAAAGAAACATTTCAGGATAAACTTCCTGCGATTTACAATAGCCTAGCCCATAAATCAAAAATCTCCAGCAGCATTGGGACATTACACACACACACACACACACACACACACACACACACACACACATGACATGACAAAGATTAAGTTCTGTTTCTAAAAAAATATAAAATAACAATCCTGTATTTTTCTTTATAATATAAATTAAATGTACTTGTGATGTGTGGCCTCCAGCAGTTTTTTTTAAAGAGATAGAATAATATGTAGATGCATACATGCATATAGTGGTGCTGTCATTTGTACACAGTATGATGCTTGAATGAAAAATGCAAGTTATACAGCTGTGGATGCTCAATTTGTAGCCTGCCTCCAAGCAAATAAATCTCGTAAGCAACACCTTTCCATAACCCAGGCCGGAATCAGATAGAAATAAAGAATCTACTGGTGCTGTCTGAGGCACACTCTTTTTACTAGTCATTTTAAAGATTCCGTTTTTTTAAAAAAAAATTTTTTTATTAATTTTCCAATAAAAAATTATACAAAACAAAACATCCAATTTATCACCAACATCCTCTTTATGGACTTCCATTAGCATGTCTGATAATTCTCCGCTTTGCTCACTTCTTCCACATTTCTCAATTTAATATTGCACTACATTAATATCTTATTTTACCTTATTTTTTAAACAATATTTCTACTATACATTCTCACAGAACTTCCTGAAAACTTACAAACGTTATCTGATCATCACATATACTTTTCATATAATCTGTAAATTTGTTGTAGTCTTCAGTGAATTTCTGGTCTCGTCGGTTCCGGATCCTCCCTGTTAATTTATCAAGCTCTGCATAGTCCATTAATTTCATTCTCCATTCTTCAATCGTAGGCAATTCTTCTTGTTTCCATTTTTGGGCCAACAAGATTCTTGCTGCTCTTAAAGATTCCAGTTACTATTGGGAAAACATGTAGCTTAGCAGCACAGCCTGCACCTTGCAAGCAGAAAGTTCAATCCCAAGTGTCTCTTGGCAGGAAAGGCTGATCTGGTGCAAATGGGAGCTGAACAGGAAGAGCAAACAGTTTGTCATGCACTGTGGACTTTGGAGGGGTTTTTATTGAGAACTTTTGCAGGTGTTGTAGGAGGTTCTGGTGTGCATATTGGATGCCTGCAAGTTTTAAATTCCCAACGCCTACCTTAGAATCACGAAAACCTTAAGTAGGAATACGCCAGGCGGAAACAGTGTCCGGGCAATACCTTTTTCATTTTTTGAAACATGGCGACCCTACCTTAAAGGAACAAAGATTCGAAATGGGACTCTCAAGGTGGCATCCATCTTCTGAAAATTACATTGCAAGAAAATAAATTCCAGGTTCAATTCTAAGCAATGATTAGCTCCTCTTTTCGGAGACCTTAAAAGGTAAAGGACCCCTGATAGTTAAGTCCAGTCACAGACAACTCTGGGGTTGCGGTGCTCATCTCGCTTTACAGGCCAAGTGAGCCGACATTTGTCCGCTTCTGCAGACAGTATTTCCGGGTCATGTGGCCAGCAAAGCAGAGCAGTGCATGGAAGCGCCATTTACCTTCCTGCCGGAGTGGTACCTATTTATCTACTTGCACTTTTTTGTGTGTGCTTTTGGCAGGAGCTGGGACCGAACAATGGGAGTTCACCCCATCGCAGGGATTCAAACCACCGACCTTCTGATCAGCAAGCCCAAGAGGCTCAGTGGTTTAGACCACAGCATCACCCGCGTCCCCTCTGAGACCTTACTACTGCTAAAAAAAAAGATGATTAAAATATATTTACAGGAGTGGGGAAGTGGCTACTGTTCCTTTGCTGATGGTGTGCATTTCTCAAGGAGATGATGCAAAAATATTTGACATGTTGGCAAACCTACCCCCTTTCATGAATACCACCCATATTGTGTTCCGAGCTAGGCTGGACATTACAATGTGTGTGTGTTTTTGTTTTTTTAATTGTCAAATAATTCTGTGTACATTGTGGCAGCCTTCGGCTATGTGCAATAAAACTGACTGAGACTGAGACAATGTAAGGCAATATGGCTGAGCAATTTGAAATTACATATTTCAAATGCAGAACAGAAATGTCACCTTGATTTTGTAAAGCTCCCCTCTCCACTTAACAAAGCAGGGAATGTTTGAGTGGTTAGATTTGCACCTGCAGTAATGCTATATCTTACAATTTCTTGAAAGTTTTTGAAAGCCTATGAGAGACGCTTTCATTTTCCTGCCCCATTCTTAGGACACTTCAAAATTGTGTTAGAACTTTGGTGGGTTTGGGGCTTGTCTTGTCATTGCATGTTGGCGCAAAGATCTGGAAAAGCCACACAAGAGGAGGTACTTTAGGACATCTTCCCCGGGTTTTAATTGAAGCTTGGGCACCCAGGAAGACTGATAACTTTTGGGCTGGATCTACACAGAAGGAAAAAAACGCTATAAACTAGTCCTAAATTAAATCGTTATAACAGGAAAAAACACACTATGTAAAATCTCATGGAAAGGTTTTGTGTTCTACAGTGCCATCTGGTGTAGCTTGTTTATAATGCATTCAAAACGCTGTTTCTTTAATAATGTTGTTGAGTCCTAGAATGCATTTTTTTAACTCGTTGATTGATAGAGAATGGATGAGGGAAATGCAAAAGAAACTTTCAACACAGTCCTAATCTGCATACTTATCTAAACATTGTGTGTGTGTGTGTGTGTGTTATTATATATATATGGGTCCAAATGCAGAGAACATTTAATATTTTCTTAGAAGGAGTAGGAAATAAATATGATAATTTAAACTCACTTTTCGTGTGCAGGAATGATCCAGAAAATTCTTTATTTCCTACACCCTTATAATATTTTTACAGCAGAGCATGCAAAAACATGCATAACAAATGCATTGCATGGTGCAATCCTTCCTGTTTCCTGCCCTTATATTTTCTCACAACAGCTTTCTTTCGACACCTGCAACCCCAACGGCACTTAAATAATGTGTGTGAAACTACAAGAAATTCCAAGTTCTGACAATGTTAAAGGGAGAATTGATTAATCTTTATGATTCCCATATAATATGCATAAAGTTATACAAGCGGAACACAGTACATGACTTTGCATAAAGTTAGCAGTAAATTTAACTTCCTCTTTTTCTTTCCTTTTTTAAACTTTTGAAGTAATATCTCGCCCTTTTTTTCATCCTCCTGAAACGTTGCCAAAGAAATCCAAGGAACTTAACCGCTGCTGGGACATTTACCATACAGAGATGCAGCTCTCATCTGGGAATGCAGAGCTGACAGGAATGGAGCAGCAGAGAGAGTTGGTCTTTGAAATATACTGAGAGGGAAGAATTGGATTTGCAATCAGTCACACAACCAGTTAAATCAATTACAGCAGCACCAATAATACGTAGTCTGTGCTATCTTTTTGAACTCTCATTAGGAAATTTTAATTGTACTTCCAAATGCCCTGTTTTGATTCATCACCATGGAAGATTCCTAAGAGGCATTTTCTCCAATCCTTGCAATGAAACAAATTCTGCCATAGATGCATCTTGCACCTGTTGTTGTTGTTGTTATGTGTTATATGTGAGTAATGCCATGTTGCATTCGATTCCTGATTGCAGTGACTCAATGGCGCACTTTGAAACAAGGCATTATGAAAGCTTATACTACAATAACATCTTGCTTCTCTGCCAGTTTTTTTATACCAATATAATCTTTCTTAGGGAAGTCAATAAGGAACACACACACACACACACACACACACACACACACACACACAGTACAGTGGTACCTTGGTTCTCAAACGCCTTGGTTCTCAAATGCCGAAAACCTGAAAGTAAGTGTTCCGGTTTTTGAACATATTTTTGGAAGCCAAATGTATGATGCGGCTGTCAGCTATTGTTTCTGGGGCACCTGCACCAATCAGAAGCTGCACCTTGGTTTCCAAACATTTCAGAAGTCAAATGGACTTCCGGAACGGATTAAGTTTGGCGCTTTTGTTTTTGCTATTTATTTGGCGTTTTCGTTTTTGAGACTTTTTGGTTAATTTGTTTTTGTGACTGTGTGGAACCCAGTTCAGAATGATTGCATGACTGTGGACATGGATAAAAGCCCCCCATCCAAACGATGACTATTATCAGTGCAGGAAAGAAAAAATAATACAGTGGTACCTCAGGTTACATACGCTTCAGGTTACATACGCTTCAGGTTACAGACTCCGCTAACCCAGAAATAGTACCTCGGGTTAAGAACTTTGCTTCAGGATGAGAACAGAAATCGTGCTCCGGCAGTGCGGCAGTAGCAGGAGGCCCCATTAGCTAAAGTGGTGATTGAGGTTAAGAACAGTTTCAGGTTAAGTACGGACCTCTGGAACAAATTAAGTACTTAACTTGAGGTACCACTGTAATTTTAATTTTTATCATATACAATACTGTCTTATTTATTTCATAGTACAGTACATTGATTATTGGGACGCGAGTGGTGCTGTGGGTTAAACCACAGAGCCTAGGACTTGCCGATCAGAAGGTTGGCAGTTCGAATCCCTGCAACGGGGTGAGTTCCCGTTGCTCGCTCCCTGCTCCTGCCAACCTAGCAGTGCGAAAGCACATCAAAGTGCAAGTAGATAAATAGGTACCACTCTGGCGGGAAGGTAAATGGCGTTTCCGTGCGCTGCTCTGGTTCGCCAGAAGCGGCTTACTCATGCTGGCCACATGACCCGGAAGCTGTACGCCGGCTCCCTCAGCCAGTAAAGCGAGATGAGCACCGCAACCCTAGAGTCAGTCATGACTGGACCTAATGGTCAGGGGTCCCTTTACCTTTTTACATTGATTATTGCTTTCATTTTATAGATCAGTGGTCTCGTTAGATAGTAAAATTCATGTTAAACTGCTGTTTTTAAAAATCTGAACAGATTAATCCGTTTTGCATTACTTTCTATGGGAAAGCGAGCCTTGGTTTTGGAACGCTTTGATTTTGGAACAGACTTCTGGAACGGATTAAATTTGAGAACCAAGGTACCACTGTACTCACAGTGTAAGTTTTGGCTGCTCACAGTTCTCAGTTTATTGTGGGACAAGCCTGTTCTACTCCGAAAAACTCACTAATTATGAGGTGTTTTGAGTTAACGTCCCATTTTGGAGCCCACGTAGCACTTGTTGATGTGTATGCTCAGAACAGATTTCTTCCTTTGACCATTCACTCAACTTCACAGAAACCACATTTCGTTCTTTTTTTTAAAATGACCTGGCTCCTCCCCTTGCCACAGACCCCCCCCCCCCCAAAGTCACGTAGGCCTGAATGGTAGGACAGCTCTTACTGTCAGAAAGTTATTCCTGATGTTTAGTCAGAATCTTCTTTTTTTGCAACTTCTACCTTGAACCCATTGGTTCCTCCAGAGCAGAAGAAGAAAAGGAGTTTGGATTTGATATCCCGCTTTACCACTACCCGAAGGAGTCTCAAAGCGGCTAACATTCTCCTTTCCCTTCCTCCCCCACAACAAACACTCTGTGAAGTGAGTGGGGCTGAGAGACTTCAGAGAAGTGTGACTAGCCCAGTGGCGTAGCGTGGGTTGTCAGCACCCGGGGCAAGGCAAGTAATTTGCGCCCCCTAACCCGTGGATTTGCGCCCCCTAACCTGTGGATTTGCCCTAACCCCAGATGTTGCGCCCGGTGCGGCCGGCCCCCCCTGCACCCCCCACACTACGCCACTGGACTAGCCCAAGGTCACCCAGCAGCCGCAGGTGGAGGAGCGGAGACGTGAACCCGGTTCACCAGATTACGGGTCTATCACTCTTAACCACTACACCACACTGGCAGGAGAAAACAAGCTTGCTCCATCTTCCATGTGACAGCCCTTCGAATATTTGAATATGGCTATCGTATTTCCTCTCAGTCTACTCTTTTCCAGGCTAAACATCTCCAGCTCCTTCAACTGTTTCTCATAAAGCTTGGTTTCTAGATCATCATTGCTGCCTTCCTCTGCGCACGTTCCAGCTTGTCAACATCCTTCTTAAATTGTGCTTCCCACAATTACTATAGATCTTACTACGGATCTCCATATGATGCTATAAAGATGATCACCCATACCTGTGTAACAGAAGAACCACACTGCAAAGTCGTGCCTTCCATTTCATTGCCATAGGCCAAAATTCCAAAACTTTATTTCTTTCTCTGATTTAAAATTGTGATGCCCAGAACTGGCATGTGTCTGTGTTGGGGAAAATGGATGGCCTTTATAAAAGGAAATGAAGCAAACAAAGATATTTGGGAAGTGAATAAGGGGCTTATGTAGGAGTTCGATATGCTTACAGTATTGTGTAGACACAGCGGTATGTTAGCTAAATTGAGCCATTCTGTAAGTACAAGTCCCAATCAACCCAATATGCTTTGTATGGCATAAACATGCAAAATGGGCATATCTGTAAACTTCTGGGATATGGCACACCCAGTTCCAAAAGAATCTCAGAGAAGAGTAGAAATCATTGCTCTGTGTTTAGATGGATGTGTTTGGGGCTACCTTTGAAGGTGACCCAGAAACTACAACTAATCCAGAATGCAGAAGCTGGGAGCGGCCACAGAGACCATATAACACTGGTCCAGAAAGACCTACAATGGCTCCCAGTAAGTTTCCAAGCACAATTCAAAGTGTTGGTGCTGACCTTTAAAGCCCTAAACGGCTTCAGCCCAGTATATCTGAAGGAGCGTCTCCACCCCCATTGTTCTACCCAGACACTGATATCCAGCTCCGAGGACCTTCTGGTGGTTCCTTCCCTGCAAGAATTGAGGTTATAGGGAACCAGGCAGAGGGCCTTCTCGCTAGTGACACCTGTTAGGATATTTCTTTTCCTCCTTAAAAGGGAACAGGCTGTTGTGTGTGACAAGCCTGCGTACTTCCTGCTCACAGGGAGTTTCTGTGCCTTTGTTTCCCTGGCAGAATGCCAACAGCACCCGCCCTGTGGAACGCCCTCCCATCAGATGTTAAGGAAATAAACAACTGTCTGACTTTTAGAAGACATCTGAAAGCAGCCCTGTTTAGGGAAGTTTTGAATGTTTGATCTTTTATCGTGTTTTTAGTATTCAGTTGGGATCTGCCCAGAGTGGCTGGGGAAACCCAGCCAGATGGGTGGGGTATAAATAATAAATTATTATTATTATTATTAGCACAGCATACCTAAATTTGATTAATATTCAAATCAGTCTTAAATTATAGATGCCGTTAATATACAGTGGTACCTCGGATTAAGAACTTAATTCGTTCTGGAGGTCTGTTCTTAACCTGAAACTGTTCTTAACCTGAGGTACCACTTTAGCTAATGGGGCCTCCTGCTACCGCCGCACCGCGGGAGCACAATTTCTGTTCTCATCCTGAAGCAAAGTTCTTAACCTGAGGTACTATTTCTGGGTTAGCGGAGTCTGTAACCTGAAGCGTATGTAACCCGCATGCTCAATACAGAGCTAACTCATCTCCTCCATTCGGAAGACGTGAAGACCATCTATACAGCCATTGTATCAGCTAATACCGGGGAAAAGGCCATGGACTCGTTCAACGAGTTATTAGCAAGACTAAAGACCTTTCTAACAACTGAGATACTTAATTCTGTTACAAAGCGGGCAAAGGATCAAGAGAGATGGTTTGATTTGGAGTGCAGACAAGCAAGGAAACGTCTGAGATCAACCTACCGGAACTACAGAAACACCGGAGCACCCTTGCTATTTATGGCTTACATCGATTTAAGACGAAACTATAAACAGCTATTAAAGGTAAAAAAACAAAAAGCTGAGAGATTGGCCTGGTGTAACTTAGTGAAGGCCTCAAATGAGAAAGACTCAACCTCCTTCTGGCGTACCATTAGGGGGCTCCTGGGCCAAGAGCGGATTGGTCCCACATGTACTGTAGAACCCCAGAAGTGGATGAAATATTTCCAAAACCTCTTCTATGACGACAAAGCTCAGCACAATGATCCAAGTGCCTACTCCAAGAATTTACCATATTGGCCTCCTGTCTCCATAGAGGAGGTGGGGAAACTAATTGCCCAACTGAAAAACAACAAAGCCCCGGGGATAGACCACATTCCAGCAGAGCTCATGAAGAACAATATCAGTTGGTGGGCTCCTATAATGGCGTCAATATTCACATACATCGATTCAACAGGCATAATCCCTGGCTGCTGGACAGAGGCAGTAATCATTCCAATCTATAAAAAGGGTCCTATGGCAGATCCAGCGAGCTATAGACCCGTTAGCCTCCTTACTATCCCCAGCAAATTGTATGCCAAACACCTCCACATCAAACTAATTGATTGGATGGAAACTGAGGCAGTTCTGGCAGAGGAGCAAGCCGGCTTCAGACAGGGCAGAACAACAATAGACCATTGTTTCGTATTAGCACACCTCATTGACAAATACGCCAATAAAACACATGGGATTCTATACGCAGCATTTATTGACCTGAAGGCAGCCTTTGACTCGATCTCACGAGTCAAACTTTGGGCTAAACTCAATGCTACCAGCATTGACAAAAGATTACTATTCTTGATAAAAAGCCTATATAAAGACTCCAAGTTATACGTAAGAACCTCAGTAAATGGGCAACTAACTGGCCCTGTACCAGCCACCAAAGGAGTCAAGCAGGGCTGTATTTTAGCCCCGGCCCTATTCAACTTATATATAAATGACATGGTCATATACCTAACATCCCCGGAGTTTCATGCCCCCAAACTGGCCGAAAAACCAATTTCAGTACTCCTCTATGCGGACGATGCGGTTCTCTTATCACGAACTAAAGTAGGCCTCAAAAGGCTACTAAGAGAATTCTCAGCCTACTGCAGGAGAGATCAATTGGTGGTTAATCACCAAAAAACTAAAGTCATGGTCTTCGCTAGGAGACACAGACAGCACAGATGGGAGATGGACAATCAGCCAATAGAACAGGTCAAAATTTTCAAATACCTTGGAGTAGTTTTCCAGTCAACAGGGGCCTGGGAGGCCCATCATAAATATGCTAGGGAAAAAGCTTCTCAAAGCGCCAAAATACTGTCTCGCTTTTACTTTACGAAAGGGGGCAGACATATCCCTGCAGCTCTGGAGGTCTTTCAAGCAAAACCCTTGGCGCAATTACTCTACGGGGCCCAAATCTGGACGGGAAATCATTGCCGCACACTTGAAACGGTCCAGTCTAAATTCTTAAGACAGATTCTAGCCGTTCCACCATGCGCACCAAATGCGGCCCTACGGCTGGAGACTGGCCTCCTCTCCGTCGAAACCCGAACCTGGTTAAGAACATTTAACTATTGGCTGCGCTTAAATTTAAACCCATCCGGACTACTACCTTTAGTAGCACGAGATGCTCATAGAAGTCGGTGGTCCAAAGTAGTGCATCAAAAGCTACTTATATGTGGCCTCCAAGCACAGCATCTCCTGAAAATGGGTCTCCCTAAGGCAAAAACTATTATTGACCAGCGAATGAAGGATATTGAGCAGCAGAATAACCTGGCCTATATTAAGAAATTTAGTGCTTGGTACGCTTATCTGCCCCCCTCCCACTTTGATTTTCGGGCACCTTATTTGTCTACCTTAACCATTCCAAAACTCAGGCGGGCCTTTACACTGGCCAGACTAAATATGTTACCCTCAGCTGTTCTTGAAGGTAGATATCAAAAAATTTCATTCGAGAACCGGCTCTGCCCCTGTGGAGCTGGCTACGTAGAGACTGTGTCACACGTTCTCTTGTCTTGCTCCCTATATAAAGATCTCAGGGATGAGACCATCACCCCGCTCCTATCTGCCATCCCGGATTCCTTTCCTAGGATCTTATTATTATTATCATTATGTTTTACTACTATTATTTTATCACCTCTGCCAAGTTTTAAGTATTGAGATTATTGATCCACTATCTGACTATTGATTCAAAATTCTAAAATGTATTTTATATAATTGACTTTTTATTTCTATTCCTTGTGTGTCGTATTGTTGTTTTGTTGCTATGGCCGTTGGCTGACGCAAATAAAGATTCATTACAAATACCCCATGGCGTCTGTAACCCGAGGTACCACTGTATTATGGAGTACAGGAATCAGGAAGGCAAGGGAGCCATCACCTTTCCTGTGTTTCAGATCTCAAGTCATTATTCTCTGGAAGCATCTATTTCCCCTGTTGGGTTGGAGATCTCTGGGTTTTAAAACGCATTCCCCAGTGGTGCACTTCACTGAAGATTATTTTCAGTCTGCATATATGCTATTGCTTACATTGTCACAAAGTAGTAGAGTTGCGATATTAAGACTAAAGAGCGAGTCAAGTAAAATAATGCCAAGAGATAGAAAATAAAATGCATGGAAAAAGAGGGCTTGTCAAAGATGATATAGGGTCTAAGTCAACAGCCCAGAGAAAAGAATGGGAGGCACTTTTATGCTGAAGAACCTTAAGGGAGGAATCAATCAAGGTCGCTTGGATGCTAGAGGACAATGCAGCAGATCTGATAATAGGGATGACTGAGGAATGTGCCAAATGGTGAGAATGCTCTTTCTAATCGACCAGCACTTAAGAGCGTAGGAGCAGCTCTTATTGCTGATACTAGTATTACTAAACCTGGTTTTGAATTGTAGAAGCATCAGGTTATTAAAAAAAATTACAAAGCCTTCTGGAATGGGCGATGTCACTCTACTTCAGAACAGGAGAATAGTCTTATAGATATGAATCAGTGTCCAAAACCAACATTGCAAAACAAGTGCTGGGTGCCCGGAATGCAATCATAACTTGTTCACTATTCAAAAAGGTAATAGGTTAGAAAGAAAGTAGCTATAGATGCATCTTGAGGCCACGTAGCAAAGTTTAAATCTGGCCTCTCATCCAGAGCGATGAATTCCTCATTCTGTTCCTATAGGGCTGCCATATTTCAATAAGTAAAAATCAGGAAATAACAGTTGCCGAAAAAGTTGTTGAGCTTTTTTCGGGGAAATGAACCTTAAAGTTCACACTTCCTGGTTCTGTTGTTGGCAAAAACCCAGACATTTGGCCATTTTTTTTCAAAATTCCCCCTGACGCTAATTTTGTCATTTGAATCCCAGAAATCTCCAGGGAAATCTAGACGTATGGAACAGTTTTCCTTATCTTTAAAGACTGGAATACATCTCAGCAGATTTCATTTATTGTTGGCCATTGAGACTGTGTTATTTTTTCCTTAATAGAGTACATTTATTGTTGAGCATTAAAACACAATAATTCTCTTAAGAATTAAGGTTGCAACTCACTTACCTGGGCATAAGCCCTGTTGAATTTAATTTGACTTAGTTTTGAGTATTCATGGTTAGGATTGTGTTTGATAGCAGGAGAGGGACAAATTATTACATGGAATGAGAGAGGGGGATGGGGGGGGGAAAATCCTGCACTCCCAGCTTTCTTAACCATTTCCTAACCATGTTATAGGGTCACTGTGAACATTTTCACTTGTCAAGTGAGGAACAGAAATAAACGTGCAGCAAGGAGAATATTGGTCTGGCTACACAGTAAATATCAAGATTACCCACAAATAATATAACACAATGCAAACTTTCCCAGCTTAATAATACCTGGAGAAATTACTCAGAGATTGAACTACCTGTGGTAGCTATTCTAATATACATTTGGATGATTATATGAGCACATATTTGCCATGTGGGGAGATGAAGCAATATATCCAGTCTTTTGCTTATGGCTCAGCTTTTTCATCAGCTGAAAGAGAGAATCAAAGAAAGGGAGAAAATGAAACATAAAAGCGAGTCCACTTCTCTTTGAATCATTAAGTGCAGATGCAGAGCTCGTATACGGCAACAGATGGCCAACCTCTACAAACAAATTAGCCTGTAGACAACCATTTTCAAATTCAATTAAATGTGAATCAAAATATTAATTAGGGTTTAAAAGCAGAAGCTTAAACACAATAAATAACATAGTATTGGAGCGCTGTGAAATCCAATTGCTAAGCCCAGAGAGCTCCAGTCACTTTGCAATGGGTGAGTTTTCTAAAGTCTTCTTGGCTTCAGCTCAGAAATGATCTGAGTTCTTCTCATTAAACATGCTAAGAATCAGGATCATTTCCTTCAGCCAATTGGGGGTTTCAGAAAAATGCTCCTGCCCAACCCCACCAGCTGCCAAAGCCTTCTCTGCAAATCCTAGCTCCCCAAAGGCCATTTCCCCATTCCTTTTGTTTTTTACCTGTCAAGTGACAGCAGAAACAACATTTAAAAAGGAATAGAGAGATGGTGGGGGCAGATACAAAGGTAACGTCAGAGCTTGCTCCAGTTGAACTCCCCTCCACAAGGCCAATTGACACCATTTGCCCTGTGGGAAAGAAGAAGAGCGCAAGGAGATGGGCAAAGACAACATCCGGGCCTACCCCAATCAGACTGACCCCATCCCACCGCAGGGCCAAAGGACACCATCTGCTGTGTAGGAAGGAACATCTGACACCAGCTCATGCTTCATTGGGACTGGTTGTTTTGCGAGTGTGTGGCTCTTAGTGTATCTGTTGTGTCTCATAAATGTTGTTAATTAGCACCTTTTGGGACTCTTGCTGACAAGCAGGATCTAAATCTACTAAATAAATTCCCACGGAATTGGGAGAGCCAGTGTGGTGTAGTGGTTAAGAGCGGTAGACTCGTAGTCTGGTGAACCGGGTTCGCGTCTCTGCTCCTCCACATGCAGCTGCTGGGTGACCTTGGGCTAGTCACACTTCTCTGAAGTCTCTCAGCCTCACTCACCTCACAGAGTGTTTGTTGTGGGGGAGGAAGGGAAAGGAGATTGTTAGCCGCTTTGAGACTCCTTAGGGGAGTGATAAAGCGGGATATCAAATCCAAACTCTTCTTGGGAGACATGGGGTGGGGGGCAGCCCCAAAAGTGCAGGGATGTCGCGCCGTTCTCTTCCTCGTGTTTATCAACGTAACAGGGCAAATAGCAGCACACTGGACACAAATCCCGGAAGGCTATAGGACAGGTAGCCAGTGGAATAGTGTGGGGGGGGGGCACAGGGGTGGTTGCCCCAGCTGCAAAATAGTTAGGGGCACAAAATTTCAACACATAATGCTGCATGCTTCCATTGCTGGGCTCTGTTGAAAACGGCCTCTCCATGCAAACCAGGAAGTGACCTCTCCAGACAATGGAATGACTCTTCTTTTCTTATCTCTGTGGCTGGGTGATGTAGACGCCATTAGGCAGTTGAATGTGCATGAGTACTCCATTCATTTCCCTCCCTCCCTCCCACGCCTCCATGTGGCCCCGGGCACTGGCAACCCATGCTATGTCACTGGATTTAGCTGTTTCAGTGGCTGCTGCAATGGTTTAACAAAACTGAATTTTAATCTTGTCAGGAGAACTTTGCTGGCATCGCTACAATCACATGCTTATTGACAGAATCACATTAAAGGTGAACTGCCCTGTGTGAACTGATTTGTATGAAGAATGACGTGAACTTCAGCCATTGGCTGGAGGTCAGCTTCTCAACTGGACCAAAAGCAGCCAAAGGCAAGAGGCAGGGAACATTGTCATAGCAGACCAAGTCTGCCTTACTACTCAAGCGAAGCCTTGCTCAAATCAAAGAGCTAGCTTGGAAGGAAAGGTTTCGTATGGCCTCCTGTGTTTCCAGTGGCTTGTGAGATAAGCACACCATCTTCAAGCTGTGGGGGTCACCTGACAGCACTCAGATGAGAGCACTGGTGTCTCAGGAAGTATGGAGCTAGCTTCTGGAAGTCCTGCTTTGAACTCCTCCAGAGGCTATGCACAAATATGTTCTTCTCTACATGGTAAGAATTCCATCTCAAACAAATAAGTAGCAGGGGCTTTATAGGGCCCATAACTGCTGAGAGCCACATTGTAACTGTGTTAATCTTGGTGCTTATCTCTGCTTGTCCAAATCAGGAGATTAGCCGAGCTGCATTAGAGGTACAGCACATACTAGGGATTATTCTGGGATGGTTTCATGCGGTTTTACCTTCCCCTGTCCTTTTCCAGGGACTTCTTCAGGTACAGCCACTTCAGTGCTACACCACATAACAAGTTGGCACCTACATAGAGCCACATTATACAAAAGTTTTAATGTATTCTCAACTAAATGAAGGCAGTGATTTCTCTTTGTTCAGGGTGCTCCAGCAGAATCTAATAAATGCTTCCCGAATACTATATTTTAGTCAAGAACAAATCAGACGTGTTTCCCAAGACTAATGGTTCATTAAGCACTACATTAATTTGCAGAAGGGTAAATAGCAGTTTCCTCTGGAGTAGAGGCACAAACTATGATGTCTTGGCCACATTCCCAAGTGGTAATTATAGCCTTCCTAACTTCATTCTCTGTACTGATTACATGGCTGTGCGAGAGTGCATGTGTATTATGGTTTTGCACCGACCACGCAATTTGGCTTGGGCTTCAATTTGACGATTTTTATGAAAGCTCACTTTGGCTCAGAGCCCTTCAGCATCTGCCCAATTTGTCTTGGAGAGGTCTGAGTTTTGCTTGGTCACCTCAACCCTTGATCATATGGAAGGGGGGGAACTGCTAAATATCTTTCACCCCTTCTGACAGAAGTAACCCCTCCAGAATAAATAATACCTGTATAAATCACAGAGATTTCATAGATTTCATAGAATGGTAGAGTTGGAAGCAACCACGAGGGTCAATCTACCCACCCAATAAATGGCCAAGAAAGGAAGTTTAGTTTTAACACCGATGCGGGGACTTCCTTTATAATTTCATTTTATTGGTTATTTTTCAAATCAACCTAAATGTAAATTTGAGGTCTGGATATATGTTGTAATGAATGCTGGCCTGGACGTATCTTTTATCAGGCAAATTGCTTGTAAAAAGGAAATGGGGGGAAAAAACCCTGTAGCTTGAAAGATAGATTCAGAGGCAGAGAGAAAGAGCTTATGGCTGGAAGGCATCCCGGGGTGATGGAATTTCTCTTTGAAGATTTGTAATGGGGCTGTTTGTAGAAGTACTGTGCTGTGTTTACTTCTATACATATTTGCAAATCAAATATTACAGAAACAGCATACATCTCCAGCAATCTGGAAGAAGGGCTGTAGCTCAAGAGCGAAGCATCTGCTATGCCTGCAGAAGGTTCTCCCCAGCATCTCTACATAGGCCTACATAGCACTCAGTATAGATCAGAGGTAACAAATGTGTGGCTCTCCAAGTATTTGACAGCATGGCCAAAAGTCAGAGATGATGGCAGATGATAGGATATGGAATCCCATGACTTCTGGAGGACCACAAGTTCAGACCTTCAAAGCGTCCCCATTTTCCAAGAACAGTCCCAGATTTTCAGAAGCCATCTTGGTTTCTGATTTTATTCCAGGATGTTCCGTTTTTTCTTAAAGGTAAAGGAACCCCTGACCATTAGGTCCAGTCGTGAACGACTCTGGAGTTGCGGCACTTATCTTGCTTTATTGGCCGAGGGAGCCGGCGTACAGCTTCTGGGTCATGCGGCCAGCATGACTAAGCCGCTTCTGGCAAACCAGAGCAGCGCACGGAAATGCCGTTTACCTTCCCGCCAGTGCGGTACCTATTTATCTACTTGCACTTTGATGTGCTTTCGAACTGCTAGGTTGGCAGGAGCAGGGACCGAGCAACGGGAACTCACCCTGTAGTGGGGATTCGAACCGCCGACCTTCTGATCAGCAAACCCTAGGCTCTGTGGTTCCGCTTTTCCTTAGGGCATCCCTATTTTCATCGGAGAAATGTTGGAGGTTATGCAAGTTAGCTAATTGTCTGGCTCATGTAGCTTTCTCTATTCCTACGATCTCTCCTTCTAGAGAAATCACACCTGAGTAAGCACTTCCCCTGGAAGCTCTCATCATTTGGGGAAATGGAGAGCACGTAACAAGATTATATAGTGCAATGAATGCCACATTATAGTGTAATGAGGTTGGGAAAGAGCTGTAAGTTAGTGCCAAGGTGTCTGCTTTGCATACAGTCAAGTTCAGTCCCTGATATCTCCATATAAGGGCAAGAAATATCTCCTGTCTGAAGCCCTGGAGAACTGCTGCCTATCATTGTGTAAGCCAATGATCTGACTCAATAGAATACATCTTCCCATGTTCCAATGGCATGGAGTACATGTGAGGCATAGAGTAGATCTTGCAAATAGAGATATTAATTCCAGGCAGAGGGCCTTCTCAGTTGTGGCGCCCGCCCTGTGGAACACCCTCCCACCAGATGTCATGGAAATAAACAGCTATCTGACTTTTAGAAGACATCTGAAGGCAGCTCTGTTTAGGGAAATTTTGAATGACAGATGTTTTAATGGATTTTTAATATTTTGTTGGAAGGCACCCAGAGTGGCTGGGGAAACCCAGCCAGATGGGTGATGGGTGGGGAATAAATAATGTTGTTGTTGTTGTTGTTAATTCTACCATATTTTCATGCTGAAATATACTGGTTCACCTCAGCTCTAAATTGTGTCATGATCTGAAATGTTAAGCACAGGTTTTGCACTGCTCCTTGACTGAAAGTGATATTTCAGATGTATTTTTAGAACAATGTTTTACATATCTCTAGATGAAGGAGTTGTTGTTGTTGTCTAAAAAATCATTCCACTGATGCTTTGCTTCTCCCCTCAGTTAAATTGAACCACATTTTCTTGAGCGCAACGGTTAAACTGTACAATTATTCAAACTGGGTTTTGTGATAATCAGGTAGAAAATCTGTAATTGATTTGTATTTGGTTTACAGACTCCAAATAAACCCACTGCATTCTCTCGGTGTCTTTCTGCCTCACATTTTGTGTGTGCATTTTCTCCAGCCATTAAATAGCCTATTGCACTTAAGTGGAAAATCAATAGGAAGCCAGAGGAAGAAACACAAACCAGGTGGAAGACAGAGCTGTGGAATCAATTTATGCAGCAATCTTTTCCCCTTCTTGTAGAGATGCAGGGATAGGAATGTCAGAGCGCGTTGGAAAGATCTTCAGAGATGCCTATACTTGCTTTTAATCCAACTAGCAAACGAAGGCACAGCATAGTCCTCTGTGTGTTTTACTCAGAATTAAGCTCCCACAATTAAATAGGGCTTGCTCCTGGGCAGAGGTGTGTGTTTGTGTGTGTATCTCAAGGATTGTAGCTGGGACTTAGCTAGATTGGTGAAGAGAAAGCGTTTTGTATGCGTTGTATATGCGATATAACACTGTGATGCCAGATGGCGCTGTGGAGTCTCCACTTTCCCTACTGGATTTCCCTGTATGAGTTTGCAACGTACTTAATCCGCTCCACTTCCCAGTGGGGAGGGGTTGTGGTGGACCACGTGGCCACCCACTCCCCTCCGGTTCCCAGCTATGTCATTCGCCTGCCAGCCAATCCGCTGGCCTGGGGAGCGTGGCCGGGCCCCATTTAAACTGAGGCGCGAGCCAGAGAGCTTCCTCTTGGCTCACTTTCTCGATCTCCCATCCTCCCTCCCTATTTTCAGGTTTCGAATTTGGCATTGCTATGGACCTCGGTTGGTCGCCGTTGAGGGGCCTGGTAGGATTTTTTCCACTTGGCAAATTGACATGGGCCATTTGGTTTTCGCCTACCTCATAGCAATCATCACAGCCTTGTAAGGTTTGGCAGCTAGGCATTGGTTGATCTTATGATGGGGGAGGGGAGGTGTGGCTATCACCTGCCCTCCAAGCTTAAGGGTGTTCCGTTAAAGGAATCCGGAGGTATGGATCTTGTCCAGGGCTGGGCTAGGGCCATGCCATGACCCCATTGGGAAACCTGGGAGAGCTCAAGTTGGTTTGCATCGATGGGGCTCCCCCTACCAGTGGTTGACCCTTACTGGACTCCCTGAATGACAGGCAGGAGTCAGATATGTCACCTCCCTTGTAATGTGTAGGTTTGCCCTTGGTACAATCCTCACTAAAGAAGTTTGCCAGGAGTCAGCAAACGTTTTCAGCAGGGGGCCGGTCCAGTGTCCCTCACACCTTGTGGGGGGCCAGACTATATTTTGAAGGGGGAAAAAATGAACGAATTCCTATGCCCCACAAATAACCCAGAGATGCATTTTAAATAAAATGACACCTTCTACTCATGTAAAAACACCAGGCAGGCCCCACATATAACCCAGAGATGCATTTTAAATAAAATGACACATTCTACTCATGCAAAAACATGCTGATTCCCGGACTGTCCGCGGGCCAGATTTAGAAGGCAATTGGGCCAGATCCGGCCCCCGGGCCTTAGTTTGCCTACCCATGGTTTGAACTCACAATTCTTTAATTTGGGGTGATGAAATTCAGCGCTGCCATTCCGTTCAGGGAACAGCTTTTGATTCAATGGAGGCATCACGTAATGTAGAAAGAGAGGAGGTGATTTTCTCCAGTCCTCCTTAACTACAACTCCACTGTTCATCCTGAAAATCAGTTACAGAGGATTGAGGGACCCTCCAAAACAGTATAAAAGGGGTTCTGGGGTCTGCAAAGGGAAGGGAACATAGGTAGTCTCATCTCCCCTTATGTTAGCTAGAGATGGGGGAGAAATTCGATTTTCTTTTTTATTTTAATAACAAATGACTGTATTTGTGCTTCTCGAACCAATATGGTAGCCAAAACACAATTATTTTTATATATGTACACTTCTCCAATTTTTGCAAGGTAGTTCTCCAAACAACCGAAGTCTGCAAAAATGCATACATGAAAGGAAAGTGGGGATGAAAATGCATACATTAGTAAAAATAACATATAAATATGCAGTACATTAAGTAAAATTGCTTGTGATTACTGTCAAAAGTGCATACAAAAATTTGTGTAAGGAGAAATGTAAACACTAAAACCCCCAATTTTCATGAGGGTTTAGAAAAACAAACACGGTTTTCAAATCACTGTAGAAATGTGGAGAAATGGATTTAAGATGGGGAAATAAGAAACTGAGATCAGAAGACTTGTCCACCCCTAATGTCAGCATAAATACCTTTACTGGATCAGAAACCATTCCACAAATGGGATGGCAGCATTTGATTTCACAGGTTGAGCCAATTTCATTCAGCTAGGTTGAAAAATGTGTCAGACATTACGGATGAAGTTGTGGGATCTGCATGACGCAAAATATATGTGCAGGAAGCTTTCAGAATTGTATTTGATTTGGAATTCTACCTGACTATTTCTGGGGAAAGAGTCCTCTGTGTGGAATTTCTTCCATGTAATCACAGGTTTGTAGGTTATGACTGAGGAAAGTTTGCTATAAGAAAGGCTATTTCAAGCTAAGCGAAATTGTCTACAGAAAAGTTTTGCCTGATAGAATTTTCATTTCTATCTTTCAAATGTAAGAAATTGCATAAGCGGTCAGGAGCAAATGACACACAGAAGTGGCCTGAGTGAAAAAGCTTCATTATTTTAATGGCAGCTATAGTGATGTGGGCATCCACACCAAAAAAGCGTTATTCAGTGATCGCTTACATGGCAGTAATCTCTCAAAAGTCAACTGAAGTAAGAGTAATCTGGCTAGACAAGCATAAATACTGATTTGAAGCGGCCCTTAAGAATGTTGTGTATGCAATAGGGCTATTAGACATACTTCAATCCTCCATGATTTTTCTTCTAGAGATTATGCCCTCCAGAGAAATAAATGGGCACAGGGGCAAAATCCAATATTTTGTTGAAAGGCAGGTCATCCAGGGCTGTACCAGTGCATTCGTCAACAAGGGATAATGAAAGATCATATTCCTGTCTCCATCATCATGAGGAATGTGGTGAGGGTTTCTTTTATTGCAGTTACTGGAAAATTTAGGTTTCAGGTCATAGCACAGCTGACCTTAAGACTTAGGGGTAATTCACATTTTACTTCCTGTGAGACCTAACTGCAAAATAATGCACAGTGTATCATTTGTGAACGACGCGTGCACATTGAAATTGCAGCTTTCCTCTGCAATAAATATGCAGAGTGGAGGCCGAGTCTTTTTGTATTCATTATACTGCAGGGAAAAGTGGTCATTTAAAAGTTACATTTGATGCTCAGCATGTGGACATTTTATTCAGACATCCATACGTGAATACATGAACTGAAGTCTGAATCAGCTCAAAGATTCAAGGTGGTGGCTCTCAATATTTCTTCTGTAAGTTTCTCCTGCTTCCCCCCATAAATGCTGGTCATAATGCACAAATGTGTTATGTATTTATCGGCACACAATTTGCTTTGTTTTTGCGTGGACAGGCGGAGTCCCCCAGATCCCAAGGCCCCCCCCCCCCCGTCATGTGGAATAACGACTCAAGACAACGTGCTATGGGATTAAATTGGCCACAACTTTATTAAATTTCAAATGTGGGTAGACCTTGGCTCAGGTCGTTCTCCCTCCCCAGTCCCCAGCCGGGGACCTAGGGAGCTTCAGGGTTATCCAGTGGGGGGGGGGGATGGGCCGGCTCTGGAGAACATATGTTCAAGCAGAGATAGCCGCCCCCGTTACACCGCCCCCGCAGGGGAGAGCAATGACGACCTTTCGGAGTACGGTCAAAGCCTCCCTTCAGAAACCCCTTTAATGGGGAACCCTGGTATCACCATTGCAAAGAGGAAGATGGACAAAGGGATTCCGCCCAAGGCCTGATACCGCCAAAGTTGTGACGTTTTGCTATGGAAAAGGTGAAACCTGCCAATGCAGGGAAATTCCTTTCCGGCCCTTTAACAGCGACCTTGATGTAGCGGCGCCCACATACCTGTGAAGAAAACTTAACCTGCAAACCTGTGACGAAAGGTTAACCTGCAAAACAAGACATTAACTGAGGGTGGGTAGGGTGGGAGAAGCTCTGGAGCCAAGTGAGGATTCCCAGGTAAGACCCTCCCTCTATTGTATGGGCAGGTAGTCCCTCCCCTACCTGGCCTGGTCTCCTTGGCAACGCTTCCCCCAGGTGGGATTGGACAGCTGACTTAGGTAGGCGGAGACCTCCAGGTATCCCACCTGAGGGAAGGCGAAGCCAAGTTTATGCTGATGGAGCCGCTCCAGATCCAGGGGCTGCGTGCGTCCACGCAAAGGGCGCCCCCCGTTTTATGTGGGGAGCGGTCATTCTTGCTAGTTCCCAGAATTGCTCTTCTTAATATCTTACAGCCCATTGTGTAATTGTGAGCGGTCTTTGCATACTCTGAAATTTTTTATACATCACTTGGGAAGACAGGCGAACTAATGCCAGTGTACTGGAAGAAGCAAAGATCACCAGTGTCAAAGCAATGATTCTTCAACACCAACTTCGTTGGACTGGTTGTGTTGTGCGGATGCCTGATTATCGTCTTCCAAAGCACCTACTCTATTTCGAACTTAAAAATGGAAAGCATAATGCTGGTGGTGAACAAAAAAGGTCCAAAGACTCTCTCAAGGCAAATCTTTAAAAATATAATATAAACACTGACAACTGGGGAACACTGGCCTGCAAGCGCTCCAACTGGAGAACAGCCTTTACCAGGGAGAAATGAGCTGAGAGGAAGGCAAGTTTGGCAAACTCTCACCGTGATCAACTCCCTCCCAGAAGCCTATGTCCCCACTGTGGAAGGATGTGTGGATCCAGAACTGGCCTCCACAGTCACTTACCGACTCACTGTTAAACCTGTGTATGGAACAGAATCTTACTCGGCTACAAGTGATCGCCAAAGAATAATAATAATTGTGAGTGGTCTTTGCATACTGCACAATAAGCATTATTGAATATACAGTGGTACCTCGGGTTACAGGTACAGAAGGTTACAGCCGCTTCAGGTTACAGACTCCGCTAACCCAGAAATAGTATCTCGGGTTAAGAACTTTGCTTCAGGATGAGAACAGAAATCCCGCAGTGGCAGTGGGAGGCCCCATTAGCTAAAGTGGTGCTTCAGGTTAAGAACAGTTTAAGGTTAAGAACAGACCTCCAGAATGAATTAAGTTCTTAACCAGAGGTGCCACTGTAATATTCATAATTTGTGGATTGCTTCCCCACCCCTCTCTATGTTCTGGCATTTGGTTGTTAGCAGTATCAAGTCTGAATCATTGTATTCTACAACAAACACTCCCCTGGCTTTGATCTTAGGCCAGAGATGGGGAATTAGTGACCCTCAACATGTTGGCCAACAAGTCTCTTTATCACTGACCATTAGCCATGTTGCTTGGGTCTGATGTGATTTAGAGTCCAACAGCATCTCTGGAGTGCTATAAGTCCCCTGCTGCTGTCTTTGGCACTTTAGTTTGGGCCCTAGAATTTCTTCCTACCTTAACAAGGTAGCCATCATCTATCATGGAATCCTAGTTGTTTATCCCCAAGAGTTGCCTGCAGATGCCAGTGATATGTACCTTCCTAGGTTCTCCTCTCAATTATTACAGCAGATATTTCAGGCTGTGTTTCTTCATGTGTCATGGTGATGCTTAATGTACTGTACGTGCAATGCTTATGTGCATGTCAACTTGTGTGTTTGTGTGTGCCATGCTTGTTTCTTATTCAACAATACCACCCCACAGCAGAAACAGAACAAAAAAATATACGTGCGCACATTTCACATATACATGTTTCTGGCCGTCATGAAATACTTTTTTTTTGCCATTTTGATTTTAAATAAATACTGATTTTTAAAATAATGCCTGTACATCACATTTGGGAAAGGTTTCTGCGTTCAAAAAGAATATTCTTATTGTAACAGAGGTAAATGGTAAAATGTACAGTCTTGATATACTGTCATGGTGATGGGGTCAATGTTGAAGTTGATTGTGTGTTTCTATTTAATAACCTCAGCTAAATCCCAAGAAAAGTCCAATATACGTAGAACCAGAGAGATTTGGATACTTTACTCCTTGTCTAAATTGCGACAGCTTTCCCTATATCAGCAAAAAGCAAGCTGGAGTGAACTTTGGCTCCAGGATAATTGCTTTTGTTAAGCTTTAAGATGCCTACAAACTTGAAAATATTTTTTAAAAAATGTTTTCTTTCACATGGAAAAACATAAAGTGATATCAGTCAGTTTAGTCCAATTTATTTTTATAAGTATGATGTGTTTCAGACTACAGTACATAAAATACTACAGAATTTGGAACAGACCTGTCTGAAGCTCGAAGGAATTCTGTTTTGAAATCTGCTTTGCCCCAAATAGTTTTCTATAAAAAACAACCCAGCTGCCCCTTTATATTC
Organism: Podarcis muralis; assembly: GCF_964188315.1. NCBI lineage: Eukaryota > Metazoa > Chordata > Lepidosauria > Squamata > Lacertidae > Podarcis > Podarcis muralis. The sequence continues at coordinate 19,121,461 of NC_135664.1, read as the reverse complement.
CAGCCACTTGCGTGGGTGTGGCTATTTATTCAATGTTATAAATTGTTTGACTTAAGTAATGGGCTCAAGATGTATAGAAGTGAGAGCTGAACCATAAAGAAGGCTGCCCGCCGAAGAATTGATGCTTTTGAATTATGGTCTGGAGGAGACTCTGGAGAGTCCCATGGACTGCAAGAAGATCAAACCTATCCATTCTTAAGGAAATCAGCCCTGAGTGCTCACTGGTAGGACAGATCGTGAAGCTGAGGCTCCAGTACTTTGGCCACCTCATGAGAAGAGAAGACTCCCTGGAAAAGACCCTGATGTTGGGAAAGATGGAGGGCACAAGGAGAAGGGGACGACGGAGGACGAGATGGTTGGACTGTGTTCTCGAAGCTACCAGCATGAGTTTGACCAAACTGTGGGAGGCAGTGGAAGACAGGAGTGCCTGGCGTGCTCTGGTCTATGGGGTCACAAAGAGTCGGATATGACTAAATGACTAAACAACAACAACAGCAATGGCCTCAAAGCCTTTGGGCATCAGCCTCACTGTAAAAAGTGTTCTGTAGAAGTCTCAGACTGTACCAGTATGACTGTACCTGTGCATTCCTTTGGATGACCAAAATTAGCTTGTTGACTCCCAGATATGACATGTATAGTGTCTTAACAATGATCAGCAACAGCACTGATGCTGAGTGAGGTAGGGACCTCGTACATGCATTTTTGGAGGATGCAAACCATAAGCACACATTTCTGAATCGTATTGTCCCCAGAGGACACCCAGCTCAAAAATCTCAACCCAAACTTCAACTTTCAAAGAGACAGACAAATGCAACATATTGATTGCTTTGTGTGGAGGTTATGCAGCTTCCCATTAACTGATTGGAAGCAACCATGCTTATGAACACCAGTTGCTGGAAACCACAGTGGATTTCCCACTGGCATCTGGTTGGCCGCTGTGAGGACAGGATGCTGAACTAGATGGACCACTGAAGTGATTCATCAGGCTCCTCTGATGTTCTGATGATTGCTATCCCTCCTTCTAGTGCATTTTCTTACTGCGAAAGACTACCAGGAGGGATGGGGAAGGGCAAGGCAGCGGTGAGGTTGGTGTGGTGCAAACACACCGGTGGAGCTAATCTGGCACTCCAGCTGGTGTGCTTGCACTGCACCAACCTAATCATGTCCTCTGCTCTTGGTAGACTACAGCAATGTTGGTGACCTGCCCTGCTGACTGCTACTGCTTTGTTGGACTGCAGCTCCCATGATTTCCAGCTAATGTAGCCTATGTGAAAGGATGTAGAGAAACCAAAGGAGAGAAGACATCAAGAAGAGGAAAAAAGAAGGGATGAAATCTGGAAAATGCACAACAGTCTGAATAATAATAATAATAGTAATTTTATTATTTATACCCCACCCATCTGGCTGAGTTTCTCCAGCCGCTCTGGGCAGCTCCCAACAGAATAATAAAAGCACAATAAAACATCAGTCATTAAAAACTTCCCTAAACAAGGCTGCCTTCAGAAGTCTTCTAAAAGTCAGATAGTTGTTTATTTCCTTGACATCTGATGAGAAGGTCGGGTGTCACAAGGCGGGTGCCACTACTAAGACAGCCCTCTGCCTGGTTCCCTGTAATCTCACTTCTCACAGTGAGGGAACCACCAGAAGGCCCTCGGTGGGTAGATCAAGAGCAGCAATGGGGGTGGAGACGCTCCATCAGGAATACTGAGCTGAGGCCGTTTAGGGCTTTAATGGTCAGCACCAACACTTTGAATTGTGTTTGGAAATGTACTGGGAGCCAATGAAGGTCTTTCAGGACCAGTGTTATATGGTTTCAGTCTAGCTGCCAACTGGCCAACAATCTAGATGTTGTGGTTCCCCAATAAAATGTTCTGGTGGATGGTGTACATGATTCTAAAATGTAGTGTATCATTTTATTCCACACTTGTTAAGATGACAGACTTTCCTCCTGAACTGAAGAGAAAATGTTAAAGCTTATTTGTGCTCTCCCTTACTTTCTTTTGTTTAAAAAATCTTCCTGAAAGCTCAGAGAAAAATCTTCCTTTGACATGTGGCTAATGAACGAACATAAATGTTATTCCTGCCAAAAAGAAAAGGGATTGGAGGGAATCTAAAATATTAGAGCAATAAGAGCCAAATCAAATATTTAAAGTAATATGACAGTTTCCCAAGGAGTTGTAAAGTTGCCCACATTTTAAACAACTCTTTGGGTGCGTGATTCATGTTAAATAGGCAAGCAGGAAAAGAATCACAGCACCGTTAAAACAAACCCCAACTTTTAATAAATAAATTCATCTTGAACTTTTGCTCAAACTCTATTCCTGTCAAGGATGAGAAATAGATATATTCAAACTGTCTTACCTTATTAAAGGAAAGCCTAATTTGTCCTGTATTATATTTCCATCAGAAGCCTGTGAGATGCCACACATTGCTTGAAACATTTTTTTAAATTAAGTTTTGGAAAAATCTGTGTCAACCTTGAAAAAATCTTTGGGGAGGGGAGCAGTTCACATGCACATGGACATAGGAATACAGGAAGCCGTCTTACATCGAGTTAGGCCATTGATCCATCTAGCTAACACAGTATTGCCAGCACTGACGGGCCGCAGGTCTCCAGGGTTTCAGACAAAGGTCTCTCTCAGCCTCACTTAGAAATTGAACCTGGGACCTTTTCGCATGCAAAGCATAGAATCATAGAGTTGGAAGGAGCCACAAGGTTTATCCAGTGCAGGAATTTTTCACCCAACGTGGGTTTTGAAGTCACAGCCCTGAGATTAAGAATCTCTACCAATTATAGCTGGTGGGACGCGGGTGGCGCTGTGGGTTAAACCACAGAGCCTAGGACTTGCGGATCAGAAGGTTGGCAGTTCGAATCCCCGCGACAGGGTGAGCTCCCGTTGCTCAGTCCCTGCTCCTGCCAACCTAGCAGTTCGAAAGCACGTCAAAGTGCAAGTAGATAAATAGGTACCGCTCCAGCGGGAAGGTAAACGGCATTTCTGTGCGCTGCTCTGGTTCGCCAGAAGCGGCTTAGTCCTGCTGGACACATGACTGGGAAGCTATATGCCGGCTCCCTCAGCCAATAAAGTGAGATGAGTGCCACAAACCCAGAGTCGGTCTGACTGGACCTAATGGTCAGGGGTCCCTTTACCTTTACCTTTACTAAGCAACAACAACAACAAAAATTTTATTATTTATTCCCCACCCATCTGGCTGGGTTTCCCCAGCCACCCTGGATGGCTTACACTACAGTAAGTTGTTGTTGTTGCTTAGTAAAGGTAAAGGTAAAGGGACCCCTGACCATAAATCCAGTCATGACTGACTCAGGGGTTGTGGCGCTCATCTCACTTTATTGGCCGAGGGAGCCGGCGTACAGCTTCCGGGTCATGTGGCCAGCATGACTAAGCCACTTCTGGCGAACCGGAGCAGCGCACGGAAACGCCGTTTACCTTCCCGCTGGAGCGGTACCTATTTATCTACTTGCACTTTGACGTGCTTTCGAACTGCTAATGTGCTGGTCCCGGGGGTAAGGTACCTTGGGTGTAGCAGAGTCCACACGAAGAGGGGCAAGGTCCGAGGCAGAGAGCCGGGCGGTGAACAGGAACGCTGGAACAGGAGGCTGTGCAGGGAACAGGAACACCGGATGGTCGGGAACAGGAGGCCGAGCAGGGAACAGGAGTACCGGATAGTCAGGAACAGGAAGCCGAGCAGGGAACAGGAGTACCGGATAGTCAGGAACAGGAGGCCGAGCAGGGATCAGGAACGCAGGAAGGTCCGAAGCCAACAACGACGTTGCTCCCGCAACCTGGGGCCGGGCTGACTGGGCTTTTATCCTCTTCTAAGGCCAGGGGCGGTCCCGGCCCCCAGGAGCCCCGCCTCCTCTGGCCTTAAGGCGAGCACTCCTCCTGGGGGCAACCAGTTCCCTTCGCCTCTCTGCTCTAAGCCTCTGCAGATCAGGAGAGGCCGAAGGGTTACTGGGCCCTGGAGGAGGCTCACCTGTGGCCACTGAGTCGTCAAGCCTCTCTGGGGCCAGAAGGGCTTCACCTGGGGCCAGCTCCTGATGCACTGCCACAGGTGCAGGCTCTTCAGCATCTAGGCCTTGCCCCAGTTCAGCCGGCCCTGGAGGCGGGGACTCCTGTGCAGGCTGGGATTCCTCTGTTTCATCCTCCGAATCGGAATCCCAGGCCATCACACCATCCCCCCTCCCAGGCCCCCCCCTCAACCGAGGGTCCGGACCCGGCTTGCCGGGGTACGTCGCATGGAACTCTCGGAGGCAGGCAGGTGCGTGGACGTTGGCCGCTGGTTCCCAGGAACGGTCCTCCGGTCCGTACCCCTTCCAGTCAATGAGATACTGCAGCTTTCCCCTGCGGTATCGGGAGTCCAGGATGCGTTCCACCTCGTACTCAGGCTCTCCCCGAACCAACACTGGCTGCGGTCGGGGACGGTTCGGGTGGAACTCGTCGGGTGGGGCCACCGGACTCAAAAGGGACCTGTGGAAGACCGGGTGAACCTTCAGGGTTGCGGGTAACCGGAGACGAAATGCCACAGGAGAGACTTGGTCTACGATAGGGAACGGGCCGGTGAAGCGGGCGTCCAACTTCCGCGAAGGTCGAGAGGGGTGGAGGTGGCGAGTGGAGAGCCAAACCAGGTCACCGACGCGAAGTTCCGGCCCCACCTGGCGGTGGCGGTTGGCCTGGGCCTTGTACGCTTCCTTGGCCTGGTGCAGTTGCTCCACCAAAAGCTGTTGCTGGGACTGGAGCTCTTGAAGCCACTCCGTCACCGCCGGGACTGCGGATGTCGGCAGCACCTCTGGAAACAGCCGTGGATGATAACCATAACTGGCCTGGAACGGGGTCTGCTGGTTGGACGCATTCACCGCGTTATTGTAGGCGAACTCCGCCAATGCCAGGTGGTCGACCCAGTCATCCTGCTGGTAGCTGCAGTAACACCGGAGGTACTGCTCCAGCACCGCGTTCGCCCGTTCCGTCTGGCCATCGGTCTGTGGGTGGTAGGCTGACGAGAGGCAGACCTCCGTCCCGAGGGTCTGGTGTAGTGCTCGCCAGAACCGGGATGTGAACTGAACGCCCCGGTCGGACACCACGCGCTCAGGTAGGCCATGCAGGCGGAAGACATGCTGAAGGTACAGCTGAGCAGTTTCCTTGGCTGTGGGTACAGATGGACAGGGAGCGCAGTGCACCATCTTGGTGAAATGGTCGGAGAAAACCAGAAGGCAGGTACAGCCACGAGACGAGGGTAAGTCCACTACAAAGTCCAACGAAACCGTGTGCCAAGGGTGCGGTGGAACTGGCAATGGCTGAAGTAGGCCGGGGGGTCGCCCGGTAGGTCCCTTGGCGCGCCGGCAGACATCACAACCAGCAACGTAGCGAGCCACGTCAGCCTTCAGGCGGGGCCACCAAAACTCTCGACTGACCAGATGGGTGGTCCGATACCGTCCAAAGTGCCCCGCTGCTGGGGCATCATGGGCCATCCGGAGAACCTCCAGCCGTAGTGGCCCTGGCGGGATGTACAGACGACCGTGGTGCAGCAGAAGGCCCTGATGCAGGACCAGCCCCGGATACTGTGGGCTGGACCCTTCAGCCAGCTCCCGGAGTCGTTCCTGGGCCCAAGCGTCGACCCGCTGCTGTTCCCGCACCCGAACCTGCAGTGGCTGCGCCTCCTGGGTGGCCAGGAATGCAGCCGGAGGTAGGATCGTGGTGGGTTCTGCTTGCTGTACCGTGTCTGCGTTGTCTTCAGGTTTCCGGGACAGGGCATCCGCCTTCTGATTCTGAGAGCTAGGGATGTAGCGGATCCGGAACTGGAACCGGGAAAAGAACAACGCCCACCGGATCTGTCTTTGGTTCAGCTTGCGGGTGGTCTGGAGGTACTCCAGGTTCCGGTGGTCGGTTCTCACCTCCACCGGATGTCGTGCCCCCTCAAGATGGTGGCGCCAGACCTCAAAGGCTACCTTGATGGCCAGTAGTTCCCGCTCCCACACAGTATAGTTACGCTCCGCTGGTAGGAGCTGGCGGGAATAGAAGGCACAGGGTAAGAGTGGCGCTTCAGGACCAATCTGTTGAGACAAGACGGCACCGAGAGCCGTACTGGAAGCGTCGGTCTCCACCACAAAGGGTCGAGAGGGGTCAGGATGTTGTAAGATTGGTGCCCTCTGGAAACAGGCCTTCAACCCCTGAAACGCCTCCTCTGCCTCCTTGTCCCAGGAAAACGGCGTCTTTGGGCGCAGTAGCCGGGTCAACGGGGGTAAATCAGTATGTCATCCAAATACACCACCACGTACTTGTCTAACAAGTCCTGAAACACGTGGTTGATGTAGCGTTGAAACACAGCAGGCGCGTTGCACAAACCGAAAGGCATAACCAAATATTCGAACTGCCCGTACCGGGTCCCAAACGCTGTCTTCCACTCATCCCCGGCTCGGATCCGAATCAAGTTGTAGGCCCCCCGGAGGTCCAGCTTGGTGAACACCTGTGCCCCTTGCACCCGCTCCAGCAGCTCCGAGATAAGGGGCAAGGGGTACCGGTCTGGGACGGTAATTTTGTTCAGGGCTCGGTAATCATGGCAAGGGCGGAGTTCCCCACATTTCTTCTTAACGAAAAGCACTGGTGCCGCGGTAGGCGAGGTGGAAGGCCTAATGAACCCACGCTCCAGGTTCTTGCGCAAGAAGTCCTGCAAAGCCTCGCGCTCTGGCTCTGTTAGGGAATATAAGCGACTCACTGGTAAAGGCGCTCCGGGTTGGAGGTCTATGCCGCAGTCAAAAGGCCGATGCGGCGGCAGCTGGTCTGCCCCCCGTTCCTCGAACACGTCCTGGTAGTCCTGGTACACGGCTGGGAGCGTGGGTGCTGCCTCCTCTGAGGGCGCGGCCGCCAGCGTTCCGGATTGAGCATGGGAACATGGGTCTGGGAAGTGCACGGTCCGTTTGACCCAGTCAATCTGAACGTTGTGGGCTTCCAGCCAGTCCATCCCGAGCACCAGGGGGAAGCGGGGCATAGAGGCAATGTCCAAAGTTCGCAACTCCCGGTGCTGCTGGAGACACAGGACCAGGGGCTGGGTCTCCTGAGTAACGGCACCTGAACGCAGAAGTCGTCCGTCAATCGCTTCCACCTGGACCGGTACTGGCTTGTTCCGAAGTGGCACCTGATGATGGGCGGCAAAAGCAGCGTCCATATAGGAGCGGGTTGCCCCTGAATCTACCAAAGCATGGGTGAGGATCCAGGGCCCACCTGGAGGGTATAAACGTACCGAAACCATAAGATGTTGCAAGTCCATTGGTGCGGGCCCATTCTGTACGGTTTGGGACCCCCGGTAGCTAGGGCCATCAGCTACTGGGGTTGGCGGTTTCCCTGCGGCTGGCGTTTCTCAGGGCAGGACCGAGCGAAGTGTCCACTTCCGCCACAGTAAAGACAGAGATTTCCCTCCCGACGCCGCGCCTTCTCTGCGGGGGAAAGGCGTGGCCGCACTGCCCCGAGCTGCATAGGCTCCTCCGTTAAATCAGTTGTGACCGTGGGGCTGCCGGAAAAAGCTGGTGCCGTGAACTGGAAGTGTCGGCGACCCCGGGCCTGACGACGATCCTCCAACCGGTCGTCTATTTGTAGACTCCGTTGAATGAGAGTGTCCAGCGTGGTGGGGCGTTCCATTGTGGCCAACTGGTCCAGTACCTCGTCCGAAAGCCCTTCGAGATACTGGTCCCGCAGTGCCGAGTCATTCCAGGTCAAGTCCTGTGCCAACAGCCGAAACTCCGTGGTATATGTGGCCACCGTGGACTTGCCCTGTTTCAAATGCCGAATCGCCCGGTTGGCTTGACTCTCTTTCTGGGGGTTGCCGAACGCGGCCTCCAAACGATTGCAAAACCCCGTATAGTCTGCCAGCAAGGGGGAGTCTTGCCTGAGTAGCGGCAACGCCCACTTGGCCGCCTGGTCCTTTAACAAACTAATCAAAAAGTGCACCTTGGTGCGGTCGTCAGGAAAGTTCCGGGCTCGCCCCTGAATATACAGCTTGGCCTGGGCCAGGAACATGGGAAAGCTGGCCGGGGCTCCATCAAATTTCTCAGGCAAAGCCACTGGGTACTTGCCCGGAGCCGGGGCGTCGGCCCCAGGAGCCGGTAGGGCTTCCAAGCGTTGCTGAAGTGCCACAACCGCGTCACTGAGCTGCTGCACGGTGTGAGACAAGGCCTGGTTCTCCTGGGCCAAAGCCACCAGTGCAGCTGCCTGTTCAGCCATGGCCTCTGGCTCTTCCCGAACGCACCCCTACGAAGGGGGAGTGCGGGTGTGGCGGGAGCAAACTGTGCTGGTCCCGGGGGTAAGGTACCTTGGGTGTAGCAGAGTCCACACGAAGAGGGGCAAGGTCCGAGGCAGAGAGCCGGGCGGTGAACAGGAACGCTGGAACAGGAGGCTGTGCAGGGAACAGGAACACCGGATGGTCGGGAACAGGAGGCCGAGCAGGGAACAGGAGTACCGGATAGTCAGGAACAGGAAGCCGAGCAGGGAACAGGAGTACCGGATAGTCAGGAACAGGAGGCCGAGCAGGGATCAGGAACGCAGGAAGGTCCGAAGCCAACAACGACGTTGCTCCCGCAACCTGGGGCCGGGCTGACTGGGCTTTTATCCTCTTCTAAGGCCAGGGGCGGTCCCGGCCCCCAGGAGCCCCGCCTCCTCTGGCCTTAAGGCGAGCACTCCTCCTGGGGGCAACCAGTTCCCTTCGCCTCTCTGCTCTAAGCCTCTGCAGATCAGGAGAGGCCGAAGGGTTACTGGGCCCTGGAGGAGGCTCACCTGTGGCCACTGAGTCGTCAAGCCTCTCTGGGGCCAGAAGGGCTTCACCTGGGGCCAGCTCCTGATGCACTGCCACAGGTGCAGGCTCTTCAGCATCTAGGCCTTGCCCCAGTTCAGCCGGCCCTGGAGGCGGGGACTCCTGTGCAGGCTGGGATTCCTCTGTTTCATCCTCCGAATCGGAATCCCAGGCCATCACAGCTAAGTTGGCAGGAGCAGGGACTGAGCAATGGGAGCTCACCCCGTCGTGGGGATTCAAACTGCCGACCTTCTGATTAGCAAGTCCTAGACTATGTGGTTTAACCCACAGCGCCACCCACATCCCTGTTGTTTAGGGTGGTATACAAATTTAATAAATAAGTAAAAATGGCTTGGAGAACATAGAAAGGCTATAACTCCCTAAACTAGCCTACTGCCCTCTGATGCAGTGGAACGTTTTACCTTATAGCATCGTTTTCAGATAAATTGGCAATTAATCTCCCCCACCCCCAGGTATACAATATTTGGAATCATTATTTCACCACTTTGGGGGATTCTGCTGTGAAACTGAAGCATTTGCACAGCATTTCAAAGTGTAAGCCCATATTTGAAACTTCTTTTAAATTGAAACAGCAGTAGCAATGAAGAACAGCTTTCATATATGAAACAGGCAAGTAAACCGCACATCAGTAATCTCAATTTCAAGAGTGGAATGCTGACCTGACAACACAAACCTATGCATGTCTACTCAGCTTATGTCCCATTGGGAGCTCATAAGGCTTTACTTCTCTAAGTAAACATGCTTAGGCTTCCACTGCACATTAGAATTTCCCCCTGGGCTAGTCTCACAAAAGCAACATCCATCAGTGTTTACCTTTCAGGAATGCGTGTGAGGACATGGCTAGGGCTGCTTGAGAAATTTGTTAAGTCCGTATCCGAAAGTGCATGTTCCAAAGTAGAATGCACCTCCCAGGCTAATGCGCAACTCTAAATGTTCTCGTTTGGAATCTGCTCTGCACCTAGTTTTATAAAATGCTCCAAGGGCTGCTGTGCAAGTGGCTGAACTGGAAGGGGGAGGTGCTGCAATGGACTTGTCCTCTCGGTAACAGCACTGCTGCTGTGTGCCGGGATGGTGTGGTGGTGGGACAGGGTGCCAGCCAGGTCAGGATGGTACGCATGCACTAGTGGATCGAGTTCAGTGCTCAGACTGGTGTGTCTACCCCCATCTCTGTATGCAAGAGCAACAATGGTGTCAGAAGATGTTCATTCGCTGAGATTCTTGCATTGCAGCAGGTTGGGCTAGATAACCCTTGGGTCCCTTCCAACTCTCAGATTCCATGAAAGCTGATCCTTTCCCTATTGGACACTTCTTTGGTGGGGAATGATGTCACTCCTTCTATTAGGAGCACAATTCAAAGTGTTGGGGTTGGCCTTTAAAGCCCTAAATGGCCTCAGCCCTGTATACCTGAAGGAGAGTCTCCAACCCCATCATTCAGCCTGGACACTGAGGTCCAGATAAGAGGGCCTACTGGCGGTTCCATCACTGCGAGATGTGAGGTTACAAGGAAACAGGCAGAGGGCCTTCTCGGTGGTGGTGCCCACCCTGTGGAATGCCATCCCATCAGATGTCAAAGGGATAAACAACCATCTGACATTTAGAAGACATCTGAAGGCAGCCCTGTTTAGGGAAGTTTTTAATGACTGATGCTTTACTGCATTTTTAACCTTTGTTGGAAGCCGCCCAGAGTGGTTGGGGGTAATAAATTATTTATTTATTTATTTATTTTTTATTATTATTACTATTATTATTATTATATTGTATGGGTGGTGGTGGTTGGGAAGAGGCTGCAATGGACCATAAAACAAATGAATCTGAAAGTGACACAAACTGGAATGAGACTGATTCCTCCATCCCTAGACATTCCACTGTTCCACCTGTCAGTTGTTCAAATGCACAAAACCCAAAATAAAATTGTTAACACATTGCTGTTGGGGACATTCCTCCCCCACCACCCCAGAAGTGTATGGCATGCTTTCGCCAAAAATAGTTTTTGATTCCCCTGAATTAACTAGGTGCTTCACTTTCCTGTTGAAATAATGGGACTAAAAGTGCTTAAGTGTTCCTTTGTCCTTGCACAGAGTATGTTCCATGCAGTTAGCTGTGTCAACTGATCACAGTGGTACCTCGAGTTAAGAACTTAATTCATTGCGGAGGTCTGTTCTTAACCTGAAACTGTTCTTAACCTGAGGTACCACTTTAGTTAATGGGGCCTCCCGCCACCGCCGCGTGATTTCTGTTCTCATCCTGAAGCAAAGTTCTTAACCTGTGGTACTATTTCTGGGTTAGCGGAGTCTGTAACCTGAAGCGTCTGTAATCTGAAGCGTCTGTAACCCGAGGTACCACTGTATAGTTAATAATCTGAATATAGTAATGTAACATACCGTAATAGGTCAAATGCATACTTCTTTAGACTACTGGCTGATTAAACCAGCTCTTGTTGGTGACCTTAAAACAGTGTGTCTGCTTTCGTCACATTTTTGCTCACAAAGAGAAATGTTAAAGTTCATTTTTATTCCTTCCCATTGTAGTGGGTGGGGACAAAATATTATGGTTTGGATCCAGAGTGTTCCTTTCATGAGCAAAAGGACTCCTTGGTGGTAGGGACTGAGATTCAGAGGGTCGCCCAGCTCTCTGTAGTAGATTTTCAGGGGACACAGGTAGGTTACAAGGAAAAAGAGAAATGGGAGAGGGGAATGACTTGCCCCCATCCTTCATGTGAGCATCCTGTGAGCAGACTACAGCTTATGGGAAGTCTGGATTGCAACCCAATGAGAAAAAGCCCACGGTTAAGAAATACTGTACCTTTCAAGAGAACCATAGTCAATAAAACAATGTCTGAATGACGGATCCAAGGTCTCAAAAAGAGACAAAGAGGAGATCTCAAGTGTCTGACCATTTTTTGGCCCTCCCGTTCCCATGTATAAATTTCCCTTTTGTTCATTGGCTCGGCTTTCAGAAATAACTCTGAATACAGGCTTTGGCCTAAAGCTGCTCCCTTGTCTGGTTCTTACACTTTGTTTCTGTAAAAGAAAAAAAGGGAGGGGAAAAACTTATCAGACAGCTGCAGCAGTTCAGCTTGCAGAAATGAATAATGTCATTTTCAAGGTAGGTATGCAGCTGTCTTGCTGTCACTTAAAGTTTTTAAAGACAAGTCTAATTAAATGTCTACCTAAAAGGCTGACAGAATAATTCGGAGCATGCTAATGAAATTTGTCACAAGGCAGAAAAAAAATGTACAAAGTGTGCTGGTGCACATTGCTCCTGGGTAACCTAACAATCAGAAGGCATTGCTGTACTCCCCCCCCTCTCTCTCTCCAGATACAGTCACAGATACACAAATGCTTTTTTGACCTAGGCACTAGTATATCTCTAATGAAACTATATTTTAGTTTTACTTCTCCACCATTCCCACAGCCTAACTGAGCATCCCTCAAGAATGTAAACTATCTAGGGCACATCTGAAAGAACTGGTTCTAAGGAGCAATGCACATGAAACATAGCACCTTGAGAGGCTGTTTTACATTTGCTCTAAAGAAAAATGTATTTGAAAGGTCAATTGCATAATGGTTATTTGACAAAATAAAATGCCTAAACATCTTTAATCAAAAGTGAAATGTGAAATATATATTAAACGATTAAAATTACTGAAATATTAATTGTTGACATACCTCTGTGGGATCCATAGTTATTATTAACATTAACATTATTTCTTGCTTGTTGTGTTTCAGGAACAAATTTCAAGGACCGTGGGTCAGATAACAATCTGGTTCTAGCTATGGGGCCACCCATATCTATGTAAAGGATGCAGGTGGTGCTGTGGTCTAAATCACTGAGCCTCTTGGGCTTGCCGATCAGAAGGTCAGTGGTTTGAATCCCTGTGACAGGGTGAGCTCCTGTTGCTCTGCCCCAGCTCCTGCCAACCTAGCAGTTCGAAAGCACAGCAGTGTAAGTAGATAAATAGGTACTGCAGTGGCGGGAAGGTAAATGGTGTTTCCATGCACCTCTGGTTTCCACCATGGTGTTCCATTGCACCAGAAGTGATTTAATCATGCTGGGCACATGACTCGGAAAGCTGTCTGTGGAAAAACACCGGCTCTCTCGACCTGAAAGCAAGATGAGCGCCGCAACCCCATAGTCACCTTTGACTGAACTTAACTGTCCAGGAGTCCTTTACCTTTTTTACCTATCTATGTAAATAACATGGCTCCATTGCATTATGATTCATAGTTGCAGCTGGACATCAAATTTGGATAGAGATTTTGGAGTATCAGAGTGTGTACAATACTTGCCTTGGAGACTATAGGCAGAAGTTGTCTGACTTGACAAACTTGTTGTCAATCTCTATTCTATACAAGAACGTTAAATTAGAAGGAAGTCGTGGGGTGGATGGTGGGAGAAGTGTTTTTTGTGACTCTGCAGTCTAGCGATAACACAACGGCTACAGGATATAAGCTACTTAGCGATGAAAAACTAAGAGCAGGTAAATGGAGTCTTACCCTAGCTAGTGCTTGGAGAGTTATTTAAAAGAAACCAGTGGCAAATTTAACAGCTCAGATTACTAGGAGGATTACTAAGGGAACAGCTCTACATTGTCAGCATTTTGACAAAGTTCACCTCAAATTCCCCTGAAACCCTCATGGGCCAAGAGATTCTTTTGCATAGAAAATAATTTTTTTCCCCAAAGAAAAGAAGATGCTGATAACTTGGGAAGGCTTTAAATCCAGCCCTGAAGTATGGAGTTTTCATTGACTGTAAAAGCTCTGTTGCTTATCTAAAGGAATACCATCGGATTTGTGAAAGCTTTTGCACAAAATGCCTTTGGGAATTTTACACCGCACTTCGTTTAACTGGGTTATAATTGCTAATACCCTGAAACAAAAGGCTTAATGTAAAACTTGAACTGTTGCTACCAGACAAATGAAAGTGTCATTGAGGGCATGCAAATTGCAATTATATAGGCTTTAAATTTTAAAGAAGACAAATAATGGCTACATTGCAGAAAATCACATTATTAACACCTTGGCATTCGCCGATTTGATTACCTCCTGAAATTACACATGTACATTTAACTCAAACACTTAAATGCTCACATGTCCGTAACTCACGTTGTAACTGTTACCATTCTGAAAAGCGCAATTCGGAAAAGTACCTGTATGGGTCATAAATAATTTCATTGCTGAACAAGATAATGAAAGCACAAAACCCAAATGCAAGTTGATAGGTGTCATTTAACAAAGCAGCACAAATGATACATTCACAAAGTCTGAGTAAAACACTCATTTCTCTGCAGAATCCACAAGGAAGCATTGATAATTTCAAGTCAGGAGCACCAGAAAACTTATTTCCTTGAGTCAGAGATATTAAACTGCATTCTCTCAATCCTCCTGCAATAAATAAACAGAGTAAAAATAATAATACTCCAGCTTGGGTTTCCCCAGCCACTCTGGGCGGCTTGCAACAAAGATTAAAAATACACTAAAATGTCACACATTAAAAACTTCCCTAAACAGGGTTGCCTTCAGATGTCTTCTAAAAGTCAGATAGTTGTTTATTTCTTTGACATCTGATGGGAGGGCATTTCACTACTGAGAAGACCCTCTGCCTGGTTCCCTGTAGCTTCACTTCTTGCAGTGAGGGAACCACCAGAAGGCCCTTGGAGCTGGACTTCAGTGTCATGGCAGAACTATAGGGGTTCAGACACTTCTTCAGGTATACTTGGCCAAGGCCATTTAGGGTTTTAAAAGTCAGCACCAACACTTTGAATTGTGCTTGGAAACGTACTGGGAGCCAATGTAGGTCTTTCAGGACCGGTGTTATATGGTCTCCCTCACTTATTCCTTATGACAGGTTATGTGATGGCCTGGGAATCCGATTCAGAGAGTGAACCGGAAGAATCCCAGCCTGCACAGGAGTCCCCGCCTCCAGGGCCGGCTGAACTGGGGCAGGGCCTTGATTCTGAGGCGCCTGCACCTGGGCCGGATCCTCAGGAGCAGGCACCAGGTGAATCCATTCTGGCTCCAGAGGTAGTTGAAGACTCAGTGCCTACAGGTGAGTCTCCCCCTGGGCCCAGTAACCCTTCAGCCTCTCCTGAACTGCAGAGGCTCAGGGCAGAGAGGCGGAGGGAACTGGTTTCTCCCAGGAGGAGTGCTCGCCTTAAGGCCAGGAGAGGTGGGGCTCCTGGGGGCCGGGACCGCCCCTGGCCTCAGAGAAGATAAAGGCCAGTCAGCCCGGTCCCAGGTTGCGGGAGCAACGTCGTCGTTGAGTACCTGCTCCTGTCCGGACCCAGACCTGACCCTCCAGTGTTCCTGTCCCCGCTCGGCTTCCTGCTTCGGACCTCGCCCCGCTCCTTGCGAACTGTTTTCAGGCCAGTGACCCAGGACCGGACTTCGACTACGTCAATGGTAACCTTCCCCCCAGGACCAGCACAGGTTAGTTGGTGGCATTACATGGCATTGCACTGGGTGAGTGAGGGAGTCCATCTGAGGTGGTATTTGCCTGTGTGTGTCCCCCCGGCCCCAAATCCTTCCCACAGGACGGTTGATGGTAAATGGCACTGTAACATTAGGCTGGGGTGGGGCAGGGCGGAAATGAACATCTGAGGAGGTCTTCATCTGCCCCTGTCTTTAAGAACTGTTAGATTGTTTCTAAACAAATCTCCAACTTGGCTTCTGAAAGTCCAGAGAGGTGGGAAGGGGCCTAGTGCCATAGCACGCTGTCTTATACCAAGTCTGTCTGCCTCAGGAGTGTCTACTCTGATGTCATGAACTGGCAAGACGATGGGGAGGATGAAAAGGGGGGAAAGGCGAGGGGTGCAACTGGGATTGGGACACAGTGAGGCAAGCAGGGGATGAGGAAGGAAGTACTCACAGGGTGACAGGGGATGGGGGTCCGTGCACAGGAACCAGACCAGCAAGACACATCACCAGAACCAGAGGGACCCCTGTCTCCACAAACATGGCAGGCTCTGAGGCATAGGGGGCTCCAGGAGGCTGAGGCAGGCAAGGGCCCACAGCCCAGCTCCCTAGCTGGCCAGGTGGGGTTCACTAGCTCTGGGAGAACCCTGATTCCTCAGCTGGAGTAGCCTTGGAACAGCTGAGGGTCACCTGCCTCATCAAGTGCATATGCTGCAATCAGCATGGAAAGTACAAAAGGGAAGCAGAGCTGAGATGCTATGTCTGCTCAGCTGCCCATGTTGATGGACCTCAGCTTGGATGCTACAGGAGCTCTGTGGGACTGGGCTTTGGTATGGACTTTGGACATGTGGATTGAGCCTCGGACTGCGGACTCGACATACTGATTTGCTGGTCTAAACAAAGGCTACAGGAGGGGCCGTTTCCCTCGAGGAATAAAGGACATTTTGGATTGTTGTATGCTTAAGAGTTGTGCTGTCGGAATTCATGAAAAAAGCAAAAAAGAGAACATTTGGAGGGCCCCACTGAGATAATATGCTTGTATCAGAGACATGAGGTTGACTGAATCTGAAAGTGAGTTCTGACCGACCCCTTATTTTGTTCATGGTATGAATACCTAGCAACAGGATAACCCTGGAGTAGTTGGTGTCTGAAATAATTGGGGCTGTTCTTGACATCGTAACCATTCTGTGCTGCTGTCCTTCAACCTCTTTGTTCTTATACATTTACGAACATTTGTAATTCTCTCTCTCTCTTTTTAAAAAAGCCATTTTCTCTGTTCTGAAAAAAGCCATTCTGTTTGCTTCCACAGGAAGCAGCCTCTTAGATGCAATCTTGTACCTCGTATCTGAAATGGCACCATTTTAGTAGGCTGCAACTTCCCTAACTGAACAAATAAATGTACAGATTAAGCTGCTTTATACAAAAGAATAACAACAACAACAACAACAACAACAACAACAACAACAACAACAACAACAACAACAACAACAACAACAACATGAGTCCACAGTTACATCAGTACCTGGTCTCCTTAGACAGCTGACAGGGCCCTAGTGCTCTGACAGGGTCCATTGCTGAAAACTGCCTCAAGCCACCGTTAAGCCCACAAAGTTGACTAGATCTGATGACCATTTAAGTTCCCCATAATGCCCTGGAACAGAGGTTCCCAAACTTCTTTGGCCCACCACTCCCTTTTCAGAAAAGAAACCTCAGTGGCCCCTGGAAATCTACCTTCTTTCAGGGAACAAACAGAAAGATGCACTGACAAATTTGCATTCTTTTACGTATCTATAGTTCTACCCACATCCTACAACATAGTAAAGAACGATGTTGTAAATAAGACACCTTGAAGCTGGGAATTATAAAATTGGGGCAGACTCAGTCCAATCCGCCCCGGTGGTGGAGCTGGTGCCACAGCCCTCCTGTCATTGGCCAAAAGGGCAGGCAAATTGTGATCTACTTCCTGGGCCTGGGTGAAGCCGAAAAGGGTTCACCCAAGCCCGGAAAAACTCCTAACTTCCAGCACAACTGCCGGATCCAGGGGAGGCATTGTCGCCATCCCGCAACAGTGCCTGACCTGGTGGCAAGCATCCTTACACAACAGGTGAAATAGCTATGAATGGCTTTTCAAAATTCAATGCCCTCCAATTGCACCTGCGGCTCATAGCTGTCAACCTTCCCCTTTTTGCGGGAAATTCCCTTATTCCAGCGCCGTTTCCTGCTGCTTCCCACTGCTATCCCGGATTGTTAGATATCCCTTAGACTGTCCCCGGGACAGGTGAGGCTGCTGATCTCTTATTTTCAAATCTGAAAGTTGACTGCTATGCTGAGGCTACTGCCGCCCCTGTGGATCATTCCAGCACTCCCCAGTATCACCCACTTTGGGAAACACTGTGCTAGAGCAATGCTACATTGGGGAAATTGTTTTTTTTTAAAAAATCAGTAGATTGGTTGTAAGTAGGAAAGCAGGCAGGTGGAGACTGGCTGAGGGCAGAAGGAGGTTGCTGGTGCAGTACTTGCCCTAATGAAAAATTCTCCACGGATTGTTTCCAAGTCCATGAATTGGATTGTTGGCCTGTTCTAGACAGAGTTGTGCATGGTCTGAAGGAGTAGGTAGTCTGGGTTTCAGATATTTCTTTGAGATCCTCTTTCTATATCACCCAACCCAGAATAGAGTCCTTCTCATTGTCCCACCAGGTGGTTGTATGAGTGGTGGCAACATGGGATTGAATCATCTGTGTGATGACACAATGACTGTTAAGTTCTTTCTTCCTTTAGGTGCAGACTTTAGGTGCAAATGTCTCAGCTTTGATGGGATTCAAACACCAGGATAAAACACATCTAGAGCAGCCTTATTAATTTACACTGTATCTTGTTGCAACAGACACACTGAATGGTTTCCACCATGTTCGTTTCAGTATTCGTAATGTTCCATCTTACTTCATCATCTCTCACACCCCTCCCTTAGCTCAGGTGACTGCCAGAGCCCCAAGATTCCCTGACTTTAACTGAGACATCCTGTTGAATCCTTTCTTCCTGAAACAGGAAATTCAGGAGCCCTCTCATCAGGCTCATGCTCACATAACAGATTTCTCCTCTAGACCCCATTCCTGAATCAAAAGAGCTGGCTTCATTCCTGAAGTTGAATGGAGCAAGTTCAAGGTTTTCATGTCCCCATTTCTTTCTCATCTTCCCAGCAGTCATTGTGTTCTGAGTCCTCCTTGAAGCTGTCCTTTCCGGTAAATGTAAGTACGGCACCAGTTTGCTGTGAGCACCTAACTCTGACCCTGACCTACTTGTGTTTACCTCCGCTTGGCTCAAAGACAGAGCAGCATAAACACCAGCAACTTCTGCCCTGTTATAATAATAGAAATCATGTTTTCAGTGTTTTAGATATTATGCTTAGAATGAAGACTGAGAGACAATATCACTAATCAGAATAGGCAGGATTGATCTACAGGGGCCAATGGCTTTATTCGCCTTATGTTAATATCTTCATAGATTCATTTTTAAAACAGACAATATTTTATGTAAGAGGCAGAACTCCAACATGTTAGGTGGGTGTAAGATCTCACATTGAAATTATAGAAATACTCATTTATCGTCTTGGATTTTCTGAAAGAAAGTGAGTCTCTAAGAGGTGCTGTGCTTTCCCGGTTTAAAAATATTCTTTGCAAAATGCCCCTTTTTAGAAGAAAAAAGAACACTGTGTGCAATTTAATGCTTTTTAATCATTTCTGCTGAATTTCAGGTCACTATTATGCTTTGGCAGTGTGTTAATCATACTGGAACTATAATGAGCTCCTGTATATGCTTCAGCTTTGACTGTGGACATGTAAATTACAAAGACAAATAGACATGAGCAGAATTTTTTTTATCATCCAACTTACTCCATCTCCCCGAGTTGTTTCAAAATGGAATAGGGCAGGTGCTATGTAAAGGCTGACCCACAGCCATTGTGTTTCTACAACACTGCAAAATCAGCAATGGCTTTTTGCCTCTTACAAAGTCATGCAAGAGTACCAAGGCCAGAACTACAGCTGAGTTGTGTTTCCCGCGTTTGAACTCATTCAAGGACAGACTGCAGTGTAAGAGAGGCCGATAAAGGGAAGAGACCAAATGAAGAGGTATGAATACGGCACATCAAACAATGCAATGTGAAAAATTGGACGGCTCAAAAGCATGAAGTTGGCTAGTAAAGCATGCCCAGGCTCCCGGTGGTTAGCAAGAAAGAGAACAAAGGAAGGTGTTCAGCAATCTGTCAAAATAAAAGGAAAAACTTCAACCATGTTGCTAGAGAAGCTACAGTTAAGATAAAATCTAAGCTGAGTGTAACAATAAGCAGGTCTCACTCAATTTAAGGTGATAAGGAAGGAAGGAGGGAATGACTACTAAATCCTGTCCTTGTTAAAATGAATGGTGCATTTTATATACTGTTAAAAAAGTTGGGTGCCTCCCCCTGTCTCTGCCAAGTGTGGCAAGAGAGGCACTCACCCAGATTCTGTGTTCCTTTGAAGAATCAAGACAAGGTAGAGATTGTCGTAGCTTTAAGAAATATGGTTTATTCACCTATTAACACCTTCAGTCTTTGTGAAATGAGTCCAGATCTTACAGCATGGTCATTTCAAGAGGGGCTTGTCCTCCACAGCAGTGCAGCCATGCCGTCCAAGGCACCTCTCCCAGCCTGCCTTCAGCCAGCCCGCCCAAGATGAATCCCAGTCTTTCTTCTTCCTCCTTCCCAGAACACCTTGCTCAAAAACTCTTTACCTGTCACTGCAAACACATACCCCACCACCTTGGCAACATCCGTCTCCCCGGGCCAAAGGGTTCCTCTCAGATGGCCCATCAAGCCCTTTTGTCAGGTTAATAGATGTGCTCTTCACTAGGCCAGCCAGATTGGTTTGCATAAGCTGGCTCAGGGATTCCCTGTCTGGCAGAGCTTGTACTTTCACCCATATCCCAATTAATCAAAATCATGCCATTTCTTAATTTCTAGGGTTTAGGGGGAACATTGTAATGGAATGAAGATCGCCCTCTTCAGTCACCTGACTAGAGGTGGGAAGGCAATTGATTAGGAGCTTAGATCTGCTTAGCGGTGGGCATAGGCTCCTGGTAGGGCAGGTAGGTTTTCCTGAATATGTGACAGACAAAGGAGCCCTTATCAGGAAGATACCAGAGTTATATTGCATGACCAGAAGGCGACAGCCCCAGGGAGCTTTAGGAAAGAATAAAGACTCTGACAACGTGTTATGGAATTAAAATTAGGCCACAACTTTATTAAACTTCTGAATGTAGGAAGACCTTGGCTTAGGCTTTGGGCGTGTATCCCTCCCAGCTCCCCAGCCGTGGGAACTGGGGCACATCAGGATGAATGGGATATGGGGGTGCACTGCAAGATGTATGTGTAGCAGGCAACTGACCCCATAGCCCCGCACGCAGGGTAGTTCACTGACAGCCTTTCGGTGTATGGCCATGACACCCATTATATAACCCCTTTTAAGGGGGGACCCTGGAATCGACACAGCAGGGGGGTGAGTCACCACTTCAAACCCCCCCCCCCCATTATAGGGAAGAAAAGACTCCACTCAAGGCCATAACCGCCAAAGTTGTGACAAATTGCTACGGGTAAGACAAAACCTGCCAATGCAGGAAAATTTCTTCCCGGTCCTTCAAGGGTAACCAGTCAAGGACCGCAGCAGCGCCCTCTAAACAGGAAGAAAAAGTTAACCTGCAAACAAGAAAAGATTAAACTAAGGGAGGGGAGGGAGGGTGAATCTCCTGAGCCGACTGCCTGGCTACTGTCGGCCCCACCCCCTATATATAAATGGGACTGGCCCCACCTCCCAGCAATGAAACTTGACTACTGAGGCTGGGTGTGAACCTCCAATTAATAACACTGAGAAGCAGGCCAGTCCGTGTTTGCCAGTAAGTTCCCTGGGAACTGGTGCACCACGCTCGATCCCGCAAAGGGCACCCACAATGTAAAGTGTGGGTGCTCATTACTGACATCCCTAAGCTTTGCCCCTTTTCAAACAGACACACCTTACAAACCCTGAAGGAAGTCCTCCTCACAAAAAAAGGGGCAGTAAGACCATGCTGCTTTGACTCCCTCCAGAGACCCAAAGCTGCCTTCTCTATGCCTGCACATTGAGTGTGAATGTCAAAGAAGCAGAAGCTTTCATGACAGGCCTCTTTCTAGACAGATAGTCTAGGATGCTGAGCAACTGGCATTCTTTTTTTAAAAAATAAATCTTTTTATTGATTTTCCAATATAAAATTATAAAAAGAAAGACATCCGCATTATCACCAACATCATCTTTTTTAGACTTCCATCAGCTCATCTGATAATTCTCCGTCTTAATCACTTCTTTCACATTCCCTAATAGATATTGCAATATAATAATAACTTAACCTATCTTATTCTTTTTTACAATATTTCTACTATTAATTCTTCACAGAGCTTCTTGAAAACTTACAAAACTTGTCTGATCATTACATATACTTTTCATATAATCTGTAAATTTAGTCCAGTCCTCACCGAATTTTTGGTCTCGTCGGTTCCGGATCCTTCCTGTTAATTTATCGAGTTCTGCGTACTCCATTAGTTTCACCCTCCACTCTTCAATTGTAGGTAATTCTTCTTGTTTCCATCTTTGGGCCAATAATATTCTTGCTGCTGTTACTGCATACAGAAATAACTTCCATTCAAGCAATTGGTGTTCTAGATCCCACAGGCACCAATGCCCTTGCCCTTTCTCAGACATCCATGGATGTCAGCACTGGGGTAAGGAAGCTTTACATTGGTACCTTGGGTTACATACACTTCAGGTTACAGACTCCGCTAACCCAGAAATAATACCTCGGGTTAAGAACTTTGCTTCAGGATGAGAACAGAAATCGTGTGGCGGCGGTGTGGCAGCAGCAGGAGGCCCCATTAGCTAAGGTGGTGCTTCAGGTTAAGAACAGTTTCAGGTTAAGAACAGACCTCTGGAACGAATTAAGTACGTAAATAGAGGTACCACTGTATATGCATGAAACCCATCAAGCAATTAACATGTGAAACGGGCTTCCAATTTGCATTCAAGATATGCAATGAATATTTCTCTTCTGTGCGCAAATTCAGACACACAGCTGAATCTAGGTACCCAGAAATTTTCATTTCATCTCCATTGTGTGCATTTTATAATGCCCTGAATATGAGTTATGTAATAATATGTTCCACATTTCATAAGCCTTTTCAGTGTTGTTATTGCCCGTTTTCCAACATTGTGGCTTACAGGAAGCTGAAATCTCTGCAGATATACTCAACAGTTAGCTGGTTATTATTATTTTCTTAGCTGACATTATGCAGCCAATGTTCCATATGTGCTTCCTCCTCAGCATCTTTCCCTTGTCTCAATAAGCACTAGATTGCACTTCTACTGTCTTCTTTTTAGCCTAGAGAGTGGAATTCGCTTAACAATCTTATTTGTTTGTTTTCTCAGGCCATAATGGTTCATTATCTAAAGGACTTTCTACTATTTTTGCATATGGGAATAGATGAGACAAAGTAGCTCATATTGGGTACACCATCATTAATTTCTATTGAGATCCATGAATTTAACATTAAATCTACTATGGGGAAAATATATTTTGAATACACAGTGCTATGGCAAGGTCCCTCTTACCTCTTCATTTTTATTAGTTAATTTGTTTGTTTTTACACTGGTGTATGGAGTTTGGTTTGTTGCAAATTAAAGCCAAGGGCATTTTTTCACCAGGTACAGTGGTACCTCTGGTTAAGAACTTAATTCGTTCCGGAGGTCCGTTCTTAACCTGAAACTGTTCTTAACCTGAGGTACCACTTTAGCTAATGGCATGCTGCTGCCATGCCGCCGCTGCGAGATTTCTGTTCTTATCCTGAAGCAATGTTCTTAACCCGAGGTACAATTTCTGGGTTAGCGGAGTCTGTAACCTGAAGCATCTGTAACCTGAAGCGTCTGTAACCCGAGGTACCACGGTATAGCGGAACCTATACAGCCTGCACCACATTCCATCCTATCTGGGCCAGCCAGATAGGTGACTACTTCAGGCATCAGAGGAGGGGAAGATTAAGCAGTCCCCCTCCAGTCATTCCCCCTGAGCCCCCCAATTTTCATTGAATCATAGAATTGTAGAGTTGCAAGGGACCCCAAGGGTCATTTACTTCAACCCTCTGCAATGCAGGAATCTCATCTAAAGCATCCATGACAGATGGCCATCCAACCTCGGCTTAAAAACCTCCAAGGAAGGAGAATCCACCACCTCCCATAGGGGATTGTTCCACTGTCAAACAGCTTTTACTGTCAGGAAGTTATTCCTGATGTTTAGTCAGAATCTCCTTTCTTTGTATCTTGAATCCATTGGTTCGAGTCCTATCCTCCAGAGCAGAAGAAAACTAGCTTGCTCCATCTTCCCTGTGACAGACCTTGAGATATTTGAAGATGGCTATCGTATTTCCAACAAAGGTCCGTATAGTTAAAGCCATGGTTTTCCCAGTAGTGATGTATGGAAGTGAGAGCTGGACCATAAAGAAGGCTGATCGCCGAAGAATTGATGCTTTGGAATTATGGTGTTGGAGGAGACTCTTGAGAGTCCCATGGACTGCAAGAAGATCAAACCTCTCTATTCTTATGGAAATCAGCCCTGAGTGCTCACTGGAAGCTGATCATGAAGCTGAGGCTCCAATACTTTGGCCACCTCATGAGAAGAGAAGACTCCCTGGAAAAGACCCTGATGTTGGGAAAGGTGGAGGGCACAAGGAGAAGGGGACGACAGAGGATGAGATGGTTGGACAGTGTTCTCGAAGCTACCAGCATGAGTTTGACCAAACTGCAGGAGGCAGTGGAAGACAGGAGTGCCTGGTGTTCTCTGGTCCATGGATTCACGAAGTTGGACACGACTAAACGATAACAACAATCGTATTTCCTCTCAGTCTCTTTTCCAGGCTAAACATCCCCAGCTCCTTCAACCATTCCTCAAAATGGTTTCTAGACCCTTGGTCATCTTGGTCAAATGGTTTCTAGACCCTTGGTCATCTTGGTCAAATGGTTTCTAGACCCTTGGTCATCTTGGCTGCCTTCCTCTGCACACGTTCCAGCTTGTCAACATCCTTCTTAAATTGTGCTGCCCAGAATTGGACGTAGTATTCCAGGTGTGGCCTGACCAAGGCAGAATAGAGTGGTACTATGACTTCCCTTGATCTGGACACTATACTTCTGTTAATACAGCTTAGAATTTTATTTCCATTCTTCTAGGCTGGCAGTGATGCTTTCTTTTTTGTAGCAAGATATTGGAGGGTAGAACTGTCTGCACATCAAGCCCTTTCCTGCACCCCCTAAGCCAGCCTGTTGCCCTGAAGAATTCTTTTGTACTGCCAGAGTTGATGCAAGCTTCAACTGCCACTCCAGCTGGTTTCTGTAAATGGTAAGAGTGGGGCTGACATCTTGATATTTCCTTTGGGCAGCAAAGTTTCTTGGGCAGATGTGCAAACAATAGACACCAGGCTCAACAATATCTGTTTCTCTCCCTACCCTTATTGTTCTTTGTTTTGATTATGAAGACTCCTGATTAACACAAAAGCTTGTTCGGTTTTTGGTGAGCCTTATTGGGACCTAACAAAGGAATTCTGGTAATGTTGCTTTAAATTCAGAACTCGAAAAACTGCATTAATGCAATCCATAGACTTGCTGTTTGCTCTTCAATGACAGTGGAAATTAGATTAGAAAAGTTGTAGGTTGTTTTCTTTTTACTGGGGGCGGGTACCCAGAGATTAACAAGCATAATATTTGCTTATGTAATATGTGTGTTTTAATATTCTTGAGTAAAAAAGAGAAAAAAGAAAAACAGGGAAGGGGTGGAACATGTATAAAATGAGTAACATACATATGAGGCAACTAAAGAGCTTTTCTTTAAAACTTTTCTGGCTATATTCATCACTCACTGTCATTCTAACTGTGTTTGCAAAGATCCCTCTGGGTTGTATTGAGATATTTAGTTATTTACTCTGCGGCATTTCAAAACCGCTTAGCAGTCTTGTATAAGAATGGAAAAGTTTTGCGTCTGTCACTTCTGAGTTTCACATTGCAAAGGTGTGTGAAACTGCACTTGTCTGGCAGGGAAGAGACAGGCAGCGGCCAAGAAGAAACAGGAATCTTTCCAAGGAGGCAAATCACAGAGTTGGCTTTCTGAATAGAGACCATTTAGGCAGGGAGAGCCAAATTTGATTTAGAATAATGTGAGTAATATTTACAACTTGAATGGGCTATGAATTCTAGCAAAGAATTGGATAAACTGGCAGAAACCAACATGGCGACCTTCATATTTTGTGGACTACAGTTCCCATGAACTGCAGCCAGCAATGGATCATGAAATTTGTAGTTCATCATTTGGAGGCCACCATATTGACTACCCCAGGGATTTTGGAAAGGGACTCACTGTTGTTCTAAAAGAACATCTGCTCACTAAGAATTTAGGGATGTGTAGATATCAATGAAAATCTTTTGGCTTTGCTTGAATTTTTGCCATTGCTCCGCTAGGGGAGGACGGGGACTGGGAGGCTTAAAAATACTTTACCTGATGCAGAGACAGGTCGGGGAGGACGGGGACTGGGTGGCTTAAAAATACTTTACCTGATGGAGAAATGACTTCAAAGCAATCCATTAAAATGGCACACAGGTGTTACAGTGCTTTATTCACCACCAGACGTAAGGAAACTGGAACAACCTCTCTCTGACTATACAAAAACTCTCTCCTGAGTCTCCATTGGACTAGGCCCATGCAACCCCTCTCTGAGTCTCTATCTCCGGCCCACCTAAAATCCCCTCAAGGAATGGATTTGTCCCACTTCTGAAGCCCACTTCTACACTATAGGTAAAGGTAAAGGGACCCCTGACCATTAGGTCCAGTCGTGGCCAACTCTGGGGGCTCATCTCACTTTATTGGCTGAGGGAGCCGGCGTACAGCTTCCAGGTTATGTGGCCAGGATGACTAAGCTGCTTCTGGCGAACCAGAGCGGCTCACGGAAACGCCGTTTACCTTCCCGCCGGAGCAGTACCTATTTATCTACTTGCACTTTGACATGCTTTCAAACTGCTAGGTTGGCAGGAGCAGGGACCAAGCAATGGGAGCTCACCCCGTCATGGGGATTCAAACCGCCGACCTTCTGATCGGCAAGTCTAGGCTCAGTGGCTTAGACCACAGCGCCACCTGCGTTCCTACACTATACGTTCTACACTATACTTCCGTACATATCTTCTCTTCCCTTGCCTGCAAAAGAAAAGGCATCAGCCACGAGCTAGACAGAATATTATCGTGCAACATGCATTTTACATCTGGTTATTAAATGTAATGGCTTCTACTAGCATTGTTCTTTGTGGAGCCTCTTAAGACAGCTTTTGCAAGGAAGAGCTGCATGGACACAGCTGCAGATGAAATGTTTGCAATTTGCAACACCCTATCTTGTACCAGATGTTTTCGTGTTAGGCAGCAATACACAGATAATACACTATCCCCAACTATACCAGATACAGCCTGCATTTTAATAGACAGTTTTCTACAGGATGATAAAAAAAAACATGTCAAGGATGAATCTGAAGTGCTTTGTACTTCAAGCTTTTCAATATCCCCAACTCAGAGTTATAGTACTAGCTCAAATTGCATGTTGCTGAGCACACTTTATAATACTTTTCATTGATAGATTTGAAAAGAAGAAAGGTTGTTCTTATGGTTCTTTTGCTTTTCACCTGCTTCACTCCCAGTTGCATTATTGGTTATGACAGGAGTTATGATATAATAGATCCTACATCATAAGTTGAAGGTAGGAGATGGTGTATAAAACAGCAGTGCTACATTCTGAAAATGCCTCAACGTTTATTTGGTGAAATGATTAAGTACTTTTATGCTTATCTATGGCACTAAACAATCCAAAGGCCATCATTTCCAACAGTGGAAGTGGAAGTGTCTCTTGTAAGTAATTGATAATGGTAACCTCATTAGTACTATCGTTAAAAGGGATTTCATGGAATCAAAGTTTCCTCACCATTCGAGGTCAGCTGTACTAGAGGAAACAGAAACGAAGCCACTTGATATTATTTATTATTGTTGTTTATTTATTATTGTTATTGTGTGGGATCTGCTGCACATGGCAAATCATAAGATGCACATTTGACACATGGAGAACACAAAAAATATCGAAGGGTTCTCTCTCTTTTGTCTTTTCCATTAGATGATTCCCATTTTGTGTGTGTGTTTACACCTATGGCACATGCCATATGTGTGATCACAGTTACAAAGCTAGATTGATGGTCCTCAAACTACCACAGTAATAGTGTTGTATTGGCATCCATCTGTCTTGAGAGACAATGGAATGTGACTCCAAACCGCTGCTTTAGCGGCACTGAAGTGATCTCCTTGGGGGTGCAAACCTGGGGAGTGTGCATGGAGGTCTTGGGTTGCCCAGACAACAAAACCTGCCTCTCAGCCTCACTGATGTGGTCCAAAGGACAGCAGAGCAATACATTTGGCACCAGCTTGGCTGCAAGAGTTGCCAGAAGGAGGCATTCAACCATCTTAGGGACTCCACCCCAGATTTGTGTAGGGTTTCCTCCTTAGCCTTTTCTTCTCCCGAAGATATCCCACAAGGCAGTGGAGGTTTAGGATCAGAGTTTTCCTCCTCTAGAAGGGCTACCTTTCTGGGTTGATGACCCCCATCTGCCCCTCACTTCCCTCTACAGCACTTGTAGAAACCGCCTTCTTGACCATTGGACCCAAAATTGGTCTCTTCTGCTCAGTCCGCCAGAGCCTCTCTTCACATGCAAAGGAAGTCCCTAACTCACTGAGGGTTTGAGACCCATCGGCTACCCTAACCTGGTTTAGACGCCCAATCGAAGTCATTTCTGAGGTGTGGCTGATGTTGCATGCTGACAGCTTCTAGGAGCCACTGGTGATAGCTGAGTGCATGGTGGGGACCAAAGGGGACCAAACTATTCCAGAAGGAGCACAGACATATCCCTCACCAGCGCTACTGCCCCTCTCCTAACATCCCTTACACCCCACTCCAGTAATAGCTAACTGAACAATTGCCATGGCACAGCTCAGAAGCGGCAGTGCTTAATCTTACACAGGCTTCAGCTATTACCAAGTGTGGAGAAACACCTGATGTACTCTACTCCTTAATATGTGATTTTCCTTCTGTATCCTTTTTGCAATATGAATATGAAAAGTTCCTGTAATTGACCATATTTGGTTGAGAGAACTCCAATAACGCTTTTAATCTAAAAATGTGCTTCACAGAATTTCTGGGCTTTGCTACTTATTCAGCCTTAGGATTGCTTTTCTTTTCTTATATTTAAGCACATAAAAATATTAAAAGACCTTTGGAGCATAGTCTTTGTTTGCCAAGCTCTGATGAAAGAAATAAACCTGCCAAACAATTAAAATTGTTATTCAAGAAGATTAGGCTCTTTTCTTCTTTTCATAAGTTCCGTTGCCTGCTTTAGATTGGCTTACCCTTTAGTTTTTATAGATAGTTCTTTCGGCTGTTATAATTAAATGTATCATTTATTGCCATATCTCTTCCTGTTCCTGTTTGGGGAACATTAAAATTTACATTTTGCACTTCTTTGAGTAGAACCCTGCCTAATAACAGTGGCACAAGCTCATTAAGGTGTCTATGCCTCTGATATGAAATGAGTCACACTTTGAGGTACAGCTCTGGGGGAAATGATACTGGTTTTCAATTCCACAACAAGGACTGCAGAAATGCAAGTCTGCCGTTTAATTTTTAAGTGTGGGTACAATGATTGTGGTTCCTCCTAGTAGGAGTTTTGATGATGATGATGATGATGATGATGATGATGATAAACCAACTCTGGGCGACTCACAACAGAATGTTAAAAATGTGACAAAGCATCAAACATTAAAAACTTCCCTAAACAGGTCTGCCTTCAGGTGTCTTCTAAAAGTCAGATAGTTGTTTATTTCCTTGACATCTGATGGGAGGGTGTTCCACAGGGCTGGCGCCACTACCAAGAAGGCCCTCTGCCTGGTCCCCTGTAACCTCACTTCTTGCAGTGAGGGAACCGCCAAAAGGCCCTTGGAGCTGGACCTTAGTGTCCGGGTGGAACAATGGGGGTGGAGACACTCCTTCAGGTATACTGGGCCGAGGCTGCTTAGGGCTTTAAAGGTCAGCACCAACACTTCGAATTGTGCTCGGAAACGTACTGGCAGCCAATGGAGGTCTTTCAGGACTGGTGTTATATGGTCTCGGCGGCCACTCCCAGTCATAATGAGATGGTAGGTCACAAAGATAAGAAAACACATAGCAAGCCAGCTTGGCCCAACGTGAAAACTGCTGAGGGTCTTCGCAGACAACTTTTCTGCCTTTTGTAGCAATTATAATGCACTGTGCTACATGCTGTATGATTTCCAATTGCATTTTTATTGCTTCTTTTATGTGTTGTTACTTCTTCTGTTCCTCTCTGCCTGTCTTTCTAGTTCCTAATCCTTCCCACTCCTTTCAAGTCACTTCCTCTTGCTCTGTATTTTTGTGCTCCTAATCCTCTCTGCTCCTTTCAGGTGCCTTCTCTCTCTCTCTCTCTCTCTCTCTCTCTCTCTCTCTCTCTCTCTCTCTCTCTCTCACACACACACACACACACACACACACACACACACTGCTTCTGCTCCATTCTGCCACAACTCCTTTCATTCTTTAGACTTGCTGGAGACTATCCGAATGAAGTTCATGGACCATGAGTGGTCCGTGGACCACAGGTTGGGAAATACTTACAATCTTGGAAGAATGTAAGGAAAGTCTGCTGGGTCAGTCCAGCGACTCATCTAGTCCAGTACTCTGTTTTCACAGGAGTCAACCAGATGATGACTATGGGAAACCAGTAAGCAGAACCAGAATACAGCAGTGCTTTTCCCACCTGCAATTTCCAGAGCAACTGGCAATTTTATTTATTGTTATTTATTGAATTTATATACCGCCCTATACCCAGGGGGGTCCTCAGGGCAGTTCACAGAATAAAATCAAGATTTAAAACCCCAAAATACATAATAAAAAATGGAAAAACAACCCAATAGCCCCCCCAAAAAAAACATATTTTAAAAGGGCATAGGATGTCAATCAGATCAACCAAAGTCCTGGTTAAAAACGAACGTTTTTGCCTGGCGCCTAAAGGTGTATAATGAAGGCGCCAGGCAAACTTCCCTGGGGAGAGTATTCCACAAACTGGGAGCCACTGCAGAGAAGGCCCTGTTCGTGTGTTGCCACCCTCTTGAGGAGGAGGCACACGAAGGAGGGCCTCAGAAGATGATCTCAGGGTCCGGATAATCAGAACAACTGGTGTCCAACAGTGGATGTAGAGAATTTAATGTGAAACCTATCTGCAAAAAAATAGGATTGCCATGTGTCCTCTTTTCCCAGGACCTGTCCTTCTTTTTATGGGTAACATTTCTGTCCTGGTGGGTTTTTAAAAATCTACCAAAATGTCTCTGGCTATACTTTCTGGATGAGACATAGACATAACTGATGGCTGAAGACATGCTTTCCCTTTCTCTTCTCCTGCCCCACTCAGCAATATATCACAGCTTCTATAGCCTATATATAGTAGGGGTATTTAAAATGAGAGTCATCATAGCGTCTTCTTTTTTGCTCTTTAAAATATGGCAACCCTAACAGCCCTTACACTATCAAATGAACAGCTCATTCCCTACCACACACATACACCTAGTATCCAATTACCTTCCTTTTGTGCCCTAAACTTGGGGAAATGATAAATTTCATGTATGATTTGATCTGCTTTCCTTATATTGAAAAATATGTCAATGTTGACAACCTTAATCTATTCCATCCCTTACCATTATAGGTGATTTATCTCAATTTATTACCTAGATTTTCTTTGTGACCCAGCAATATCACCATCAGATCCAATAGATCGTGTCCTCCCTAAAAGAGGGCACGTGTTGAGGTGAGACCTGGAGACTGACCACCTGTGTTGTGGGTGGGTAAGATTGGTCAGCCACAACACCTGATTGGTAGGCCCCTCGATGTTGGGTTCAATCTGGGCAATGGAGCGCAGTCCAAACGGTTTGAGAGACCTATTTATGCCCATGCACGTGACCCAGAGCTTCCTCTTTCAGTTCATGCATCAGAACACCTGCCAACCTCTCCCTACTTTAGGGCATTTTGCGTTTGACCTTGCTATGCCGTCATGTGTCATCACAGGGGCACGGCAGGAATTTCCCCACTTGGCTGATTGGCTGGTGCCATTTGGGTTTCGCCTGCCGCGTAGCAAATCACCACAACTTGTAAGGTTCTGGATAGGCACTGGTTCAGGTGATAGGGATGGGAGAACAGTCTCGCCATCTCTATGTGAAGGGTATTCTGTTAAAGGAATCCAGGGACTCAACTGGTTTGGTCAACCTCTGAGAGGGGGTTGTGCGCATGCCTGAGTCCAGGGGGGCATCTGGGTGGTGAACATAGTCTGTTCCCAGCTTTTCACCTACTCAGGTGTTCACCCTTGGCTGACCTATGCTGGTGCCCTGGGACAGCGCTGCCTGGAAGGGTGCAGACGGCTAGTCAAACCAGGGCCTATGCAACCACTTACCTTCTGTAATCAATAAAGTTGTGGCCTAAATTCTGCCAAAAACCAAAACTAAAATTTGAGTCAAGTGTGAATTTATTTAGGGGGGAGGTCTCTGGGTCTGAAGGGACACGGGTGGTGCTGTGGGTTAACCACAGAGCCTAGGACTTGCCGATCAGATGGTCGGCGGTTCGAATCCCTGTGATGTGGTGAGCTCCCGTTGCTCGGTCCCTTCTCCTGCCAACCTAGCAGTTCGAAAGCACATCAAAGTGCAAGTAGATAAATAGGTACTGCTCCGGCGGGAAGGTAAACAGTGTTTCCGTGTGCTGCTCTGGTTTGCCAGAAGCGGCTTAGTCATGCTGGCCACATGACCCGGAAGCTGTACACCGGCTCCCTCAGCCAATAAAGCGAGATGAGCGCCGCAACCCCAGAGTCGGTCACGACTGGACCTAATGGTCATGGGTCCCTTTACCTTACTCTGGGTCTGATCACGCAATACTCCTTTCCCATTTATAGTCTTAATGATTGTCATGCCTTGTATCTGATAGTTCTTAATTCCTGGGCAAAACTAACAAGTATGAAGGAACCCTGCTTAAATACTAACAGATCTCCAGCTATCAGTTCACCCCACATCTGTTAGCATCCCAGGAGTATGAAAACAGTGTCCTGTGCAATTTAAAACTTCATACCAGCACAGATGGTTTTAGGAAACCCACTGGCTTTTATCACCTACCAACTTTAGGTGCTGACTTCCCTGGGCTTACCATGGCAACTGCTTCCAGAATCCCTTCTGGTGTTCAGCGGCAGGCAGTACCTTTCCTGTCAGTCAGAACCAGACACACTACACTAAGCAGCCATCTAGCCATCATTTGACTACAAGAATGTATTTGATACTCTTTTAAAATTAGGGGTTGCTGATTGCCAGGGATTTCATTCTTCGAGTGGGAGAAGAGGTTATCGAACTGAATGTAATGTGGAGAGACATGATTTGGGAGAGATCAATGAACTCATTCAGCCGAGCTCACTTTGTCCTTGTGAAGATTTTATGCTAACCTCCTCCATCACGGTCTGGGAAACTGTAGCTGGAGGTCTGCAGAACATCACCCCAGGAGTGGCTGCATTTATATCTATTTTTAAATGGAAGGATGGAGGGAGGGGAGACCGTTCTCAATTATACAAGTCTCAAGAGTGCTGGTATTCATTAGAATGGCTAACTTCTTCTGTCTTTGCCGTGAGTATCTAAAAATACTCGTGTGGCTGGTTCACAAATAAGCCAAATGACATAAGAGATGTAGTCTGTGCAGAACCCAATTAGCAAACAGTTTGATGTGTAGCAGAGCGTCAGGAAGCCGAGCCAGAAAATGAGTTGCAGGAACAGATGGAGCGGCGATTCGCGTATGTTGTAAAGACGATCATCGCAAGGAAAACATGAATGGAAATAACAGCAGTGAATGTCAAGCTAAACAAACTCAACCAAACAGCAGTGAGTTTCAGACAGAGCATTTCTGAATACGGGAAAGTGTGCAGAAAGAACAATGGAAGAGTGCGCAATATCATGAATATGAATGATTCTGTAACATCAGGCACTCATACCAGTATCCAGGGGAAATTGGATTAGTTGCTTGACTCAAAAGTGAAGATGTTGTGCCATTTGCTGATGTTTATGCATGCCATTGGTGGGACATGGGTGGCGCTGTGGTTTAAACCACAGAGCCTAGGACTTGCCAATCAGAAGGTCGGCGGTTCGAATCCCCGTAACGGGGTGAGCTCCTGTTGCTCGGTCCCTGCTCCTGCCCACCTAGCAGTTCGAAAGCAAGTCAAAGTGCAAGTAGATAAATAGGTACCGCTCCGGTGGGAAGGTAAACAGTGTTTCTGTGCGCTGCTCTGGTTCGCCAGAAGCGGCTTAGTCATGCTGGCCACATGACCCGGAAGCTGTATGCCGGCTCCCTCGGCCAATAATGCCAAATGAGTGCCGCAACCCCAGAGTCGTCCACGACTGGAACTAATGGTCAGGGGTCCCTTTATGGGAAATGAGGGGGGTTTTTTTGGGGGGGGGATTCAAATTAAATAGACTCAATAAGTAGGACATGTTTGTTAAGCCACCACACAATTCTAGATAAAAAGCTATTGATTTGAATAATAACATACCGTATATACTCAAGTATAAGTTGACTTTTTCAACACATTTTTTTATGCTGAAAAAGCCCCCCTCGGCTTATACTTGAGTGCGGGACCCGGAAGCTGTACGCCGGCTCCCTCGGCCAATAAAGCAAGATGAGTGCCGCAACCCCAGAGTTGGTCACGGCTAGACCTAATGGTCAGGGGTCCCTTTACCTTTACCTTTATGCATGTCATTATTTTTGGTGTGCTTAGACCAACCAGAGGTTCCCAAAGTATTGTCCATGGATCACCAATGGTCCCTGAGCTTCATTCAGGTGGTCCTCAGCAAGTCTGTAAAGAGCAGCAGCAGGATTTGATATGTGGGGAGGTGAGAGAGAAACTTAAGAGGAGCAGGGAGGATTAGGAGCACAAAAATACAGAGCAGGAGAAAGCGACTTGAAAGGAGTCATAACATTCACAATACATACACTTCCCCAAGCATTTCAGCAAAGCAAAATGTACTCTCTCTGACCCTGTGGAGTCAGAGTTAGCTCTCTGGTTCTATTTTCATGTGAATACTTTGATTTTAAATGATTTTAACACTTTAGTGTGGCTTTCCCCCCTGCAAACTGCTTTGGGGTCCTAGTCCATAAAGTGGTTCATGAATTATTTTAATATTTATAAACAAATAGCTCACAATAAGCAGACCTTTAAAAAGCAGGCACTTTTAAAATTCCATGCTTTTAGTTCTTAGAACTATTTTGCCTTCTCCTTGCTCATGTTTAAGTGCTGCCTACTGATTTTATGCTGCAGTAGGATCTTACACTGTGTTTTATTAATTTTGTGCTGGTGTCACTTTTATATATGGGATATTTTTAGGACTGTTGATGATATTTGCATTTTATTGATTTTTAAATTATAAGCTGCCCAGAGGACAGAGTTGATTGGGTGGTAAAGAAAAGCCTAGATGATTAAATGAACCTTGCCGTGTGAGCAACATTGTCAAGTCTACCTATATTTCTTTTCTTTTAAATCCTTTGGGCATGTGTGCAAAATATGGCTCTGGATAAGTATTGGCTCATCAGAACTCTGTAATTCAAATAAAATATTGATTTGATATGCTTGACATTGGCCCTAGGCATGTCAGGAGGTATCTTCTCACCCTTCAGGACTTTACAGGTTCCTACATCAACTTAAATTGTCCCCCTGGGCCAATAGGAAGCTGCTGGGAAACCTGGTATGACTCAAGTTGATTCAAATCTCTTCACTTCGTGTCATGAGTGTCAAAATCTGCTTTCACTTTTCAGCTTTATTTATGCTGTGAACATATTCTCATTGCTTCAACCATTGCTATTCCTCTTTGCCTTCACTGTCACCTGCTCATTTGCTCACCTTGCTTGATTTCATTGTGGCAATTTTAAGGAGGATGACCATGTGGAGACCTCATGGCTGCTTGTAATCATGTGGGCAGAAGGAGCAGCCTATTCATTCAAAAAACACATGAATGGGATTTACTAGCATCCTGGTTCACCCCTTTTCCCTGTCCAGCCTGATCCAAATTTCTTCTAATTCTGCTGCTCCACCCCACTGCCAGGTTTTGTTCTATAGCTGGGAGCTCTGGCCTTGTTTACAGGGTTGCACATTCTGTCTGAAGGTAACATATCCTGGTATCATGCATCCTCATGTGGATCTCTCTGATACAGTGGTGCCTCGCAAGACGAAAATAATCCGTTCCGCGAGTCTCTTCGTCTAGCGGTTTTTTCGTCTTGCGAAGCAACCCTATTAGCGGCTAAGCGGATTAGCGCTATTAGCGGTTTAGCGGCTTAGCGGCTATTAAAGGCTTAGCGGCTAAAAGGCTATTAGCGGCTTAGCGGCTATTAAAGGCTTAGCGGCTAAAAGGCTATTAGTGGCTTAGCAGCTATTAAAGGCTTAGCGGCTTAGCGGCTAAAAGGCTATTAGCGGCTTAGCGGCTATTAAAGGCTTAGCGGCTTAGCGGCTAAAAGGCTATTAGCGGCTTAGCGGCTTAGAAAAAGGGGGGGAGTGAAAAAAACCCGCAAGACGTTTCCGTCTTGTGAAGCAAGCCCATAGGGGAAATCGTCTTGCGAAGCGCATCGAAAAACGGAAAACCCTTTCGTCTAGCGGGTTTTTCGTCTTGCGAGGCATTCGTCTTGCGGGGCACCACTGTACTTGGAAGTGCTTGCCAGTGATTTCTAGAGACTATTGCTAAAAACAATCGTTTCTATTTCCTTTGCCAGCCACCTCTAAAATAGAGAATGAGAGGTATTGCAGCAAACCGTTCTCCTCCAATTTATAATAAATGTAAGACCATTCAAAAATTATTCACGAAACCAGCGTAGAACAATTTTTGAATTGTTCTTCTGCAATCTCTCTCCTGATTTGAACCTACCTGGACTCTTAGATCTTCACCTGTGGGAGGCTTAGAGTGTGAGAACAACATATAGGGCCTTTTCAGTTGTCTCCCTCTCTGTAGAATGCTCTGCCCAGTGAGGTCCACCTGTCCCTTTCATTAACATATTTTTGGTGTCAGGTAAAGGTTGACCTTTCCCCCCAGGACATTGATGGCCTGAGCTGGTGAGAAGAAACGCCATGGTGCATCTGCACTAGTGAATCTGAACGCTTTCACCTGCTCCAGCCACAATAAACCACATCTCTCCTGCATTGGTCTCTACAGCCACAGGAGTCAATGGTTTGACTTTACCCCCAATGTTTCACTTTCCATTGTCTCTCCGGACAGACAGATGCCAACATGATAGCAGAGTCATCTTGTTCTTTGACAGAATATATAATTTACCATTAAATTATGACATAATATACAGTATGGATATTCAAAACAAAAAAAAAATCCTTCCAGTAGCACCTTAAGGACCAACTAAGTTAGTTCTTTGTATGAGCTTTCGTGTGCATGCACACTTCTTCAGATACACTGAAACAGAAGTTGCCAGATCCTTCTATATAGTGAGAAGGTGGGGAGGGGTATTACTCAGAAGGGTGGTGGGAATGGGTGATTGGCAGATAGCTGTGATGAGCCTGTTGACGACTCTTAACGACTGCAATAGGTCTTACAGGAAAAAGCAAGGGGTGAGAAGGTGAAAAATGGCTTTGTCATGTATAATGAGATAAGAATCCAATGTCTTTGTTCAGACCAGGTCTCTCCATGGTTTTAAGTTTGGTAATGAGTTGCAATTCAGCAGCTTCTCTTTCCAGTCTATTTCTGGAACCAACACGGCTACCTATCTGTAACTGGAAGTATGGATATTTTTATAGGAATCTTCTTAGACATACAGTGGTATCTTGGGATGCGAACGGGATCTGTTCAAGAGCCCCGTTTGCATCCTGAATAGAACGTAAGATGTGACAGCTCGTCTGTGCGTGCGTGGGTCGCGTTTCGTCACTTCTGCGCATGACATCATTTTGACCGTCTGTGCATGCGTGAGCGGCAAAACCCAGAAGTAATGCGCTCCGTTATTTCCAGGTTGCCACAGAGCGCAACCCAAAAATACTTATCCTGAAGCATATTTATCCCAAGGTATGACTGTATTCAAATGGAACACATTAAATGTTATTAGGAGGTTTCTATTGGATTTCATGCTCCACTGTAAAGGTAAAAGATCCCTGGATGGTTAAGTCCAGTCAAAGATGACTATGGGGTTGTGGCGCTCATCTCGCTTTCAGGTCGAGGGAGGTGGCGTTTGTCCAGAGACAGCTTTCTGGGTCATGTGGCCAGCATGACTAAACCGCTTCTGGCGCAACGGGACACCATGATGAGTGCCAGAGCACACAGAAACACTGTTTACCTTCCCACCACAGCGGTACTTATTTACTTGCACTGGTATGCTTTTGAACTGCTAGGTTGACAGAAGCTGGGACAGAGCAACAGGAGTTGACCCCGTCACGTGGACTCGAACTGCTCACCTTCTGATCGGCAAGCCCAAGAGGCTCAGAGGTTTAGACCACAGCACCACCTGTGTCCCTTGCTCCACTTTATAGTTAGCTTGTGGTGTAAAATCCGTTCTGGTTATTTCTACTGACCTCCTGCTTTCTAGAGGCCTACATTCCCCTTCTTGCAATACTCCACTCCAACAGAGGACTGAATAATATTAAATTTCATCATGTTGAAAGCAACTAATTATGATTCTGATCTCTCTGGGTCACCCACGGTTTGCATAAGTCCTCCAGTGTCCATGTTTGCTGCCCCTCCAATTTAGCTGTCACTGGCAAATTTAATCAGAGGTGATTTTCTACCTTCCATTAATGGGAGAAAAAACCTTCAAATTACGTTCTGTGTGCGCACCACAGAGAACTTACCATAAATGATTATTCTGTACCTGTCACTTTTTAATCCACGCCATGATATTTTTATCTGCTTTGAACTTAGTCAAGTGTTAAAAATGAGAGGTACAGTATCAAATGCCTTGCCACGTTCTAAATATATCCACCGAAAAGAAAGTATCAGCCACAAAGAGTCTTGAACTCTCAATCTCCTGCTCCAAAGTCAGAGGCCCTATCGATTAGTCATCAGACAGTGCACACTGGGGGCATAATCCTGCAACCCTTCTGAAAGGGCTGCTATTGAAGTCATTTGTTAGAAGGCAATGTTACTTCCCAGAAGACCCAGGCTATTTTCTTTTTATAATACAGTGCAGTCAAATTTCTTCCAAGCTTCACAGGCATCTTTTTTGGGGGAGGCTTAAAAAAGTGAATCCTCCACCAAACATTAGGGAATAGTAAGAAGGCAGAGGATCAGACCATGGCTCAGCATAACTCCAAATCTTCCAGCAGCTGTCAGAGCACTCGGGACACAACAGAGTGGTGTACCAAAGTACAAGCTCTAATGAAGTATGTCATTATGCATGCCATCTGCTTAACCTTTCACAGATAAATGCTCCTACGACTAATAATAGTGGCATGGTTCAAAATCAGAAGAGACTATATAGAAATGGAAGTTTATGGACCAAATTCTGCAGGGCTTATGGTGAGCTTCGCCTGAGTTGTAATTTCAAAGCCGGTCTCAAATGGCAGGGCAGTTACCAAAGTAGCCCTGCCTTCCAAAATGGAAAGACAAAGAACTAAAGAAGAATGGCTAGTAAAATTAAAGGATTGTGCTGAAATGGCCAAATTTTCTGTAAAACTAAGAGATCAAATGATGGGCTGTTTATGGAAAATCAGCGGCCTTTTTGGATTACCTGTCAAAGTATTTTAGCGATATGAAATTGTGAGCAGTATTTGATATATGAGCAACGGGGGGGGGGGGGGGAGAATGATGACAAGATGGAGTTTAGTAACAAGTACAGTGGTACCTCTGGTTATGAACTTAATTCGTTCCAGAGGTCTGTTCTTAAGCTGAAACCGTTCTTATCCTGAGGTGCGCTTTCGCTAATGGGGCCTCTTGCTGCACGTGCGCCTCTAGCGCACAATTTTCGTTCACATCCTGGGGCAAAGTTCACAACCAGTAGCAGCTACTTCCAGGTTAGCGGAGTTCATAACCAGAAACGTGCATAACCAGAAGCATTCGTAACCAGAGGTACCACTGTACAGTCGTACCTTGGCTCCCGAACGCCTTGGGAGTCAAACCTTCCAGCTCCTGAATGATTGAAAACTGGAAATGAGTGTTCCAGGTTTTGAACTTTTTTTTTTGGAAGCCGAGAGTCCTGTGTGGCTTCCGCTATTGTTTCCAGCATGCCTGTGAAATTGGAAACCAATAGTGTAGCTTTGCCCTTCTTCTATCTCTGAGCTGCAACCCTCTGCAAACCGCCATTGTAAATCTTTACTGTCCTCTTCTTCTCGGGAAGGTTCAGGAGAAGAGGGAGGCAGTCTCCACTATTCCTCCTGCGATGTCCAGTCCCTGACACCATCACATGGAATATATTAACTTGGCTGAAGATAAATAAAATAACTATGAGATAAATCCAGGTATTCAGAGGCTATGAGAGGCAATACAGTGGTACCTCTGGTTACATACTTAATTCGTTCTGGAGGTCCGTTCTTAACCTGAAACTGTTCTTAACCTGAAGCACCACTTTAGCTAATGGGGCCTCCTGCTGCCGCTGCGCCGCTGGAGCACGATTTCTGTTCTCATCCTGAAGAAAAGTTCTTAACCTGAGGTACTATTTCTGGGCTAGCGGTGTCTGTAAGCTGAAGCGTATGTAACCTGA
Source organism: Podarcis muralis (assembly GCF_964188315.1). Taxonomy (NCBI): domain Eukaryota; kingdom Metazoa; phylum Chordata; class Lepidosauria; order Squamata; family Lacertidae; genus Podarcis; species Podarcis muralis. The sequence goes on along the minus strand of NC_135664.1, from coordinate 19,081,351 downwards.
AGCGTATGTAACCTGAGGTTACATATGTAACTGTATAGCCATTATAACTAGTCACAATTTATAGTCTTCTCGTCCACAAATTTATCTAACTCCATTTCTAAATTGATTCAACTTTTGCTCCAAGTATATAAGAACCCCTACTGTTCAGCTGTCTAATAGATGGTGTTTGCAGACTACCAATTCTCAATGGATTTTAGCATGGATTTACTCTAAGAATAAAGATGAATCAGCCAGATCCTCCTTTAATGCTATGTCTAGCCTGCAAAGGACTGGAGAAGGTTCATAGCTCTTTCTCCAAAGGGACATTGGGCATGCCAAATGTCCTTTTTGCTATTCTGGATCACATAATTTTTCAGATGACCAAACTGGGACAGGGGACTGTTGGTACAGAGAGAAAATAGTGAAACAGTGGAACAGTGAAAAACTGAAAACAACGAAAACTATTATGTGAAGGCAGTAGGGGTTACTTGCTTCCATAGAGTAACATAGATTTATTGTGATGTTGAGAAGGAAGTGAACAGATCACACTGTTGACCAACTCTTTCTTCAAAGTATCTGGCGGCAGCTTTCAGTGTGGTGTAAGCGATACCGTATACTGCCAGGCATTGTAGAATACACTTCAGTCATGCAATAATCTGCCAGCCATTGTAGAATTGACATTTATCAAAGGAGAACAGAAAAATTGAGCTGAAACTCATCTTTATTGTATTAAATTGAAAGCATTAAAATATCAATTTTGGTGACATTTTTATGATGAACAAAATACAGCTAAGTACACACAAGTTGTTCTCATTTATTACTTGCCGAAAAACACAGCATTTACTTGGTTTCCTGATAGTAAACGGGGAGAGGTGCAATATTTATGCCATATAGCTAGACTAGTACATTCAACAAATAATCTAGCAAAATTTGCACTAGATTATTGCAAGATGCTTAAAATTGCAAGATGCTTATTTTCATTAGAGAAATGTTGGAGGTTATGCAGTGTATCTTCACTGGCTTCCTTAGAAGTGCTGGTTGCAATCTTTTCAAGCCCTTTACTGCTCCAAGTGGACTTCCTACGCCAGGCATAGGCAAACTCGGCCCTCCAGATGTTTTGAGACTACAACTCCCATCATCCCTACCTCATATGACCAGTGGTCAGGGATGATGGGAGTTGTAGTCCCAAAACATCTGGAGGGCCGAGTTTGCCTATGCCTGTCCTACGCCCATATGGGTCAATCTAATAGTTAAAATATTTGAGGGCTTCTCTCCAGAGATTAGATAGGTGGAGACTGGGGACAGGGCCTTTGGCATGTTGTCGTCTCAGTTCCCCAGGGATATTTGACTGGAGTCAGTTTTGCTGAGCACGGTTGGCGCTGTGGGTTAAACCACAGAGCCTAGGACTTGCCGATCAGAAGGTCGGCGGTTCGAATCCCTGTGACGGGGTGAGCTCCCGTTGCTCTGTCCCAGCTCCTGCCAACCTAGCAGTTCGAAAGCATGTCAAAGTGCAAGTAGATAAATAGGTACTGCTCTGGCGGGAAGGTAAACGGTGTTTCCGTGCGCTGCTCTGGTTCACCAGAAGCGGCTTAGTCATGCTGGCCACATGACCCGGAAGCTGTATGCCGGCTCCCTTGGCCAATAAAGCCAGATGAGCGCCGCAACCCTAGAGTCGGTCACAACTGCACCTAATGGTCAGGGGTCCCTTTGCCTTTTTAGATGCCACATGGACATGCCTTTATTTGCCTGGGATTTTAATGAATAACCCCCCCCCCCCTAATGATGATTTTACTGCTGCTTATGATCTTTATCTGCTTTATTTTTCTTTTCTTTCCACTGATGTTTTTCTTAACATTTTCATGATGTTTCATACTGACCTTTTAATTGGTGGCTGCCTTGAGAATTTCATAAACTAAAAGACAGGTCATCAATATCTTAAATGTATATATTATAAATAAACATTATTGTGGGTGGGTGGGAAGTGGGGGCATCAGAAATCTCCAGCAGTCTCTACTCAGGAAGAAATAGGCCCTATAGCAACTTCCTCTGAAGGTTCCTACCACTTTGGGAAGTTGAAAAGTGTTTTCCCCCAAAATTATATTCTGTCACAGATGACACCATGTTGCTAATCTATATAACCTGGATCACAGGCTGCCGTACTTGAGAGAGGGGAGGGATGTTTGCATATGTATACAATCATTTCCTAACCTGTCAAGCCTTTTTTATTTTATTTTATATATTTATATTCCACATAATATTAAGATAGTCTCTATAAATAGTTTGCAAAACAACAAATACCATATGTATGTATAACGACCAACAAAACTGAAAAACTACAGTATAATAGAAAACTACAAGGCAATATAAAACAATCAAATCCCCAAAGAGTGAAAACAAAGCAGCACATATTGAAAAGATCATTTTAATTAATTAAAAAGGGGTCCAACAGAGCTGGTTTTTCCAGACTTATGAGGAATTAAACCTCTTTTAGCATGCCCCCAATTGCTGCTCTCTAAATGTATGAGCTGGCATGAATTCTATTAAACCAGTAACAGGAGCAAATATTTGACGGCTTCAGACACCTTCCTGTGTATTCACCTTTCAGAATGTTTAAAAGATGCTTTGCTTAGATGCCTCCAAGATAGGCCGGTTCAGGTGTAGATTTATCTACAGCTGTCTTCGTTTGGGTACATATCTCAAACCGCATTCACATTTAAATGCATGCTATCTAGATGCCATTATCATTTTTCGACAGCTTAAGAGGACAGAGCTGACACTTCCTTTATCCTAAGGAATGTATTCAGCTTAGGATATTTCCTTCAGTTTGAGGCAGTGCATTCTCTCTGGCTGTAGAGTAGCCATTTAAAAGAATTTCTGAAGAGCACGATGGAATTCTACACCAACTAAAGAACCATTTCTTTCCATGAAAATGAAAATGTAATCGGGTCAAGAGCTTTTGCCCCCTTCCACTGGAATGGCTTTCTGCCATGGCATCATTCTTTCCTTTTAAAACAACGTTTTGCATACCTCAGGCTCTCTCTCTGCTCAATGGGAAAACATTAAATAAAGAATGAAAAGATTGGTCTTTTTTAAAATTCATCAGGGTTGCCGTGAGTCACAATACAAAGAGAACCATTTCCACTATTCTCACGGAAATATATAGCCCATCAAAAAACACACATTTATAACCTAAATTTTAAAGTCTCTGGTGTCTGGATTAGCTGATGAAGCCAAGGAACTGCTGTTCTTGTTGTCGTTCCACCCATCAGGAATGGCTTAACTGTTGTGACAGAGCCACTGTGGTAGCTTTTTGGCAGACTGGTCACTGTTGCTTACCAGGAGGGAGATGTGCTGGGACAAGATTGTGGCATGGTGCACATGCACTGGTAGAAGCACCAGATTGTCAGGATGCTGTCAGTGGCTCCCAGCTGGTTCCCCAGGAGAGTATAAAGACAATGAAAAGTTTCTCATAGTCCTTTTTTATTTCAATCTTTACAGAGATAGGCTATAGAACCCAGCCTCTAGGATAATGGCATTCTTCTGAGTGAATCTCCACCCCCCTTCTCTCCCACTTTCTCAGTCGTCGTTCTCATCGTCTTCTCTATGGGTGCGGCTACGTGTCCTCTGTCTTTGAGCTCTTTGCTCTCCTACTTTTAAGGCTCGCCGGATTCTGGGAGATGGAGGGTCTGGAATGCTTTCTAGTGACACTGCAGACGATTTAGTTTTAACACTACAGGAGCCAGTATCTAGTACAAAAAGAGTTTTAGAACTGATTCATGAATTTGGTCGGGTGGCGGGATTTAAGTTGAACAAGCAAAAGATCAAGGTTTTGGCCAAAAATTTGACACCTACAGAAACAGAGGGGTTCCAGAAAGAAACAGAATTAAATGTTGTTAAAAAAGTGAAATACCTAGGGGTTTATTTGACTGTGAAAAATTTGAATTTATTTAAAGACAATTATGAAAAATGTTGGTTGGAAATTAAGAAGGATTTGGAAATTTGGTCAAGATTGAAACTTTCCTTGTTGGGCAGAATTGCAGCTATAAAGATGAATGTATTGCCGAAAATGCTATTTTTGTTTCAGGCCCTACAGATCGTGGACAGAGTGGAATGTTTTGGAAAGTGGCAGAAGGATATATCTAAGTTTGTCTGGCAGGGCAAAAAGCCCCGAATAAAGTTTAAAATATTAACTGATTCAAAAGAAAGAGGGGGGTTTGCCCTGCCGGACCTGAGGTTGTATTATGAATCCGCAGCCTTCTGCTGGCTGAAGGATTGGTTTCTGTTGGAGAACACTGATGTCCTGGATCTGGAAGGGTTTGATAATGCTTTTGGCTGGCATGCATATTTGTGGTACGACAAGGTTAAAGCTCATAAACTATTTAAAAACCATATTGTCAGAAGAGCAATTTTTGCGGTCTGGTCGAAATATAAAGGCTTACTGGAGGGCAAGACCCCGAGGTGGCTATCACCGGCGGAGGCCAAGGCCAGGAAAAGACCCAACATGGAGGCCTACTGGCCAAAATATTGGGAAATAATTGAAAAAATTGGAGACAATTGGAGGCTGCAGAGCCAAGACAAATTAAAAAATAAGGTGCGGGATTGGTTACATTATGCTCAAATCCAAGAGGTTTTTAAAATGGATAAAAAAGTTGGTTTCCAGGTGGAAAAATCGAAATTAGAGACGGAATTGTTAGAACCAAAAACTAAGACACTTTCGAAAATGTATAACTTGCTGCTTAAATGGAATACACAGGACGAGACAGTTAAATCTGCCATGATAAAATGGGCACAGGATATTGGACACAACATTATGTTTGAAGACTGGGAAAGGTTATGGAACACCGGAATGAAGTTTACGGCATGTAATGCCTTGAAAGAAAACATTATGAAAATGACATACCGGTGGTACATGACCCCAGTCAAGTTAGCCAAGATATACCACCTGTCTGATAATAAATGTTGGAAATGTAAGGAGGCAGAAGGGACATTTTTCCATCTCTGGTGGACCTGCCCAAAAGTGAAGGCCTACTGGGAAATGATTTACAATGAGTTAAAAAAGGTATTTAGGTATACCTTTCCCAAGAAACCAGAGGCCTTCCTATTGGGCATGGTGGACCAGAAGGTGTTAAAGAAGGATAGAACTTTGTTTATGTATGCTACCACAGCAGCAAGAATCCTTATTGCAAAGCACTGGAAGACTCAAGATTTACCCACGCTGGAGGAGTGGCAGACGCAGTTGATGGACGACATGGAACTGGCTGAAATGACTGGCAGAATCCGAGATTTGGGGGAGGAAACAATGGAAGAGGACTGGAAAAAATTTAAGGACTATTTGCAAAAACACTATAAGTTGTATGAATGTTAAGAAATACGCACGATTAGGAAATTTTTGCTTTTAGCAACTTGATTAGGTAAACTGAAAATTAAGACAAGAAAAAAGAGGTGGTAAATATGAAACAATTTTATTATGTTAACTTTAAATGTACAAAGTTGGGATATAACATTGTGAAATTAGAAACATAATAACTGAAAGATACAGTAAGTTAAGAAACAAGGTAACAAATTGCTGAAACTTTTATTGCAAAGAACGCAGAGTCGTGAGGATATGGGGAAGTCCATTTGGAATATTGGAAAAACTGTTGAAAGTTGGATTGTAATAATTTTTTTATCATTTTTCTTTGTTTTTGTTTCTAGTATTTTCTTGCTTCGATCTTGTGTCTATGATCCTAAGAAAAGAAACTCATATATATATATATATATATATATATATATATATATATATATATATATATATATATATATATTTGCTTTCGTAGATTTTCACGGGTACAGGAATGCAGGTTTTGGTGTCCTCGGGTGTCTTCCCGTGTAAAAGTTGGGGTGTCTAGGCGACGTTTCGACGAGGTCTCACTCGTCATCTTCAGGCTGGTGCTTTCGGCTTCTTGTTACTGGAACAGAGCAGGATCTCAGTGTTTGAGTTCCTATAAATACTGTTGAGGGGTGTGGTGTATAGCCTCCAATGTTCTGGGCAGAGAGGAAGTTCCCAGGCTAGTGTGCCTTTTCTTCTTTTGTTCCTTAATTGCTTGAGGGATATCTTGAGTGATTTCTTGAGTGATATCCTGAGTACCACTTAGGTGGGTCATTAGGTGTGGATTAGTTGCTAAAGCCTTTGTGTCTTGACCTCTTGAACTTTGTGAAGAGTTTTTCTGAGAAGATGGCTGTACTGCATTTAGTTGTGCTCTGGCTTGGCTTCGTGTATAGGGGCGAGCTGTGGTTTTGTGGCCTGTGCCAGCCAGATCTGTGTAGGGATTGCAGGGGGGTGCAGCATCCGGAGGTGCCACCATGGTTTGGCTACTGGATGGTGTCTGTAATTTATCTGTGGAGAGGGTCTGGGTTTGGGTCTGGTGTGGTTGATTGGTGATGGCGTTCTGTGTGCCTCTGGATCTGGTGTCAGTTTTTGTGGGGAGGGCTAATTTCCAGATGTCTGGCAAGCGGGATGTGTCGTCACGCTTGTTCATGTTGTGAGGGTGTTTCTCTATCTCGATGGCTTCCATGATTATTCTCTTGTGGTGATGTTCCATGTTAGAGAGCAATTTGGAATCTGCAAAATTAATTTCGTGTCCTGTTTCTTTCATGTGTTGGAAAAGAGAGGAAGTTTTTTCTTCTTTTTTGACGGCATTCTTGTGTTCTGCGATACGTGCATTTATTCGTCTGTTTGTTTGTCCAATGTACGTGGCTGGGCAGACTTTGCAGGGTATTTCATAGACCCCTTGGTTTTCCAACTGGATTTTATCCTCAGAAACCCCAAGGATAAAATCCAGTTGGAAAACCAAGGGGTCTATGAAATACCCTGCAAAGTCTGCCCAGCCACGTACATTGGACAAACAAACAGACGAATAAATGCACGTATCGCAGAACACAAGAATGCCGTCAAAAAAGAAGAAAAAACTTCCTCTCTTTTCCAACACATGAAAGAAACAGGACACGAAATTAATTTTGCAGATTCCAAATTGCTCTCTAACATGGAACATCACCACAAGAGAATAATCATGGAAGCCATCGAGATAGAGAAACACCCTCACAACATGAACAAGCGTGACGACACATCCCGCTTGCCAGACATCTGGAAATTAGCCCTCCCCACAAAAACTGACACCAGATCCAGAGGCACACAGAACGCCATCACCAATCAACCACACCAGACCCAAACCCAGACCCTCTCCACAGATAAATTACAGACACCATCCAGTAGCCAAACCATGGTGGCACCTCCGGATGCTGCACCCCCCTGCAATCCCTACACAGATCTGGCTGGCACAGGCCACAAAACCACAGCTCGCCCCTATACACGAAGCCAAGCCAGAGCACAACTAAATGCAGTACAGCCATCTTCTCAGAAAAACTCTTCACAAAGTTCAAGAGGTCAAGACACAAAGGCTTTAGCAACTAATCCACACCTAATGACCCACCTAAGTGGTACTCAGGATATCACTCAAGAAATCACTCAAGATATCCCTCAAGCAATTAAGGAACAAAAGAAGAAAAGGCACACTAGCCTGGGAACTTCCTCTCTGCCCAGAACATTGGAGGCTATACACCACACCCCTCAACAGTATTTATAGGAACTCAAACACTGAGATCCTGCTCTGTTCCAGTAACAAGAAGCCGAAAGCACCAGCCTGAAGATGACGAGTGAGACCTCGTCGAAACGTCGCCTAGACACCCCAACTTTTACACGGGAAGACACCCGAGGACACCAAAACCTGCATATATATATATATATATATATATATATATATATATATATATATATATGGAATGCTTTCTAGTGACAACTTGTCAGTTAGGTGTCAGTCTGGCTCTCCCATGATTTCCCAACATTCCCCCTTGTGGTGATCACACAGGGTCCCCGGACGTTTAACGGTCTATTGATCCCTGTGCCACCACTGTGCTCGCTTCCCCGCTGCCACCAATCTGTTACTCTCGGGTACACACTGAGTCCAGACAAGTTTTTAAAATTGAGCCAAATAAACAAGTTTATTTTAACAAGTTTATGGTTTCTCAGATAATATTCTTGTCAGTTTCTTAACTTTAGTTTCTTTACCGGCCTATACCTTCCTAATACCTTCTGACTGATTATATCAACTGTTTGACTGACTCCTCTTAACAGATTCTCTCACTCTCCTACATCAGACTAGCCCAACCCACAGACGTATCCTCTCCATCTCCTCTCTAACTCCAGACTGACTTCTTAACAACTCTAACTCTAAAACTCCTCCCCTTGGGTTCCTATTGGTTAGTCATTTTACAATTAGTTAACCCTTTCCTTATGAATCCAGTATGATGTCACACACCTAGGAGGGCAAATGCCACACCCCTCATCTGCCTCTGGCCTGCAACCTCCCTCAAACCACTGTAGTAAATCTATACTGTCTTCCCTCTTCCTCCTCCCTGGAAGGGTCAGGATGGGGAGGCGGTCTCCACCATTTCTGACACAGATTGACTCCATCATGCATTTGCACTGCACAAACATGCCCATTAACCAGCAATCTAGTGTAGCAACTCCCTCCTCTTCTGTTGGCCATCATTTTGTCATCCCCTCACTCGCTGATGACGACTTAGTGATGTTCAACGGGTACCTTATGGACCATGTTTCTGCCAGAAGAGGCTGATATTTCTGAGCTCTTGGTAGCTCCAACTGGTCTTCTTATTGCACACGCCATTTGTTCGTCTGTGGGAGCAACCTAGGAATAACCTTTTCCACCTGGATTTCACAATCCTCTCATAGGGTTTTGCCTTTTCCAGGACACGTCCTCTTTTTCAGGGGTATAATTTACGTCTGGGTGGATTTTTTTAATATAAAATTTGCCAACATGTTTCTAGCTATACTTTCTGGATGAGACATAGACATAACTGGTGGCTGAAGACTTGCTTTCCTATTCTCTTCTCCTGCCCCCTGAGCAACATATCACAGCTTCCACAGCCTACATACAGTAGGGGATATTTAAAATGAGAGTCGTCATAGTGTCCTCTTTTTAGCTCTTCAAAATATGGCAACCCAGCCCAGTAAGGATTTGGGTGAGAGAGAGAGGTGGCTGGGAGAGAGGGTTTGGTCATTTTGATAACTGTGAATCATCCTCAAAAGTGAATTGAACCACAAGTGGAAATTTTATTTTCTTAATTACAGAGATGGACTTACAGGGGAACAAATGTGAAAGTGACAATGCCAGAATTGTGAATAAACAAATGTAATAATGATGTAGACTGGAAATGGACCAATTTGGCTGTCCCTTACTGGTGGCACTAGTATCAATCCCCATCCAGATTCTTTAGCAGAGCATTCAAGTAATTGCAGCTCTTTACTTCTAAGTTCAGGAAAGACTTTCATCTTTCTCTCTTACTCGGTTGTTATCAAATAGCTATTTTTTTTTTTTTTTACAAGTGTAAATATGGAAGAAAATTACGAAGGATTCTGTAATTCATGCAATGCAAGAAAATCACGGGGTTCTGATTTTTATTCAAGCCATCTTCTAACTCTCTTGTTCCCAGCATTCACTGTGCCCCTGCACCTTATTCATACTTTTTTTTAAAAAAAAAAGGAAGAAAAACCATTAGGAAGCTGCCAGCTGAAAAGCACCACGCGAAGTGCTATTGTCAAGATATTCTTATGAACTATGTGCACACAGTTGATCCTCCACTTACACTGCGGGAGGTAGCAGAGATGAATGAAGTTATTAAGGATTTTGGACCAGCTACATCAACATATTGTCAGCACTTAATGCTCAGCAAATTAGTCACACTTTCTATTTAATTGCTGATGTTTCATAAAAGTTTACCATGTAAATCCATGTGTATTATCATTACAGAATTGTAGGCAATTTCGTATTAGTACTGTATTCTCATTAATCACCATTCTTAGTTGAGGATTATGATTTGCTGGGTTTAAATACCACTCGGAGGCGGGGGAGGGCATTAAACAGGCACATTAGAACAAAGTCTGAAATATTATTTTCTGATATCAAAGCTTAGATTAGCATTCAGGTAAAGAGGTATTGAATGTCCCACTATGGAACAGGACAGAGATCTAGTGTCAACTCTTTTCCTACCCAATGTACAAAATCCTTTCTTGAGTGGAGCCTTTTAAAGTGCTGAATTTGCACTACTCATAGTCACCATAGACCTTTTGCTCACTTTCTTCTGCATTTTACCTTGTAGATGAACCTGGTTACTTTGCGATTTCATTTCTCAAGGTCTGTCCACGCTTTCTGGCAAAGTGAAGGCGGATTTATTTATTACTAGCAGCTTCGTACTTAGGACCACTCAGGAATTCTAAAATACAAAATACAAAGAAAGAAAGAGAAGAAAACCAGTGCAGTTTTGAAAGGTTTCGTCCGCCATCTTGATTCAAAATGGCACCCGGTTATTATCTGAACATAGATTGAAACCTGAGTCTCGATCTCAGGACCTAAAAAATCATCTCATCCCTTATATACCCTGCCACTCACTGGACTCTGAAGGAGAGGCCTCCTGCAGATACCATCCTATTGAAATACCCATTATGCACACTACAGTGGTACCTCGGGTTACAAACACCTCAGGTTACAAACACTTCAGGTTACAGACTCCTCTAACCCAGAAGTAGTACCTCAGGTTAAGAACTTTACCTCAGTATGAGAACAGAAATTGTGCGGTGGCAGCGGGAGGCCCTATTAGCTAAAGTGGTTCCTCAAGTTAAGAACAGTTTCAGGTTAAGAACGGACCTCCAGAACGTATTAAGGACTTTCAGGACAAGGGAGCTGGCATTTGTCCACAGAGAGCTGTCTGGGTCATGTGCCCAGCATGACTAAACTGCTTCTGGTGCAACGGGACACTGTGATGGAAACCAGAATGCACGGAAATGTTGTTTACCTTCCCGCCGCAGAGAAGGTATTTCATTACTTGTGCTGGTGTGATTTTGAACTGCTACGAGCTGGGACAGAGCAACGGGAGCTCACGCCGTTGTGGGGATGCGAACCGCCGACCTTCTGATTGGCAAGCCCAAGAAGCTCAGTGGGTTTAGACTACAGCGCAGCCCGCATCCCTATAGGTATAGGTATGGGTGGAATTCACAAAGGTTCATACTGAGGCAGAGAAAGAAAAAAGCCCATGTGTAAAATAAGTAAGAGTGCAGGTCTGGATTCAGCCTCCCTTATATCAAAATTCAAGACGTCTCCTAATAGGCAGTCTAATGACATAGTTTTCTTTCATGACAGGCACTCCTCTGTCCATTTGTGATAGAATACAAACCACTTTATTACAGGTACTTTGAAAGCTAGCCGAGCATGCAGGTATCCATGGATGCCAATATTTTGTTGCAGAAATGTGAGCCTTAGCATTTGTGAAGAGCTAGCATGAACACAGTAAATTGGACTCTCTCTGCCCAGCACATCAACAGGAATGCATACAGATACTGTTAATTCTCCCCCCACCCCTTTTTCCTTTCCCCCTCTTTTTTGGTTTCTTACTATGAGGTAAAGATTATGCATTCACTCACACCCCACCCAGTGCAAATGGAATCTGAAAGGATAAAACTCCTGATTGGCATTAGAAATTCTTCATTCCCGATACTATTTAGAATGCAGCTAACATCTTAGTTACATTTTAACTTCTTTGTGGTAATTTCTTCAGTGGTTTATTAAACTTATTTGCATGAGAAGGAAAGGCAATAAACTTAATAATCAGGTTCTTTCTGCAAGATAGCGGAGAAACTTAGACTTTATAGATGCATTATCATTGATGTTTTCCACAGTCATTTCATCTCAGCTTTTTACAGCCTATATGAAACGGTTCCTACCTGTCTGAGCTGCTGAAGAATTGAAAATTATATACACATTTTAGCTATAAGTTGTGGCCTTAATTTCATCCAGTTGCTATGCCTTGGCCACCCCGTCTTAAAATTCAAAGCTCAGCACAGATATAAAATATGATATTGTCTATTTTATCTTTATTAAGAATGTATTAGGTCTTCATGACACACACTATATTTATCCCTATTACCAAAAGTAATAATTGATCAACAGAATTGGTAAATTTAAATTAGAGTGGCAAGGAGAGAGGCTGATGCCCCATCGACATTCTACAGTGGAAACAGTATCCTACCACTTTAAACAGGCATGGCTTCCGCCCGAAGAATCTCAGGGACAGTAGCTTGTTAAGGGCGATGAGTGTTGTTCAGAACTCTGATTTCCCCCTCACAGAATTGCAATTCTCAGAGTGGTTTCACAGTTAATCCCACTTCCCGGGGAACTCTGGGAATTGTAGCTCCATGAGGGGAACAGAGGTCTCCTAGCAGCTCTAAGCTCCAATTTCCAGGATTCCTTGGGACCTGCTCAACAGAATGAAGATGGCAGGCCAGGGAGCAAATGCAGCCGGGCTGATTGCATTTTGATGCAAGTGTAGCTATATGTAAAAGGTAAATGGACCCCTGACCATTAGGTCCAGTCGTGACCGACTCTGGGGTTGCGGCACTCTTCTCGCTTTATTAGCCAAGGGAGTCGGCGTACAGCTTGACTAAGCCGCTTCTGGTGAACCAGAGCAGCGCATGGAAACGCCATTTACCTTCCCGCTGGAGCGGTACCTATTTATCTACTTGCACTTTGTGCTTTCAAACTCCTAGGTTGGCAGGAGCAGCGACCGATCAACGGGAGTTCACCCCGTCGCGGGGATTCGAACCGCCGACCTTCTGATCGGCAAATCCTAGGCTCTGTGGTTTAACCCACAGCGCTATCCGCGTCCCTTCCAATGACCATAGGGATATCCTATTCCAGAATTATTATTATTAAATTATTATTATTATTATTATTATTATTATTATTATTAACTATTTATGCCCCTGTCCATCTGACTAGGTTGCTGCAGCCACTCTGGGAAGCTTCCATCATATATAAAGCATAGTAAAACATTAAACATTAAAAAACAAACAAACCACCCTTTCCTATACAGGGCTGACTTCAGGGGACTCAGGGTCAGATAACTGCATACCCTCCAGCATTTCTCCATTGAAAATAGGGATGTCCTACCATAGCCTCCAACATTTCTCTGATGAAAATAGGGACATTCTAAGTAAAAAAACACACACGGAACATTCTGGGATCAAATAAGAAAGCAGTACAGCTTCTGTAAATCTAGGACTGTCCCTGGAAAATAGGGATACTTGAAGGGCCAGGGATTAGAGTGAGAATGCTGAAAACTAGGGCCTGGTTAGAAGTACAGTGGAGTTTTAAAATCTTTATTGGTTTCCGCAAAGAGGCAAGCGTGCATTTTTGTTTTATGAGTAGATATCCAGCTGTAGGTGTTGTGGAATGGGTGCTGACTAAGAGATGGAGAGTATCTGTTGCTGTTTTAAGGTCAGAGGCCAAATCAAGCTATAAATTGTTTTCTTCCAGAAGCTATGGCTTTGTGGGCTTATTCTGCTTTCAGCATGATCATTGCTTCAGCACTGAGCAATAAAACATCATCTTTGGGACCAGAGCACTGACATGGCACTCGTATTTTGCACGGGAGTTTGCTCTTTGGAGTATCAATTTCTTCTTTATTAAAGGGCAGAAGGGGGGAAATGGTGGCGCCTTTCATCTTCCGAAACATTATATTTCCCATGCAATTTCTTGCTGCCTGCAGGAAAAAAAAAATCCCCCTCATTGTTCAGTCACTTGAAAAACTGTGTAGGTAGCCTTAGGTTAGGAGGGATTGAAATTAGGAAGAGGATAACACATTAAAAGTGCCCACTGATCTGCTGCTGCTCTCGACTAATTTGTAAAGTTTGAAATAGGTATTTTTTCATAATGGCAAGAGGATTTCAAGGTCACGGGTAGAAGCTCCTTGCTTGAACACGAGCCAGGTGGCATTTGAGAACAGTTATAAATAAATGCTTAGGAAAATGGGATGAATCCGTTATCCATTTTGGAGAATAGAAAGCTGAGAAGTATATTTGGAAAGCTGAACGGGTTGGCAGGCAGATTACCCACAGAACTACATAAATAATACAGGATGTAAACTTGAAAAGAGGTTTAATTTGATCAATGGATGGCTAGGTCCTCTTATAAATCATGGTGCTGTGGTCTAAACCACTGGGCCTCTTGAGCTTGCCGATCAGAAGGTTGGCAGTTCGAATCCCCGCAACGGGGTGAGCTCCCGTTGCTCTGTCCCAGCTCCTGCCAACCTAGCAGTTCAAAAGCACACCAAAGCAAGTAGATAAATAGGTACCACTGTGGTGGGAAGTTAAATGACATTTCCGTGTGCTCTGGTTTCTGTCACGGTGTTCCGTTGTGCCAGAAGCGGTTTAGTCCTGATGGCCACATGACCCAGAAAGCTGTCTGTGGACAAACGCCGGCTCCCTCGGCCTGAAAGCGAGATGAGTGCCACAACCCTATAGTCACCTTTGACTGGACTTTACTGTCCATGGGTCCTTTACCTTTTTTATTTTTTTTTAAATTAATTAATTTTAATTAATTAATTTTAGAATGAATGATTTTAGAGTGTTGTTTATGCGGTACTTTTGTACTGTTTTATTGTTGTTAGCCGCCCTGAGCCCGGCTAAGGCTGGGGAGGGCGGGATATAAATAAAATTTATTATTATTATTATTATTATTATTATTATTATTATTATTATTATTATTATTAAATAAATGATCATGTACTTTAAATGGTGGATTTCTTTCCTTGAGTTGAGATGTGTGGCCAGCATATGTGTCTGCCCCACTCCTCCATCACGTGTTCAGTGACTGCACAAGGGAATCTTGTCCCAAGAAGGACTTGATTCTCCCCACCTCACCCAGGGCGGTCTTTAGCATATGTGCCACTGGGGTGCAAAGATCCGCCCATGGCCACCCTCCATTCAAAAATTGATAAATTATATTTAATCTGGTCTGCACAGCACCCCCAAATTTAGTTTAGCCCCCAAATTAACCTCTGCGCCATTGGACGAGGCCAACAATGCCCCACGACCACCCCTTGCCTGTCCTGATGCCTCCTGCCCCACAGACTCACGCGGCACTGGCAGTGGCACCCACCCAGCCTTACCCTGTTGCCAGTGGCCCCAAGGTCAGTGCACTCCACCGCCGGACACCGGGCCTGAGGGAAGCATCTTCCTGCTCCAGCCCCGCCAGCAAAAGGCAACAACCCCCCGAGTTTCTCTTTTGAGGGGGAGGCCGAACTTCTTTTTTTTTTTTTTAATAAATTTTTATTGGATTTTCATATACAAAGTCAAAAATATAAACATAAGAAAAAAGAAAAAGGCAAAAACGAAAAAAAGTAAAAAGTAAAAATAGTCCACTTTTCAAATCTTTTTTACAAATCCAACCGGACTTCCCCACATCTCCCAAACCCTGCGTCCTTTACAATAAAGATATCAGCAAATTGTTACCTTGTTTCATACCTTACTGTATCTTTCAAATATTATGTTTCTAAATTCAAAATACTATTTCTCCGTTACTTGTACCTTAAGATACCCATAATAAAGTTATTTTAAATTTCCACCTTGTCTTATTTGTAACATAATTTCCAGTTCACCAAATCTATTTGCTGAAGCTAAAATTTTCAAATCGTGCACATTCTTAACACTCATTCAGTTTATAATGTTTTTGCAAATAGTCCTTGAATTTTTTCCAGTCCTCTTCCATTCTTTCTTCTCCCAAATCTTGGATTCTGCCAGTCATTTCAGCCAATTCCATATAGTCCATCAATTGCGTCTGCCACTCTTCCAGTGTGGGTAAATCTTGTGTCTTCCAGTGTTTTGCAATAAGGATTCTTGCTGCTGTAGTTGCATACATAAATAAGGTTCTATCCTTCTTTGACACTTTCTGGTCGACAATGCCCAGGAGGAAGGCCTCTGGTTTCTTGGGGAAGGTATACCTAAATACCTTTTTTAACTCATTGTAAATCACTTCCCAAAAGGCCTTCACTTCTGGACAAGTCCACCAGAGGTGAAAAAAAGTCCCTTCAGCCTCCTTACATTTCCAACATTTATTATCAGACAAATGGTATATCTTAGCAAGCTTGACTGGGGTCATGTACCACCTATATATCATTTTCATAAGGCCAAACTTCTAAGGGGGTTGGGAACCCGGAGGGGTTTGTCTTGTCGAGACCTCGTGGCAGCAACATTGCATTCTCTTGTGTTGCCACCCAAGGGTTGCCTTTGCAGTTTTCTCATTTGCTCCTCTCAGCGGCGGGCGCCTGGCACCCCCCAGAATTCGGCACCTGGGTGCCCTGCCCCCCTTGCACCCCCGGGTAAAGATGGCCCTGACCCCACCCCACATTCAGTTGTGTACAGTGGTACCTCAGGTTACAGATGCTTCAGGTTACATACGCTTCAGGTTACAGACTCCGCTAACCCAGAAATATTACCTCAGGTTAAGAGCTTTGCTTCAGGATGAGAACAGAAATCATGCGGCGGCAGTGGGAGGCCCCATTAGCTAAAGTGGTACCTCAGGTGAAGAACAGTTTCAGGTTAAGAACGGACCTCCAGAACGAATTAAGTTCTTAACCCGAGGTACCACCGGATATAGAATAGCTGTGCATGCTGGAATGGACCAGCCAAAATGTTGGCTGTGGGCCTCTAGTTTCAACAGTATTACTAGTGGTGGGACTCCTACTTGTGTGTAGGACCTCCTGACAATATCACTCCCTTCAGCTGATGGCGCACAGCGGCCAAACCAGAAGTTATGCCGAGTAAGTCTTTTCATTTTGCCTATTCATCAGAACAACAATCGGAGTCTCTTGTGAAGATATTAATGACATATGGATGAATATCTAGCGAGGAGGTTGCGTTTCCACCCTCCCCACTTCCCCAGGCTGAGGATAATGCGGCAACTTCTAAAGTCAGAGATTACAGATTTTCTGAATTATTAAGGAGCTTCATCAGTACAAGTGTAGCGTTGTTCAAACACACTGACAATAAGCATTCCCTGTTTTTTTTTTTTATTTCCATTTCAATTAGCTGTGCAGTTCGCTTGCTTGATTTTTAGCGAGATGTGCATTTCTGCTGTATTTCTAAGACACAAAATAAATGAATTAAGGAGATGCTTGGGTTTCATACTGGGTCGGGGATTTGCATACCAAAAAGCCTCCTGAAATATAGAAACTCCCTTTCATACCAGTGCATAGCAATTATTTTTCATCCACACAATTGTCCTTTAAAAGGGGGAGGGGGGACTGTCCGGCTCCATATCTCATTGTTTTGAATCAGATGAGGCACACATTGTGGCTCTGCTATATCATGACACTATAGACTGTTTATCTGTGCATGTCTTTCTTTTTCTATGGTACATATTGGAGGTCCATTAATATGGCTTAGTTACTCTGTAATACCATGGGTAGGCAAACTAAGGTCCGGGGTCTGGGTCCGGCCCAATCACCTTCTAAGTCTGGCCCGCGGACGGTCTGGGAATCAGCATGTTTTTACATGAGTAGAATGTGTCCTTTTATTTAAAATTCATCTCTGGGTTATTTGCGGGGCATAGGAATTTGTTCTTTTTTTTCTTTCTTTCCAAAATATAGTCCGCCCCCCCCCCCACAAGGTCTGAGGGACAGTGGACCTGCCACCTGCTGAAAAAGTTTGCTGACCCCTGCTGTAAAACTATTGGATGTCAATGATTTATTTTTATTTTTATTCATTTTTGTAAATAAACCCTATATGGTTAAAGTGAGACAAAAGCTTGCATTATTCTTCATCTTACAGTGCAACTAAAGTGTGAAGCACTTTACATCTGGAAAGCCTGATCCACAAACAAACAAACAAACAAACAAACAAACAAACAGAAACCTCTGGTTCTAGGAAGTGGAAGGGGCAAGCAGAATAGAAAATGGAAGAATGGTATAAAGACGTGTGGGATGTAGCCATTAATGATAAATTAACATGTGTCATTAAGGCAAGATGGGGAATAGGCAGGAGAAATGATTTTGTAGAATTTGTACTGTTAAAATGGAAAGGGGTCAAACCATCGCAAGAGGTGTTGAAATTTTGGGAGGTTGGATAGTTACAATGGAATGGTCTTGGAGGTGGGGTGCACATTTTTATTCTTATTTATTTATTTATGATTATTACTTTGTCAAAAAAAGAGAGAGAAACCTCTGGCTAAAGAATTTCATATATGCTACAGAGTGCTGTAGGGATATTTTATGCCTTTGCTCCCATTCCTGTTGGTAACATGGTGACTGCATTGTTCTGTCATCAAATCCCCGACTTCAACAATATTTTTTTGGCATCCTGACATAACACCAGTCCATATGATTGGAACAGTGACAACTCTCTCTCTCTCTCTCTCTCTCTCTCTCTCTCTCTCTCTCTCTCTCTCTCCCTCCTCTCTCTCTCTCTGTGTAATACATTATATAAATTTTATTAGATTTTATAAAGAGAGATACAAAGATTATTATCAACTATTCTTCTTGTCCAGACTAAAACGTTAATCTTGATGAAATAAAAACACAGAACGAGAGGAAAAGAAAGAAAAAAGACGGGGAAAGAGAAAGCAGGAGAGAAAAAGAGAGAGATAGAAGAAGGATTAAATGAGAGAGAAGATAAGAAACTAAGGAACTTCTGATTTTTTGTCAGTTATATAAAAACATTATTCAACGCATCCACTCCAATATAACACCGAGCACAACTACTTTCTATAAACCAACATTACCTTCAACCTTCAAACCCAAATGTCATTATTTCATTTTCTTTTCCACGCAAAATGTCTATGAGAGGCTTCTAACCTTCAGTAAATGTTGACAATGATTTTTCTCTGATTAAACATGTCAATTTTGCCATCTCAGCTAAGTCTAATCATTTTAACAACCATTCCTCCATCGTTGGCAATGATGAGTCTTTCCACCTTTGTGCGTAGAAAAGTTTGAGACCAGTCGGCTACCCTCACCTGCTTTAACCAGCCAGTCATTATTTTTACTCTTCACCTCTTAAAGCAGGCATGGAGAACCCCCCGGGGAACCTCAGGACAAACACCCCCCTGAGGCACACTCTTCATGAAGCCCTACTTTGCACCTTCCATGAGTGTTTTTGCCAGGCTGGAATCATCCTTGTTGATAGATAATAATAATAATAATAATAATAATAATAATAATAAAATAATTTTATTTATATCCCACCCTCCCCAGCCGAAGCCGGACTCAGGATGGCTAACAACAATAAAATAATACAGCATTCTAAAATCATTTCATTATAAAATTAATTCAAATCAAATTGATGGCAACCATTGGGCTAGAGTTCTGTGAAGATTGCCAAAGGAAGGAGTCAGGCTGTGCCCTGGCCAAAGGCTTGGTGGAACAGCTCTGTTTTGCAGGCCCTGCGGAAAGATGTCAAGTGCCGCAGGGCCCTAGTCTCTTGTGGCAGAGTGTTCCACCAGATCAGAGCCACAGCCGAGAAAGCCTTGGCTCTGGTTGAGGCCAGCCTAACCTCTCTGTGGCCTGGGACCTCCAAGATGTTTTTATTTGAAGACCGTAAGTTCCTCTGTGGGACATACCAGGAGAGGCGGTCCCGTAGGTACGAGGGTCCTAGGCCGTATAGGGCTTTAAAGGTTAAAACCAGCACCTTGAACCTGATCCTGTACTCCACTGGGAGCCAGTGCAGCTGGTATAGCACCGGGTGAATGTGATCTCGCAGCGAGGACCCCGTAAGAAGTCCCACCGCGGCATTCTGCACCCGCTGGAGTTTCTGGGTCAGTCTCAAGGGCAGCCCCACGTAGAGCGAGTTACAATAATCCAGTCTGGAGGTGACCGTCGCGTGGATCACAGTGGCTAGGTCAGGGCAAGAGAGGTTAGGAGCCAACTGCTTAGCTTGGCGAAGATGAAAAAATGCCGCCTTTGTTATAGCTGCAATCTGAGCCTCCATGGAAAGATAGATAAACTTTATTCGCATTAGCCAACGGCCATAGCAACATAAAACAAGCAATATATACAATTAAAAAGACAACAATGGGTAAAAAGGGCATTCAAATGACCAAGATTATAGTGGCCCTTAATCTCATTGCACCCTCGATAAACCTAGCAGCCTTTGCTGTTGCCCGATCATTTTGGTCTGATAAAAGAACAATGTGGCTGCAGATGGGTGGCCTGGGATGGTAAGTAAGAGTGGGGTGATGATCTCATTCCACAGATCTTTATAAAGGGGGCAGGACAGGAGAACGTGAGTCTTGCTGATGCTTCGTAGTTGGTTGAATGAACGGCAGGGAGGAGTGTGTGACTGAAGAAACTATTTTTGTGTACAGAGGTCAAAACCAAACCTCCATTTTTCTCTCTAGTCCCACTCACCTCTGAGATTTGGCCCTTGGAAACTATCACACACCCCCTAACCCCATCTTGAAACTGCTTTCATGTCAGGATCTGAAGCTCGCTACCATTTACTCTGCATAAGGCACAGAGTCCTTTCTCCATATCTTTTATTATAAAATTGTACAGACTATAAGTTCCTATGGACTGCAAGAAGATCAAACCTATCCATTCTTAAATCAGCCCTGAGTGCTCACTGGAGGGACAGATCCTGAAGCTGGGGCTCCAGTACTTTGGCCACCTCATGAGAAGAGAAGACTCCCTGGAAAAGACCCTGTTGTTGGGAAAGATTGAGGGCACAAGGAGAAGGGGACGACAGAGGACAAGATGGCTGGGCAGTGTTCTCAAAGCTACCAGCATGAGTTTGACCAAACTGTGGGAGGCAGTGGAAGACAGGAGTGCCTGGCATGCTCTGGTCCATGGGGTCATGAAGAGTCGGACACGACTAAACGACTAAGCAACAACATAGGTTCAAAAACAACATGTCTTCAGATGTTCTTGATCTCTCAGATTTGTTAGCTGATTCCTGTGATTAGCCACACCACCAATCTCTCTGCCCTTATCAAATGATCTCTTGATGGTTTCTAGATATAATGTAATGGTAAAGTTCTCTACTTCCTATTCTAACTCTCATGTTCATCATGCACTTCCCGGGATGTATGGCTGTGAAGGGAGGCTCAACAAAATGTTTCGAAATTGTTGAACCAAAATATAGCATGGTTATCTGTGTTCAGGTGAAATGTAAATTTTCAATGCAGTAATAAAACTTTCAAAGCATCACAGCGTTATTTGGTGGAATATCACATTTGCTGTACAACGGAGTGCTTAGCTTTGCCACTGAGCTATTGAGAACGTGAATGAGTGGATTAAGTATGTCACATCCAATAGATTTATATTTAGCCTTCCTGTCTAAAGTTCCAAAATGAATGTTCTGGAATTGATTTGAATGTAGAGTTGGAATAAGCATTGGTATTATTATCCTTTTTTGTAACATTCTTTCAAATCAAGGATAAAGACAGATACCAGTGCTTAGCCACAAGAATCTTTAATGGAAATCAATTGGTTCTTTTCTGTTAAAGATCACCCACATAGAACTTTTCAACAAACGTAGTTAACACATAATTATGAGTTTGGCATCCATGTCCTAATGATGGCAGAACAAAATTCACCTTTGTTCTCTTAGTGATTTATTCCATTTTCAGCCATTTCTTGATACCTATGGTAAGAAGAGCTTTAGTCCGAAACACCATCTCCCCTGTAGCTACAATTACTGGGATGGACCATAGCTTACTGCCAGAGCATCTGTTTTGCATGCAAAACAGTTCTAATCAGGTGTAATCTAAATGGCCTCGGCCCAGTATACCTGAAGGAGTGTCTCCACCCCCATCGTTCGGCCCGGACACTGAGGTCCAGCTCCAACGGCCTTCTGGTGGTTCCCTCACTGCGAGAAGCGAAGTTACAGGGAGCCAGGCAGAGGGCCTTCTCAGTAGTGGAACGCCCTCTCATCAGATGTCAAATAAATAAAAAACTATTGGACTTTTAGAAGACAACTGAAGATAGGAAATATTCTCTATATCAGAAAAATAGAACTAAAAGCATTTGGATTTCATTTTGATTGGAGAACTTATCTCCATGTAGGAAAAAGCAAAGGTATGAAGCATACCCCTCAACTGTCCCGGTTTTGGGTGCTGTCTTCTCACACAAGATTGTGGCCCCGAAAGACAAACATTGTTTGGCACCATGCTCTAGAATGGGTCATGTGTCTTGTGTGGGAGTGCAGCCCATGCATCCCAGTTTTCCTCTGGGACATGTTGGAAGATATGATGAATTGGTGCTGCTACTGAGGAATGTTTCAGGTTTTATATACAGTGGACGCTTGGGTTGCGAACACGATCCGTGCGGGAGGCATGTTCGCAACCTGCTGTGCCGTGTCTGCACACGCGCCGGTTGCGATTTGGCGCTTCTGCGCATGCGCGAGTGCCGAAACCTGGAAGCAACGTGTTCTGGTACTTCCGGGTTTGGGCACGTCCGTAACCCAAAAACATGCAACCTGAAGCGTCTGTAACCCGAAGTATGACTGTAGTTGAAAACATGTGCTGTACTTCGGACAGTCAGTTCTGGGGAATAGACAACACAGAACAGATATTCTACCATAAGTTATACTTTGGTTTTTGAATGCCTCGTGACTCGAACTTTTTGGCTCCCGAATGCCACAAACCCGGAAGCAGGGGCGTATGAAGGGGGCGGAGGGTGTGGACTGCCCTGGGGGGGGGGTGACAAGATGGCCTCCACCCAGCTGTAGAGTGGCGGAGGGCGTGCATGCTTTCAGTGTGGGCACCGCTCGTGGCGCATCCACACAGCGTCTGTACAGGCTGCCGCTCGCATGGCGACTGTATGGGCTGCAGCATGTGCGCAGTCCATACGGACATCACACATGCGTCACCAGGCAGTTCACCTTGGTGTCCCACCCCGGGTAATGGAGAGGGTTCCTCCACCACTGCCTGGAAGTGAGTGTTCTTTTGCAAACGTTCTATGGAACCTGAACGTCCAACGCAGTTCCGCAGCTTCCGATTGGCTGCAGGAGCTTCCTGCAGCCAATCAGAAGCCGCGCCTTGGTTTCCAAACGTTCTGGAAGTTCAATGGACTTCCAGAACTGATTCTGTTCCACCTCCGAGGTATGACTGTACATTGCTTGTTTCCTTCCTAGAAGCATCTGGATACATTGTTTGATAGAGCACTCTCAACCTTCATGTGTTGTGTGTTAGGGAGGTTCACCTTTAAATATGAACTCCATCAAATATATCCTCTATCATCTCTGTCTTGTTTTAGGAAGTACAAATTAAATTTGCCTTTAAATGGGAACTGATCCAAAATTGTCCAATCATCCCACATTATCCTTATTTTTCTATCCGTACCATCTTCTGCCTTTGTTGCCCTCTCCTTTCTTGAAATTTATATTGTTAGCTCCTTTAGGCAGGCCTGGTCTTTCTGGCTGATGGTTTTGATGCCATTGCTACTTGTTCATACAGCAATGTGATGAAGGGAGCTGACATCTGAAGATCCTATAGTGGTTACTCCAACCTTCTGTCTTTCTCAGGGGTAAGAAAATGAGTAAAGCGGATCACTTCCAGAGTCAGAATGTGGAACAGCAGAGAATTGTAGCAGCCTGGTGTTGCTCCTATAATCTAAAGCCTTGATAAACTGATTCCTCTTAGGCCAGGTAGCAACTGGAATTCAGTCACATACTCTATTCAAGAAGTATTTTTTAGACCCACTCCACAAACATTAATCCACCTGGGGTTTTTATAAAGATGACACAGTTCTTGTGCTTAGTAGATTTTCATTTGCTCTCTTCCTAATCTCCTTTGATGGAAGGTGTATGACCTTTGGCATTGAGTTCATTCTGTATCAGGGAAAGAAAACATCCTTGCATGATTGTACTCATCTGATGACTGATGCCGAACTAGGATAACACCGGACCAGATTGCTTTTTGTTTGTTTGTGAAGACCATTCTTACAGAAAATTGCATATTTAAGAACTGATCAGGCCATGATAGAATTCTCTCTCAGCTGATTTTGTGCATAGCCATTTCCTAAACCAATAGCCACTAAATGTGAAAACTGCAAATATAAGTATCATCAGAATACATCTGTTCCCTCATTGCGAGAAGCAAAGCTACAGGGAACCAGGCAGAGGGCCTTCTCGGTAGTGGCGCCCGCCCTGTGGAACGCCCTCCCATCAGATGTCAAAGCGATAAACAACTACCTGACATTCAGACGACATCTTAAGGCAGCCCTGTTCAGGGAAGTTTTTAATGTGTGATATTTTAGTGTATTTTTGGTTTCTATGGAAGCCAAATAATAAATTATTATTATTATTATTATTATTATTATTATTATTAATACAACAGAACTAGTCCAATCAGTTATTGAATTGCTGGAAATACTTTGAGTGATAGCTGAGCAGTCTTCATTCTCCATAAGAATGGAACACCACTTAATATGGCAATTGGAAGCACATAACTCGTCTGCTACAGGAATGTTTTTGGAGTGTGTATGTGTTTTACCAGCTCCAGACTCCTCTGAACAGCATGCCTCATGAGTAACAGATAACACTGAGAACCTGGCTTAACTGACATGCTACATAAATATATTCTGGGAATGTCAAGAAAGGAGGTTCAGAACCGCCTGAGATATTTTGTGACCCTCATCAGAGCTCATATGGGCTCTCTCCAAATTCATTAGATCTTTCAGCTGAGCAGCAGTAATCATTTCACTTTAGGTGAAAATTCAATGATAACTCTATATTTAAATGTGGTGCAAAAATGTCCATGGGGAATCAGTTTTGAGCAACACTGCTGTGATATAATTGCTTCTTGCACAATGGCGAATGGAGGGAGCAGATTCATGGCTTGCACAATTATATAAATCAGCCCACAGCACTCCCCCATTTTTTGTATTACAGTAGTCTAAGAGCTAGTAGATACATTTAAAGAAGTAGAGAAATAAAATTTATGTAGGGATATCGCAGAGTGGGGAGTGGGGTCTGAAGGGAGCACACTTCCCCACCAGCAGGCACCCACAATCTGCCTGCACGCGTGGCCTTGGGGTGCAGGAAACCCCCCCCCCCCCCAGACAAGCCACAGCTGTCTGGTACATCGTTCCACCCATGTCTGACCTTTTGCGGTCTCGGAGTCAGCGGTGTCCTGTCTGTAAGTTTTTCCCTGAGACCTTTTGTCTCCTACGTCATACACTGTGCAAGGGGGAAATGACGCTGTGGAACAGGTGCCAAAATAGCTCTGTACCACCCCACAATCTCGGGACGGAAGATGTGTAAAGGTCACAGCCCAAAAATGTATTTGCCTGGCTTGCATGTTTGTCTCAATAAAAGGAGGCTCCACAGGAATGGTGGTAGCTCGCTCGCTTCAGACCACCTGTGCACAGCTCACATGATGATCAACACCTGTCTTGGGCCTTCACTTCAATTTATGATCCACATTTATTTCTCCATGTGAACAGGCCCCATCACAACAATTATTCCAGAACGTTACACATAATAATGATAATAATAATAATAATAATAATAATAATAATAATAGCATCTTCTTGACACATTTTCATCTTTCCTTCCTTGCAATAGAATGCTTATCTGAGATTCATGTGAACGGATCCCGAAATGTATGCATGAGAATGATCCTCCTTTACCTTGCTAACTTAGAGGGTCCTGCTTTGCAGTGAAGTCAGAGACAGATGCGTTCCCCTGATTTATGGCAGTAATTTAGCTTTGTTCTGCAACATGACTTAGAGAGTTCTGTCAGAATTATTGGTTTTATTTTCAGTTGGCTAACTTAGTTGTTCATTAGGGCTCAATGCTTAAAGGTGACCCAAAGTGGTGTTATTTTCTAGCTGCATTAATTCCAGACCCATGTCTTCAAATTGTCCGTGATGTGTTTAAAGCATCTTCTGTGAAAATGTCTGTTTGTAATACAGGGAACAGACAGTAAGGGAGCCTCCCATCTTTTCCCTATGGAAAATAGCCATGGTGGAATAATTTCTCCTCTGCTAGGCTAAGAAACTAAAGAGGCAACAACCTCCGCTTCCAAAATACTGAAAAAATGTGTCTAATTTGAGGGTGCAGAGCAGGTACATTGACATTTACTGGTAGAGAACTTTCAGTAGATCAGTCAGATTTTCTGACTCCTAACTGCTTAACAACAGCTGAATTCAAATGACCCCCCACTGCACAGAGACTTCTGCCCCAAATCACTAACTGTTGAAGCAAAAAAAGCTGGGAAAGCTAGAGGTATATTTTATGCATAGAAGGATGGTGAGCTCCATTCATTTCTGTGCTGAGAACAAATTTCTGGGCCCAGAATTCTTTGATTCTAACTAAATGAATTTTGTTCCTGGCTCTGGTTGGTAGATCTGGGGTTTCTGGGAGAAAACAAATCAGAACTCCACAGCCAGATCTTTGCCCACCCCTGGTTTAAATCACAATTTAGCCAAGAACATACACGGCTTACAAAGACCCTCTACTACATGTTTTTAAGATGTTGCTGTTGTTTTATCACTTGTTTGCCGCCCTGGCATGGCAGGCCCAAGACACCGAAAGTACTGCAGATTGCTATATGGGGATCTTTAAGTAAAATCACCTCAGCTAAAGAGAATGAACATGGGTAGGTGCCTACAATAACAATACTCTTCAGCTCCATTCTGCAGGCAGCAAAGTCACACCTCTTCTCCTTTGACTGCTGTGAAAGGAAGAGCACATTACACAACAAATTCCCCTCACTAGGCTGAATATCCAGACTCAGAAAGCCAGTTAAAACACAGAAGTTATCCTTAACTGCAATGCCAAAAAAAATAAAAAATTGCTTCTTTCCGATATCAGTGGGAGGATATAATAGCCATGCTGTTTTTCAGACCTAAACTTCAGAGCTGGATCAAGAAGCTTTCATTTTCTCTTGAACTGTTAACAGTTGGTAACAAAAGACCTGAAAACTCCTGCAAGATTAAATTTGTGTGTTAAGATGAACTGAACTATTCTGTATATCTACCCACCTGCACTGTATTATACCTTCTCTTATATTTGCTATGCCCAGATATTAGACAATCTAAATAAGTTGTCCATAAAGATAAATAATAATTTATAATCAATTATCTGCGGAAGGAAATCATTGTATATTATTAGTAAGCTGTTCATAATATTTGAACTTCTGGGTACTAAACACAAAACTGTTTGGTTTTTCCCTCTGAATATCTTAGCATACTACTTTCATTCCCACATCCTCACTAATCAGTCACATGTAGATGAAACTCTTTCAGGAATTACCTTGGTGTAATAGGATGAAGCAATAGATTGACATTACTGGATATTGCATATAAAATGGGATATAAGATTCTGGCAACTATGGATGAAGATCTTGTAATGGCTAAACATATAATTTTATTGCTACCTCATCTACTTCTTGGATTCTTCTTAGTCACTATTGTTGTTGTTGTTGTTGTTAAAATTTGTATACCATCCTTCATCTGAAGATCACAGGGCATTTTACAATATAAAAACAAAAAAATACATAACATTGTTGTTGTTTAGTCGTTTAGTCGTGTCCGACTCTTTGTGACCCCATGGACCAGAGCACACCAGGCACTTCTGTCTTCCACTGCCTCCCACAGTTTGGACAAACTCATGCTGGTAGCTTCGAGAACACTATCCAACCATCTCGTCCTCTGTCGTCCCCTTCTCCCTGTGCCCCCAATCTTTCCTAACATCAGGGTCTTTTCCAGGGAGTCTTCTCTTCTCATGAGGTGGCCAAAGTATTGGAGCCTCAGCTTCAGGATCTGTCCTTCCAGTGAGCACTCAGGGCTGATTGCCTTCAGAATGGATAGGTTTGATCTTCTTGCAGTCCATGTGACTCTCAAGAGTCTCCTCCAGCACCATAATTCAAAAGCATAAATTCTTCAGCGATCAGCCTTCTTTATGGTCCAGCTTTCACTTCCATACATCACTACTGGGAAAACCATAGCTTTTACTATACAGACCATACATAACATAACATAATAACAAACAAAAACAATAACCTCCCCAACAAAGTTTAAAAGGCCACAGTTTGTTCAATTACCCAAAGGCCTGGGAGAAGAGGAATGTCTTTGCCTGGAGACAAAATATATTTAATGAAGGCACCAGGTGAGCCTCCATTGGGAGGCTCCCTCCACAAGCAGGGAGCCACTGCAGAAAAGGACTGTTCTCGTGTTGCCACCCTTTGGACCTCTCACGGAGGAAGCACACAAAGAAGGGCTTCAGATGATAATCACAGTCTATTTTGTACCTTAAAACAATTAGGATGTAGTCTAGTGGTGTGTGTCCTGCTTTGCATAGTTTTTAAAAACTTTGCAGCTTCACAGGAAATGGTCTAGATGAACTTTAAGTAGGGATGGATGAATCTGTCATATGGAAGATGTCAGGTGGGGGAAGGCTGACATAAAGAATAGCTTTTGTTCCAGCTTTTGATGTGGGTCACCTCAATCCTGTCAGTTTCCCCATAACTATTTGCCGCATTTCAAACCTCAACAATGCACACTTATTTGTAGAGTGTAGCTGCACTTGTAAATTTCAATAGCACACTGACTAAGGTCCCTGCAGCCTGTGTCCCCCCCCCACAAGGTATTTTGTTATACATCCCCTGGGGAGTTCTTGGCGGATATATTGTATTGCTGCTCTGTCACTATTTTGTAGTGAACACCACAAAACACTCTCCAGTACTTTCCCCAATGCTACTAAGAGTCTGAATCTAATCAGAATCAGAAATATTGAAAATGAACCGGCATGGAGACAGGAGCATATTGTTATTTCCAGAGGGTGGGAGGGAAGTCTGAGGCACAGAGGTAAATTTAAAGTTGGAAAAAATGTCTCTAACATATTCCCGATATCTAAATCTCATGTATTATGAATGTGCCATTTCATTTTCTTCCAGCAATTGTTTATGGTAGCATCAAGAAGGGCTTGCCTTCATGTCTTGGGGGGGGGGGCAGGCACAAAATGGAAGGTTCAAATAATAGTCTTGCGACCCTAATATCTGAACTGTGCAAGATTCCAGATGTTCCAGGTGCTTACCCAGGGTTTGGTTTCCTCGGAATGAGAGACAGTGGAGACTGTGGTGTCTTTAGGATTTATGGTTTATTTAAACATATATACAACCTGAGCAAGGGGACGCAGGTGGCACTGTGGTCTAAACCATTGAGCATCTTGGGCTTGCCAGTCAGCGGCAAAGGAGGAGGAGGAGGTCCGAAAGGACCCTCACTCAAGTATAAGCTGAGGGGCGCTTTTTCAGCATAAAAAATGTACTCAAGTATATACGGTATGTTATTATTCAAATCAATAGTTTTTTATCTAGAATTGCATGGTGGCTTAACAAACACGTCCTACTTGTTGAGTCTAACTATTTAATCTGAATCCCCCCCAACGCCCCCTCATTTCCCATAAGAAAGTACAAAGAGCTGGTGATTTTGTCATGTCTTAAATGATCACAAATGATAAAATAGTGTGTCAAAATGAAAGCAGGCTGAAATTCTACAATTCCTTCTCTTCAAGGTTCTTGAAGCCTATCACATATTCTGCTTCTTCTATAGTGGTTCTCTGGAGTCAATGAATATTGTTATTTCCTCTTCAGAATGGCCATGGGATGTAGTCTGCAAGTTAAAACATTGCCAGGAGATCCTTTAAAAAAAATTCTGTTGATAAAAAGAAACACATTTTATCAGCAACATGCATCACGGTGTGTCCTGTCTAGCTTTGCAGAAGGGTATAACATCTGACAGTGACTCACAGGGTAACATAGATTAATGGATCTGGTTTTTGCACCAAGGCTGTCACAAAGGGTGCTATTACTGAAAAACACAGCTGACTCCTTTTACTCCTCTTTGTCATCATCATAGTGAGGAGGAAAAGGAAACATCTGTGACCAGCTCACTAATGGACCACCAGAGCCCCTATTTATATGCTGCAGTTGTTCACTGTGGAAATGTGTTTCTGTAATGAAAGTTTATTATTTAATTTAGGAATCCTCTTTTTATTTTGTTTTGCACATATCAAAACAATCCCCAAAATTCTTCTCCCACATTTTTTCAATGAACATGGACGGAACATATGTAGAAGACTCTCCTCTCACAGTATAATTCCCTTAATAGCATCCAGTGTTTCTGGATCCAGTGTTGTGTCCAGAATAGATTCACCAGTGCTCTTTTTCTAGAACTCACCATGAACACCTCCCTTCTTCTCTTATAATGACAATGGTGCCCACCTGAGAGGTGCCAGAACTGAGTTCTGGTGAGTTCTGACTGGAAAAAAAAGCCCTGGGATTCACACCAAAACGAAAAAGATGTCACTATTCCATCAGGATTCGTCTTGGGTTGCAGTCAGTACTTACATGATAGCTAAACTATGCTGGTTTTGTGCCAAACATTCCTGTTTGGTTATATTTGCAGTAAGCAGTTAAAAAACTAGCAAGCAGAAGAAGAGGAGGAGGAGGAAGAGGAGGAGGAGGAGGAGTTTGGATTTGATATCCCGCTTTATCACTACCCGAAGGAGTCTCAAAGCGGCTAACATTCTCCTTTCCCTTCCTCCCCCACAGCAAACACTCTGTGAGGTGAGTGGGGCTGAGAGACTTCAGAGAAGTGTGACTAGCCCAAGGTCACCCAGCAGCTGCATGTGGAGGAGCAGAGACGCGAACCCAGTTCACCAGATTATGAGTCCACTGCTCTTAACCACTACACCACGCTGGTACAAACAGGATACATGCAATATTCAGAGGCATTATGACAGTAACATGTCTTGATGGCATGAGTCGATCCCAGAGAATATATAACCATTGTACCTTCTTAAGAGCATAGGGTGACATTGTTTCCCATTTTACAGAGGACAACCCTCCATTTGCAAGCATCCTCTATTTGAAAGGTTGTCCAATCCAAGTTTCATTTTAAAGATAAATAACCTTAAGAAGGGAGAACAGGGTCCCAGAAGTTTTCCTTCCGCAGTTACCATGCGGGCAGCTGGTACAGGTCACTGGGCCCCAGACTTTCCCAATCTGATGAGACGTACTGTCTTTCCACTTAAATTATGTGATGTGTTTCTAGAAGCTCATATTTACATATAACATAGCATGCATACATTTTATGCAGATTGGCACCCTCTTTCATCTTTGTTTGAAGTTATTCATTTCCTCTTCTTTGGCAAAGCATAAGTGCCCACCCTAGAATGGCACCAGTTGCCTCTTTGCTGCTAAGTTCAGTCTGAGGTGTGGATAGCAATCTCAACACAAAATGAGACTGGCAGACAAAGTGAGCCAATGGCAGTAGCTGACAGTGTGGTGAGAGATTGCCACTCATCTGATCTCTTGTTGATCATGTCACTGCTGCTTACTGGGAGGTAGCAGAAGAAGCATGAGGTAGGCGCAGTGTAAACACACCAGCAGAGCTAATCCAGCACTCTTGCGCTTGTACTGCACCAACCTCCTTGTTGCCTTGCCCCTCTACTTCCTGGTAAGCAGCAATGACACAACCAACTGGTGGTCAGGCAAATAGCAGTGTCCCAACATGTCTTCTGCTACTTACTACTAGTTGATATAATCAGAGGAAGCGGCCACGTACCATAGGATGGTCCATGAGAGCCCTACTTTGTATTTCTTTTCATAGAAATATTAAATCTTTATTCAAATTGACAGTTACGGACGCCATGTGATATAATTTTCCTTCTATGTATAGTCTTATGAGCAAGATTTATAATTTTATATTCTTTAAATGCATTTTTTATTGTTAGCTGCTTTGGGCTTCTGTCAAGAAGAAGGAAGGGGATATAATTATATACAAATTAGCATGAATAATAAACTCTATTCATCCAGGAATGTTTCAACCTGGGCTAACACTTCTGGGCACGATACTTGCATGCAAATGGCAAAGAGCCATCAAATTTTGATGAAACATTTAGAAACAACTCGATTAAGCTGTATGCCAATTTGAAGGAGTAGACAAGGAAAGGATCACAGCCACCCCTGAAACAAAATACCCTAAAGTAATTAGTAGCAGCTTATCTAGTGAATTGATTCTCTTCATTTTGACTCCATCCCTATTTATTTCCATCATATAGACCATGCAGACCCGCTTAACACAAGGGTAGAGGTTATTCTTATCGCCCATATTGAGGATGAGTGACTGTGATGACCTGGGACTTGGACTCAGAACCAGAGGAGTCTCAGTCCGCACCGGATCCTCTGCCTCAGGCGGCAGCTGAACCTAGTCTGGGGGCTGATTCTGAAGAGACCCAGTCTGCACAGGTTCCCCTGCAACAAGCACCAGCTGGGCCTAGTCAGGGGCCTGAGCCTGCCCTGGCTCCAGATGCGGGGATTACCTCGTTGCCCTCAGCTGGGCCATCACTTACAGCTGCTCCACTACCAGTTGGGTCAGGAGAGGCTGAGGCGGCCTCTGGGTCTAGTAACCCATTGACATCTCCCGAGCTGCAGAGACTTAGGTCGGAGAGAAGGAGAGACCTAAGTACTCGCAGGAGGAGTGCTCAGCTTCGGGTGAGACAGGGAGGTGAGTCACCGGGGTATCAGGACCGGCCGTTACCCCGACAGAGATAAAAGGCTGTCGGACCCTGCCCCAGGTTGTGGGAGCAACACTGCTGTTTGTGATAACCTGCCTGAGACCCTATGCCTGACCTAGCCTGGTTTCCTGCCTTGGCCCTGTGGGACTGACTCTTTGCAGAATCCTTGGATTCGGGACCGGACCTGGACTGCGTTGCTTGGGTTAATCCCTGGGCCCAGCACAGTGACCACCACTCCCAAAACAAATCAAAGTAAAATTCCATCAGTCAGCCTGCACCGTATTCCACCTGAGCAGCATCATGTGACTGCCACTGAACTTTGCTGAACTTTGCTTGGAGAGTCTTTTAGCATACTACAACTGCCAAAATACATACATTTACTAGAATTGAGGTTGTCTTGAGCTTGGTTTTCACCAGCAGCAGTCAGGCCCTAAGTGGGTCATGTATAATCGACACATCCTAAAGGACCAAATATTTGGATGCTATTGTTCTTTGCCATACAAGATATTACAAAACTCCTAGTCCTAGTTCTGAGTGCTTCTCTGCTTGGAAGACAAGCACTGTTAAATAACACGTCACCCTGAACACTGGAATATACCCCAGGGCATATTTATCACCTGATTCAGATGACATCTTTAAGAATCTGGTTATCTGTCAGGTTTGGGAGTCAGGCTAAGGTGTTCAAACTTTATGTATGATGAAATGTGAAAACCAGTGCTATTTTTTCTAGAAAAAGAAGTGCCAGAACTCAACAGGAAAACTTTCCTTGTTCTGTTAGAATGGGAATGGCGCCCACCTATGAGGGGCCAGAACTGAGTTGGGGGAAAAGCCCTGGTGATAACCATGAAAGCACACACATATAACTAGACAAAAATAGTGTAATCCATACTAAAAGGGTTGCTGAGTTGCATGCTGTTTCCTTGATCAGAGTTAACTCTACTGACAAGAGAGCCCTGTGTCTTCTGTGCTGACCTGCGTCTGAGATCATGACATCATGTGCATATACTACCACCTCGTGTCCCATTCTTCTGCCATTCCTCCCCACCATCATCCTGAATATACCACAATTGGAAGCAGGGTCAAAGGTTTGGATCAACCCTAATTTTATTACATTGTTACTTTGTTGCAATTGCCCTCCTTCTTTTCCTTCAATGAAATTTCTACTGCGGGTAATTTCCCCCCATGCAACACCAAATCACACATCTTATCATTAACCCGTCAGCAATAACTGAAATGATACAATATGCAAGCATTATTTCAATTAACCTTTTTTTCTCTGAGGCTTGACAGGGCCCATTGTATCTTCTCCAAGGGCATTGTAAACTGCTCTTTCTATGTCATGGTTTGCCAGGAATGACCCATCAGATACTAATTGGAGATCTGGAGATAATGCTACTCACTCTATGTGGGGCTGTCCTTGAGACTGACCCAGAAACTCCAGGGGGTGCAGAATGCCATGGCAAGACTCCTTATGGGGTCCTCGCCAAGGGATCACATTCACCCAATGCTATACCATCTGCACTGGCTCCTGGTGGATTACAGGATCAGGTTTAAGGTGCTGGTTTTAACCTTTAAAGCCCTATACGGCCTAAGACCCTCGTACCTATGGGATTGCCTCTCCTGGTATGTCCCACAGACGACCTTACGATCTTCAAATAAAAACATATTGGAGATCCCGGGTCACAGGGAGGTTAGACTGGCCTCGACCAGAGCCAGGGCTTTTTCAGCTGTGGCCCCGATCGGGTGGAACGCTCTGTCACAACAGACTAGGGCCCTGCAGGACTTGACATCTTTCTGCAGGGCCTGCAAGTTGGAGCTGTTCTGCCAGGCCTTTGGCCAAGGCACAGTCTGACCCTCTCTCTCCTTCTGTAATCCTCATAGAAATCTAGCCCAATGGTTGCCATTAATTTGATTCAGAATTGATTTTAGAATGTATTTTAATTAATTGACTGTGTGATTTTATGTACACTGTGCTATTTTTACTTGTTAGCCGCTCTGAGCGCGTCTTTGTCCTGGGAGGGCTGGATACAAAAAAATATAATATTATTATTACTAGTAATATTATTACATGTGAACTGGGTGGGAAGCAGCCCAGAATGAGTGAGCTGTGCCTATACGTTTATAGATGAAACAGCTGCACTAATACCATTTTGAAACCTCTTTTCAGTTGAAACACTGCTCCAAATGAAATGAACGAAGCAGACTTCACTTTGGAAGCAGTGCCACATCCTTTCATGTGATACAATATTTCAGTATCACGAAAATAACTTCCTGATCCTAGATTGCTCCATATTGACCTTGTCGAATCTCCTCTCCATGTTATCCTTCAAAATCCCTTCCTCTTTATTTCTCTTTTTCTCTTTCATTTTCTTATCTCACTTTGGCAACTTTAAACAGTTCCCCCATTTCCCTGTCTTATATTGAGTTAGATCATTGGTTCATCTAGCAGTGGAGCGTATGCCTGTGCTCCCGAGGGGGGGGGGGCTGCAGAGGGTGCCCTCCCAGGCGTGGGATAGCCGCTCGGGTGTCCCGAGTCACGTGCACACCCTGCAGCCGGGGGCGGAGCAAGCCACCTATGGCGGACATTCGGCACACCGCCCACCTGCGACTCCCAAGCCTCCCCCGAACTGTCAAAACGAAGGGGGAAGGGGGGAATGCCACAGGCAAAGCGGCGCAGCTCCCCCCTTCCCCCGACGGTTTGGGGTAGGCTTGGGAGTCGTGGGCAGGTGGTGCACCAAATGTCACTCCCTCAGTGAGGACACCTGGGGCGGTCCGCCCCCACCGCCCCCTTCCTCAGCCCCTTGGTTCATCTAGCTTGGTAGTGGCTCTCCTGGCTGCCAGTGGCTCCCCAGGGAGTCAGGAAAGGGTTTCTGAGCCTTGCTATATAACATGCATGGATCAGTCACCTCCCCAATGCTCTCAAAAGGAATGACGCATCATCACATACTGTCACTCCCACCGACAATTGCACCTCATTTTCAACACACATGGTTGTGGTGTAAGACATGATTTCTAGTTCTACATTTAAAAATGTTTATTTTGTAAAGCAGCCTTCTGTAAGCTTTTTACAGGAACTTGCCCACAAACACCCCCCCCCTCAAATGTTCCCAGTCTTTACATCGTTCGCCCCCTCCCCGCAAATACCCACATTCTTGAGTTCAAGCAGTATTGTTCAGTTGCATCCATTGGGAGAAGGCCTATTATTTTTGATGATGATGATAATTTATTATTTGTACCCCGCCCATCTGGCTGGGTTTCTCCAGCCACTCTGGGCGGCTCCCAACGAAGATTAAAAATGCATTAAGATGTCACACATTAAAAACTTCCCTAAAGAGGGCTGCCTTCAGATGTTTTCTAAATGTCAGGTAGTTGTTTATCTCTTTGACTTCTGATGGGAGGACATTCCACGGGGAGGGTGCCACCACCAAAAAGGCCCTCTGCCTGGTTCCCTGTAACTTCACTTCTCGCAGTGAGGGAACTGCCAGAAGGCCCTCGGCACTGGACCTCAGTGTCTGGGCAGAATGATGGGGGCAGAGATGCTCCTTCAGGTATATTATTTTTGAAGAGAAATCAACCTTCCTCCAGCCAGTTCATCACACCTGAGTAGTACATGAGGGGTAGCAGTGCAGAGCAAAGTGGTCCAAGGGCTTATTGATTTCTTCTTTTCTCTGTGAAAAAGGGAACTGGGTGCTGATGTCAAGAAGGTCCGCTTTCAAGTCTCCGCCAAGCAATTGATGGGGATGAGAGAAACAAGAGTTTTTAAGCTACAGCTTGGCAGCTTTTGCTTGCAAGATGTAGTTTGTTTCTCCTGTCCCCACCAAGTGAAGAATCAGCCATGGGCTTTGCAGGCAAAAGCAGCAAAGCCTCTCTTGCTGCTGTTGCATGTGAACAGCCAGAACAAGCAAGATCTCTATTCCTTTGCATCAATCAAGGTGTGTGGGGGGGGGGATCCTGCTTAGTGCTGGGGTTGGGTGCATGAAAGAGCTCGCAGCAACCACATGCACCCAAGCCCAGCACTTAGCAGGATCAATCTTCCTTCTCATTGGCTGATGAGAAGGGAGAGCAATCCTGCTTAGTGCAAGGTTCCAAAAGGGCTGTTTGAAGCATCTGCCCCATTCGCCTTTTAAAGAAGGAGTGGGGGGCTTCGGCTGCTTCAAACAGCACTTCGCAAAAGCGCTGTTTGAAGCAGGTTGCATGCTTCTTCTGTGAGCAGGCAGGCAGTTGCAGGGGGGAGAGTCTTCTTCCCTATCCCCCTGTTGCCACCGCCACCAGTTTGCTGGCAGGAAAAGTGCACAAGCTGCTTCAAACAGTACTTCTGAGTAGGATTTAATCTACATTCATCAGTAGATGAGCAGAAATTGAACCCTGCTGCCTTGGCTGCACAAGCCTGTTCTGTGCTAGGAACAGGGCATCCAGTGATGTCTGATGATGGGCAGGTGGATGTAGGTTGAGTAAAATGGTCTCATGTGCCAAATTGAACCCACTGGCAGGTCAAGACTGGCCCATGGGCAAGAGCTTTCCCACCCTTGAATTAAGGGTTGAAACCTGTATTAAATAAGTGATCAGAAGGGTGGGGAAAGGAGCCACCACATGCACCTATTTCCCCCACCCATTGCTGCTAAACTACCTCCTTTATGATAGTTTCAGATTACTCTAGGTGGACATGATGTGACTGACGGTGATCCTAGGCTGCCTCAACATCCTGAATGTCCAGTTGACCCAAATTGGCCTGATTCCATTAGTTATCTGGGATTCAGCCAGAGCTGGTGCACTAGTTCAGCTAGCGCTTTTCATCGCAGCCAGAAACAAATTTGAAGCCAGCGAAAATGAGGAAGAGCTACTGTAATATGTTCTGAGAAGCAAACACCCCAAGCCACTCTGATAACTGCTTTTTGCATCAAGTGCAGATTCTGAAAGTTTTCCAGGGCAGCCCTTTGTGGAACACATTGCAGCAGTCCATTCTGTATGAGATCATGTATGAATGAAACTGGCGAAAGTTGCATGATCTAGTTAAATGTGCAGCTAGGTCCATGAACATGGGACGTGGGTGGCGCTGTGGTCTAAACCACTGAGCCTTGGGCTTGTCAATCAAAAGGCCGCGGTTCGAATCCCTGCGACGGGGTGAGCTCCTGTTACTCAGTCCCAGCTCCTGCCAACCTAGCAGTTCGAAAGCATACCAGTGCAAGTAGATAAAGAGGTACTGCTCCAACAGGAAGGTAAGCAGCGTTTCCGTGCGCTGCTCTGGTGTCGGTGTTCCGTTGCACCAGAAGTGGCTTAGTCATGCTGACCACATGACCCGGAAAAACTGTCTGCGGAGCAGACAAATGCTGGCTCCCTTGGCCTGTAAAGTGAGATGAGTGCCGCAACCCCAGAGTCGTCCACGACTAGACTTAACTGTCAGGGATCCCTTTACCCTTTACCTTTAGGTCCATGAGCATTCCCCAAATGCAGACCTGATCCTTCAAGCAGAGTGCAGTCCAAGCCCTGATCACCCATCCTACTGCTGACCAACAACACTTTTGTCTGGCCTGGATTAAATCACAGTTTATTAGCCCACATCCAATATTAAAGCTTCTTGGTTCATTAAATGAAATCTCTGCCTATAAAAAGTCCATGTCTTCTTTATGCATCAACATATATCCAAGGCCTTCATCTTTTAATGGTTATGTCTTCCCTCTGTTAATGTGTTTATTATGTTGTCAACATTTTGTATTTATAAAAGATCTGTACATTGGAAACAACTGCGTTTTACTATATGTATTAAACTTTACATAAACGGCTTGTTTTATGGGATGTAGTTATAGATTTGCTACTCAGTGTTGCAGAGAATCTTTGCATGGGGAGCTTGTATCCAGGCAGATTTCTCGAACGTGTTCCTTTCTTAGAAATTCTAAATGCCATGTGGTGTCAAGAGTTAAGCGCTCCAGGGCTAAAGGAAGGATTAAGATGTTGGTGTGAAATCAGCGCTGTTATAAATCACCTGCTCGCTCTGGAATTCAATATAAAAGGTCTAGGAGGGACTTACAAAACCAAAATGATGGCATTGCTGTGTCTGAAGATGTGAGCCACATCATATTGGTCTCCCTTTGGGCCACGTAGTGTTATCCCAGGCACACTAATAAAACATCAGTCTTTGGAATAATTGGGAATAATTCTGCCACTGCAAGTCCATGCAGACAAGTAAGGCACAAAGGTTTCACATGCAATCATACATGCGAAGATCGAGATATGAAGATCAAGCCCAGGATAAGCTCAGACTCCTACTGGCATTAGACATCCATTCTCCCCGTGTGGATGTTCTGCAGGTGAGTTTCAGGCATTTGCCAGAACATGGAAACTTTGTACCAGGGAGGAAGAGCGGGTACACAAGTCCCAATATCCTTGTGCATGTCATGTACTTCCTCAGTCCCTGATTATTTCTGTGTTGAGTAGGAAGGTCTGCAGGGGACTTCTAGACATGATTACTTGAACATGGTAAAGGTAAAGGGACCCCTGACCATTAGGTCCAGTAGTGGCCGACTCTGGGGTTGCGTGGCTCATCTCGCTTTATTGGCCGAGGGAGCCGGTTTACACCTTTCGGGTCATGTGGCCAGCATGACTAAGCCGCTTCTGGCGAACCAGAGCAGCGCATGGAAACGCCGTTTACCTTCCTGCCGGAGCGGTACCTATTTATCTACTTGCACTTTGACGTGCTTTCGAACTGCTAGGCTGGCAGGAGCTGGGACCGAGCAATGGGAGCTCACCCCGTCGTGGGGATTCGAACCGCCGACCTTCTGATCGGCAAGTCCTAGGCTCTGTGGTTTAACCCACAGCGCCACCCGTGTCCCACTTGAACATGAGTACAATGCAATTATTTATTATGATTATTATTTATTAAATTTGTATATGGCCCTATACTCGCAGCTCTCAGGGCAGTTCAATGATGCCATGCATTATTGGAGACACTTTATCAGGGCTTCCAATCCCGCAAAGGGTTGAGCAAATGTGAGTAGAAGCCCTCTGCAAATCTCCCCCATTCAACACAGAGATAGTTGCAGATTGAGGCTGCACAAGCCTAGGAACATTGGGACTTTGGCCACCATCCATAAATAAAAAATAGGTCACATGGTCAAGCAAACTACTGAAAATGATTATGCCCTCTATATAATCTGTAAGTCTGTGTCTTCTCCCTGGAACTCCCCCCTTCCTTCTCCTTGTTTTTGGAACTCAGGCTTCTACTTGGCTGCTCCTCCCTCATTCTGCATTCCTGCCTAATTACCTGCTCCTATCTCTCCACGCTTGGACGTAGGAGCCTAGGACTTGCCGATCAGAAGGTCGTGGTTTGAATCCCTGCGACGGGGTGAGCTCCCATTGCTCGGTTCCAGCTCCTGCCAACCTAGCAGTTTGAAAGCACGTCAAAGTGCAAGTAGATAAATAGGTACCGCTCCGGCGGGAAGGTAAATGGCGTTTCTGTGCACTGCTCTGGTTCACCAGAAGCAGCTTAGCCTGCTGGCCACATGAGCTGTACGCTGGCTTCCTCGGCCAATAAAGCGAGATGAGCACTGCAACTCCAGAGTCGGCCACAACTGGACCTAATGGTCAGGGGTCCCTTTACCTTTACCTTTATCTCTCCATGCTCTCCTCTGTCAGCAATGGGACGCAGCTGACATAGGGGTTGTTTTTAAAAGTCTGGAACGGATTAATCCATTATGCATTCCTTTCTATGGGAAAGTGTGCCTTGGTTTTGGAACACTTTGGTTTTGGAATGGACTTCCGGAATGGATTGAGAGTGAGAACCAAGGTACCACTGTATCTCCAATAGTTTCATTTTTCTCTTCTTTTCCCCTCTGCCTCTCTTCCTTCTACTACTACAGGGATGGAGGACCTGTATCAAGGTCAGATGTGGTTGGAAAACAACTCCCATCATCCTTGCTGGCTGAGAGTGATGGAAGTCAAAGTCCAGCAACATCTGCAAAGCCACAAGTTCTCCATCCCTGTCCTAAAGTTAGGATGTCCTGGTGGCCTCAGAGGTAACAGCAGTAAAGCTCCTTTCACTTGCAACCCTGTGAGCACATCAGT
The DNA here is from genome assembly GCF_964188315.1 of Podarcis muralis. Taxonomy (NCBI): domain Eukaryota; kingdom Metazoa; phylum Chordata; class Lepidosauria; order Squamata; family Lacertidae; genus Podarcis; species Podarcis muralis. Next base: position 19,040,910 of record NC_135664.1, on the reverse strand, counting down.
GGCTTGTTCCATCTTCCACCCAACAGCAGTGACTTTTCAGGAGAGTAGCTGCAGCAGAAGCTGGTTGATCAGAAGATCAGACTGTGCACCTTCAAGGTTCTGTGTTATGCACCCCTTGGTTCTCTTGTTTCAAATGTCTAGCAAGATTTTCATAGCTGTGGGGCAGTGCTCTCTGTTGGGTCTGTATAGTTTCAGATCACAAAACTCGCTCACACTTCTCAGCCCCTCCACACAACTCCAGTCATCATAATCTATTAATGTGTAGCCTTAGCATCTATATACTATTCCTCTATACTTCTGTTGTGCTTTGATGACACTTTACATCTTAACTTTCTTTTCTGCAGACAACTATCTCATTGCTGGTCTTAAATCAAACATCAGGGCAAAGGAAAAACACTTTCCAAATTAGGAATATTTGATTGTAAAGCGCAGGTGCGTGTTAGTTCAGAGAACAATCCCAAATGAATTGAGAGTGCTCCTTGATTGTAAATGGTCTGCGGTAGGCATTCTCTTCAGAGAGGTTTTTCCTTGACTAAAGTAATGCATCGATTAAAAGTCATTAAACCTGACAAAATTTGATTAAACAGACGAGGGAAAAGGAGTGTGGCAGACACCATGCATAATTAAAATATTCCTCCATCTTGCACCAGAGAATCTGGCAAGAGGAAATATGAAAAATTAATTGTCCTCCCAAACATTTAAGTGGTAGATCCTGCCGCCAAGTTCAGGGTCAATCTGAATAGAATGGGATTGAATTCAAATCCTACAATCGAGCTGGATTTCTGCAAAAGTCGTAGGAAGCAAACCAATAAAATAACAACAAACTCACCCACTGGTGATTGGGCTCCCCCCAAAAAGTATAGCAGTTTCTATCTTTGATGAACTGGCAATAGGTTTGTGTCAGGAAATATTAAGAATTCATGACCATCGGTAATTAGATCCACTTTCTTCAAGTTGTCTGCTGTAATCTCTCAATGTCTCCCGTATAAGTGAAAATGGCATACGCTGTACTATTCAGACTGCTAATGGCTTTCCTCTAGGGAAACTCTGTAACATTTTCTAAATGTATAAGGCATCTATAGACTTTCCATATGTATAGGAGCTGTCAGGATCCATTTGAAACAGGCCCACAATTCTGTTTTTCAAAAAAAACACACAAAAAAACTTGACAAAGGAGCTCAGAGGGCTTTGATGATTTTGCTGCATATGTTAAAGACTATGGCCAGAGCTTAAGCACTTCCAACCCTATCCTGAGTTTTGCAGCCACGTGATGACAACATTGCACTGCAATGGCAGAAAGACATGAAAATCGCATTCTTCTGCATATTTCTGGTTTGTACCAAAAACAAATCGCCTTCATCTGTAACATTCTGCCTCCCATTAAGGCTGGTGGGGCAGAATACAGGGAGTCCAAACAGCAGGTGGAGCTAGAGGCAATGCCATGTACTGTACAGTCGTACCTTGGTTTTCGAACAGCTTAGTTCTCGAATGTTTTGGCTCCCGAACGCCGCAGACCCAGAAGTGAGTGTTCCAGTTTGCAAACGACTTTTTGAACGGGTCTTCTGCGGCTTCCGATTGCCTTCAGGAGCTTCCTGCAGCCAATCAGAAGCTGTGCTTTGGTTTTTGAACATTTTGGAAGTCAAGTGGACTTCCAGAAAGGATTCCGTTCGACTTCCAAGGTACAACTGTAATTCTATAATAATCATAATAATTTTATTATTCATATCATGCCCATCCGACTGGGTTTGCCCAGCCACTCTAGTTTCTAGTTTCTAGTTTCCCAATCTCCTCTCTGTTGAGTTCTACAAGGGCAACACTGAGATTGAGGAAGAAGAGGCTGTCAGACTGAGCAACCTCCTGAACTGGATGGAATTAAGAAGGGTGGTGGTGACTGGCTGGGGCAGACTGAGGCTGATAGGGGCCAGCCCCCACTGATGTACATGTGTGACTCCTCTCTCTTTTGCCTCTCCCCCTACTCACAACTGCCATGCATTAAGAAGATTTCCCAGAAGGAAATGCAACCTTTGGGCTGAAGAAGGTTCCCCATCCTTGGGATACAAGGATAGCTATGATGTTGGAATATTAACATTTGCAATAAACTTCAGACAATACTTACATGCTAGATCAGTGATGGCCAAACTTGGTCCTCCAGCTGTTTTGGGACTACAATTCCCATCACCCCTGACCACTGGTCCTGTTAGCTAGGGATGATGGGAGTTGTAGTCCCAAAACAGCTGGAGGGCCAGGTTTGGCCATCACTGTGTCCGCAGGAATTGTCAAATGCACCTTAGTGACCAACCACAAGGGATTATACATTGGCTGAGTAGGACAGAGGGAAGCATAACCTGCTTATGCACTCCTCTTAAGAATTTTCAATTGCCACAGATGGAAACACCAAATACCTGATAGTATTCTGAGATTGGTACTGTAACAGGATAGATTTGCTCTGTTTACCTCAGATGCGTGGGGAAATGATGCCCCAGTCAAAATGTAAAAATCCATGTTTGCCAAGTGAGCAAAGGGTTAAGAGTTTCTGTAAATTCCTAGAGGGCACTCTGTGAGGTCACATCCTCTGCTTGCCCAGGTGGGAAGGGTAATAATAGAAAGATAATCTTGATCACTTCTCTCCACCTGAAGAACACTCTCTTTCTCATAATGCAGCTGTAGGGGTAAGATGCAGGCTCTGTGTATTCCTGAGCACAGGCACCATATTTGATCTAAGCCATGTGTTTTATGATATAGAAAGGTATTTTACCTGACTTATTTCACTGCTACTTCCTGCTTGAATCCAGTCTGCAACTTTGTGTAAGTAAATATTTTTATATTTTGAACATTGCAAACTTCTGTGTTGTTATTTTATTTAAGGGATGAATGCCAAGGCATCCTGAATAAGTACAGTGGAACCTCGGAAGCCGGACGCCTTTGAACTTGAACATTTCGGCTCCCAAATGATAAAAAACCGGAAGTGATTGTTCCAGTCTATAAACGGTTTTCAGAAGCCAAACATCTGGCATGGCTTCCAGGGCCTCTGATTGGCTGCAGGATGCTTCTGCAGCCAATTGGAAGCCTCATCTTGGTTTTCAAACTGTTCCGGGAGTCAAATGGACTCCCGGAATGGATTAAATTTGAAAACCAAAGTACAACTGTATGGAAAGCGACAAAACTTTGTCCAAAGTTAATGCTGCAAAAGATGGCATATTTTTAGCTCTGCTAAACTAGACACTCATCTTACTCAAGTGAGTAAGGGTAATTAATCAATAATATATCCTATCCTACCTTCAAAATCCATCCCAACAAGATAGAATGCTCCATATTGGAGTGTTCATTTTTATAGGATCAGAGTTATGGCTTCAGCTCCTTCTGTTTTACCAGCACCCATAATATGAACATAGGTAAAGGTAAAGGGACCCCTGACCATTAGGTCCAGTCGTGACCGACTCTGGGGTTGCGGTGCTCATCTCGCTTTACTGGACAATAGAGCCGGCGTACAGCTTCTGGGTCATGTGGCCAGCATGAGTAAGCCGCTCCTGGCGAATCAGAGCAGTGCACGGAAACGCCGTTTACCTTCCCGCCGGAGCAGTACCTATTTATCTACTTGCACTTTGACGTGCTTTCGAACTGCTAGCTTGGCAGGAGCAGGGACCGAGCAACGGGAGCTCACCCCGTCACGGGGATTCGAAACACCGACCTTCTGATCGGCAAGTCCTAGGCTCTGTGGTTTAACCCACAGCGCCACCTGCGTACTAATATGAACATAGTCATGTTATAATTTACAATTTAGTATAAGAGAGGAGCCAGATGGAAACGCAGATAAATAACTAGTTGAGGCTAAGGCACAGTTGGCTTGGTCAGGTTTTTCTTCCCTGTCTGTGAGGTGGACATTTTGCCAGCATAGTACTTGTTACTTCAAAGGAAAGTAGATACATATGTCAATGTGCTTAGGCCTTCCTGCTTGCGTTAAAGCCCTATTTCCTTTACTATTTGACTCCAAAATCTGTCACAATAACAACTTGGTTGTTTGCAGGGAGCGATATCTTGAGAAGGCGCTCCCGTTGAGGCATGCTAGGGGTATTCAACAGGCCCCTGACAGAACAATGAAAAATTAAACTGTTTGGCCTGTAATTTGTTGTTACCTTGGAAAGTTTGTGTGTTAGTCATCTTGCTACAGGGCAGAAGCATATTTCTGGGGAGATTAGCAAATTAATTCCAGGTTGGCAATTGAACTGAGCTGACAGAAAATGTGAAATGTTAAGGGCATTTCATGCATTTAAAAGGACAGGTAATGGCTGCCCTTGACTCTTCAAATTTTATAGGCATTATGAGTTATTCTTTTCCTGAGAAGACAGTGGCAGAGGTTATCATCCTGTCCCTAAGCACATAAATACCCATTGTCCCAAAACGCACCAAAAATAATACTCCAAGTCAAAATTAATTAAATGTGCTAGCATGCTAATTTTCTGTGTCACTTGTGGTTCTATGGTTACAAAAAAAAAAAAAATTAAAAAAAATACGTTGCTGGATAGTAGAGAAGCCATTTTGTGAGTCTGGCTTCTTGAGAACATATGAAACAAAAACGGCACCATGCACACTCGTGGGGGGAGTGGGTATCAGTGGAATTGTCTGCAGAAATATAAATATTTTTTGACAGGGTGGATGACCCTGGGGTGGGAGAAACTCCCAAAACAGCCTCATGAGGACTAACCATGATCAGTGGCCACATAATGCTGACAGGCTCTTGGGGGTAGGGCTGAAATACCTGGTGAGGCAGGAATCAAACAGAGCATTGTGGAGGATCAAATACTGTAGCTGACTGACTAGAATACAGAACAAGAAGACTTAACATGGCAGCATCTTCTTGGTGGGCTCACCATGGTTATGAACCTAAAATGCCATTGCAGTGGTACCTCGGGTTACAGACGCTTCAGGTTACAGACGCTTCAGGTAACAGACTCCACTAACCCAGAAATAGTACCTCAGGTTAAGATCTTTGCTTCAGGATGAGAACAGAAATCGTGCAGCGGCAGCGGGGTGGCAGCAGGAGGCCCCATTAGCTAAAGTGGTGCTTCAGGTTAAGAACATTTTCAGGTTAAGAATGGACCTCCAGAATGAATTAGGTTCTTAACCTGTACACAAATCTATGGTGTGATCACATTTTGAATACTGTGTAGGAGTAGTGTCTCATAGCAGCCAACTGCTAAGGGCCAAGGTCCCTTCACCCCCTCCCCAATAAAATATTTTAGGGGGTCAGGGGCCATTAAAGTTGATGGTCATTGCTATTCAAATGGGTGTGTGTGTGATCAGTTATGTGAGTTGGGGCTTACCTGCCCTCCCCCCATATTCTGTTCAGGTTGGCCCCTTTGTCTGCTTGCCTCTACTTAGAAAGACTATTGAAGAGTAAGGAAAGGTTGAGGAAAGGGTAACCAAAATGAGGGAAGGCACAACTCCCCTATGAAGAAAGGTTGCTGTGTTTAAGTCCCAAATGGCATTGGTCCTGTATACCTGAAGGAGCATCTTCACCCTCATTCAACCCCAACACTGAGATCTAGTTCCAATGGCCTTCTGGCAGTTCCCTCACTGTGAGAAATGAGGTTACAGGGAACCAAGCAGAGGGCCTTCTCAGTAGTCGCACCCACCCTGTGGAACACCCTCCCATCAGAAGTCAAGGAAATATACTCTGGTTTCTCTTCAGATCGTATAAATCTTTTGCCTTTTACTCAAAGTCAAGGAAATAAACAACTATCTGACTTCTAAAAGAGATCTGAAGGCAGCCCTGTATAGAGAAGTTTTTAATGTTTGATGTTTTATTATGTTTCTGCAAATGCTGGAATGTTATGGCTTGGGCAACCAAGTCAGATGGCTGGGGTACACTTCTTCTTCTTCTTCTTAGAGGTGACATGATAGAAGTATAAAATTATGCTCGGTATGGAGAAATCGGATAGAGAAAAGTTTTTCTACCTCTCGCTCCCACAGAAGGTAGTGATGACCACCCATGTGGATGGCTTTAAAAGAGGATTAGACATATTCAGGGAGGAGAGTGTCATTGATGCCTACTAGCCATAATAGGCCACACCTCTTTGGAAAACCAGTTTCTGAAAACAACAGGAGGGGAGAATGTTCTTGTGCTCGAATCCTTCTTGTGAGTTTCCCGCAGGCGTCTGATTGGCCACTGTGAAAAAAAGATACTGGACTAGATCAGCCATTAGCCTGAACAGCTATTGGCCTGATCTTCTTATGTTCTTATATTATGCAAAAAGAAGACCATTGACATGTAGAGAACCAGCCGAAGAGGCAACTACCATACTCTGCATCACATCTGAGAGCTCCCAGCATGTTATGGCTATTTGTGCACAAGGAAGCTGTGCAATTTTGATCAGTGAAATGGATCTGTGTACTAGAAGTAGATGCCAAATCATAAATATTTATTTGTTTGTTTGATTGTTTTTAAAGGGATGCCCCCGGCAGAATTCAAAGTAATTCCTATTGGTGAAATGTTCATGAGATGGCAGCCTGTGTTAATTATATTATCAGTTACTATAGAACAGGCACGTCCAACAGGTAAATCGTGATCTACTAGCAGATCACAGAACGTCTATGGTAGATCATTGGTAGATCACTGGCTCCACCCAAAGAAGCTCAACAACTTTGGCTCCCCTAAAAAAAGAAAAAAGCTCAACCCGACATGAACCCCCCAAAAGGAGGTAGATCACTGCCAGTTTATAACTCTGTGAGTAGATTGCAGTCTCTTGGGAGTTGGCCACCCCTGCTATAGAACACCCATAGAAAATAATAACAACACATGGTCTAAAAATCCTTTAATTTCCCATGAGTTGACTTTGAACACATGCAAGACCAGCCTGTCGGGCCTTGCTGAATGGTGTGTTCCTGAATTGCACATGCCTCCAACTATTGTATTCTCTTGTTTCCCACTCCACCCCTGAACAAAACAACAATGGTGCTCTTCCTTTGGTTTAGGAACTCAGCTCCGGGCTTAATAAGAAACTCGGCTCTTTTATGTCAAATCTGCAAGCATATAGATCCGGTATTCTCTAGCTAGCTGTGTGCATAACTGGAAATTTTCAGCTTTCTTGCAAACCAAAACCTGACGTTATTATAAACACTAAACTTTAGGGCCTAAAGAGACTGATGAAGCCTACATTTGGGTTTTCCAACTGTATCGCTTCTTTAGTATGTTTTAAGTATGGACAGCCTCGAGCCAATTGATGAAATAAACATGAGCTTTATAAGGTCCCGAGAAGATATAACCAATTTGATTTACCACTGAGGCCCTCCTTCATATCGCATGCCCTTGTTACCAGCTCAGGTGATGTAGCCTTCTAATGCACAACAAAGGAGTCAGCTGTTCATAACAGCTCTTACAAAAATTCCAAGGTCTGCAATGAAACCTATAATTTTGTTTCAAAATATTATAAAATTGGATGAAGTCAAGGGGCGTTTTATATCTTGGAGCGCTTTGCTGGGGTGGCATTGACACTTTTATAATCACCCAACGCTCTCCTTTATGCATCCTCCTGCATTTTTAACAGAAGAGGTTAGCCGAACCAGAGGAGCCAGCGCTTGATTTGTGGCTTTGCCCGTGCTACATCCCATAAAAGATAATGCACTCTCAATTACCCCAGGCTCGTGTTTCATTATTTAAATGAACCAAATCATTGCTCTACCATGAGATGCTAATGCCACGCCACATGCTCCTCCTGCCATCAGGTCCCATCAGCTGGCCTGCTGCCCATTTGCAAAGCACCATAAAAGGTTCTGATGGGCACCTGGGAGCTCTCTTTGTAGCTTCTGAAGTATGGTTTTCATTTAAGCACTTCAATGTGGGCTTTAATGTTCTCTGAGCAACACTGCTGTCATGTAAATGGGCAAAAGCAATCACTGTGGATGACCAAACGTGCCTGAGGATCTGTTATTACATGGGGACTGTCACAAAATGTGTGTCTGTAGAGTGATGGTGGGGGGACAATCTAAGAAATACAGATTAAATACATATCATTATCCCCCCCGTCTCTCCTTTCTCTTTCCCCCCAACTGTATAATGCATATGACAACAGTGTCTCATACCAAATGTAAACGAACTATGAAAAAGACTCTTACAAATTGAAAGCGGAGACACTATATGTACTTTTCTTTGTTTATTTGTTTGTCTGTTACACAAGGAAATATTTAATAAAAACTTTTAGAAAGTTAATTGTTCAGATATGCAAATTTTCAGAACTTAAAATTGTAATCCCTCCTTGTTTAAATTAAAAATTCCCAGATTATAATATTGTGGTTATGATTTAACAGATAGAAGAGTTACCCAGCTTCTAGTCTAAGACATTCCAATTAATCTGAAACCATTTAGAGCTGTCAGGTGTCCATATGAAAGATGGGCATGTAAATACACGTTAAGTATTGGGTTTTAAACCTGAGGATTGGAAGAGTCTCTGAATAAAACCAAGAAAAATGTCACCTTTATGTACTTCCATATTTCGCTCGTTGGTGTTTTCTGGGCTGCTGTTACATATGCCTGAGAAAATGATTGCACTGATTCATTCCCCAACCTTAATTTGTTGCAAGAGGAGCACAGTGATGGACATGAAAATGAACCCGTCAACGTTTCTTTCATATGTTGTACAGCTGATTTAAGTGAGTTTCATCAATAGAGCCCTGATGAAACTACCTTATTCACTCCTGTACAGAAAACTCATGGGAAGGTGACAAGGAGGACAAAAATTGTACCTTCATGAAATTATACTATATGGAATTAGAAATCCTATATCTTATGAAGCTATCAAACTCCCCGCCTCTCTTAGTGCGACTTAGGACAAAGAACCACACTGTGGATGTCAAACACGTTTAAAGTCGTTGACTGGCTTGAAGTGAAAGAGATGCTCATCAGCTGAAAGTGAACTACATAAGGAACACTGAGCTGACTTAAAAATAGTGAGAGGGTTCGTGGATATCTGGGGCTGACAAGCAGAGAGAGCAGGGACAGCAGCCCCATATATTTTAATATAATTATAATTATGCAATATCATATAAACTGTTATACAACCCATGTGTGGTTTGCACCCAAGAGGAAGGCTAGAAATAGCCTTATAAATAAACCAATATATTCTGCCAGATGCTGTGGCCCTATTTTAACCAGGAGTTCCTCAGAATATTAGATTTTGAGTACACAAGTACACACGTACTTGAATTGCGTTCACGAGCAAGGCAGAGGGCACTGATATTTAGCGAGAACTCATAGCTCAGCTATGGAAAACAGGAAGACGTGAGTCCATGCTTATTTTTAAAGAATAAAAGCCCCACTGCCCTAGTTTCCTAGGTGACTCCTCCAATGATTGTGAATTTCAGTCCCCTTCCCCACAAACATAATAAGCAGAAAAGGCACCCAATCTCATAACCTGTTAAAGGAGACAGCCCTAGTCTGAGGCAATGTAATAAGTCTCTCTGTAGTTACTCTCTAAGGATCTTTCAGATGTACAAGTCATATTTTATATGGTGTTGACTTATCATACAATGGGCCACAGTATTTTTCAGTGAAATCAGTTCATGCTAGGGATGGGGGCAAAATCTGATTTTCTTTGCATCTTAACGAGAAACCACTAACCTGCACTTCTTGAACCAATTCATGAACCCAAAGCATAGCTGTTCTTTGAAATTTGCACTTCCCTGAATTTTGCAATGCAGTTCTTCAGCGTAGCTGCTATCTTGCTATCTATCTATCTATCTATCTATCTATCTATCTATCTATCTATCTATATCTATCATCATCTATCATCTATCATCTATCATCTATCTATCTATATATCTATCTATCATCTATCATCTATCTATATCTATCTATCTATCTATCTATCTATCTATCTATCTATCTATCATCTATCATCTATCATCTTTCTATCATCTATCTATCTATCTCACTTATTGAGGGAAAGTAGGCATATATATAGATGGAGACAACATACAAAAATACATAATAGTAGGGGAAATTGCTTGCAGAAATGTGCACATTAGTCAAAACTGCACACGAAAATTTATCTATAAGGAGAAATTCACACACACACAAATTTTCATGAGGGTTAAAAAAAAATGCAAATTGCTGTTGAAATGTGGAGACCTAAGTTTAATATTGAAAACCATGAGAAACAGAACAGAAGTAGACCGCCCCTAGTTAACAAACTCATGAAGTATTCCATGTACATATGTGAACAGACTACACATTTCAGTGAATGTGAATGTGCATGGGAGACTTAGTTTCTATAATCTAGGAAATGATCACAAAAAGGCTGGCTAGCACTGATAAGATTTTCATTTGTGCCGCTATGTTCAGTTTTGGATGGTACATTTCACAAAGGAGGATGGAAGCCTGCTGAGGGTAATATAAAAGAAATCATAGAAGGCCAAAGGAATCAGACACGCTTAGCCTACAGAAATGAACAAGGCTGAACATGTTGACAGCTTCCCAATACATAGAAGGATGTCAGAAAGACAAAGAGGAACAATGGCTCACCTTATCAACTCAGGACCAGGCCAGACCAATGCTTTCTAGTTATAGGATAGTAGATTTGGGATGGGCAGTTCTAATAATATCTTCCTTACTGTGACAACAAGCTGTTGAGGGAGACTGTGATTTTTTTTTATTTATTTTTTTGTTCTGGGACATTTCACACAAAAGCTGCATGGTAGCACTGTGAGAGGTTGCTGCAGTTGTTTCAACCTGTACCTCAGAACTGCCGTCACAGTCTCTTTGGCCAGCAATAGAAGCAGTATTTATAGAATCAATGCTGTGGCCTCATTCTCCCACTAGAAGACTAGAAAGAAATTCATATTTCCCCCGGGTCCTATTCCTCTGCTCACACAGCATGTGTACAGCAGTAGAAACTAGGCTTTTGGGGTCCATAGGAAGTTACTTTACAGTGGTAACTCGGGTTACATACGCTTCAGGTTACATACACTTCAGGTTACACACTCCGCTAATAAAGAAATAGTGCTTCAGGATAAGAACAGAAATCGTGCTCCAGCGGTGCGGCAGCAGCAGGAGGCCCCATTAGCTAAAGTGGTGCTTTAGGTTAAGAACAGTTTCAGGTTAAGAAAGGACCTCCGGAACGAATTAAGTACTTAACCTGAGGTACCACTGTATACTGAATCAGACCATTGGTCCACTGAGCTCAGTATTGTCTACTCCAAGGGTAGGGAATCAATTTCAGTCCCAGAGCTGTATTCACTTCTGAAGACCTTATAACAGTGCTGGGCGGAGCCAAAAGCAAAAATGGATGGAACAATGCATGCAACTCTTACCTTCATCCAGTAGATTGCATTTCAGCCATGTACACATCAACCATGTCTACGCATACATGCACACCCCTCTGTGTCAGCTTGCATTTCTTAGTGCATAAAATATTGATCTGATGTGTAGATAACTTTCCTGTTATGGTTGATTCAGGAGGGTTTTGGAAGCTTCTCTGTGTGAAAGAAACAAGCAGAAGGTTCATGATGTTTGGGTTATTCCTTCAGAGAAGCTTCGTACAGCTGGCATAAACCGGTTCTGTTATCTTTTTCTGTCAAGGTCATTCTGGCTATAATAGTGAGGCCAGAAGGAACCTGGGCCTCACTGTCTCTTTCTGTCTCTCTTCCTTCTGGTGTGGCGTTCTGTGTATAATGTTAAGGTTTAGTCTTATTATTAGTTATTGTAAGTTTAAGTTAAGTCTGCTGCAACTGGATTTCTTATGGCCAGTGCCAATCCTGAATGTATTGGATTTGTGACCATCGTGCTCATTTGCCTTCGGTAGCAGTAAAGCTCTGCTGGATGAAATACAATTGCCTCTGGTCTATTTTGGAGGGAATCCTGAAACGTGTTTAAGTTTTGACTCTGCTAACTATACGTCGGAGTTCTGCTCTGGATCAATAAAAGTAGAATTTCATGACACTCTGTACTCCATCCAGGCATACAAGGACATATTAAGAGGTAGGCAGCACAGGCCTGGTGAGGGGTGTGGCATGGAAAAGAGTCATGTGGGCCATATAGAGTGGCTTTGAGAGCTGTATTCAGCTCTCAAAAGTTGACTAAGTTTCCCCACTCCTGGTCTACCTTGACTGGCAGTATCTCTCCAGAAAGGTGTCCCCACCAGCACCACCCTTCATTGAGCACAGGACCTTCTGCAGACAATGTAGGTGGTTTAAGCTGCTGGCCGCTGAGCTATGGCCAAGACAAGGATGCAGTAATTAGCCTGTTTTTTGTTTCTCTCTCTCTCTCTCTCTCTCTCTCTCTCTCTCTCTCTCTCTCTCTGTGTGTGTGTGTGTGTGTGTGTGTTTTGTGGGCTGGTCTCTTTTTATTTATTTTTTATAATATTTTTATTAGTTTTTACCAAAAAGAATAAATAAACATTTCCATTTTACAAATTTTCTCGTTTTTTGGACTTCCATCAGCCATTCTGACAATCATCCGAATTAAACTTTTTAGTTACACATTTTCTTCAATTCCTATTGCCTTTTAACAAAGCCATCCACACCTGTTTTTCCTTCTTACAATATTTCTTAGTTTTTTACAGAGCTTCTTTAAATGCCACAAACGTTATTTCATTATCACTTAAACCTACCCAATACTCAACTAATTTCCCCCAGTCCTCGATAAACTTTTGATCTCGTTGGTATCTGATCTTCCCTGTCATTTTATCAAGTTCTGCATAGTCCATCAGCTTCATTCTCCACTCCTCCAAAGTAGGTACTTGTTCTTGTTTCCATCTCTGGGCCAATAATATTCTCGCCGCTGTTACTGCATACTGGAAAAGTTTACAGACCTTTCTATTTATTTCATTTCCTATAATTCCTAAAAGGAAAGCCTCTGGTTTCTTAGCAAATGTATATTTCAACATTTTTTTTTCCAATTCTTTATATATCAGTTCCCAGAAGCTCTTCACTTCCTTACATTCCCACCACATATGGTAAAAAGTGCCATCCTTTTCTTTACATTTCCAACATTTCTTACATGTTTTATACATTTTTGCAAGTTTTACCGGTGTAATATACCATCCATAAATCATTTTCATAACATTTTCCTTTAACGCAGTACATGCGGTGAATTTAATGTTTTCACTCCATAGTTTAATCCAATCTTTAAATTGTATATTATACCCAAAATCTCTGGCTCATTGTATCATAACATGTGTGTGTGTGTGTGTGTGTGTGTGTGTGTATAAGAGAGAGAGGAGTATTTGAAAAAAACTGCACCTGTTAAAAATGCTGAAAAATTTCACTGTGCTATACAGGACACTATACACTGGAGTGAAGGGACAGTCAAGCCAATTACATCATAAAGGTAAAGGTACCCCTGCCCGTACGGGCCAGTCTTGCCAGACTCTAGGGTTGTGCGCTCATCTCACTCTATAGGCCAGGAGCCAGCGCTGTCCGCAGACACTTCCGGGTCACGTGGCCAGCGTGACAAGCTGCATCTGGCGAGCCAGCGCAGCACACGGAACGCCGTTTACCTTCCCGCTGGTAAGCGGTCCCTATTTATCTACTTGCACTTAAGGGTGCTTTCGAACTGCTAGGTTGGCAGGCGCTGGGACCGAACGACGGGAGCGCACCCTGCCGCGGGGATTCGAACCACCGACCTTTCGATTGGCAAGTCCTAGGCGCTGAGGCTTTAACCCACAGCGCCACCCGTGTCCCTTAATTACATCATAGTTTCCATCAAAGCTCTTTAGTAAATCTCTAGCCTCTTGGAAATAGCAGGCCACTTATTTTAGTAGCTTCATGTAGCAAACCAATGGGGACAGCTCCTTTCAACTTGGACTTCAATGGCTGTTTTGCAGAGACCTTCTGTGGAGTGCCTAAAATAGATCCGAGAGCTCTGGCTTTAAGCAAGTGGAAGGAAAGCTTGCCTCATTCCCTGCATCTAAAAAGAAACACAGGGGAAGAGTATTGGACTTGCGATCTCTGCTACTGTGCTGCTTCCCCTTTCAACATAGTCTGTAGCGGTAGTCTGCTCCTCAGGGCCACTAACGGCTGAACTTTATGCTTATTGAGTCTCTTGACTTTGAATCATTATCTGATTCTGGGTGGGATATTGATTTGGTCTGAACCAGCTGAGCAATATATCACCGGTCCCTTTTTGTTTACTGCCTGAAAGCACAATGGTTCTATTTATCTCTAAAGGAGGTTTTAGTCTTTGTCATAGACCTTTATCCTTTGGAGCCCACAAACACACATCTTCCTAACACGAATCCAGACTCTCAGTAGCTATCGGGGGCATTGCACTGGTGTGACGCAAATGTAGTGATAGTCTTTCAGTAATTCACTTTTCTAAAAGCAGAGAAATGTATGAGATTGCAAAACAGGCAGTGATGAGGATGTTAAATAAGAAGTCATGATTAGAGAAGGGCTTTTGCAAGAACCCCCTCCATGCATTGAAAAACATTGACTAGCCCTGTCCCTTGACACCACCCCATTTCTGTGGGTCCAGCTGATGTCAGATGGAGTTCTACACACATATGGGTAGAGCTCTTCCCTGTAATGAGACATTAAACCAAACAATCTGTGGAACACATGGATCTTGGGGGTGAGAACAGAGCTAGCCTGCATTGCAATAGTCATGTGGGGCTGGACTGCATTCTTCCAAAGCATGGAGGGCTTTATCTGAACTTCCCTACAATAGGTGCGACTATTGCAATCTTGAATATACATTAGGAACAAGAAAAAGATTTATAAGTTTTGGAATGCAAGTTCTGATGTTGTACTGTGGCATTACAATTAATAAGTACTGTGAATAATTTTTAAACGCATCTTATATAGTTTCAGTGAAGGGGGCTACCCATCTTTCCCCTAGGTAATACAGACTCTTTAATAATCAGTTGCCACTGTGTTCATTATTCTAAGTCTAGACAGGTGGAAATGCAGCTCTGCAGTTTTTAGGGAGGGTAAAAGTTGAGACACACCTTGCTTTTCAAAGCATCCAGTAGTGCTAGACAGAGCAGCCAGCTGTGGGTGAGATTCTCCAATTAAAATTATTAATATTGGGACATTCCACATGGGGGACACACAAGGATGAGTATCCTTGTTCTGCCTCCATGCCTTTCATCCTATGTGAATTGAAAGGCACCTGTCAGAGGTGGGGAGCCCCTACAAGTATATGAGACTTCAAACAGTTCTTATTATAACATTATTATAACATTCACAAGGCAATAGGGATGGGAGGCATAGCTAGCATGTTCATCCCCCCCCCCCCCCAAACTGCGCGTGTGAAATTTCCTGATTAGCAGAACACTTGGAAAGGGCATATGTTGCACCTAGTGTAGCACATTCCGAGTGTACAGAGATCAGCTCACTATAATTTCAGTTTGTGCTTCAAAGAAGCAAATCTATTTTCTGCCATTATACCAAACCTGAGAGCTATAACTCTAATGGCGGTGATGGTGAATGGGGATTGGAGCGCTAAGAAGAACACACAGCTAAGATAAATGTGGCTGGGCTGTGTTATGACAGTGTTTCCATAGGTGCAGCTTGAAAATATAGCTGCATTTATTTTGAGCTAGAAATATTGGGCAAGAAAGGCCATAGTAAGCATCTTTCGAAATAATCTTGAGCTTGATAAGATAACCTCACCTGTTGCCTGATTAATGAAAGTGCAGCATAGGTGTGCTTCCCAAATTAGTCTTCCTTGAACCTAGTCAATGTCTATTGAAGTCGACAGAAAAGCTTTCATTGATCCGGTAAAGTATCGATTCAGCCCCCAAGTCTCTGGAGCGGCACTTGGCATAGTCAATGGAAAACTTAACAGACTTTAAAGGGGATGGTTGTCCATCTCTCAAGTGTAAAACCAAAATGGCTGCTTCGAAACAGGATATTTTTGAAAAGTGTTTGTGATCATCATTCAGAGTCTAATGGTATAACAGAGGCATAGATCTGAAAATGAGTTTTTTTTGTTTGAGTGAATGAGTTTTTTTGTTTTGTTTTGTTATTTCCAAAGGAAACCCACCCGTTAATGAGATGAAAAATGAAAATTGCTCTCTTATTGAAGCACTGCATTCCCCCCCCCCCCAAAAAAAGAATTTGGTGATATCAGCTACACTGGTTTCCACTAGAATAGTTGGCAAGGCACAAAACAAAATGGAGAATTAAAACTTGAATATAATGAAAACCTGGAGAATTAAAACCAACATCACAAATCAGTACAGTAAATGACACCACCCTGGCTTTATCTTTTGTTGTTGTTCTTAATTACAGCCTGATCATGAGTAGGTAGCTCAAAAGTAGAGATGGAGGAGAACTCCCTAATCAGCACTTTTCAAAACAAGATGCTAACTAAAACACCACCATCCCTCAAAATTCACACTTATCGAATTTTGCAATGCAGTTCTCTAGCCACATACTGTGTTTGAAAAAGGATGTACCAGTGAAAATGACTCACAGAAATGCATCATATTTGGGGTTTGCAAAACTGCGAATATTTGGCCAAATTACAGACAAAAGCGTGTATATTTCAAAAAATGTGCTCTAAACTGATGATAAATTTTCATTAGGACTTTTTTATATAAAATAAATGCAAATAGAGGTAGAAATGTACGTAAAATAATGGCCACTGACATTACAAAACAGTTTTGTCGATGAAAAGTTGAGTAAAATAACAGCGATCTCTGGATCACAGGAGAATATTATTCAGAAAAAGCTTTAATACCTTGAAGGGCAAAGTTATGTTGTTTATCTGAAGAGCACTCATGGTACAAGTAAATTGAAAAGGTAGCTTAAGCCACATACCCTGCAGCCTAGATCTAAGCCAAGTCCCCTGGATTTATCATGCACATTGCTGTAGCATATATATTTAGCTTCTGCTGTAGTGCTGGCGTTTTCCCCTACGCTATAGCGAATCTCGAATTAAAGATAAAAATGAGGCTCTGCATTGGGTTGGTGAAAATTGCTGCACCCTCCATCCACGGAAGCAATTTCACCTCAGTGATATACCAAAAGAAGTGTGCATTATATAGCAGTGATGGTGCTGCAAATAGCCACCCACATGGTGCTCATCTGTGTGTATCAGGCCTTAATTTCAAGTGCCATAATCATATCATAATCCTAACAGAATCCCATTGCTCTCATAGTGAAGAAAGCAGCATTGTAAACTAGAGGCCATCAACTGTAATAAAGGATATGAAAAATTATTTTAATCAATTTTAAATAATAATAATAATAATAATAATAATAATAATAATAATAATAATAATAATAATAATAATAATAATTTATTTATACCCCGCCCATCTGGTTGGGTTTCCCCAGCCACTCTGGGCGGCTTCCAACAGAACATTAAAATACAATAACCTATTAAACATTAAAAGCTTCCCTAAACAGGGCTGCCTTCAGATGTCTTCTAAAAGTTTGGTAGTTGTTTTTCTCTTTGACATCTGGTGGGAGGGCGTTCCATAGGGCAGGCACCACTACCGAGAAGGCCCTCAGCCTGGTTCCCTGTAACTTGGTTTCTCGTAGTGAGGGAACCACCAGAAGGCCCTCAGTGCTGGACCTCAATGTCCGGGCAGAATGATGGAGGTGGAGACGCTTCTTCAGGTATACTGGGCCGAGGCCGTTTAGGTCTTTAAAAGTCAGCACCAACACTTTGAATTGTGCTCGGAAACATACTGGGAGCCAGTATAGGTCTTTCAAGTCCAGTGTTATATGGTCTCGGCGGCCGCTCCCAGTCACCAGTCCAGCTGCCGCATTCTGGATTATGATCCCCCCCCCCCAAGAAAAAACCCTCACAATCAAGGCACTTTAAATCAAAATTCTACCATGATGACCCGACCCATTCTCTCTCTATATATGTTCCATTTTGCTGGGTATTTGTTCAGGCACTGCCTGAACCATTTGCACAGTTGCACACCTTGGATGTGTGGCTATACCGTGCTTATAAGTCTGGCAGTGGGCCAGGCATACTGATTGTCTTCCCTTTCCCCAAGAGCCACCCAACTTGCTACGCTTGTAAATTTTATTTGTTCTACTACATTAAAATCAAGTTCTTTTTATACTCGGCAAATGGATAGCATATGATTTGCCTTATTTAATTTGTTGGAATTTATTTATATAATACACAATGCTGGCATTTACTTGATATACAGAACTTTCTCAATGGTAAAAAAAATATACATATCTGTGATGCGGTAAAATTGTAAAACAGAGATACTATGAATCAATACATCAGTGCACTGTGTATTTTGTGTGTGTGTGTGTGTATGTGTGTGTGTGTGTGTGTGTATATATATATATATATACTGATCTGTTGCTGCATATTTATTTAATACTTGTAAGAATATCCCACTTGTACTTTTGAATCAGAAATAAATGGAACAATGGCTTAGTGTAGATTTCGGCAGTCATTTCCCTTTCGTGAAGAATTAGGAATGGCTTGATTAAATTACTTTCTTGCTCACACTTTTGTATAGACCAAGTATCTATATCATGTCCATCAAATATCCTCCTTTTCATAGCTTAAAATGTGTTTTGATAAAGCTAAACTGTTCACTGGGATGTAAGGCACCTTAAATAATGTGGGCGCCTCACAATTACTTCCACATCAACAGAGATGCACGTAAATATATGTTTTTCTTGCTCATGTGATTCTTCACATTGACCTGCGTTTACATACAATACAAGAGGATGACCAGTTCCCTTGGTGATTCCTTTGTTTGTGTTGAATATATGCACTGGTATAATTCATGAATCACATGGATGGATGCATTTAAATGTTGCTCACCCAGCGTGGGAGCAAGTGCAGAGACAGTAATGCACATACTCTTAGCAGTATGTGCCAAGAGAGGGGAGTCCTTCAATTTACTGGATTTGCATGACCACTTCCCACATACCCAGAGAGAGTCCATAATCCCACAACATACATGAGTTCAGAAAGTATGTTGGCATAATTAACTAGGTGGACTTTGACTGAGGAGTCCATGAGTTAAAATCCCCGATGCTTTTACCTGACTGGAATGTGTCATTCAACTGTGATAATGCCTCTTACACGCAGAAACTTCTGAGCTTTGTATGACTGGGATGTACAATGGGAAGAGTCACATCCCTTATCTCAACCATGTTGGTCTTTGGCCTTCTCGCCATTGCCATGGATGGTTCTCCATAAAGAAATAGGCCAAAAAATAACAATTGATTATCTGGATAACCGAAGGAGCTTCTCCATCCTCATAGTTCAGGCCAGACACTGAGGTCTAGTTCTGAGAGCCTTCTTGCAGTTCCTTCATTTTGAGAAGTGAAGTTACAGGGAACCTGACAGAGGATCTTCTTGGTAGTTTGGCAAGCTTTATGGCGAAAGTCCATCTTTACGCTGTAGTGCCATTACAGAGTCAATGTAGCCAATGGTCAATGTGTATGCCAGTTTCCAGTTTTTAACTATCTCTGCTCTAACTAACAACTAATCCAGAATGCGGCACCCAGACTGGTGATGGGGAGCGGCCGCTGAGACCACATAACACTGGTCTTGAAAGACCTACGTTGGGTCCCAGCACAATTCAAAGTGTTGGTGCTGACCTTTAAAGCTCTAAACGGCCTCGGCCCAATATACCTGAAGGAGAGTCTCCACCCCCATCGTTCTGCCTGGACACTGAGGTCCAGCGCCGAGGCCTTCTGGCAGTTCCCTCACTACGAGAAACCAAGTTACAGGGAACCAGGCAGAGGGCCTTCTCGGTAGTGGCACCCGCCCTGTGGAACGCCCTCCCACCAGATGTCAAAGGAAAAAACAACTACCCGACTTCTAGAAGACATCTGAAGGCAGCCCTGTTTAGGGAAGCTTTTAATATCTGAAGAACTATTGTATTTCAATCTTTTGTTGGAAGCCACCTAGGATGGCTGGGGAAACCCAGCCAGATGGGTGGGGTATAAGTAGTAGTAGTAGTAGTAGTAATAATAATAATAATAATAATAATAATAATAATAATAATAATAATAATAACAACTGCCAACAGCAAGTTAGACATTTCTTGCTAAACTTGATGTGTTCTCAGTGTTGCCTATTTCCTATATAAATCACCCTCAACTACTTTCTTACCTGGGAGTAGCAAAATGATTCTTGATAGCATCTAATGTGTAATCAAACTGCAAACCTTCAATACTCACTGTTTGTTCCTCACAATAATTGTCACCTTCTGCTGCCGCCCCCCTTTGTTTCCATTCTTACAGTAAATTTCACAGTATTTGCACCTGCATTTCACTCATTAAAGCAAAACAAAACCCTACCAGTAGGAGATGATGATTGAATAGCCTTTTGTATTCTTTGTTTTTCTATTGATATTCACAATTGTTGCTAATTTTCTTTCTTCTTGGCGCTTGCCTGGTGAGCCCGTTTACCTAACATTGGATCATTCAGAGGATTTTAAATAAGGATGTGTTTTAAGAATGGGAGCGCAAGTGTTTTCATAGATGCCCCATGCATTTGGTTACAGCATTTCTTTGCTTCTCAATTAATTAAAGGGACAAAAATACTACACCGAATTTAATGCATTTGGGGACAAATTATTATTAGCAGTAGTACTAAATTTATTGCACCAGCAGGTCCCAGGGTGGATTATAACAATTTAAAATTCAATCTTAAAACAGATTAGAATCACAGGATAGGGTGGGCCCTGCAAGCACACATCTCAGGTGTCAAATGCCAGGGGACAGAGGTGAGTGTTCAGCATCTGCCAAAAGCTGTATAGTGAGAAGCCAGGTGTACCTAGGGCTGCCATATGTCCAGGGTTTCCGGGACATATCTGGGATTTTGACCTTGAAAATTGCGTCTGGGGGAAATTTCCAGTCTGCGACATAATGTCTGGAGAAACTCTGGCGTATGGCAACACCACTTTGTATTATTATTTTCAAAAAGCTCCAAAAGTGGTGAAAATAAGTTGCAAAAGAAGGCAGATTTGCCCAAGGGGTTTAGCGCACGTGTCGGGTGGTGGGAGCTGAGGCAAGTGGCAGGCGGCGGAGGTGTCTTGTAGTGAAGGGGCTCTGGGGGTGTTGGAATATTCTAGAAAGAACTTGAAATTGGTCTTGAACAGGTTGCTAGGCAACAGAAAAATCTCCCCAGCAACAGGTGCCTTTTTAAAAAGTCATGTGGTCAGTAAAGGTCAGTCAGTGTGTAAATAAAGAGAGGCATAAATGAGTTGAGAGTAGATGATCACCCGCCAACATTTGACCCTGGAGGGTGAGAATAGATAGGTATGTGTCTGGTCAAGCAGTGAAAAACACCCCCAAAACCACCACCACCACCATACCCTCAGTTTCTCCGGGCTGAGGGAGAGAGAAGGTGTGCCAAGCTCAACTCAACTTTCACACTTGGCTCTCTGAAGGAGGTGGAACTACCAAAAGGGTCTCTCTGCTGATCTTGATACCTGGGAGGTTCTCCGGGGTAGTATGTAGCCTTTCAGATATGTGGGGCCTAGACCATTTAGGACTTCAAACGCTAGCACAAGCACCTTAAATTGGGTCTGGAAAACTGGCAGCTAATGCAGCTGTTTTAGAACAAAGGTTATATGCGTTCTAAAGGCACCCCAAGCCAGTAATTTATACAGTGGTACCTCGGGTTACAGATGCTTCAGGTTACAGACACTTCAGGTTACAGACTCCACTAACCCAGAAATAGTACCTGGGGTTAAGAACTTTGCTTCAGGATGAGAACAGAAATCGTGTGGTGGCGGCGAGAGGCCCCATTAGCTAAAGTGGTAGCTTAGGTTAAAAACAGTTTCAGGTTAAGAATGGACCTCTGGAGCGAATTAAGTTCTTAACTCGAGGTACCACTGTACTCTCTTCTCTTGACAAAGATAAGCATGTGCCTAGGCTATGGCCAGCACCATACAGATCAGGTCCTCCTTGCTATCTTCATCCCCAGGGGCAATCAAGATATTAATTGGTGAGGATGGTGGTCAAATTATCACACAAAGCATGATAGATTGAGCTGTTCTGGGAAAACGTAGTGTAACTGCTGGACATGGCTGAAGGACATGGCTTAAGGATGATGTTCTACCTATCTTTCTGAAAGACAGGTCCTTTCTGAAAGACATCTCCTTTGGATGCAGAAGGTCCCATGAGTAATCCCTGGCATCTCCAGGTAGGGCTGGGAGAGACTTTTGCTAGTCAGTGTAGACAACTAGATGGACCAATGGTTTGACTCAATATAATTTTGCTTCATATTTTCCTAAAAGTATAATCTTTAAATCAGTTTAAATACAGTGGTACCTCAGGTTAAGTACTTAATTCGTTCCGGAGGTCCGTACTTAACCTGAAACTGTTCTTAACCTGAAGCACCACTTTAGCTAATGGGGCCTCCTGCTGCTGCCGCACCGCCGGAGCACAATTTCTGTTTATATCCTGAAGCAAAGTTCTTAACCTGAAGCACTATTTCTGAGTTTGCGGAGTCTGTAACCTGAAGCGTATATAACCTGAAGCGTATGTAACCCGAGGTACCACTGTAGTTTCCAATTAGAGGAACAGAGTGGGTCCATATATCAGGTGTTTGAGTCCGTGGTAAAGAGATGTATCTTCGGCATATGATGATAGCTATAAAATGAAGGTGCCAGACTCAACTCTTGTTGTTGTTGTTTAGTCGTGTCCGACTCTTCGTGACCCCATGGACCAGAGCACGCCAGGCACCTCTGTCCTCCACTACCTCCCGCAGTTTGGTCAAACTCATGCTGGTAACCTCGAAAACACTATCCAACCATCTCGTCCTCTGTCGCCCCCTTCTCCTTGTGCCCTCCATCTTTCCCAGCATCAGTGTCTTCTCCAGGGAGTCTTCTCTTCTCATGAGGTGGCCAAAGTACAGGAGCCTCAGCTTCACGATCTGTCCTTTCAGTGAGCACTCAGGGCTGATTTCCTTAAGAATGGATGCGTTTGATCTTCTTGCAGTCCATGGGACTCTCAAGAGTCTCCTCCAGCACCATAATTCAAAAGCATCAATTCTTCGGCGATCAGCCTTCTTTATGGTCCAGCTCTCACTTCCATACATCACTACTGGGAAAACCATGGCTTTAACTATACGGACCTTTGTTGGCAAGGTGACGTCTCTACTTCTCAAGATGCTGTCTAGGCCTGTCATTGCCCTTCTCCCAAGAAGCAGGCGTCTTTTAATTTCATGGCTGCTGTCACCATCTGCAGTGATCATGGAGCCCAAGAAAGTAAAATCTCTCACCAACTCTACCTGGGGTTTAATAGATGTGTTGAAACCTCTGATAAGACGTTCTAGGGCCCAGTTAAAAACACAAAAAGAGATGAAGTTAAGGAACTCCAGAGACTAAACCAATACATCTTGATTAGGTCAAATACCTTAATGAATATTCCATAGTAATGCTCACACTGCCCTATTCATTCTGGGAAGCATTCAGTGGACTGCTCATTTCTGGCAATCACTCACAGAGCCTTGACACTGAATTGCATTCAAGGATGGTTACCTAAACAGAGATTCTGT
This sequence comes from Podarcis muralis, assembly GCF_964188315.1. NCBI lineage: Eukaryota > Metazoa > Chordata > Lepidosauria > Squamata > Lacertidae > Podarcis > Podarcis muralis. The sequence goes on along the minus strand of NC_135664.1, from coordinate 19,017,467 downwards.
AGTGTTCTCAAGGTTTTCCTAAGTAGCTGAAGCCTTCAAGAATGAGCAATTCTGAGTACAGCAACAGAATGAAACAAGCTGAGGAAAATGTTAAAAGAATATTTTTTGGTTTTTTTTTAAAAAAGGAAAGAAAAACAAAATATAACACTCAAATGGAAGTTGAAAACTATTGACAATATACTGAAATTTGCCATGCTGAACACCGCCCGAATGAAGATTAATCTCTCCACCTTGTGCTGTGTTTGAGTTAAGAAAAGATTTTTTCAGGATAAAATGAAATTCTTCAGACTAAAAGTATAATATAGTTCATTGATCCTAGGACGGGACAGCAATGTATTCATGAGCTTACATTGTATTAGCATTTTCTTCTTCTCTGTACAAAGGATGCAGGACAACATCTGAAATATATATATCTCCCGATAGGAGACAGGGGCACTTTGTATCCGTCCTGCCCACGGAAAATAAAATAATGAATGATCAGAGAACATGGTGCTTTTCATGGAATACATAATTCATTTATAATTTATACTTTGATTTCCTTTGCCACTGCTTTTATTGCACAATAATATTCACTCCAGCAGACATTATTCAACAGTTGCTCATGCATGGAAAAACTAAATGATCTAAAACACTGAAGGTGTTTCCATTTCTTTCTCCCCCTCCCCCTCATAATTTGCCTTTTACAGTGGAATTTATTTTGCTTTCCTAACCACAGGTATAAAAAAGGAAAGCAATTTCAAGCAGCATAATATCTTTGCATTAGGCCAGATCTCTCCTGTCTTGATTTTTATTTAATGGTTACCAGAACAGACAAGCTTACATCTCTCCCCCCCCCAAAAAAAGTCCATTTGACAGCTAGTCGTGTTAGCCAAGTACTTCTCTGCAGCTTTTCATCTCAACATTGATTTTCCCCACCATCCCTGTCAATGGACAGTCATTTCTGCCTCATAGCCAGAATGGATTTATCACCTTATAAATTTCCTCTGGCGTTTGTTGTAACAACAAATATACATGAAGACCAACATCAGGTGTAGTGTCCTGCCATAAGTTCTCTCTGCCAAATTTAGTATGTTCCCTTTCCTTTGGAAGCTCCCCACTTTTCTTTCCCAACATTCCAGAAGATTCTTTAAGTTGCTCTTTGTTCCATACCATACCAAAACAAAAATTTGAACAAAATTTGATCCTATTCCATACCCTCCAACATTTCTCCAGTGAAAATAGAGAGACCCCTTCCAGCATTTCTCTGATGAAGATAAGGATGTCCTTTGGAAAAGTGGGACATTTTGGGATCAAATCAGAAACCAAGATGGCTTCTGTGAATCTGGGACTGTCCCTGGAATACAGTGGTGCCCCGCAAGACGAATGCCTCGCAAGACGAAAAACTCGCTAGACGAAAGGGTTTTCCGTTTTTTGAGTCGTTCCGCAAGACGAATTTCCCTATGGGCTTGCTTTGCAAGACGAAACGTCTTGCGAGTTCTTGCGAGTTTGTTTCCTTTTTCTTAAAGCCGCTAAGCCGTTAATAGGCGCTAAGCCGCTAAGCCGCTAATAGCCGCTAAGCCGCTAATAGCTGTGCTTCGCAAGATGAAAAAACCGCAAGACAAAGAGACTCGTGGAACAGATTAATTTCGTCTTGCGAGGCACCACTGTATGGGGACACTTGGAGGGCCTGTAAACAAACATAGTTGTGCTTTGTTGACACACCACTGCTTCAGTCCTATAATCTTGCTTTGAGGTTTTGTTCAAATCAGGTGGGGCAGGATTCGGTTTTTGTTCATAAAAAACAGCAACCCTGTTCTGGAAAAATAAAAATGGTAATCACTATGGTCAAAACTCCTCTCCGACCATCACACTGCACCACAAGCAAAATAGCAGGCCTTTTTTTTTTTCATCCAGAACTCAGCAGAACTGAGTTCTGCTACCTCTCAAGTGGGCGCCATTGCCATTATAAGAGAACAAGGGAGGTGTTCATGGTGAATTCCAGAACCTCTTTTTCTAGAAAAATACCACTGGGAGAGAGAGAGAGAGAGAGAGAGAGAGAGAGAGAGAGAGAGAGAGAGTTCTTTCTCTGTTAGCCAAGCAGACCATACTCTGCTACACACATCACAATTTTGTCCTCTTTAGTTGTTACACCCATAAAAGGGCTACGAAACTTGAAAAAGTGTGTTATGATGGTACCTTTAGTGCCACCCGCATTGCCATGTGACTCTTTCTGACATCCCCGTGTTCTTCTGCAATCGGAAGCCTTTTCTGTTTATGGAGGTTCTCCATATAATGAAGAGCGGTGCATAACCAGCATTCTAAGTTTCACAGAGAGCCTTCACAAGTACAGAAGTCTCACTACTGCACCCTACAACATCTGGAAGGATCTGGGCATGGTGAGGCAACAAAGCAGAGAGCCAGTGGACTTATCCCCACCATCCCCTCTCATAGGATGATCATCACATGTTTCTAAATGTCCAAGGAGAGCTTCTGTTTATGCGTTATCTTTCCTCCTCCTTTTGTTTTCTTTTTGAAATTCACTGTTGCAGAGGTGGCAACCCACGGCCCACGTGTGACTCTCAGTCTTTTAACGGCACCTTCCTTCCTTCCTTCCTTCCTTCCTTCCTTCCTTCCTTCCACCCTGCAGCAGAATCAGGACAAAGAAAATTACTGGTCTGACAAGTAGGTTCCTGCTCAAATTCAGAGCCCAACCACAGTGGAAGGCAGTATCCACCTGTCTCCTTGTCTCTCCTAATCTGGTCTGCAGCTCTTGAGCCATGGCAAGGTATTGCACGTATGTTAGATGGCTGGGGGATGTTTGTGAGTGTCCTTTTTTTTTTTTTTTTTTTCATTCTACAACTCAGCTCTCTGGCGATCTGCCCTCTGCCTGAGCTTGCAGAACAGCCCATCCATGGTCATCATGGGGTTTTGAGGAAGTGGCTGAGAGGGCTGAAGACTTCCGAAGCAATAGTGGGAGAGACAGACAGAACCTGGTCAGAAACTGAAAATATAAAAGATTTTGTCAAGCATCCTGAAAAAGAGGCAGAAGAAGTCTCTCCCAGCCTCCAGGACAGGATTCAGGACAGCACTAATTTTGGCTTTCTGTGCAGCTGTTAAAGGCACAGAGTTTCCTGACAGGAAAACTGTTCTCTGTGGTTTATCACTTCGGTTTGACTTCACCTAATCTATTGGATTTCCTGTGCAGCTGTGAATCTCAACAACAGTTATCCCAATACTGCCTCAGTTTCTGGTTTCTATATTAAGCTTGACAATTGACTTCTCTGCAGTTTTCTTGCCTGGCTTATACCAGGACTAAATATGACCCTGAAATATGGCAATGAGGAGAGAGGGAGGGGGATGTTGCCAAAATCACTTGATTTAAAGAGCAAGTATTTTATCTGAAGGGCTGGGGTAGGGCCTTTGACTGTATAATAGCTCCCATCTTGCATTTATAACAGAACCTTTCCCAAGTGCATGAAGAAATAATTGGCCTTGCCAAATAAATAAGGCGTTACGTGATAAGCAATGAAATGAATGAGAGTATCTGACCATCTGAACAAATAAACTTGATTAAGAGCCTGTTGGGAGGAAGCAAAATATGTCAAGACAATATCGGCTTGGAATTCATGTCGAAAGAGCAGTTTATCTCCAGAAGAAACCTGCTGGAGGAGACACCTCTTCACACTGAAAACCTACATTGGGGAAAGAAAACAGGAAAAAAACCCGACCTCTTATATCCTGACTGGTTTGAAGCTTCCTTTGTTCATGTTCCTTCTTCTGAGACAGGCTTATGCAACGATTAGCTGTGGACTGCTAAAACAAATACTCAGAAAATCCAATTAATTAGATTTACTAATGTGCCTGGTAAGGCGTTGTGCTGTTTTCTACCCAATGCAGAGCATACCCACCGCCACTCATCCGTACTGGCTGCTTGTATTATCCTACAAAGCCCTAAATATTTGGGTGTTAATAATAATAGTTAATGCAATTCTTCTCCCTTTTGTTTTAAGTCCCAAGGCCTCTAGAATTAAGAGATGAGACAAAAGAATCCACATTTTCTGCAAATACTTTCTCAATGCTGCTGATGTATGCCCCCATATTCTTTGACATTGCCCTCGCTCTCACTTGCCCCTCAGTGACCAAAGTGAGGGGTGAAATAGCAATGTGAAATCTCGCCTATCATTTGGGTGTAATTACTCCTCTAAGTAATTTGGGAAGGAAAGGAAATCTGAAGTCATTGAATCATTGCGGCAGCTAGACCGGTGACTGGGAGTGGCCGCCAAGACCATATAACACCGCTCTTGAAAGATCTACATTGGCTTCCAGTATGTTTCCGAGCACAATTCAAAGTGTTGGTGCTGACCTTTAAAGCCCTAAAGGTTGCGGTCCAGTATACCTGAAGGAGTGTCTCCACCCCCATTGTTCAGCCCGCACACTCAGGTCCAGCGCCGAGGGCCTTCTGGCGGTTCCCTCATTGCGAGAAGTGAGGTTACAGGGAACCAGGCAGAGGGCCTTCTCAGTAGTGGCACCCACCCTGTGGAATGCCCTCCCACCAAATGTCAAAGAGAACAACAACTACCAGACTTTTAGAAGACATCTGAAGGCAGCCCTGTTTAGGGAAGCTTTTAATGTTTAACAGACCACTGTATTTTAATACTTTGTTGGAAGATGCCCAGATCCAAGATGGGAAGAGTGCACCCAATTATTCTCTCCACAGTCTTTACAACCTTGGACAGCATTGTTTTTCCCCTGACCGTGCAGCTCCCAAACCACACACATAGACCATAAGTTAATACACTCTCAACAGTACAATGGTAAAATGCCATCAACAGGTCCTTTGATGATTATTTTTCCAGAGGATTCTCAGAAAATATAACCTCTGCTGTGCTCTCTTCATCAGGTCTTTGCTGTTTTCTCCCCAGGTTAGGTCATCTCTCAACTCCATTCCCAGAAATCGAAACACCGAGGCCTGTTCCACACACTTCCCCTCAATAATAAGCGGCTGAATATTCAATTTACATTTCCTAAAGTCATGGATTCTGGCACCTCATCCATTGTTTGTGACCTGTTCAACTTTCACCCACTGGATTCTGTTTCACATTAATCAAAAATCCATACATTTAAGAGCTGAGAGCTTCCTCCTTATTGTAAATTTTGAATCTAAGGTAAGAATTCTATCTAGATCTAGAGCTTCCCTTCTGATCTCTTCATTCTTCTTTTCTCTCCCCTCAGTCTTCCCATTCTTTTTCCTCCCTCTTTCTCCTCTCTCATAAAGATGGTTGCCATGCCGCTGATGCAACTTCCTCTTGGGAAGCCCATCGACTGAAGAGCCATTGTCATTAGAGTCATTAGAGCTTCATATCTTCTGGACTGGAATGCTGTAAGTGGCCATATAAGTGTGGGAAAATTGACTTTAGTTGATAATACAGTTTTGTTGCCTGCATCCATTTTATCTTCCTGCTTTTGTGATATTTCTGTGCTAGGGACTTGGGAATAGCATAGCTGAACATCCCAGAGGCATACTCAAATTCTTCATTTCAGGTCTTGGAACATTAGCTTATTTCACAACCAGTTGCATATATATACCAGATGGCAGGGGGAGAGGGCGGAGGGAGGAAATCTCTTCTTCAACTTCATCAGCTGAAAAACATTAAAAGAATGCTAACATTTTAGCAATGCTAATTTATGTAACTCCATGTTGCCTGGCAGATGGATACCATGATCCTGTCTGAAAATAATTACGTGAGGAACTGCCAGATAATAAAATAGGAACTTAAGCCAGGAATAGGCAAAGAAGTACCCTCCAGATGATGACCCATATCTGGGTTATAAACTAAGAGAGATTCAAAACAAAAAATAAAGTTTTTATTTTCAATCTATTTTTCCCCCCATTTTTTTTTACTTCTCCTATTCAGTCCTTAACATGATTTCAGCAAAATCACAGGAAGGAATTTTTTTTCAAATTATTTTTTTGCAGGGCCCCTAACATGAAAGCTGTGCCAGCAACCAAGCTCTGTTCTTTTGTGTGCTCACTTAAATATATGGTAAGCTACTTGTACCCTTTTGCCATACTTGTAAAAATTTTTATTCCTCTTTAGCTGCTTGATTTATCTCCACAGCCACACAGATCCCCTTTATAAGAATTCCCATTGACTGAAGTGATACTTATTCATGTGAGCCAAGCTGATAAACTGCAGGCCCAGCTACTGCTGGGTGTAATGTTGTGATGATTATGACGCCACAGATGTTGTTTTCTTTGAGTAGGCAAAACAGGCTTAAAAAACAAAACAAAACAAAAACCGACACAGGCCTCCCCTTTGATCCCTCCGAAGGTCCCTGCAGCCAAGTGGCAGCGATTCAACATCAACAATCACCACAAAGTAATTCTGGCTTGTCGCTTGGTGATAAATCACTCCTAATGGCCACTATTTCATCTGACTCAACTTGATCGAGAAAGGCTATCTGCTTCATATGGAACAGGATGGCAAGGTGCAGGTTTGTTTTCTGGATGACATAAAAGATAAAGGTAAAGGGACCCCTGACCATTAGGTCCAGTCGTGACCGACTCTGGGGTTGCGGCGCTCATCTCGCTTTATTGGCCAAGGGAGCCGGTGTACAGAACCAGAGCAGCACACGGAAATGCCGTTTACCTTCCCGCCAGAGCGGTACCTATTTATCTACTTGCACTTTGACGTGCTTTCGAACTGCTAGGTTGGCAGGAGCAGAGACCGAGCAACGGGAGTTCACCCCGTCATGGGGATTTGAACTGCTGACCTTCTGATCGGCAAGTCCTAGGCTCTATGGTTTAACCCACAGTGCCACCCGCATCCCTTTCTGGATGACATAAATGGAAGCAAATGAAGTTCATGCATACAACAGAACTTTCCTGCCTTCTCCTTCCACTGCTGTGCCCCAGTGAACCCCTAGAACAGATTTGGGAGGGGGACATCAATTAGCAATAATCATGCCTTCGATGAACCTCATTGGTTCTGATGCCTAAGGAAGACATTCTATAAATGCTACTGATTGGGAATTTCTCTTTCTTTCTTTGGACAAATGTATTGGGTTAGATCTTGGGCACCCTGTAAGGGAACTACTTCTAAATGAAGAAGGGGATGTGATTTTTCACCAATTCTTCCACATCCAGAGGGCCTTCTCGGTAGTGGCACCCACCCTGTGGAACGCCCTCCCATCAGATTTCAAGGAAATAAACAACTATCTGACTTTTAGAAGACATCTGAAGGCAGCCATGTTTAGGGAAGTTTTTAATGTTTGACGTTTTATCGTCTTTTTATTATTTTTTTGGAAGCCGACCAGAGTAGCTAGGGAAACCCAGCCAGATGGGTGCGGTATAAATAATAAATTATAATTATAATTATCCTAAATATTCCCTTTATCTCCTGAAAAGCTGTTTTTTTTGGGGGGGGGGGACCCTCTTTTACCTGATCTGCTTGTGCGTCTTGTGAGCACATGCATGCAAACACATATCTTTCATTTGTATTCACTGAAAAGTTAATTTGGGGAGATTAGCAATACTGTTTTGTTATTAATAATTATTAATTAAATTTGTATACCATCTTTCCTCCGAAAAACCTAGGGTGGTTCACAATAAAAAAATACAAAATGAGAATACAAAATACATAATATAACGGAAACAAAAACCAACCAATACTGCTCCTCCCACAAACAATATTATCCTTGGGAACTTTACCTGAGACAACATCACACATACTGCATGGTTTGTGTTGGCTGTGATTACATTGCTTACTTTGGGGAATTACACAATTGTGTATTAGAAAACACAATCTCTGTTGTTGTTTAGGTGCTTGTTGGAAACTTTCAACAAGACTTCTAAGTAGAGATAGTTGTGCCAGTTGCTATTGTATATGAAACTGATTTTATATATGATTCTGCTGTTTTTAAAATGGTTTCATATCAATTTTTGCTTTAAATTTTGTTTATACCTGCAGTTGTTTTAGCTGTTTTTATGTATGCAGTTATTTTATATGTGTTTTTATTGTAGATTGCTCAGGGACGCGGACTTATAAAAAATATTGGGGGGGGCCCGGGAAAGCTCATGAATAATAAATAAGCTCATGAATATGCAAATAAAGTGGCGCCGCCTCCTCGTGAGCGAATAGGGGAGAGCGTGCTGCGCCTATTAATCAGCTCCAAAGGAAATTGGGTGGAGCTTTTGCTCGGGAGGGAGGGCAGGAGGCATGCAGCCCGCCCCTCCCTGTGCATTTTGGGCTGGGGGAGGGGCGGCGATGGCGCTCTGCTGGAGGGGCGCCGGAGATTATTGGGGGGGCGGAGCCCCCCCAAACGAATTTTTGAGGGGGCTCGGGCCCCCTCAAGCCCCATGGAGTCGGCGCCTATGAGATTGCTTCAATCTACATTGAAGCATGCAGATTCCATGTGCCTCACAGGAAGCAATTCATAAATGAAATGAAATAAGTAATAATAACATCAATGACTAAAAGCAACACCAATAACCAGAAAGTAACATTTGTGTGCTACCTCTGGAGAGCTACAAATAAACACTCCGCAGTTTCAATGACAATATTTCTTTATGGAAGAATAATGACTTGAATGTAAGAACTTCCCAATATAAAATGATATAAAAGCAGCAAAGTGGCTTTTCAGCTTGAAGCACCACCACAGAAAAAAGACATAATATGAAGGGTTAATAATGCAGTAAATGAACTAACCCATCCATATATTGCCTGCAACATATGCTTAGTTACTATTTCAGGAACAGGGGGAAAGACTAGAGGCAGGAATTGCCTTAAGGTGAATTCTAAAGCCTCAGCTTTGCCATGGAGGAAAGTGGAAGAAACAGAAAGAGAACACTATTATATGAATGAGATCGTGGAAACAAAATACAGGGAGAGGTAAGGAGAGTGAGGAAGGGAGAGAATGCTAAACCCAAGTTTCCAAATTTTTCAGTGACAAGTGGAAATGCTATCACACTAAGCTTAGATGCTTTGGAAAGGTGGGAATAGTTGATCAAATTAATCCTTTCACCTGTCAAAAATGTCTAATCAGAGTGGCCAGTTATCTGATCCTGTGGCAACTTCCCCAAGTTCTTGTGAACCCATCAAATCATCGACGTTTTGAATAAAAAATCTCCCCTTCCCGAAAAATACTTGTGGGTGCCTTCCTGATTGCTTCTGAAGCAAAATAACAAATATGGCTCAGAGGGAACAGGGGCAGCCAGAGAAAGGGAGAGTGTAGTGGATTTAATAAAAGTCTCTAGAAATATATAAGAGCCAATTCCCATGGCCATCCATGGAATAGAGTTCCTGAGAAAGCAGTATAGTAGTAGTAGTAGTAGTAGTAGTAGTAGTAGTAAATAATAATAATAATATATTTATACCCCACCCATCTGGCTGGGTTTCCCCAGCCATTCTGGGAGGCTTCCAACAAAATATTAAAATACAGTAGTCCATCAAACATTAAAAGTTTCCCTAAACAGGGCTGCCTCCTTGTTATTGTATAGAGTTGCCTCCTTGTGGTGTAGTGGTTGCCGCCAGTGTGGTGTAGTGGTTAAGAGCGGTAGTCACGTAATCTGGGTAACTGGGTTCGCGTCTCCGCTCCTCCATATGCAGCTGCCGGGTGACCTTGGGCTAGTCACACTTCTGTGAAGTCTCTCAGCCCCACTCACCTCACAGAGTGTTTGTTGTGGGGGAGGAAGGGAAAGGAGAATGTTAGCTGCTTTGAGACTCCTGAAGGGGAGTGAAAGGCGGGATATCAAATCCAAACTCTTCTTCTTCTTCTTCTTTTTATTCAAAAAGTTGAATAAACCAGGCATGCAAAATTTGATCTGAATCTGAAAGGACGTTTTCCTGTAAATATCCAGGCTTGGACCAGAATGCCATTACCTAGCCAGAAACATTGGTGGTCATGCCTATTAAGTGTCATGAAGAAAGGGCTAAAGCAAAGTCAGAAAAGCGTTTCCATCTATCCAACAATCTTATTCTAATAAGGGTATCTCATCCTTGGTAAAATAATAATAATAATAATAATAATAATAATAATAATAATAATACAGTTACTCCAGCCACTCTGGGCGGCTTCCAACAAATTAAAACACAATACAACATCAAAGATTAAAAACTTCCCTGAACAGCCTTCAGATGTCTTCTAAAAGTCAGATAGTTGTTCATTTCCTTGACATCTGGTGGGTGGGCGTTCCATCAGGGCGGGAGCGAATGCTGAGAAGGTCTCTGCTTGGTTTCCTGTAGCTTCACTTTTCACAGTGAGTGAACCACCAGAAAGCTCTCAGAGATGCATTGCCAAGTCCGGGCTAAACAATGGGCGTGGAGACGTTCCTTCAGGTACACAGGGCCAAAGTCGTTTAGGGATTTAAAGGTCGGAACCTTGAATTGTGCGCGGAAACGTACTGGCAAATATTTGTATAAGGATGAGCTTGGATCTTTCAAGAAGTACAATTGTATGAGTTTAATTAAGTCAGGTTATGCTTGTTCTGCCAGTGTGATATAGTGATATAGAGCGGTAGACTCGTAATCTGGTGGACCGGGTTCACTTCCCCGCTCCTCCACATGCAGCTGCTGGGTGACCTTGGGCCAGTCACACTTCTTTGAAGTCTCTCAGCCTCACTCACCTCACAGAGTGTTTGTTGTGGGGGAGGAAGGGAAAGGAGAATGTTAGCCGTTTTGAGACTCCTTCGGATAGTGAAAAAGCAGGATATCAAATCTTCTTCTTGTTGCTGTCCCCATTCATCCACACAGGATGGTTTTACTAATAGCTGTTGTTCCCATTAGATGTGGCAATGAATTATAGAATTAAATAGGGCCATTTCAGCCTTCTGTTTGTGAGTGGCACATTGGGACATGCTTAAACCAGTGCTGACTTGTACCATAGGGACTTCCCCTAATTTACCACAATGTGACATAGTTGAGAGCAAAACCAAATAATGCATAAGTTATGGGGCATGTGCGGAGTTCCAGTTGAACTGAGTACAGTTTGGGAGAAGAGAAGGTGGGCTGCAGTGGGAATTGGCAAAAATCGCTTCTTCCAACAGGAGCAGTCACTGCACCTGAGTCCATTCTACAAATGGAAAAAGCCATTCGTGAAAATGGCTTGCTGGACTTAATCTTCTCTGAATGAGTTTAATACATGGGTTGTTTTCCCACTATGTCATACCCAGAGTAGAACCACTGGAATCAATGAACCTGTTGGTCATGTCACATAATGCCAATGGGTCTACTCTGAGCAGGACTAGCATTGGCCACAACCCTATAGGTAGTATTCTGCTAATTTTACTCAGAGCAGATCCATTGAAATTAATACCCATGTCTAAGAAAGGTCTATTAATTTCAACAGGTCTGCTCTGATGAAACCACCCTATATTAAAGACATATTTAGAGTAACGTAATTATTTTACAGCTGTTCCACAAAAGTTTATTTCTCATGAAAATACTTCTCTTACTTCAGCAAGAATGCTGTTATATAGGAAATACTTTCTTGGGTTGCATTTTAATACTGGCAATATTACCATTAGGGAAATGTAAAAAAGTGTAGTAGCAAGATATTAGGCTGTGCTGTACAAAAAAGCTTCCTGTCAATCTTGTATTGACAAGTGAGATGTATTGATCAGTTAGGTCTTTGCAGAAGATTAACCTGCCAGAGCAGAGAGTAGGGGCACACACACACATATTGCCATTCTTTTCCGAATTTATTTAACAAACTAAAATGATTAGCCTTTGAGACAAAAATCTCTCACAGTGCCTCTAAAATTGAAAATGTCTCTGTGAATTGCCGGAACAAGTATGAAAACAGTCTGACTGCTTGGCAAATTAGCTGGTAACAAATTACCATATTTTTCCATGTATGACATGCCCCCTGTGTATAAGATGCCACCTATTTAAGGGGACTCCAAATCAAGAAAATGGGGGGAGGGTTGCCCTTTTTGGAGGGGATTGCCCACAGTTTTTTAGCTTGGGGGGGTTGCCTAAAATCGCTCATCCGCCTGACCATTGATGACAACTCCACGGCCACCAAATGCACCAATCGACTGCCCACTCGCCGCCAGCTACCACCAAACAACCGCACTATTGCTGCAGAGCCAGTCTATCGACAGCACCCTTGCTGCAGCCACAAATCACCCCACTCATGGCAGCAACCAATCGTCAGTCCACCCCCTACACTACCCGTGTATAAGACGACCCCAAATTTTTAACATCATTTAAAAAAAAAAAAAAAAAAACCCCTCATCTTATACACGAAAAAATACGGTAGCTACCAGAATCACCGGTGGAATTTTCAGCTGTTCCTCCTCTTCCTGGTATATTCACATTATAAATTCTTTCTTTGGAAAGCTAGCTTGAACTTGGATCCCATTAATTTTAAGGCCAAACTACACATTACATTAAGGATGCGGGTGGGACTGTGGGTTAAACCACAGAGCCTAGGTCTTGCCGATCAGAAGATCGGCAGTTCGAATCCCCGTGATGGGGTGATCCCCCTTTGCTCGGTCCCTGCTCCTGCCAACCTAGCGGTTCGAAAGCATGTCAAAGTGCAAGTAGATAAATAGGTACCACTCCGGTGGGAAGGTAAACAGCATTTCCGTGCACTGCTCTGGTTCGCCAGAAGCGGCTTAGTCATGCTGGCCACATGACCCAGAAGCTGTACACCGGCTCCCTCGGCCAATAAAGCGAGATGAGTTCCGTAACCCCATAGTCGGTCATGACTGGACCTAATAGTCAGGAGTCCCTTTACCTTTACCTTTACACATTACATTGGAGCTCCAGGTTGGAAAATTGTGCTAGACATGGATGATTCTAGAAATCTTGTGATCAGTTTAATCTGCTTGAATTTCTTCTAATACCATCTCACTCCTTCTCAAGCTTGGTTAAAATATGCATATTTTAACAAACCCTTCCATGTTACATGCATGCAACAGACAATGCACATATTCTGCCTTTTGTTTTCCAGATAATAAGAGGCTCCCTTCCTCTTCTTGCTCCCTCCACACTCCAGGCAGTGGTGTCCACCTCAGTTCCATTCTCTGTCCTCTCAGCCCAAGACCAGTCTCAGTTACTGCACTTAGGATCATAAAGGTTGGTTTCAGATTTTCAGACTAAGAGACCAGTGGCGACCAGGTGAGTTTTCATTCCAAAATTATATATTTATTGATGGCATATGTGTGTGATACTGTTTTGAGCCTGGAGCAAAAACCTAGCAAAAACCCCTGCATTTTTCTTACCCTTTGAAATTGTACATATCACATGTTTCCTGGGATCAAACAAAGATGAACAGTGATGAGCAGATCACAGCAGAGGGCCAAATTTAGGTGATCACATAAACAATGGAATTTCATGGAAGCTGCTGGATGAATAAAAATGGACTCTTGTGCTGAAATAAAAATTATCCAGTCCAAAAATGTGGCTCAAAACTCACACAACTTAACTTCAAAGCAACATAAAACAATAAAAATTACATTCGGTTAGTTGCATATTTCTTACGCTGATCCCAGCATAAGGCAAAATAACTTAATTATGAATATCTTGCATTGTGAGCTAAAATCAAAGCTCTGCCTCTTCTCCATTGCAGCCGCTATAAGCCTCAGGCTCTTTGCTGGAGGCAGAGAGAAAACACATCCATTCTCTTCAGTAGCTTAGAACAAAGAGACACCACACCCAACATAGATGCCTACCAGATTAGCATATGCATAGACCTCTAATACTACCCTTTTCATGTGATTCTGAGATAATCACCTTGTGACTGAGCCACAAAAATAGAGTCCCATGATACAGCCCCATTATGATTAACCTGGTAGGCTCTTCTTCAACAATACAGGAACATCATATATTTCCCATCTCAATGGACATTAAACAATTATACTTAACATAGACTGTGTCCTTGAAGTCTGATGGTGCCTCTGCCTTGCTTGGAGGGTTGATTGAGAAGGTTGCATTAACCAACTGCACAAAGAGAAGATTTATCTTTACCACTCTGCTCATTTTTTTGCTTCTATAATAAAAATAATAGTAAAATTTTATTTATATCCCACCCTCCCCAGCCAAAGCCGGGCTGTAGATGTTCCTACCACCAAAAGGATTGGGCTGAAAAGGGATCCTTGCCCCATTTTGGATTTATATCTTTAACTGAAAATGATATTTATTTCTAATTCCTTTCTATTGACAAATTTGCTTCCTTTTCCCCATGTAAAAGAAAAACCTAAGCTAGATTGACATTTTTGTTCACAATGATTTCAGCACTATAATTTTCATGCATAAAGGGAATTAGAGGAGGGAGGGGGGAACGGTGTCTAGGCATTTTCCTGCATGTCTGAGAGAACTCTTGCTTTATTGCTTCAGCTAATGCATTAGATGTGGATACTGTTGTTGATCAAATGCTTGAAAGATACTTTGCTTATTATCGTTGTGATGAATGTTAAAAAGAAAAGTGCTGAATAAGTCTAGCAGGCCTCCAAGTGGTAATATTTCTCTCCCCTTCTGATTACTTTGAAGATATTAGAGAGGAGCTGAAAGTTCTCATGCATCTACAGGCATTGTTAGTAACCTCTGTTTTCAGGTTTTCTTTGCAGGTTCCTGTAAATATAGTTTCAAAAGTAATCCATTTATAAGCTCCCTATATTTCAATTCTTCTTCTTCTTCATCATCATCATCATCATCATCATTAGCCTCATCATCTTTCCAAGCTGAACTGACCAGTACATAATCTTTTTTGTTCCTTATAACAGCTGAAGTCAAGTTCAGAGCCTGTGTAGTCAATAAATGGTGATCTTTGAACCATATTTTGAAGCACAAACAATTCCAATCTGTTCATGAAATTGCCCCATGTTTACTAGGCACTGAGTGAATAGATGTGCCAAAGAGGAAGAGGGAATCTTGTGAGTGGTTTGAAGATGAATACTAGCTATGTGATAACGTTCCAGGATTGTAAGTTTGCAGCAGCATGGAAATAACATGAGATACAGTAATTATTGGGATCTATGCATGGTGGGTTTGTCTTAACTCATACTGGACGGGGCTCTTGCATTTTATCTGGTGCTGTGCTGAAACTTGTTTTGACATTTCTTGTGGGTTCAGTTTTATGTCACACAATCCTATAACTATATCTTTGCAAGGTTCAAAATCCTGCATAACCCCCCCCCCAAAAAAAAACAACAACAACCAATCAATGCAGAAAAAATGAAATGCAACATGTTCACAGAAGCACAATATGGACCACCTTCAAGAGAAGACTTGCTGACGCAACCAAGCCTTAAGCTAATGCCTAAATTGCATTAATGATGGGGCCAGCCTAACCTCAGTAGGAAAAAGTTCCATCACCTTGACACCGTAACACTTAATACAGTTGATAGCATAGCATTTTCAGTTGATAGCATAGCATTACAAGGAGCTGTCCATGGTACCTTAGTTATATATTGTAAAGCTCAGGCAGGGTATAAAAGGTGAGGCAATCCTTGAAGTACGCTGCCTCCATGTCTGAGTTATAGGGTTTTGCCAGTCTCCCTTCCTCCTTACAGCTGTCCCTCCTCCAGTGCTCTGAGAGAAGAGAGGGCAAAAAACTAAGATACTCTGAGCCCGGCTTTGGCTGGGGAGGGTGGGATATAAATAAAAATTTATTATTATTATTATACTAAGGAGGCATGGGTAGGTGTACTCAACAAGTGAGAGGCAGGGAGCTTTGGGTTGGGTGCTGTAATTTGGAAGTTATTTATTGGATTTGCAATAGTGGACTGAGGTAAGGAGAGGAAGAGAATGGAGGAGCAGTTGGTGCTTCTTTTGATTTTTGCATAACGTATTTTATTATTGTATAGGATACTCCTCATGGAACAAGCCATTTTTGCATGGTGTGTTAAAATGGTGTTCAGCCAGTGGATGGTGGTTGGAATTTTGGGCTGGAAGGTGGGGAAGAGGGAGGTGGGGAAGAGTCATGGAATGTTGTGGTATGAGTGTGTGAATTGTTAGTTGTGTGGCTTATGGGAATGTGCTGATTGAGGATTGCCTGAGCTGAGTGAGGTGTTGTTGTGTAGGATATGGAACTGAGCCAGAAATAAGGCATGTGTCAATGTTGTTGTTGTTGTTGCTGCTGCTGCTAGATTTATATACCGCCCTTCACTATAGGATCTCAGAGCGGCAGAGTTCACAAAATAAAATACAGGATAAACATGGTAACATGGTTTGGACGCATGCTGAACATTTGCCTGCCTTCTGATGCCATTGCTGATGCCAGTTATTAGACATGGCCTTTTAAAGTTACATTTTGAACTGATTGTTAAAGCAGTTGGATTTATTTTATTGCTGTTATTGTATTTTCAACAAACCACCTTGAGATATTTCCATAATAGTCTTGAGAGAGTTTGAAAGCAGGCAGTATATAAATATTTAACTAAATAATAGTGAAATAGGTAATTGGTGAATGAATGTTCAGCAGAGCACTAATTTCAGCAAAGATTTCTTTCTGGTGATTTTGGTCGTGATCAGTAGCAGCTGATGTTTTTGTTTTTAAAAAAAAACAATCTTTTCCTGTAGCTGATTGCACTGGTAATGAAGCTAATAGGATTACTCTTAAGGGGCTCACACTACTGTGAATGTATATGTACGAAATATAGTTCAGTGACAGAGTGTATGCTTTGCATACAGAAACCCCCAAGACCCAGTCCTTGATGTCTCCAAATAGAGATGAGAAATACTGAAACCCCTGGCCAGCTGCAACCAGGCATTGCAGACAACCTTGAGATAGGTGTGGCTTGTAGAAAGAGGCTTCCCACGTTCCTAAATGTCAGGGGTGGCAAATCTCATGCCCAAGACATGTCTAGGCCTCTCTGTTGTAGCACCATCTGTGTCCTGTTGCTGAGCAAGCAGGGGCAAGGGTCTCTGAGGAACTCTTGACTAAGAGCAGAATCCACATACAAAGTCAAGCCAATCCAGGGGTCAGGGAAAACAGATTCAAGGGTCCAGTCTTGAGGTCAGGGAATCCAGATGATTACAGAACCAAGGGTCCAGTCCAGAGGCCAGGGTGTTGTTTCCAGTATTTGACCGCTGCTGAGAGCTCTGTTCAAGAAGCCCAGAGCTGGTTCTCATCAGTGCCAGCTGGTTCCCATCCGTGCCTTCTGTTCTGTGACCTTGAAGGCTGATCAGGTGCAGGTGAAGTCCCTATGCTGTCCCCCATCTTCAGACTGCTGTTCAGCAGGCAAAACTGACTCCTGGCTCATGACACTCCCTCTCTGATCCTCAGAACTCTCCCCAGGACGCACACCTCGCTGGACCTACTTTGCACCATGTGTGTTTCGGGCTGGCTGGAATGTGTCCTTGAACTTTGGTAATGCCCTTCCAAATGGAGAGCCTTCCCCAGATGGAGAAGGCTGTGTGAGTATCTGCATTTTGCCTACTGTAGAAAGGCAAAATTTACATTTGTTGCTCCATCCCTTTCTGCCTCTCGCCCTGTCCAACACTGGCATGTGGCTCGAAGAAGAAGAAGAAGAAGAAGAAGAAGAAGAAGAAGAAGAAGAAGAAGAAGAGGAGGAGGAGGAGGAGGAGTTTGGACTTGATATCTCACCTTTCACTCCTCTTAAGGAGTCTCAAAGTGACTAACCATCTCCTTTCCCTTCCTCCCCCACAACAAACACTCTGTGAGGTGAGTGAGGCTGAGAGACTTCAGAGAAGTGTGACTAGCCCATGGTCACCCAGCAACTGCATATGGAGGAGCAGGGAATCAAACCCAGTTCACCAGATTACGAATCCACCACTTTTAACCACTATACCATGCTGGCTCAGAAGGGAATCTGTCTCTCAGGCTGAAAAGGTTTCCCCACCTCTGCTGTATGTGACTCCACTGCATTAATGTTGTTGCGCTAGGCAATTTCAAGGCTGGCCTGTGACCCACTGTGTTATGGGTGATGGAACTGTTAAATTCCCCTTTGACCAGAAGTGGCTTATGGTATGAAATGGAACAACTACACTAGCTTTCTGGCAGGTGGGTCACTGTTGCTTCCTGAGAGGGAGAGGGGAAGGGGGCAAAACACAAACCTCCCCAATGCCTCGCTCCTCCTCCTCTCTCTCCAAGGAAGTAGCAGTGACCTATCTGCCAGGAAGCTAATGTAGTCATTCCACCCCATACAGCGAGTCCCTTCTGCCTTTTTACAAATAAACAAGAAAACCCAACATTGCTCTGGCCCTGGCTTCCATGCAAATAGCTCATTGCATTGGCAGTGGGCAGAACTGTCCTATCATATTTTGCTTTCCAGACACAAATGTTCCTTCACAGCTGTGACAGAGCAAGCCATTGTTTGCACAACTGAAACAAGAGCAGATGGTTGCCAGAATTACGTAAAGGCTTCATGGAAAGAGAATTCAAGTTGCTGTGCACATAGTGATTTCCTTTTGCTTTCTTATGGGAGAAGACATAATATTGCACTGGATAGATAATAAATTAGGTTGAGGAACTGTTGAACATATGGGTCGGGGAATTGTCTCCATAACCTTCTCCTCTTGTGTTCTGTAAGTGCTTTGATCTAAGCTCTGTTAATGTTTTATTTCCCTTCTTCGTTGTCGCTGATGGACAGCTGTTTCTCCATAAGGCCCTCTTAGCTCTAATAATCAGGATGGGGGTGTTCTGGCAGAAACCCTCTACAGCATCTGACAACGATAGCACTAAGGTTGGAACAGCTATGCAACAAACAAAATCTGTGTCACAAAATGTATCACCAGCCCATCAATAGCAATGTTAACATTAAACATTCAGATGAAATCTCTCAAAGCTTTAGATGTCACCATATGGGTTTCTAGCTATGACGTGGAGTATCAAAATAGGAACCTCAGAAAATTCATTTTCTGCCTATCAAGGTTGAGGACCTCAGGAGATTGTGGAAACTGCAACACACACACATAATGAATGCTACCTACTTAAATCCTCCTTTTGTTTACTTGTGGATAGTCCTTAGTTATTTTATTTTTCTCTTAGATATGACTGCATTTCCTGGCATACTTTTCAGCCTCTGTCATGGTTTCAAGAATTTCCATGGGGGCTGGGGGGGGGGATAACAAGAGCAAGCCACTTCCCCAATATTCTCACACCCACCAAAATATGTGAACGGATCCTCAGTATTCATGCATAGGCTCATCCATTCAATTGAGAATCCTTTCTTTAGGGCACCCAATAGTAAATATATACCCTATGGACATTCAAATTGTACGTAAGCAGGAGTGATTGTAGACTACAACTCCCATACGCATTGGCCAGTGGCTGTCTTGAATTGATGGACGTTGGAATCCAATAGCATCAAAAGTGACAATGGTTTCCCATCTTTGTGTAGAGCAGGCATGGCCAAACTTGGCCCTCCAGATGTTTTGAGACTACAACTCCCACCATCCTTAGATAACAGGACCAGTGGTCAGGGATGATGGGAATTGTAGTCCCCAAACATCTGGAGGGCCAAGTTTGGCCATGCCTGTTGTAGAGCCTGTTAACTAAACATCATTAATGGAATACCTGTAGGTCAGGAGTGAGACTCGTTCCTATAACCCCCCACCCCACCTTGCCCATACGTATTTACTTACTCTAAATGTGATATGAAAAGATCTATAACACCTGATGTACCCACACACTAGTGTTATGAATCCATGGGAGCCAGCACTGCTAAATCATGGGGGAAGCCATTTTTAGTGGCAGCTAAATTGCTTGTATCAATACTGCAGTCTCTTGTAGAGAGATAGAGAAACATCAGATCAAGAATAATGAAGTTCAAAAGAAACTTTGAAGTTTACACGGTCTCATAAGTTAGCCATCACCTTTAAAGAAATCAAAAGTTTGTTATAAACATAGTATAAAATACGATTTCTAAAGTATTATTTTTAGATTTACCTTGTAAAATGCATATACATTTTTTATTTTTATTGCATGCATAATTGTCTCATCAGAATTATCTCTAATACAGCTAGCTTCTTTTTCTCAAAGATGATCATTTTGACCTTTTATAAAGCTTTCACATATAATTGCAGAACATCGTGATAAATATATACTATAAATACTGAAGAAACGAACTCCGGCTTATCATATGATTGCATTAGCTGTTGCCTTCTATAGGAAGTGGATTATAAAGAGTGTCACCATTTGAATATGACATTTTCCCAATGGCTGTCTTCACTATATCATGTTCTTTTCAGCTTGCAAATCAAATGTATTTGACATGAAGCATGTCACTTATAGGCATAAAACTACCTCTCCCCTCCTTTATCCATCACTGCCAATATGGGCAGATAACTAAAGAAGAGGAAAAAAGATCATGATAATATCCCTCTGTATTTCTATAGGAAAATATATTCATTTTCAAAAAGCTATCTGCTGCAGAGGTTACTGAGAATGGGAAACTCAATTATTTTGACTTGATTGAGACTCGCTTCAAAATCCTACAAAAAGAAAAGAGAAAAATTGGTGTCACAGACGTTGATGTAAGACACCCAGAATTGAGAGGAGTCAAATCCATGAGTTTTATTATATAAATTGCCTAAGCAGTGTAAATAAAAATAGGCCCCCAAAACACGATGATGCGGTTGATGAGAAAGAAGCATTGGGGTTTTCTTTCATTTTCTAGTCATTTTTAATACTTTCTAGTCTAGGGACGCAGGTGGCGCTGTGGTCTAAGCCACAGAGCCTTGGGCTTGTCGATCAGAAGGTCGGTGGTTCGAATCCCTGCGACGGGGTGAGCTCCCGTTGCTCAGTCCCAGCTCCTGCCCACGTAGCAGTTCAAAAGCACGTCAAAGTGCAAGTAGATAAATAGGTACAGCTCTGGCAGGAAGGTAAACGGCGTTTCCATACACTGCTCTGGTTTGCCAGAAGCGGCTTAGTCATGCTGGCCACATGACCCGGAAGCTGTCTGCGGACAAACGCCAGCTCCCTCGGCCTATAGTGCGAGGTGAGTGCACAACCCCAGAGTCGTTCTTAACTGTCAGGGGTGCCTTTACCTTTAGTCTCTTGATTGTCCTGGTTTTTTCGATGGATCCCACATTTCTCTTCAGGCTCTCAGATGGAGGGCTTGAACCTACCATGGCTTGCCCTGTAAACATCTAGCCCAGCAGCATAAGCTCAGTCAGTTGCAGTGGCGTAGCGTGGGGGGTGCAGGGGGGGCCGGCCGCACCGGGCGCAACATCTGGGGGTTAGGGTTAGGGGGCACAAATCCACGGGTTAGGGGGCATAAATTACTTGCCTTGCCCCGGGTGCTGACAACCCACGCTACGCCACTGGTCAGTTGCATTTCATATTAGCAATTCAGCCACTCTTCTCTGAAATATTGCTTTCAGCATCTTCTATGTGACTAATGAGCATTTAAAACAAATCACTATTGGCCCATGATTAAAATGCCCAGTATGAATCTGTTTTCAAGATATACAGGACATCCCAGTATATAACAATCTTGTGTTTGGCAGACTAGCTAAATTACAGCTAGGAAGCCAGATCATGTGTGATACTGACTCTTTTCTTGAAATTAAAACAGTGTCTGAACACTTTTGTTTTACTAAATAGTAAAAAAAAAACTTCTACTTGCAGAACATATAGAACATATAGCTAAAGAAGAATATATACAAAGTATTTCCATTCACATGCTTATCCAAGCATGGGCTTAGTTTTATTTAGTTGAAGATTACAGCGTCTTCCTTCCTATTCAATAATAATTATAATTAATAATACCCTCCCCATTTGAGTGGGTTGCCCCAGCCACTCTGAGAGACTTCCAAGATATATAAATATATATAAACATAATGAAACATTAAATATTAGAAAGTTCCTATACAGGGCTGCCTTCAGATGTCTTCTAAAGGTTGTATAGTTAAATATCTCCTTGGCTCAGTGGTCACACAGCTCCATAACATCAAACATTTCTATTATAAAAATAGGGACATCCTAAGGGAAAGTGGGATATTCCAGGTTCAAATCAGAAACTGGGACGGCTTCTGTAAATCCGGGTCTGTCCTGGGAAAATAGAGACACTTGGAGGGTCTGTATATTACACATTTTAAAGAGCAAACGTGTGTCCAAAATGCTGCTATCACTTTTTAACACAGGAATCAATGAAATTATAAGTAGCAAGATTTTTATTTACTTTTGAAAAAGTACAAACTTGGTGTGTGTTTTTTTAAAATAACCAATGAAAACCAAAGGTAAAACTACAAAACTGTCAAACAGAAAAAAGGAAACCTTTATAAAGAAACTAAAAACTATAATTTCTTTAAGTATTGCAGAAGCATGACACCAGCCAGTGGGATTGTTAGATGACAGAGGTGTAAAAAGAACATCAAGGGAAGGTGGGGAAATTGCCAAGAAGCAGAATTAATTATTTGCATCGGTCTTCACAGTAGAAGATGATGGAGAGAGATACAGACTTGAAGCAGTTGTTTTCAGATGGTATATCTGATGAAGTGTCACAAAGAGGAAAGAAGATAAGAAGTTTAATAAAAGGTGGTGAATTAAAAAGTAATGCATCACCACAGCTGGGTGGCATTTGCCTGGAACTTTGTAAAACGCTCAGACGTAAACTTGTAGAACCAACACATTTAATACCAGCTGAAAGTGGTGCCTAGCATGGCCTGGGAACTCGAAAGAAAGAAAGAAAGAAAGAAAGAAAGAAAGAAAGAAAGAAAGAAAGAAAGAAAGAAAGAAAGAAGTGACCGCCTAAGCTTAACCTACCTCATTTGCTGCCACGCTGGGGCCATAGCCAATGGCAAAAAATAGATCAGCCCCTAGCACTGGTTCAACATGGAGGTTGTGGTCAGTTCTTATTTCCCCATCTTTCCATCCCCTAAGTCCTGGGGTTGCTTCTTGCTTCCTTCATTGCAGGGGTGCCAACCTGAATAAAATATGGGGGAGCAGGTAAGCCCCATCCCACATAATTCATCACATGATGCAGCACACACAAAACATTTGAATGGCAATGCTCATCAACTTTTCTGAGGGTGCTGGCCCCCTCAAATATTTTATTGGGGGGGTGAAGGGACCTTGGCCCCTAGGAGTTGGCTCCTATGCTTCATTGGGGTCTCTATTTCCTTTTTATTGGGGGGTGAAGGGACCTTGGCCCCTAGGAGTTGGCTCCTATGCTTCATTGGGGTCTCTGTTTTCTTTGCAACTCCTTTTCAATCCTGCTGGGGTCTGCTTCTGTAGCACATACCTTGCTGGTAATATGCTGGCGAAGCGGACTGCTGCAGCTTACAGGATTGAACCCTCAACTCAACAGATTGAGGTTACAGTGGAACCTGGAGTTGCGGACGTAATCTGTCCCAGAGGCACGTCCACAACTCAAAGCGTTCAGATCCAGAAGCGCTGCATCTGCGCATGCGCATAGCACAATTTAGCGCTTCTGCACATGTGCGAGCAGCGAAACCCAGAAGTAACCCGTTCCGGTACTTCTGGGTTGCCGCGGGACACAAGACAAAAACACGCAACCTGAAGTGGACGCAACATGAGGTATGACTGTATACAAAAGCTTATACCCAGAACAAACTTAGTTGGTCTCAAAGGTGCTACTGGACAATTTTTTTTAATTTTTTAATTTATTTTGACTGCGTCAGACCAACACGGCTACCTACCTGAATCAACAGACTGAGGTTCTGCTCAGTCTGACTATGTACGCTGGGAACAGGAATACATAGTTAAACCACAGGCTGTGAGAAAGTCCTCTTGCAAATATATTCCCTGTCTCCAGTTCCCTTTTGGGACTTCAGAACTCCACACAAATGAATCTCCCAATGTCATTTGGGCCATTTGTTGATTGACTGGTGGCGCTGTGGGTTAAACCACAGAGCCTAGGACTTGCTGATCAGAAGGTCAGCGGTTCGAATCCCCATGACGGGGTGAGCTCCCGTTGCTCCGTCCCTGCTCCTGCCAACCTAGCAGTTTGAAAACACATCAAAGTGCAAGTAGATAAATAGGTACCGCTCCGGCGGGAAGGTAAACGGCGTTTCTGTGCGCTGCTCTGGCTCACCAGAAGCGGCTTAGTCATGCTGGCCACATGACCTGGAAGCTGTACACCAGCTCCTTCGGCCAATAAAGTGAGATGAGTGCCACAACCCCAGAGTCAGCCATGACTGGACCTAACGGTCAGGGGTCCCTTTACCTTTAATCCACTCTATCAGATACATTCACTCTATCAGATACATTAAGGGTTATTCTGAATTATAAGTATGGGAGGGGTTGGTGGGAGTAGGGATATAGCACATTACTTTTTTAGGGAGGATATTGTAAAAAGTGAGGCCAGAGGAAAATGAAATTCAAAAAATACAGACTGTGATAATTGCATAATTATCACTGCCTGTACTTTTTGGCATTTTGTTTCCATCACTCTCCGTACTTTTTCTGCATGTCATTTCTTCCTGACCTCACTTTTTAAAAATCCCTTCCCCCCTCCAACCCAACCCTCCCCACCCCCATTCATCTGGTGACATCGACTGTACTCCATGAAAGCTGATGCCATAATACATTTGTTCCCTTTCCCAGCAAAAACGAAAAAGAGTTTCATGGCACCTTAAAGACTACAGCTACCCCTCTGGGAATTAATTCATGTAGTATTCATCGAGTCTCTTTTTCTTTATCAAAGAAACTAAGCAGGCGATTGTGGTGTGTCTGAATACCAGGCAATGCTCCTAAAGTAAGCTTTTCTTTCCCTTCTCCGTTTTGGTGTCTATTATTCATTCTGTCTCTCTCTCTTAAAGTGATGCTGGGGGGGCGGGGAGAATTTCTGTTCACTATTTAAAACTGCATTTCTTGTTAAATTATCTCAGCTGAACACATGAGAGGAACAGCAATGTGAAGATTTAGAAAGCCTTAGTGTAGTGAATGGATTACTTTTCATATAAAGAACTCCATAAATTCTGCTTGCAATCCTCTTCTTCCAGGTGCCAAAAATCCCATTGATTTTTATAAAGATGGATTACCATACTGCAATGACTTTTCATTTTCACCATGATTTCACAAATGGCAGGACTTCCGCCTCCAACAGATAAAGAAAATGATTTTAAAACCTAATGAATAGGAATCAGATCAAGCAGCGCTCCTTCTAGCCAGATTCTTGTCTGTCCTTCCCCCACCCCCCTTAATCTCCAATTTAAATTGGAAGGTGTCCGTTATTTAAATACATTGCCTTCCTTTTGGTAATATACACAAATCAAATACAATTGCAGCCCCTTTGCAGAGATCGCACTGTGGATTTGCTAGCACACCCATAGAGAAGACTGCAGATGCGCAAAGTATAACAAATTTCAGGATCTGCAAAAACAATCAACTGGATTAACAAAATCATAGGAGTCTGGGAAGGTGGGTTATCCAGTAATAAGGAAGGAGATGATCCTCCCCATATTCTGGGCATATGTTCAGCCACAGTCTGTGGCCACACAGCAAAGGACTGTAAGGAATTTCTCCCTCTTTTCTACTTAAACCTTAGGTATGTGAACCTAAGGGACGCGGGTGGCGCTGTGGTCTAAACCACTGAGCTTCTTGGGCTTGCCGATCAGAAGGTTGGCGGTTCGATCCCCCACAATGGGGTGAGCTCCTGTTGTTCAGTCCCAGCTCCTGCCCACCTAACAGTTCGAAAATACATCAAAGTGCAAGTAGATAAATAGGTATCATTCTGGCAGGAAGTTAAACGGCATTTCCGTGTGCTGCTCTGGTTCACCAGAAGTGGCTTAGTCATGCTGGACACATGACCCGGAAGCTGTCTATGGACAAACGCCGGTTCCCTCGGCCTATAGAGCAAGATGAGCACTCAACCCCAGAGTCGTCCGTGACTGGACCTAACGGTCAGGGGTACCTTTACCTTTACCTATGTGAACCTTAGCCTGACATAATGGTACCACTGTCCAGCACCAAGATGTGCATGCCAACCCCAAAGGGCACCCCAAGCACCCCCAAAACCAAAAGCAGTGGAAGATGACTAAAGAGTTCCCTTAACTGAATAACACCTTAGGTGTTTAACCAACCAGATCTGATGTCCAACTAAATGCCAGCTAAGCCAAATACATAAAATGGCGCTCTAGAAGCAAATAGGATCACAACAGAGTAAAACAGATGAAAAAGAGGAGTATCAAAGGCCAGACAGGTACCACCCCCCCTCAAAAGAAAAAATCATACTTAACCCCCAAAAGATAGCTGCAAAAAATAAAGAAGAAGAAGACGATGGAAGCAGCAAAGTATGCCTTCACTGCTGCCTTCACTGCTGCTAGGTGATTCCTTTGGTTACTTCAAACCAATGTGCCAGTTTGTCAGTGGAAGCTATGAATAACCTGTATATGCATATGGAATGGGTCCTCATCGCTGCAGCTACCTTCCCCATACATTTCTTGGTTTCTATGTGTTATTTTGCTTACTTTCAGAGAGCCCTTTCTGGTAATTTTCAAACTCTTGTTATTGATTTTATTCCTTTGCATGTGGATGGGGATATGGTACAACATATATCAACCTCTAAATATTCCCAGCACATTTCTCCTGATTTGCAAAACACACACCAGGAGAATAGCCCTGCAGCTTCGTTAGTAGGAGATCAGTACTGTGGTTTTTTCCCTGTTTGTTTTGCATATCATAGCTGCAGTTCTTAATGATCTGGGTCTGCAGTTGTGCTAAGGCATGAGATTAAAATAAAATAAAAGCCACAACATGATTCCTTTCCATTTATTGCCAGCATCTATATGATGGCTAAAGAAGCTTAACGTCGCCGCCACTTGCTGGCAGCTAGTGATGCAGGATAATCAAAATTAGCTCCCATTCTGTTTGTTTATTAGCCACATGTGTTCATAATAACTCCTGCATCTGCAGTGATTCTGGCTGCAGTCCTATCCACAGTTGATACCCTTGTACAGCTCATTGAAGTCACTAAGATTTATGCACAGCTCACTGAAATCACTAAGATTTAGTCACAATCCTTATGCAGGATTTCCAATTTGTTTGTAGCGATGAAAAGCTTGCATCTGGCAAAATGTACAAAAAACAAACAAACCCTTAATGCTTTGTTGTTTTAAATCACAGTTCTGTGGTCCTTTCCATGTTGGTTTCCATTGAACTAATAGGTCAAGCCAAGTGATTGGTGTGGGATACAACTGTGCCAATGTGCCATTCCATAATGTAATATGACTTTAGTGGCCATTGTTATGCCACAGAGTGTTTCAGGCAAAATGCACCCATGCAAGTGTGGAAGTAAGGGTAGCAAAATCGCAGCTAAGAAGCTCAGATCATATATATGACTGACTCCCTCCTTTGGAAATGAAAACAATGTCCAGACTTTAACATTCAAAAGCTTTACTTGCAGAATCTTACAGTTATAGAGGAATTAAAACATAATATTTACAATCTCATGCTTATCCAAGCATGCTTACAGTCTCTTCTTCTAAACTTCCAAACAACTGTATTTTCCTCTCTTTCCAAAGCTCAGCACTCAGCCTTATGTATTGAGATTGGGCCGTGCACTGAGGTTAGGCCAGACATAGGCAAACTCAGCCCTACAGATGTTTTGGGACTACAATTCCCATCATCCCTGACCACTGGTCCTGTTAGCTAGAGATTGTGGGAGTCGTAGTCCCAAAACATCTGGAGGGCTGAGTTTGCCTATGCCTGGGTTAGGCCATGCCTTGCAGTTCGTATGAGAGATTTCCACTTTCACCTTCTCCTGAAGTTTTGCTCTCTTTCTTTCAATCAGAGAAGTTGCACTCCAGCACTCTATTCAACATAGCAGTGTTCACAGTGAATTCTAAAACACAGTCATCTTGCTTCACATAAAATGGAGACCACTCCTTCACTAGATATCTCCTATGTGATGAGCACTACTAGAGAACCCAATCAAATTTAAACACATAGTACTGCATACAAACATTTACAATTTCAGTGAATTAAATTACTATGCTTAACAGCAAGTGTTTAGTGTTGAGTGTGAAATAACTACACTCAGTATGTGTGCATGACCTGTAACTTGAGTAAAGTTTAGATAGAGCTCTTGTGAGCTTCAGATCCTTGGAAGGCTAAGCTATGGCCTTCCAGATGTTTTTGGACACCAATTCTCATCAGCCCCAGTCAACAAGACCAATGGCAAGGATACAGATCAACAACAGAGTGAGGCCCCCAGGCTCCACATCTCTGCAGGAATAATTGCGATACAATTTAGTACTTTAGAACACAAGAGAAACCATTTTACATATTGGAAACTTTTTTTAAAAAAAGAATTCTTGTTTAGAAGCTGGAGTTCAATGTTTTTAAACTA
The DNA here is from genome assembly GCF_964188315.1 of Podarcis muralis. Classification (NCBI taxonomy): domain Eukaryota; kingdom Metazoa; phylum Chordata; class Lepidosauria; order Squamata; family Lacertidae; genus Podarcis; species Podarcis muralis. The sequence continues at coordinate 18,989,263 of NC_135664.1, read as the reverse complement.
ATCTTTCATTAGCTGAAGTAAAACAGACAGCACCGGTTGTGGAGAACAATCTTGTCTTAATGACATACGGAGTGCATTAAGTACACAAGCCAATTACTATCTGTTACAGGCATAATAGCAAATAACAAATGAGAACATCAAGCCCTTGTAGTGCTGTAATTATCTGAATCTTTCCCGACCCATGCAAGATAAGTTACATATAATTCAGAGTTGCTTTGTTTTTCTCCTGTGCAGACAAGATTGAGGCAAGCCCAGAGGGAACAGCTGAACTAACCAAACTCACTTCGCACAAACTTCCACTGATATGAAACTCCATTGAAAGGTCAAGTTATTAACACCACAATACCATACGTATCTGCTCAGAAGTACGTCACACTGAGTTTCATAGGGTCTGCTTCTAGGGAAGTGGGTTTCAGGCTGCAATCGTATGTACTCGTACATAAAAGTGGGGATGAGGAGGTTTCTTTGGTGATTTTAATCCAAACCTACAGAATCTCCACTTCCTGAACCAATGCATGAACAACAACAACAACAACAACAACAACAAAGGCCATCCTTCAAGATATACACTTCTCTGAATTTTGCAATGCAGTTATCTAACTGACAGCTGAATGCAAAAAAGGTGTAATACACACAGGAAATCATATAAGTGAAACTAAGATACAGAAATGCATTTATTGGGCAGAATGTATATTAGAAGAAATAAGCATGAAAACATGTACAAAGTTTTGTAGCAACAGTTTAAAATAACGTCAGAAACGAATGCGCAAATATGGTAAATATGTCACAAGTTTTGAAAAATGAGAAACTGGGAGAAACCATAATTGACACCAACTTCAGAGTAAGGCTCATTGAACTCATTGAGATTTACTTCTGATAGATAGGGTTGTATCGTAAGCCATAACTTCAATGTCATTCTGGAAAAGACCTCAAAGGGTTCAACTGAGCTACTCATGAGCAAATAGACTATGGGCCACAGCTTTTTCCAGATTAAGGTAACAATATCCATGAAATTTTTTGTTTCTCTCATGTTTTTGACAAATGCATCCTTACTTGGCTTCAGGCATATTGCTCATTATTTGTGGGTGGATGGGTAAGTCTTGATATATGACAGTAGTTAACTTCTGTGGCCTTTTGTGCCAACTTTTAAACTCCTGGAGGAAATGTTTCCATTTCTGTTTCTCCCTTATACTGCTTTAATGCTGTTTGGGGGAAAATTATATATTCCTTGACCAGTTTAACTTCACCTAACTGAAAGTGCTGGACACATCTATGCTTGATGTTGAATCATGATCCTTTCTTAGGCATATTTCTGTTCCATTTTACTGCTAAAGTAACTCAGCAGATCGCCTTTGTTAATGTGGAAATAGGAATAAAATCCCACAATGTATCCTCAGACTATTCCTCATATTACCTATAAATAATACAGGTATCTGGGTACTCAGCAACAGTGCTACTTCCTAGTCTACAATGTTCTACAAAATACTGGAAACAGCTATACAAAACAGCATTAACACGGCTGAGCTTGCATTTTTTGGGAAGAACTATTAAGCCCTCCAGGAAATTCTATAAATCACTCTGTCCACTGATACACCTACAAAAGCTGATTGCAGATGGTAATGGACAAGTGATATGGAAAAACATTAGGGGCTGCTGGGCAGGGGGGGAAATGATAAAAACCCTGGAGGTATCCAAGTGGGAATGTAAACAACTTTCTCCATTGTGGAACATGAAAAGCAATTAAAAATATATTCTAGCTTATCTATATCACCTTAAGTGCAATTAACTAAGTTCAAGTTCAGACACGCATATTATTTGTGTTTATAACTTCTGCAAGTGGATTCCCTATCAACAAATCAGTGTGATTCAATCTAGCCGTCTCTTATTAGAATAAAAAACACCCACTAATTTCAATTATTTCCAACAATAATTTTCCCCATCCAATTTTTTCATCAAGACACCTGCCTTTTCTGTATAAAGTTGGCATCTAGGGTTGAATTGAACACTATGGGAATTGGTTTCCTTAAGTTTAATTGATAAACTGTTTCTTAAGAAAATAAACTTTACAATGTTTTGGTGTACAAAAACAACCAATATAAATACCAGTTAAAATCAACCATACTTCATAATAATAATAATAATAATAATAATAATGTCGGTATAAAAATATCCATCCTGTCCAAACATAAACTCAGCATGCTCTCAGCAGTTTAGAATTTTCCTATCCATATATGACTCTCCTAGATATATAAAGTACAATTTAAAAGAAAATACGATGCTATCCTTTATAAGTTCCTACTCTCCTTCCAATTCCCTTGTTCCTGGCAAGACTAGAAATTTTGATCCCATAACAGCAGAAAGGGAATTATATCTCCTGTCCTCCTATATTTTGTCAAGTTATCAGATTTCACCTTTAAAAAAAACCAAACTGCATCAATATAATGCCTATGTCCCCGTAGCCATTTTTAAGGAAGAATTAGTCTTTGAAAATGTAGCAGCATTAATTCTGCATGAATATATATGCACATGAAAATTTTAAAAATAAATTTAGAATACTCAATATGCAATTTGAAACTAGCAAGCAAAGCGTGATCACAGCATGAAAAATTAAGGAACCGAGGTGCTACTTTATCCCTTAAAGTAATTTAACATGTACTGCGGCAGTGGGGAAAATGACAAATTCCATGTTATGGATTATTAGAAATGGGACAAAAAACAAGATAGTGAGGATCATAATGTTGATGTGTGTGTGTGTGTGTGTGTGTGTGTGTGTGAGAGAGAGAGAGAGAGAGAGAGAGAGAGAGAGAGAGAGAGAGAGATAAATATATATTTGGTAAACTATACAGTTGTACCTCGGGTTACACACACTTCAGGTTACAGACGCTTCAGGTTACAGAGTCCACTAACTCAGAAATAGTATCTCGGGGTAAGAACTTTACTTCAGGATGAGAACAGAAATCGTGTGGCGGCGGCAGCGGGAGGCCCCTTTAGCTAAAGTGGTGCCTCAGGTTAAGAACAGTTTCAGGTTAAGAACGAACCTCCAGAACGAATTAAGTTCTTAACCCGAGGTTCCACTGTATACAGTTCTGGTTTTCTCATCTAATATTTACACACATAAGGTCCGTATAGTTAAAGCTATGGTTTTCCCAGTAGTGATGTATGGAAGTGAGAGCTGGACCATAAAGAAGGCTGATCGCCGAAGAATTGATGCTTTTGAATTATGGTGCTGGAGGAGACTCTTGAGAGTCCCATGGACTGCAAGAAGATCAAACCTCTGCATTCTTAAGGAAATCAGCACTGAGTGCTTACTGGAAGGACAGATCCTGAAGCTGAGACTCCAATATTTTGGCCACCTCATGAGAAGAGAAGACTCCCTGGAAAAGACCCTGATGTTGGGAAAGATGGAGGGCACAAGGAGAAGGGGACGACAGAGGATGTGATGGTTGGACAGTGTTCTCGAAGCTGCCAACATGAGTTTGACCAAACTGTGGGAGGCAGTGGAAGACAGAAGTGCCTGGCGTGCTCTGGTCCATGGGGTCACAAAGAGTTGGACATGACTAAACAACAACAACAACATTTACACACATACATACTGCAATTATGTTTGCCTCCATGCCATAGCATACCTCCATCCCATAGTCATCTGCTTGAACACTGTAAGAACAAGATGCTGGACTAGACAGGCCAATGGCTTGAAAAGCTTTCTCTCTTGATTTTTTTTTGCGCACCAAACCACTGTTAAAAAGGGATTGAGTAACAGCACAATCCCTTGCATGTTTTCTTGGACTGTGTTCAATGAGGCTTACCTCCAAGTAAGGGTGTAAAGGATTACATACAGCTGGAAATTACTTCCAACTAATTTCTCGCTGTGCTTTGGGTCACCCTAATTTGACTAGAATGAATGTTGAAGTAAAAGATGGGGAATGGTGCTTTGCGATCCATTGTTGTCTCTGATATGTGTGCGCGCAAATGAATTAACTGAACTTAAATGCATAATTAGGCAACTAATAACACTGAAAATGCTGTTGCATGCTTAAATTGATAATTGTACCCCCAGGCACAACCAATTGTTCCTGAGCTGGCATGTATTAGTAATTTCATTGCTAATAAGTAGCAGCCGCAGAAAGTCATGTAGCCCTTTAAGAAGTGAATTTGAATCACTGGGACGACTGATAGAAAAACAGCCCCTTCCGTGGGCAGTGCTGCTCTGTAATTATTATTATTATTATTATTATTATTATTATTATTATTATTATTATTATTAATACCCTGCCCATCTGGCTGGGTTTCCACAGCCACTCTGGGCGGCTTCGAACAAAATATTAAAATACAATAGTCCTTCAAACATTAAAAACTTCCCTAAAGAGGGCTGCCTTCAGATGTCTTCTAAAAGTCTGGTAGTTGTTTATTTAGTTGGCATCTGATGGGAGGGCATTCCACAAGGCGGGCGCCACTACCGAGAAGGCCCTCTGCCTGGTTTCCTGTAACTTGGCTTCTTGCAGCGAGGAAACCGCCAGAAGGCCCTCGGCGCTGGACCTCAGTGTTCGGGTTGAACAATGGGGGTGGAGATGCTCCTTCAGGTATACTGGACCGAGGCCATTTAGGGCTTTAAAGGTCAGCACCAACACTTTGAATTGTGCTTGGAAAAGTACTGGGAGCCAATGTAGACCTTTCAAGACTGGTGTTATGTGGTCTCAGTGCCCACTCCCAGTCACCAGTCTAGCTGTCACATTCTGGATTAGTTGTAGTTTCCGGGTCACCTTCAAAGGTAGCCTCACACAGAACGCATTGCAGTAGTCTAAGCAGGAGATAACCAGAGCATGCACCACTCTGGCTTGATCCCGTTCCATTTAATGTTCTGCGGACGGAACTCTGTATCATAGTTTCGTGATGAAAAAAAGAGTAGGAATTTTGAGGGCTTAGGGTTTCAGCTCAAAGCGCAGCCTATAAAGGCCCAATCGGCTGCCCCCCACCCAGATGTTCTCCATGGAGGGAGGAGTTAGCAATAGGGCACAACAGCAGCTGTAGCAGCAAGGGCAAAATGAGCACAAATGGCGCCTTATTCCATTCAGTTATTATCATGTGGCTTTGAATGCTTGAACAGAGCTAGTGTAGGGAAGGAAAGGTGATGTAAGGTCAGACAAAAGTTGCTTTGTGTAGTGAGAAAGGGATGTATAGATCCAGTGCTCTTTTTTCTTTAAAAAAAAATATGTTTAGGGGTTCTCTCATTTCATAGCCGTCAACGTTCCCCCCCCCTTTTTTTATTATTCCGAATCGGATTCCTTGCAAGAAAAGGGAAAAGTTGACAGCTATGTCTCATTTTGACTCAAGAAAATCACAATTTTATAGTTAAAATCGAGGAAAATAAATACAGTAAATGGACAAAAGTACAAAGATTCACAAAATGTTTAGGGGTATGTGTACCCCTGTATCCCCCCAGGAAAAAAAAGCGCTGGATAGATCAGTCTACTTCCGGCCTGCGCCAAATTTGATGTCTTCATCCATAAGTCTGTTCCATCTTATTTCTGTATCAATCAGTGTAAATACATACTTATATAATATTTTAGTTTAGTTTTTCTTCTTTTTGGGATTCAGAGGTTGATGAGTTCTCTAGAATTTGCTTGGGATCACCCCAGAAATCACCCAATTTTTTCTTGGGAAGGGAGAACAGGAAAACTCAAGCTGATCTAAAAATACTGAACAAACCCTTCTTTCCTTAGCCATACAGCCATGTCCTTCCTGCCCTTAATTTAAAAACAAAACACATATTTAAATATGCATTTTGTCACAAAACACATGTTTCAAGGCATATGTCCCCCCCCCCAATGTACACATTTCACAACGTATTTTACTCCACAATACACATTTTCAATGCATTTTGGTACTTTTCTGGGCCAATAACTACATTGCAACATTTAGAAAGGTGCAATTTTAAAAAATATCTGAGGGATAATTATGTTTTTGTCTGCACATTACATGCAAATCAGGTTGGTTCACATTGAAATTCACAGAAACCAGATTCCTCAAGCATCCCCACAATGAAACTGATATTCTCTTTGAAAGACAAATGGAAGAAAATGTGTTTCTTAAGTCTGCAGAGTGATGGATCTCATTTCTGTCATATAGTGGAAATACTTGTATGTATCAGGTGTAACATCCTTGGTATTGTACCCTAAGCAATATACAAAGAGGTTATTGAATCCATCAGTTGCGCTCTGGGTAATAATTCACAAAAGCTATTTATTTCCTTCCGTATACCTACATCATAAATTTCCTCCCTATGGATTTTCTCTGCAGTTTATAGGCCAAAATCTATCATTAATGTTTAAGCAGGCTGCCCAATGAAATTGATAGGGAACATGGATTAATAATGGATAGATATGGATTATTATTATTATCCAACTACATTATTTCCATGTTGCATGTAAGTTGTTTTCTGCGGCTCACTTTTTCAAAGACAGAAGACCTGTTTTCTCCTGACACCAATTTCCCTTAATGAAGTAATTTGGGATAGAGAGGTTGTTTACCCTATCAAACTTACCTGTCATTCCTTGTGTTTGAAAACAAGGTGTTATTCCTTGTGTTTGAAAACAAGGTGGCATTTTTAGATGTCTGCAATTTTAATTAAAAGCAACTTAACTTTCAGCTAAGCAGTGCCAGCTTGTCCATTAGGACAATAAAACATTCTTAACACTAAGATCACAAAAACCAATTGCTAATGGCACAATTTTATCAGGCATCCTCTGAAACTGCTTGGCAGCGCTATAGGCCTGTTATCTCCCTCAGTTTTGTGTCTTTTGGGGTGGAAAAAACAAAAACAAAAACTCAAACCCATACGTTTCAATTTGCAAACCAATTTTTGAGAAGGGGGGCAGAGCTTGGACTTTTCCCCTTGAGAATTTGCCCAAAAGTTTGTAATGTCCCAGTCTGTGAAGTTACTCCACTGCTGCCAGCTGACCTTTCTGCCAATTTCCCCTCTTCCTGTGGTTTTCTCATACTCACCTAATTGTGGGCAAAAGAAAACTGCAGTTGAGATGCATAGTTAAAGCTCTTCCTCAAGTTTCCAGCTCACTGCAATGAAGGCCACTCAGTGGCAATAAGAAGTATGGAAATGGGTTGGGATTTATTTATTTTTTATAATAATAATAATAATAATAATAATAATAATAATAATAATAATAATAGGGTTTCCCCAGCCACTCTGGGCGGCTCCCAAAAGAATATTAAAAATACGAACAAACATAAAAACTGCCTTCAGATGTCTTCTAAAAGTTAGATACAGTGGTACCTCGGGTTAAGTACTTGATTCATTCCGGAGGTCCGTTCTTAACCTGAAGCACCACTTTAGCTAATGGGGCCTCCTGCTGCTGCTGCACCGCCAGAGCACTATTTCTGTTCTCATCCTGAAGCAAAGTTATTAACCCGAGGTACTATTTCTGGGTTAGTGGAGTCTGTAACCTGAAGCGTATGTACCCTGAAGCTTATGTAACCTGACGTACCCCTGTAGTTGTTTATTTCCATGACATCTGATGGGAGGGCGTTCCACAAGGTGGGTGCCACTACCAAGAAGGCCCTCTGCCTGGTTCCCTGTAACCTCACTTCTCACAATTAGGGAACCGCCAGAAGGCCCTTGGAGCTGGACCTCAGTGTCCGGGCTGAATGATGGCGGTGGAGATGCTCCTTCAGGTATACTGGGCCGAGGCTGTTTAGGGCTTTAAGGGTCAGCACCAACACTTTGAATTGTGCTCGGAAACATACTGGTAATTGTGTCAGAATGAACTAAACAACTACAGAAGCTTGTGGCAGCAACGGACACCTCAAGTATGCTCAGAAGTTCCTCTTCTTACTGTATACATCTGAATAACGGGAGCTGGAAACTTGAAAACACTGTTGCCCTCGGCACCTGTTCCCAGCCATCCTATAGACATCTGGTTGACCAATCTCAGAACAGGATGCTGGACTCAAAGGGCCTTTGGCCTGATCCAGGAGACTCATCTTATGTTCCTAAGGTATATCATTTAAATCAGAAGTGAGGACTTCTGCTTCTTGCTGAGAGAATGTGTTTTGTCCTTCTCTCACTATGCAATGGGGACAGATTTGGGCCCTTCTGATTTTCATGACATTCACAAACAAAGGAAGCATTGCAAACATACGTGTTCCTTGCATTTGCACATATTTTGTGCAAAAACTTAGATATTCATCATCATCATCATCATCATCATCATCATCATTATTACTATTATTATTTGGTAGGTGCACCCTCTTAATAATTAATTAAAAATGAAATAGAATTTGTCTAGTCAGGCATTTGATAAACTTCCTGCTCTTGTACTGAAGGCCACTGGAAGTTTCTTTATTTGTTATTGTAAATGACACTGAATATTTCACACAGTGGTGTTATTACAATATTATTTTAAATAAATAAAATTAACAGGAGCTATAGCTAGCACCATAAAGGAGCTGGGCAACACATAGAGTTATTTACCAAGCACCTCTAGAACTGTTAATATGCAGAGGAATCATAATTTGGAGACTACTTTTTTAAAAGTCTAATACAAATGACAGCAAGTTAAGGAAAAATGGGTCATGTGTTTTAATTATCCTGCTTATGAGAGGGGCAAATGTAGATTAAATGACTATTAGGGCTATAGATTAGATAGATAGATATAGATCAGGGCTGGTTCATTCCCATGGAGATTGCTCCATGGGCCGGATTGCATCTGCACAGTACAGTGGTACCTCAGGTTAAGTACTTAATTCGTTCCGGAGGTCTGTACTTAACCTGAAACTGTTCTTAACCTGAAGCACCACTTTAGCTAATGCACAATTTCTGTTCTCATCCTGAAGCTAAGTTCTTAACCTGAAGCACTATTTCTGGTTTAGCAGAGTGTGTAACCTGAAGTGCATGTAACCTGAAGTGTATGTAACCTGAGGTACCACTGTATATAAAACAGAGTTTAGGGTCTTGAATCAGCAGACGAACAGTGGACCTTATTCTGATTGCCCCAGCTAAGATCCTTGCAACCTTTGCTGTCATCTGCTCCTCTTGATCTGCTGGGAGAAAAGACACCGGGGCAGTGGTTGGGCAACCCAGAATGGACAATAAAAGAGGGGTGATAATCTCATTCCTCAGAACTTTGTAAAGAGTGTACGTGAGGAGGGCATGTGCCACTGATTCGGTACTGCCATAAGCATTTTTTGTGTGGAATCTGTTGGAATCGTCCCTCAAGTACAGCCAAGGGCAGTACATTCAGTCTTGCAAGGGTAAAGGCATGTCTATATTTTGGAGTTGCTAGGTTATGCAGATAGGGTGCCAGAGAGTTGAAATGGGAAGGTGGAAAATAGTCATACCATGGACAAAATTTCCTTATTGTGGCCAGGTTGTTCTGATGCTCGATATCGTTTAGGCGTTGGCAAATTAGACTGTTTGCTTTACTGTAACCTACGGTGAGTAGCTGCTGTGGGGATAAACCACAAGAGTTAAGTTTTTGATCGACAATTTTAGACCAGGCACTCCGAGCCATGCATTGAATTTTGCATACACAAAACCGTGTATTTTAGCTGCATTGGAAGATGTAGAAATGACTTAATTGTATGTTCTCCTCCCATGTAGCTCCTTCGTAAAAAAAAATCAATGCATTATTCAAGTGTTGCTAAATAAGGGTTTTTAATGGCTTTTGTGGGGTATGAAAATTTTATGTCTGTATAGAAGGAAAGTACAGAGAGTACGGCAAAGTGTTATGTATCCAACACACTAAGAATGCCAAGTGTCAAAAGAGCCAGAACAGAGACTCTTCTACAATCTGAATCTTAGGCCTTGTGACTGACAAGATAAAATATATATTTTTTTAATTTTTTACAAAAATAATCTCTTGAGGAAAAGCAGCTATTAGTTGCAACAATGAATCAGTACATTACTAAAAGGGGTGTTGATTCTTGAATAGGAAATAAAACCTTCGATTGCAATTTTCTTCAAGTCAAAGTGGCTCCAAATATTGTCTTCTAAATCAGTGGCACTACTACTAAAAATAATCTCTTTTCATTTAGGCCATCTTTTCCCATATTCAGCTGGCATATTGACAGCCATAAACCAGTAATTAAAGTCTCTATATTATTGTTCATAATTGTCTGAAATGTAGCATAGTGCCATACAAAGCAGTGCAGAAGGTGATTTTTATTTTAATGTGATCTGTAGAGCTTGAAGGATTCCTAGAGTCAGATCTTCTGTAGAAAATATTAAGACAGCATATTCACAGCATGGGATATTCTTCATGCCACGAACCCTACAATCTCATTATGCAAATGAGCCTACTCATGTTATTACATTTCCACATTCCAAGCTCAGTAGCACAGATGTTATCCTGCAATCGCATCCAGCTCGGCTTCTTCATTTTTTGCTGCCGCCTTCAGAATAGCCAACTTAAGGCATTATTATTTCACTCCGCTTTTAACAATCACACAGTCTGTTCAGACTGCTTCTTTGCTGGAATGCTAAAACATCGCACATGTGACCTTTCGACATTAGGTAACAAATACTGAAATTAAACAGGATCAAGTATAGGCCTCTCTACCTGTCCTTAATTAAACAAAACCCATACAGTCGTGCTGCACTGTAATATTCCCAAATGCCACAGCAAGTGAACTTGGAACTATGGGAAGAGTATGAGGGGAAAGGTATATTGCTTCCCCACCCTGTGTTGCAATATGAGTCATGGGGAAATTGCTAACCAGAGTGTAAAAAAAGAGGAAAAAATGTCCAAAATGATGGGAGCGAGTGAAGTGTTCATTTATACACCTTGTCTTTCCATTTAAAAAAATCCTCTCACAATGTAGAAGTATGCAAAACTGGGAGTGACATCAGATGGAAGACTCTTTGGAAGTGAGTTTCGTAAGAAACAGAAAAGTAAAATAATTATGAGGGGAAGTTATAGAACTCTGTTCTTTGGTTGATGTTCAATTGCTTCTACAATTCTATAATTGCTTCTACACGTCATACTTGGAATTCCTTTTCTCCCTGCATCTATAAGCTTGACTTCGATAAAAAAAATCCTCTCACAATCTAGAAATAAACAGCACCTTGGGATGGATGATCTAAGGGTCCCCCCCCCCCCCTGAAAGGAGTTTTCCTGTAGTAGAGAAAGCCCTTTCATCCATAGAAGGTCTCCTTTTACCAAAGGAAGACATTTTCCATTGAAGCAGAGGAGCTTTGAGATCCAACATATTGATAAGAATCTATCTCAATGAACCAACAAACACAGACAGTTTCTTCATATGGTCAATAGTTACATGTTACTGGAATTGCTTATGCCAGACTAACACTATTGATTTGTGGCAGATTTATGGAAAACCAGCACACAAAATCACTTTTTCCAACTCATTTGTAGTTCTTAAGCACCTTTCTCATCCAATTTGCCATTTTATGAGTGCTGAGTGGGTTTTATAAAACCATCTATACACCAAGTAATATTTCATTTGGAAATCTATCTTTCTAGTGGGGCCCACTTGGCTGTTATCATGATAATCAGCAAATTATTTCACCCCCCCATTCTGTGATCCAGAGCACTCTGTCCCCACGTTTTTATGTAGTGTAAGTATAGTTATGCAATCTCCCTTTACAATCAATTATACATGACACAACATTGCTGAACAGACCCAAGTCTGGGTTTTATGCAGATATTGTCTTCCGGGGCACAGGGCAGATCCTGCTTTTGAGCTCTTATCTACTTTATCTTTAGTCTGTAAGAAGTTCAACTCCTGAGAAAGCTAAAGGCTGGGCCTATTTGCTTCATGGTAAGCTCTGAAGAAGTAATGAAAAGCTTAGGCATATTGGTGTATAATTAAGCAAGCTGATGTATTCCAAAAAACTGTTTACAGTCTTATAAAATGGTGCATATAAAAATAAATGCAAACCGATCAATTTTATGTAGGCCCTGTAAAATATACTTCTTGCCTTTCAACTTACTGGGTTGCTGGTAGCGATAGGTTTTTTTTTTACTTTTTACTTTTTTGGGTAGCATATTTTACACAGGGAAAAGCTTCTCTTGCCTTTTAGAATTTTAACTTGTTTCATCGAACAGCAATAACCGGAGCCTGGTTGTTTAACAATCCATCTAGGAATAGGATTTCTGTAGCCTTTCCAAAGTAGATTGGCTTGCGTGGGGATTATAAAAATAAATAAATGTTAATGTTAGCCTGCCAGCTATAAACAGATTTCATTATTAATTTGAAATGTCACATTATCTCAGCTAAGTTATATACGTGTCATTAACTCAGAGAAGAGAAGAAACGTGCAAGTTTTACGATGCATTACCTCAAAATATTTCCACTATATACAGTGGCACCTCGGGTTAAGAACTTAATTCATTCTGGAGGTCCGTTCTTAACCTGAAACTGTTCTTAACCTGAGGTATCGCTTTAGCTAATGGGGCCTCCCGCTGCCACTGTGCCGCCACCATGCAATTTCTGTTCTCATACTGAACCAAAGTTCTTAACCCGAGGTACTATTTCTGGGTTAGAGGAGTCTGTAACCTGAAGTGTCTGTAACCCGAGGTACCACTGTACATAGATGGGAGCTTTGATAAATAATTTTGCTATTGGTTTGAGGGGTGCCTGGAATGCTCTCCCCAGGGAGGTTTGGTTGATGCCTTCTTTATACACCTTTAGGTGTCAGGCGAAAGCATTCCTCTTCAACCAGACCTTTGACTGATTAAGGAGAGCTTAGGGTGGAGTTTTTGCAGTGATGTTGCAGTCTGTATAAGTCTGCAAGCTGGGGAGAGGCTCAGAGGCACGTTTTGGAGCATGTTTGATTTTCTTTTTGAATCCAGGTCTGTGCAAGGAGGGGTTCACAAATGGGGAGCCACCACAGAAAAGGCCCACTCTTCTGTTGCCAGCCTCCAGACCTCTTAAAGAGGAGGCACATGAAGAAGGGCCTCAGATAATGATTGCAGGGTCTGGGAGTTCTCTGGCTGTCTCCTCTCTGTGAGGTCCCGTACCCTTAAGAGCCAAGTTAGTAGTGAGGTTTCCTTTAACAAGAATCTTCTAGGAGTCACAGGTGAGAGCTGAGTGCAAGGTGGGCACCAAAGGTGGACAGACTACCCCAGAAAGAACACAACATGTCCCCCATCATAGGTACGATCCCTCCCCAAACACCCCAAGCAGTTTATATAAAATATAATATATACATTAAAATTATGTAGGTTCCAAAAACTACACATAAATGAGTCTATTTCTGCTTCAGATTGTCACTTTCCACAAGTTGGAAAAGAACAGAAGCAGCAATGGAGGGCGTGTATCTAGAGACCCATACCTGGGTTTCATGTGTTTAATGCCTTAGTCCTGCCACATTGCCTATCTCCCAAGTAAACATCATAAGATTGTAGCCCTGAGTGCTGGTTCTGATACATATCTGTTTGAAAGAAAACTCCAGCGAGTTGACTGTAACTCATTCAAACTAGTAAGTTTGTACATATACACCTGCCTCTCTTTTTAACAAGGAGACATAATTGCAGAAGGGTTTTAAGGTAAAGCGTTGCATTAGGTTTGTATTGCTAAGCTCTTGTCAGTATTATGTGTTTCAGGAGAGACTTGTTTTGTTCTCTTTGTTACAAAATGAACATGTAAAATATGCTGTACCTTTTAAATACGGCCTGTGTTTCTCTAGACTTCATTAGAAGTGTGTGAAGTCTCATTGCTAAAGAAACTGTAAGGCTGTGTATTTTTTATAATCATTGTTTAAATGAGTGTTTAGTTTGCAAAGCAATTCCCTCCCCCTAAAAAATAAGTACAAAATATACATTTTCCTGGAGCAAATGAAAATGTCCTTTGAATATATCTCCCATTTGGGGGTTAAACTAATTAGCTGGTTTTGTAAAATGTTTTTACTCAGGAGAACATAACACATTCAGGCATCTATTCCAGAATAGTATTTAAAATGGATTATATAATCTAGGAACAGCCGAAGAACCATTTTTTTTCAGAAGGTTAGAAGGGGAATGAAATGAAGAGGAGTTGCATTATCCCATTACATTATGTAACGAGAAAAAAGTCATTATGATAAAGTGTTTTGTACGGAGGGGTGGTGTATTACTTTTGTGTGTGTGTGTGCGCACACACACACACACACACACACACGGACACAATATATGTTATATTGTACGAATCTAGGGTTGCTGAATGAAAACCCAGAAACAGTACACAACAGTTGTGTCACAGACACTTATCAGGACAGTGTCGCAGCAGGGCAGCAAGCAGAGGCAACTGAGCGCCCCAGCAGAGGCAACCCAGTATAGACACCATTGTGCCATTGTTGTGGCAGAGTCTCAGCCTTACTGATGTTGTGCCCCTGCACCATGCAGGTAAGCCAGCATGAGGCCATGTTGGGAGGGCAACAGCATAGCATTGCACTGCCATGCCGGCTGCTCTTGACATTTCATCATCTGTTCTCCCATGGGGGGAGCATGGAATGGGTAAACAAAGTCTCGCCGGATATGTTCCTGTTCTCTTCGACTGCTGTCTTTCTGCACAGGAGAAGTATGAAACAAAAACAGCCTGAATTTTTTGCATTCCACTTTGCTGTGGAATATGTATCCAGCCCTGGTGAAGGGTCCACAAACAGGCCCACAAACAGGGGTGGAGTGGGGGACAGGAAAGGAAGGTTCAATTCTAGTCCAGAACTCCAGGGGGGAAAAGACACTGAGTGACATATTTACAGGACCCTAGCAGACTTGGATTACTCAAGTCTCAACTGGCCATTTTCTACTACCTGGGGCTATTTATCACAGGCCTTCCTCCTTTTATGAAGAGGACTAAATGGCTGCTAGCGACAATGGCTATGTTATGCCTCCATGGTCTGAGGCAGTCATGCTTTTGAATATCTGTTGCTGCAAACCACAGGAGGGAAGAGTGCTATTTTATTCAAATCCTTCTTGCTGGTTTCCCAGAGGCATCTGTTCAGCCACTGTGACAACAGGATGTTGGACTGACTAGGAATAATATAATAATAATTTACTATTTATACCCCTCCCATCTGGCTGGGTTTCCCCAGCCACTCTGGGTGGCTTCCAACTAAGTATTAAAACACAGTGATCTGTTAAACATTAAAAGCTTCCCTAAAGAGGGCTGTCTTCAGATGTCTTCTAAAAGTCTGGTAGTTATTTTTCTCTTTGGTGGGAGGGCGTTCCACAGGGTGGGTGCCACTACCAAGAAGGCCCTCTGCCTGGTTCCCTTTAACTTGGCTTCTCGCAGTGAGGAAACCGCCAGAAGGCCCTCGGCACTGAAGCTCAGTGTCCAGGCTGAACAATGGGGGTGGAGACGCTCCTTTAGGTATACTGGATCGAGGCCGTTTAGGGCTTTAAAGGTCAGCACCAACACTTTGAATTGTGCTTGGAAACATACTGGGAGCCAATGTAGGTCTTTCAAGACCGGTGTTATGTGGTCTTGGTGGCCGCACCCAGTCACCAGTCTAGCTGCCACATTCTGGATTAGTTGTAGTTTCCAGGTCACCTTCAAAGGTAGCCCCACATAGAGTGCATTGCAGTAGTCCAAGCGGGAGATAACCAGAGCATGCACCACTCTGGCGAGGCAGTCTGCAGGCAGATAGGGTCTCAGCCTGTGTACCAGATGGAGCTGGTAAACAGCTGCCCTGGACACAGAATTGACCTGCGCCTCCATGGACAGCTGTGAGTCCAAAATGACTCCCAGGCTGTGCACCTGGTCCTTCAGGGGCATAGTTACCCCATAGATGGAATCAGTGGTGTATGAAGCCCTGGGTAAGAGGATGCCAGTTCCTTGATTCAATCTAACTCAAGGTTTGTAGTAGCTGGAGATCCAGGCTCAGCAAATTCATGGATGTTTGTATTGGGCTAATTTGGATGAGGGCTGAGGTTCATTACCAGCTCAGTGTTTAGCCCAGGACTCTCACCCTCTGTATCTGTGAGACAGCTGAAAGTTGGGGCTACGACCATGAGAAGCAACTTCAGGAAAGAACAAGTGCGGGTACGGTAAATGAGCAATCTCTACATGCCATTTTGAAAATGCAGATGAAGAATCTGCCGGGTTTGAAAATAAAATTACTGCATATAATAGACTTCCTTCTGTCAGCTCTGGGAAAGTTGTTCTTTCAGTCACTTAAGTAAAATGCCACCCACACACTAAAAAGACAGACTTTTCAGGGTGAACTGAAAATAAGATCCTGGCATTTAGATTTTCATATGAGAAGCGAAGCACTTAATGGCATTTCTTGCCTGTCAGAAGACTAAAACAAGTCCTTGAACTAAGCCTCAGTTTGCTTGTACTTGAGCTACAAAATTATGCATCTTTTAAATGAAAAAAAGTTTTGGACTTTCAGACCCAGAAGATCATCTTTCCCTCCACTTTAATTTTTTTAATATCTACACAGTGATTAAGTGCTAAACTTTACATTGTTCCAACTCAATGAACCCATATGTAAAGTTATAAACTAACAGATTGCCACATTGCTTGGTTTCCAGATATATGAAATCTCTGTAATTAACCAAAACATTTGAGAGTTTTATCAGTTAGTAGCAGCAAGGACAGAGATCAACCCACATCCAGCCACAAATTAAATTGTCTATTTTGCTAAAAAGACCCCAAACTCCCTTGGAGCAATGCCTCACTGAGCAATCACTCGCTAAGTGCCCAGTGCCCAGTGTCTAGTGCATCATGCACATCGCCATACCCCATATGACATCAGAGCAGGTCAGCCAATGGCATCAAATGAGGCAGAGCAAGCAGTGAGAATATCAGTCATGGAGAAGATTTCAAATGTGAGAACATCAAAGAATGAGAACGAAAACCAGGACAACCAGGAAAGGAATCTGACAACAGTTCTCTTCATTCCAATGAGCCTTCTGGCATGTTGAAGTAAGGCAGAGGTCAGCAACCTAAGGCCCATGGGCTGGAAGCAGCCCATGAGGGTCTCTTAACCAGCCCAAGAGTCACCCCCAAACCAAGCCGCCCACTTGGCGAGTCCCTGTGTGCTGCACTAAACTGGCGCAGTGCTGCACGGGGAATCTCTTCCATGGCTCCAGAAATCGCTTCTGTGCAGGCGCGATTTTTGGCATCTGGACATGCACAGAAGTGATTTCCAGCACTGTGGACATGCGCAGACATGATTTCCGGTGTCACGCTGTGCTGGTTTGGCCCACGGAGGATCTCCCTGGGAGTGATCTGGCCCATGCCCAGTATGCCTGATGTAAGGGTGGCAAAAATGCAGCCAAAAAGCTCAAATCATCTATATGACTGACACCCTTCTTTGGAAATTTAACCAATGTCCAGACTTTAACATTCAAAAACTTTACTTGCAGAATCTTATAGTTACAGAAGAATTAAAACATAATATTTACAGTCACTTGCTCATCTAAACATGGGCTTTCAGTCTCTTCTAACTTCCAAACAATTGTATTTTCCTCTCTTTCCAGAGCTCAGCACTTTGAGCCTTCTGCATCTCAATTAGGTCATGTTGTGCATCACCTATGAGAAATTTCCACATTTGCCTTCTCCTGAAGCTTTGCTTGCTTGCTTTCGAGCAGAGACAAAGCACCCCAACCCTCTATTCGACATAGCAGTGTTCACAGTGGATTCTAAAACAGTCATCTTGTTTCATATAAAAGTGAGTCTTTCCTTCACTATATGCCTTCTATGTGACCAGTGTTAGCCAATCACATGAGAACTACTGAACTCTAGAATTCAGCTACCAACCAACCAAATTTAAACATATAGCAATGAATACAAGCATTTACAATTTCAGTGAATTGAATTACTATACTTAACATGGCAGCACAGTTATATATGATTCTCTTTCTTTACGAAGCAGATAATAAGATTTAATACAAAAATATTTCCCAACTCAGTACAAATAAACATGGGCCATTAACATGCCTTTCAAATTCTCCTCTTTATAAAATAGCTATTTCAACCACAAGCCTTCCTAAGCATTGTAACGCTGATGTACTGGTATATCCGGTGAACTAAAAAAAATCTTGCTTATATAATTAATTAATTAAAACGAGATTTTGGAAGTCTGATGTACTTCTGGCAAGTATCATTCTGCCAATAATCTATGGCACAGCCTGGTTGAATTTATTTCTCCTGTGGAAGAAATTTGTAAATGCCAATTACAATCTGTTAAGGTGTCAGTTCAAGCTCATGTACTACAAAGCTCATTAATATCAGCCGTTTCACAGATTTTAATGAAAAGGTCCACTCTGTCAATTTCACAAAATGAGATGTTAAATCACGCTGAGAGGGAAGTAACACACATTCAACACAATATGTGAAACACCTTATCTTTGCAGATCGCTCATTGCCAGCTTGACACCCATTCTGAATGTGAGAGAATGCGAGGATTGCAGTGGGCTTGGAGAAGAAAAATAAATTTGTGTCTGCACATTCATACTCACAGAGAGGGTTGCAAAGGACAGGCTAAACTTTGCAATGGGAGATTCCACCTCCCCCCTTTTTTTCAAAAGGTCTAATTAGCATGTTGAGATTCCTTGGCAAAAGAAGGTCATGTTATGACAAATGCCTGTTATCATCGAAGGCGCATCTGTGAGACTGAGCGTCGCAGCTGTGGCTATCACAGAAAGTTGCATAATGAATGTGACTTTGTAGAACAATCTTAAAGTCAGCTTCCTGTGAACTAGCTTGATTAATGATTTTTATTGATTGAAAAAAACACACAAAAAACACTACTGCTATGATTCTTCTATAAGGTCGTGCCATGACATTATTTTGTCTGTATCTCAATGAAAGTAAAAATAAATAAAAAGGGAATGAAGCTAACTTGTAGGAACTGCTCCCCAGAGGCAGCAGCTTTCTACTTGGCATATACTGGAAGAAAACACTATCCAATCATATTCACTCCCCCATCACATGAGGCGTTGGCCCAATTAAAAAGGGGGAAGAGGTTGAGGACTGAAACTAATTGGTATGGCACATGCAGGTAGGTTATCCCAGATTCAATCCCTAACATCTCCAGTAGGGCTAGGAAAAATTATGTCTCCTTCCAGACCATGGTCTCCTTCCAGGCAGCTTCTTGTAGTCCTATATAAGGATGCAGCGTGTTCTGTCAGCTCATGATTCTGCTGTATAGGTGGGAAAGGAATTAAATCATTGGCTTTATTGCAGCTGACAATGTTATTTTGATGCTGAACAGGCAATCCTTTTGGTGAGGCAAATTTCCAATGAAGTTATTTTTAAAAAGTGGCTAAGCAAGTAAAAGTAAAAGGTAAAGGACCCCTGGATGGTTAAAAAGGTAAAGGTAAAGGTACCCCTACCCGTACGGGCCAGTCGTGACCGACTCTAGGGTTTGCGCGCTCATCTCGCTCTAGAGGCCGGGAGCCGGCGCTGTCCGAAGACACTTCCAGGTCATGTGGCCAGCGTCATGTGGCCAGGTCATGTGGCCAGGTTCCTGCCGCTACAGATAAATTTCATGTTCTTGAATGTCTGTCCAATCCCAACTCAAAAGAACGCCAGTGAATTCTTTTGCCTATCAACAGTGCATGGACTGCAAACTCAGCAAGCCACAGTTTCCCCTGGTATGGAAATATGAATTTCTATTTAAATTACAGTAATCAATTTCATATTTGCATGTGTACATTTAATTAGTTTGGGTTCTGTGGGTTTTTTTTGGTGGGGATCCCCCCCCCTTTCTGCAACACATAAGTAGCCACCTTATTCAGAGACCTGTGGCAACTGCCAAGAATGACTTTGCCTGTACAACAAGCTGATCTTACTCAGGACCAAATAAAACTATGTGAAATTGTATATGGCTGCTGCAGAGCTATGTGCAGATGTGCATCTGCCATTGAATTCCCTAGAACAATGGTTTTTAACCAATTTGGCATGGCACCTTGGGGTGCCTTGAATGATGGTCATGGGAGTCACTGGCAACACTGGCCTCTGTCTCTCTTTCCTTCCCTCCCTCTCCTGATGGCCTCTCATGTCTCTGCATCCCAAAGGATTGCACAGCTGTTTGTTGCAGCAGCTCTGGCTACAAGCTCCTCAGGCGAATGGTGTCTCTGGGGCTGGTCAGGGGGTGCTTTCCAGGCCCTTGTGGGGCAGTGTGAGGAGGCACCTCTCTTTGGGGCAGGGAGGGCAGCTCAGAGACCAGGGGAAGCAGCTGAGACTACCCAGAACACTTCCAAGGGAAGGGGAGAAGAGAGGAGGCTAAGGGAACACTCCACAAGGGAGCGTGTTTGAAAAAGCATGAGAGGCTGCCAGCTCTACAGGCAGGGGGGTGACATAACGGAGCTACTGAGCCCCACAGGGGTGCCACAGGAAGAATGCAGTTGGTCAAGGGAGTTGTGGACCCAAAAAGGTTGAAAACCTCTGCCCTAGAAAATAATTGGGGCATGCAGGTGATCAGGTGAACCTTCCATGCCTTTGCTGTAGGCATTTGAGTCTCTGTGATACGAAAACATCCCTATCTGGAGACAAACAACTAAAATATCTGCCCCCCAAAAATGATCTTAGGGAGAAAAGCCATTGAATGGAAGGAGGACCCTGTTTCCTCCTGCGGCCTATGCTGTGGTTAAAAACATCCTTACACCCCCCCCCCCCCATTTTGTAGGGAATTATCCAGGCCCAAGTTGCATCTTGCTGTCATCACAACCAATAGCATCCTTAAAGGCAGACATTGACTTGACATCTAATGGTTCAGGGTATACTACTGTTACATACATTCTAACTTGAGCCTCATTGATAAAAACAAACATTCTGAAGTTATCCTGGGACCATATAGATTTCTGCTTGGTTTCACTGTACTGGTTGAAAAGTACCGTGGTTGAACTTAAGATCTCAGTAAAAGGAAGCCTGAGGGAGAGAGATACAAATGGAAGGTCATAGCCATTGGCACTAATACTATAATACTCTACAATAACCATTTATATGGCAATTTAGCATGCAAGTATCCTTAGTTGCCTTACATGAAATCAATAGAACCAGCTGTGGATTACTGCTCTGCCTAAGGAATTTCTTCGAAAAACTAGAACGAGAAGCAAAGCACAAAACAGTCCAACCCCAGGTTTAATTTGGCCTTCCAAAAGGTTAGATGCTGTTTTTGCAACATACAAGAAGGACCATCCTTTGAGGTGCACAATAGTTTGACTGTGTATAGAATTAGTTATTTTAAAAGCTGAACAAAAGAGGAATGTTTCATGCTAGATAGCTGTTAAATAATAGCAAGCAGGTGTGCCAGGCACTGAGATTTCAAGGATGTTTGTTTTGCTGAAATGATGGATCAGTGCTTGATACTCTTTTATATTTGAATTTAAAATGCACTGGTTTATCATTACGCAAAGTCACATTCTTGTTCATCTCACAAGCATTGATGGAGGTGAGTATTCTACAGACTCTGTAAGCAGCATCGGAAATGTAGACCACAAAAGGGAAATGAAGTTTTACTGCATACAAATATAAATGTGTATAAACTCGATGATGATATTCTCATTATATGGTGCACTGCTTGAATTCCTTCATATATGTACGGTCAGTTAATCAGTCAAAAATACAAAGCAATCAACGTGTCCACAAGGCTACCACACACCACTTCAACCCAACTGTCCACAAGGATTCAACCACAACATGGTATATACAGTGGTACCCCGCAAGACGAACGCCTCGCGAGACGAAAAACTCGCAAAACGAAAGGTTTTTTCGTTTTCGAGTTGCCTCGCAAGACGAATTTCCCTATGGGCTTGCTTCGCAAAACGAAGCTTGCCCCGGGGACAGCGGGTCTTCTCTTTTGAAGCAAGGGGCGGCGGGGAGATCGCTTCTCCCCACCGCCCCTTGCTTCAAAAGAGGTCTGCCCCCGGACCTCTTTTGAAGCAAGGGGCTGCGGGGAGATCGCTTCTCCCGGTGCTCTGAAGCGGGGTGGGGGGGGCGGGAACACCTGCCCCAGCCGCCGGGCTTCGTAGCGCTGCTGCGAAGCCGGGCGGGGGGCGGGAACACCTGCCCCAGCCACCCCGCTTCGGAACGCTGCTGCGAAGCCGGGCGGGGGGCGGGAACACCTGCCCCAGCCACCCCGCTTCGGAACGCTGCTCCGAAGCGGGGTGGGGGGGGCGGGAACACCTGCCCCAGCCGCCGGGCTTCGTAGCGCTGCTGCGAAGCCGGGCGGGGGGGGGCGGGAACACCTTCTGAAGGCGGGCGGGGGGCGAAAGTCTTTGTCCCCCCTGCCTGCCTTCCCAGGGGCTTTTAAATCGCTCCGGACAGCGGAGAAGTCCTCCGCTGTCCCGGGGCGATTTTAAAATGCCGCCCGCCAGCATTTTAAGATCGCCCGGACAGCGGAGAAGTCCTCCGCTGTCCCAGGGTTTTTTAAAATGCTGGGGGTGGGAAGAAAAGCCCTTGTCCCCCCCCCCCAGCCTTCAGAAGAGGTCCGGGGACAGTCTGTCCCCGGACCTGGTCTGAAGGCGGTTTCCCTAGGAACGCATTAATTGATTTTCAATGCATTCCTATGGGAAACCGTGCATCGCAAGACGAAAAAACCGCAAGACGAAGAGACTTGCGGAACGAATTAATTTCGTCTTGCGAGGCACCACTGTAATTCAGTGGCAGAGGAAGGGGAGGGGGGCGGCCGCCCTGGGTGCCACCTCTAAGGGGGGTGACAAGAAGGCACCCCACGGGGGGCTTGCCCCGCTGACCCCAGCTGCAGCAGTGGCGAAGGGATCCCACCTCTGTCCGTACGGCGCTCAAGCAGCGCCGCCAGCAAACCACCCCATGGCGCATGTGTGGCGCCGCTATGTACTGTGCATGTTCAGTACGTAGCAGTGGCATGCCTGCGCCATATGTACAGCACATGTGCATGCACTGCCAGTTTGCCCCACCCCCGACACCCCGCACCGGGTGCTGTTTAGCTTTCCTTCGCCCCTGATAGAATTACCAGTGCTGTATCAAAGTACAGTGGTACCTTGGTTCCCAAATGGCTTAGTTGTCGAACAAATTGGTTCCAGAATGCCACAAACCCAGAAGTGTTCCAGATTGCAAATGTTCTTTGGAAGCTGAACATCTGACGTGGCTTCCGTGGCTTCCAATTGAGTGCAGGAATCTCCTGCAGCCAATCGGAAGCCACGCCTTCGTTTCCGAACAGTTTCAGGAATCAAATGGATTAAGTTCAAGTACCAAGGTACCACTGTATATCCTCTAATTTCTCAAAGGTTTTCATCTCCTGCAAAAAAGAGGCATTCCATTTTTTCTGCCTCATTCTCAAGGAACTTTAGAAGTTCTTTCAAATTTCTGTGGCTGTGGAATTTTGAGGGCAACATGTTTCTTTTTCATCCCAATGAATGTTTCATCAGCACTCTGCAGCTCCCCACAGCTGCCCACACTTCCTGATCTGAAAGAAGCCCAGTGGGAGGATTTCCCTTGTGATGCCTTCCCCTGGGCTTTAGCAGAAGTGGATTCACCCAGGGAGGCAGCTGAGTGCCGACTACCAGAGAGGTAAACTTTCTGAATGAGAAAAAAGACACAAACACACCTCAGCCACCTCGAACATAAGCAAAGTGTGGCAAGACGCCTACAGCCCACCCATGAGAATTTCACCAAACTCCGGTCTGATAACTTTTTAATGTAATCTATCTTCTCATTAATTGATGGAGGGAGGAAAAGTGAGAAGAGACATGTGTCCAGCTGCTGTGGCTTTGCAAATAGGTCTATGCGGGTTTGTTTTTCATTGTGCTTATTTTCAAGGATTTTCAAGCATTTGGGTGAGCATTTTGTAGCAGCAGATGTGAGGTCCCAGCTTGAGCCCTTAAAACTTTAAGCAAGATAGTGCAGGTGGAAAAGGCTGTTTCCCAAAAACTGCTTTCCCCCAAATCATGTACCTCTTTGCTCCAAGTCCCCCCCCCCAAACACTCCTTGCATCTTCCATCTCCCTCATTTAATAATAATAATAAAAAAATTATTTATATCCCGCCCTCCCCAGCTAAAGCCGGGCTCAGAGCGGCTAACAACAGTAAAAATAGCACAGTTTACATAAAATCACAGTCAATTAATTGAAATACATTCTAAAATCAATTCATTCTAAAATCAATTCAGAATCAAATTAATGGCAATCAATGGGCTAGAGTTCTATGAGGATTACAGAAGGAGAGAGGAGGTCAGACTGTGCCTTGGCCAAAGGCCTGGTGGTCTTGCAGGCCCTGCGGAAAGATGTCAAGTCCCGCAGGGCCCTAGTCTCTTGTGACGGAATGTTCCACCAGATCAGGGCCAGTACTGAAAAGGCCCTGGCCCTAGTTGAGACCAATCTAACCACCTTGTGACTTGGGACCTCCAAGGTGTTGTCATTTTTGGACATTAAGGTCCTCCGTGGGACATACCAGGAGAGGCGGTCCCGTAGGTACGAGGGTCCTAGGCCGTATAGGGCTTTAAAGGTTAAAACCAGCACCTTATGTTGGTGCAGTGTGTCCCTTTATATCACCCTATCACCCTGACATTCCCCTTCTGACACACCCATCTCTGCATCCGGGCAACCTCCGAAAAGGACAACACAGTCTCTAGCTGCTGGAAGAGGAAAGCCCAGGCTTATGTCTAGCCATTGGGGTCACTTCCAACTTTACTATTTTATGATTCTATGTCACTGTGTGGAGGTGGGTAGGTGGCTAGATCTTACATGAGCAAGCAAGAGAAGAAGAACCAAAATGAACTTCAGGAGAAAAATGACTTCTTGAAACCAGTAGAATACAAAATCGAATACATCGAATACAGAAATAAATCTTGGGCCTATTGAAATTCGCCATAACCTTCCTTGGGTGGGTAATTTTGCTGACTGATTTTCATTATCCTGGGTATGACATGGGGATAATAAGGATTAGGCTCACAAATTAATTGAAAAATTAAGCAAACAACAACAAAGAATGGAAAGCATTTTGGACCCACTGGGTCAAATTCAACTAAATGAACTATTTCCTTGGTCCCTGAATTTTGGGTGGAATTCCACATAGTGCTAAGGAAATCAGTGCAAGCATTGCTGTTTGCCAGATGGAATGATCTCCCCTTTGTTCTGTTCTGGGAGGGTCTCTCAATACGCTTTTCAGCGGGGGGGGGGGGGGTGTCAGTGTGTGGTGGTGGGAAGCCTTTGTGCTGGCTTCTGCGTGTGGAATGGGTTAGTGAATGTGGTCCGAAGCCTACATTTATAAGCATACCTTCAAGCAAGTAGGTCCCATGGTTAGGCTCACGCCGTGAAATGGTAGTTATATCAGCATCATGTTCATTATCATAAGCCACAATATGGTCAGCATTTACCCTTTAGAATCACATTTTGTCTGTCTCCCGCGTAATATTTAATATTCACCAAGCAACACTTTGATATTCTTATTAAATGGAGCAGCCAGATACAGTTAGAGAAAGGGCATATGCATAAGGGAGCTATCAACAGCCTTTTGTGAACAACTGAAAAACCAATTAATTTGACACTTCTTTTACTTCTACTGTGTAGTTATCCAGACAAGAATAGACAGTATATTCAGGACATCGTAAAGATTAAATATTCCCAAACAGGTTCTGCTACTGTCTTCACAAAAGGATTTAATATATGTTTGGCATTTCCAGTTAATTGTTTATGTAAATCAAAATAAAAGGAGGCTAAACTCTTGAAGAACTTCATTGTTTGGCTTACTGTAGTCAAACAGGATTTTTACAAATACTGATAGATTCCTCATTTGTCACACTTCACACAGTATTTTAGCTAATGATCTAATTCCCTCCTCACCATTTCTATCTGTTTCTGATATGCCACTGTAGATTGAGTGGCAGATGTGGTTCAATGGAATGAATTTCTGCATTCAGTAAAAGGTATGGATTTATTTTTTCTGCTACTGATGCTCACATGCATAGTTACTCTTTCATACATTTCACAATTCACCTGATAGTCTTGCTTGTTTTAACTGCATTATTTAGCTCCCTTTCAGAATAGAGTAAAACTTATTTACACTCTTGAATTTACCTTAATGCTGCCAGTGTTTTCAAATGTACACAATTCCCCCCATATATTCAATAAACATTTTCCAGTATTCTCTAAATGTATGTTCTTCTTGTTCTCTTATTTTATATG
The DNA here is from genome assembly GCF_964188315.1 of Podarcis muralis. Taxonomy (NCBI): domain Eukaryota; kingdom Metazoa; phylum Chordata; class Lepidosauria; order Squamata; family Lacertidae; genus Podarcis; species Podarcis muralis. Next base: position 18,963,198 of record NC_135664.1, on the reverse strand, counting down.
TTAAGTCCACAAGCTGCACATATTCCATCAGCTTAAGTTACCATTTTTCTTTAGTTGGGACCTCGCTCGTTTTCCATTTTGGGGCTAACGAAACACGGGCCGCAGTAGTGGCATGCATAAATAACCTTTTTTGACACCTGGGAATTTCTGTCTGAATTATCCCCAACAAAAAGGACTCTGGTTTTTGTTGTTGTTTTTTTTTTTTTAAAGGTGCTTTTAAACATTTTTTTCATTATGGATTATTTCCCAATACACTTTTACAAGTCCACCACATATGAAAGAAGGTTCCCTCAACCTCATTGCATCTCCAGCACTTATCTGATTCAGTCTTATACATCTTACCAAACCTGAGTTCTCAACACATAGAAGAGGAATGGAGATAGAAGAAATGGACAGAGCTCTCCTGTCACACTCCCCTGTCACACACTGTTTTGACCAAGATGAATGACTGAACAGGATTTTTAAGTGTTAACCCCTATTTGAAAATGAAAGCTAGAAATTATCTGGGCATTAGTCATACCCATCAGTAAATTGCTTTTGGATATAATAAAAGTACCTGGGGAAAATAAGTTTTTTTCCAGGTCAAAAAATATATGACGCGTTGAGTGCAATTAATCTTCATTCAGTCGTGCTTTCACAACAGTGTGAAAAAACCTGGTGTTCCTGAAAGTTCAAAAGATAACAAGTACTTCTCACTCTTAATGAATTACAAGAGATATTGGCAAAATATGTGTCTAGCAGCAGTTGTCAGAAGCAATTTCTTTCAAACACATTTTGCAGTTTAATCATGCCGCAATGTGTGCCTGAACTTTTAAACTTCTGGACCAACTAATATGAGCATGGCTTTCTATAATAAGAATATTTCAGGGGGAGGGGGGGAAGAAACTAGAGCAAGATTAATTGTCACACATTAAGTCAGTGAATGGTACTTATGTCTCATTCATTAGTGTAGGTCTCAGAGTCCTTCAGGGAGTATCAAATCATCCCACAATAACCCCGAGTAATGAATCTGCACTCAGTGATCTGATTTAACCAAAACGCTTCATATCAGTTAATCGACATGAATATCTTGACATTTGCAAGGAGCAATTATGCAAGACAGCCTTCGACATGAAATCACACAATGGGCCACTAGCTGGTACCAATTTCTGCTCGTGCAATGTTGGAGATCTCCCTCCTATTGGCACCTATCAAAGTCCTCTCCAGTCCCGGTGTTAATTGCCACATGCAGGGGATGAGCAAATCTATTGGATATGGTCGCTGGGGAGGGAGTGATTAAACCTCCCCTCCCTGTGATCTCAATAACAATGCCTCCCCATTACAAATTATCATGTTCCATCAGTTGGTGACAAAAGGATGGTGAAGTTGAGGGAGGTAGCATGCACAGAGTTATTGGATCTCACCCACAGAAGTAGCTTTAAGGCCCCATCTTCACTATGCAGTTGCCCAGGCAGGTGCCTTATGTGACCCATGAGAGCAGCAAAATAACCAGACTGTACAACGGGACGCGGGTGGCGCTGTGGGTTAAACCACAGAGCCTAGGACTTGCCGATCAGAAGGTCAGTGGTTCGAATCCCCATGACGGGGTGAGCTCCCGTTGCTCGGTCCCTGCTCCTGCCAACCTAGCAATTCAGAAGCACATCAAAGTGCAAGTAGATAAATAGGGATCGCTCCGGCAGAAAGGTAAACGGTGTTTCCGTGTGCTGCTCTGGTTCACCAGAAGTGGCTTAGTCATGCTGACCACCTGACCTGGAAGCTGTATGCCGGCTCCCTTGGCCAATAAAGCGAGATGAGCACCGCAACCCCAGAGTCGGTCACAACTGGACCTAATGGTCAGGGGTGCCTTTACTTTTACCTCACAACGGTGCTGGGATACAATTAGGCCAAATCTTTATTGATGGCAGCAGGCAGGACAAAGGTTGGCATGGCATTGGGTCCCAGGATTAGTTCATCATTCCACAAGTCCCATGTTGATGGAATGGATCCACTGGGTTTGGATCACTCCAAACCTGTATGACGAAAGCCAGCCAGTGTTGAACCTTGCCGTGGTGCAAGCCAAGGAAGCAAGGTCTCACTGGGGGACAAGGGTGCAGATTCCAACCAGGCATATACAAAACCCACGTTTGGGTTTGTGGTGGTCAATCCTCCCCTCAGGTCCCTTATGGGGGGCCCCCTATACTTTGTTGATCCTGCCCAATGCTATTTCTGCACTCAGACAAACAATGTTCTTCTACCTAACAAAGGAAAGCCATAATTTCACTGAGGGAAAGGCAAAAGAAATCCCAACCAAGTGCCAATCAGGTTGAGAGAAATTTCCGGCCCTTTCAAACAATGACCCAAAATTGCTCAGTGTAGGCTCTAACCTGACAGCGGGCGGGTGGGAAGCTCTCAAAGCAAAAAGGCTGTGAGATCCAAGGAAAGAAGCCTTATATAGGCTTTCCCCTCCCCTCTTCAGCAAGGGCTCATGGGACAGCTTTTTCCCATGAGCCCATCACACAGAGAAGATACTGGGGAAAACCTTGCCCAGTATTTTGCTGCAATCTATGGGCCACAGGGTTGCCAAGAAAAGGTGCACCATGCTTATTGGGCATGGAACAGGACTTAAAGCGGTGTTATACAGTCATGGCTTTCCCCAAAAAATCCAAGGAACTGTTAGGATACCCCTATTCCCCTCAAAGAGCTACAGTTCACAGTTCCCTGGGAAGAGGGGTTGATTGTTGAACTACTGTGGGACTAGAAAATGACCCTCCTCTTGGTTTACTACTGCCAGACAGGATGGAACAAAAGGGAAAACAAAATTTTGGATTATTAGTCCAAAATTAGTCCAAACATGTGTTTTCTTTGCTCATTTCTATTGGATGGAGAAGATATTCTCAAGGGAATAGAGGGCTAGGGCTTTGTTCTCTTCCATATGGGTGGGACTCATGATTAGATCCTAATATTCAGCATGGTGTAGTGGTTAAGAGCAGTGGACTCATAATCTGGTGAACCAGGTTCGCTTCCCCGCTCCTCCACATGCAGCTGTTGGGTGACCTTGGGCTAGTCACACTTCTCTGAAGTCTCCCAGCCCACTCACCTCACAGAGTGTTTGTTGTGGGGGAGGAAGGGAAAGGAGAATGTTAGCCACTTTGAGACTGCTTAAGGGGGAGTGAAAAGCGGGATATCAAGTCCAAACTCCTCCTCCTCCTCCTCCTCCTCCTCCTCCTCCTCCTCCTCTTCTTCTTCTTCTTCTTCTTCTTCGTCTTTTTACCTAGACCGGGAAAACACGGATCGTATTTTAAACCTCTGAAATATTATACATAAAATACAGCGAAATATTTCATTAAGACAGATATATTCTGTAAACAATTTACTGCTGGTTATTTAGGCTATCTTTCACTGAAGTTTTTTTTAAAGAAAAAGCTGGAATAAAAAAAAACCCTTTCCTTTCCTGCTTCCCCCTCCTTTGATTCCATGGTGCGTTCACATATAAAGCACTTATCTGTCAGCATTCAAAAGTCACAGAGGTATTACAGGATCTAGTACTGGGAGATAAGATGTGACATTTAGGATATACAGGGAGAAACATGCTACCCATCCCCTTCCCTCCCACCCCAGCATTTACAGCAATAGCACAATGGCAAAATGGTAAATCAGTGGTAAATGAAATGAAGAAAAGGCAAATATTCAGCCCTGATGCTCAAATGCTGAACCCTTCTATTAGCTACCACTTTACTGTATGTCCTGCATTTCAACAGGCAGAAGTAAATGGGCACAAACTCTGTATTTATGTCTCATTTTTCTCAGTTCTCCATTAGGCGAAGGACTAGGGCTCCGTGGTTAAGTGCCTCCTTTGCATGCAGGTTCAGTTCCTGGTATCTCAGGGTAAGGTTGGGGAAGGCTGTCTTTCTGAAATCCTGGACAGCTGCTGCCAGTCAGTTTAGAAAATACTGAGCTATATGGACCAAGGGTCTGACTTGGTATAAGGCAGCTTCCTATATACTTATGTGAATATTGCATTATTCAATCAATATATTCCATTATTTGCAGTTCGTTCAGAATGCAGCTGATGTCTACAGACACTCTATGTTTTCTCTTCAAAGATGGACATTCCTGACTTATCAGGCCCTGAAATCTGCGAGGCCACACAGGAAGGCTCCATAACTGAACTATGGGCTAATAACGAAGCTGTGCTTATTAGCAAATAATTCATCTTTTTTTTTTCCAGAGCAGGCATTGCCCTTTTGTTCCGACATCCAATATAATTAAATTTATGAGTAAATAAGCTTATTCAAGGCTTAATTAAAATGCAGGCATGCCCTCTGTCTCATTTATTCAATGTAAGTAGGCTATTAATTATCCAGTTAGAAAACAACTTAATGGCTACTGCTCTCTTTCAAAGTTAGCAGTTAGTACAAACAAGTGGGACCCACAACAAAGGTCTGGGGATTTTTGTCACTCCATAACAGGAGTCCTCCTTTTCAGGGTTCAAACCAACCAACCAGCCACAGCTTCCCACTGGATCCTACATAAGCTCCTAACACCTCAAACAGAGCAATTTATTTTCCCCTGCTCCTGTTTTTCCCTTTTTCTTTTCAGATCCCAATCTTTCTTATTTAGTCAATGGTCATCAGTTGTGCAAAAAATTCTGGAATGTCACTCAAAACACTGTTAAACCAAAATTAGCATAATCTTCTGAAATATCCAATATAATATAAAAACTACTCATTCCGAAAGAGGCAGAATACTAGCATTTATAATTTAACTCAGCACTTTGACACAAAATTGGTAGCTTCCAACTTGGCATTCTCCATCCACTTTTTCATTTTTCTAAGTCGTGCTGGCAGTCAATGATATGGGATTTGGCCTGTACTCTCATATATATATATATATATATATATATATATATATATATATATATGCTTTCGTAGATTTTCACGGGTACAGGAATGCAGGTTTTGGTGTCCTCGGGTGTCTTCCCGTGTAAAAGATGGGGTGTCTAGGCGACGTTTCGACGAGGTCTCACTCGTCATCTTCAGGCTGGTGCTTTCGGCTTCTTGTTACTGGAACAGAGCAGGATCTCAGTGTTTGAGTTCCTATAAATACTGTTGAGGAGGTGTGTTGTATAGCCTCCAATGTTCTGGGCAGAGAGGAAGTTCCCAGGCTAGTGTGCCTTTTCTTCTTTTGTTCCTTAATTACTTGAGGGATATCCTGAGTGATTTCTTGAGTGATATCCTGAGTACCACTTAGGTGGGTCATTAGGTGTGGATTAGTTGCTAAGGCCTTTGTGTCTTGACCTCTTGAACTTTGTGAAGAGTTTTTCTGAGAAGATGGCTGTACTGAAATTAGTTGTGCTCTGGCTTGGCTTCGTGTATAGGGGCGAGCTGTGGTTTTGTGGCCTGTGCCAGCCAGATCTGTGTAGGGATTGCAGGGGGGTGCAGCATCCGGAGGTGCCACCATGGTTTGGCTACTGGATGGTGTCTGTAATTTATCTGTGGAGAGGGTCTGGGTTTGGATCTGGTGTGGTTGATTGGTGATGGCGTTCTGTGTGCCTCTGGCTCTGGTGTCAGTTTTTGTGGGGAGGGCTAATTTCCAGATGTCTGGCAAGCGGGATGTGTCGTCACGCTTGTTCATGTTGTGAGGGTGTTTTTCTATCTCGATGGCTTCCATGATTATTCTCTTGTGGTGATGTTCCATGTTAAAGAGCAATTTGGAATCTGCAAAATTAATTTCGTGTCCTGTTTCTTTCATGTGTTGGAAAAGAGAGGAAGTTTTTTTCTTCTTTTTTGACGGCATTCTTGTGTTCTGCAATACGTGCATTTATTCGTCTGTTTGTTTGTCCAATGTACGTGGCTGGGCAGACTTTGCAGGGTATTTCATAGACCCCTTGGTTTTCCAACTGGATTTTATCCTTGGGGTTTCTGAGGATATTGGCTATTTTTTGGTTGGTGCAAAAGGCTGTTTTGATATTGTGTTTATGGAGGATTTTGCTAATTTTATCTGTATTGCCCTTGATATAAGGAAGGAGGGCCATGCCATTGTTTTCTTCTGTGTCTTGGTTTTTGGGGGGTGTTTCTTTTTGGATTAGCTTCATAACCCTGTTTTGCTGGTATCCATTGGCAATTAACACATTTGAGAGATTCTGTAACTCAGTTGTCAGGTGGTCTTTGTCAGCCAGGCGTTTGGTTCTGGAGATGAGAGTCTTGGCTACGGAGTTTATTTGTGCAGGGTGGTGGTGTGATTGTGCATGTAAGTAGCGGTTGGTGTGTGTTTTTTTCCGGTAGATAGTGTGTCCTAGGGAGCCATCAGGTTTTTTGTAGATTAGGACGTCAAGGAAGGGAAGTTGGTTGTTGGCTTCTATTTCCATAGTGAATTGTATTTTGGGGTGTAGGCTGTTGAGATGTGTGAGGAAGCTGTCCAGTTTTTCTTTCCCGTGTGGCCAAATTACAAAGGTGTCGTCAACATATCTGAGCCAAAGTTTGGGTTTGTGTTCTGACTTGTCTAAAGCATTGGTTTCAAAGTGTTCCATGTACAGGTTTGCGATGACCGGTGAGAGGGGTGATCCCATAGGTGCTCCTTCTATCTGTTTGTATCTTTGTCCATTGTGGATGAAGTACGTGTTGGTTAGGCAGTGGTTGGTCAGGTCCAAGATGTATTCGGGGGGATTGTATTTGTTTTGAATGGCTGTCAAGGCTTCATTAATGGGCACTTGTGTGAAGAGAGATACAACATCGAAGCTCACAAGTAGGTCATTGGGATGTAGGTTTTGCTTCTTTATTGTTTCTATGAACTGGAAGGAGTTTGGAACGTGTGAAGAGATGGATTCTGCATAGGGCTGAAGTTGCTTGGCGAGAAATTTAGCGAGATTTTGTAGAGGTGAGCCTATGGAGCTGACTATTGGTCTGAGTGGTGTTCCTTCTTTGTGTATCTTGGGGAGGCCGTAGAGTTTGGGGCATCTGGATGATTTTTCTCTGGGGATGATTCTTAGCTGGATTTCTTCACTGATAGGAGAGGCTTTTATTTTGGATTTGGTGGTTTTTTCCAGATAGGTGGTGGGATCTGTTTTTATAGGTTGATAGGTAGGGTCTTGGAGTAGATTTGATAGTTTTGCTTGGTAGTCCGATGTGTTCATCACAACAGTGGCATTACCTTTGTCTGCTGGGAGAATGATTATGTTATATATATATAGTGAGCGAGAGTGAGAGAACTGCAACTAGGAAACCAGCTAGGTTAAATATAATCCTGTGTGTCTGGTTGGTTGACAAAAAGACAAATATATCCTCTCCTACCCAATTCCTTTGACTATAGTCTTCAGCAGTGCTTTTTTTTCTGGGGAAACTCAAGGGTACGTAGTACCAGCACCTTTTTTCTAGAAGAAAAGGTAAAAAGGTAAAGGTAAAGGACCCTTGGACGATTAAGTTCAGTGAAAGGCGACTATGGGGTTGTGACGCTCAACTCGCTTTCAGGCCAAGGGAGCCGGCGTTTGTCCACAGACAGCTTTCTGTGTCATGTGGCCAGCATGACTAAACCACTTCTGGTGCAATGGGACTCCATGACAGAACCTAGATCACACGGAAACAACTTTACCTTCCTCTATTTATCTACTTGCACTGGCATGCTTTCGAACTGCTTAGGTTGGCAGGAGCTGGGACACAGCAATGGGAGCTCACGCCGTCACGGGGATTCGAACTGCTGACCTTCTGATTGGCAAGCCCAAGAGGCTCAGTGGTTTAGACCACAGCGCCACCTGCATCCCTCTAGAAGAAAAGCACTGGTCTTGAGCAACTATATAACGGAATTGCAACACTCTAGGCTTGTTCATGTGTTGCACTGAACACAAGTGCAAGCTAGCTCTACAAATGTACATCTGTATGACTGAAAGGATGTCCAGTTGCTTATTTGTACTGCTCAACTATTGTAGCCAGTGTAGTGTAGTAGTTAAGAGCGGTGGACTTGTAATCTGGTGAACCGGGTTCGCTTCCCTGCTCCTCCACATGCAGCTGCTGGGTGACCTTGGACCAGTCACACTTCTCTGAAGTCTCTCAGCCTCACTCACCTCACAGAATGTTTGTTGCAGGGGAAGAAGGGAAAGGAGAATGTTAGCCACTTTGAGACTCCTTAGGGTAGTGATAAAGCAGGATATCAAATCCAAACTCCTCCTTCTCCTCCTCCTCCTCTTCTTCTTCTTCTTCATTAACAGCTACATAGACTATAAATTCATTGAGCCACCCTTACATATTTAAGGGTTTCTGCAGCTGGTTGTCCACACTGACACAAGTGCTTCTCCAGAGGAATCCCTCTAAACCAGCCTAACACAACTACAAGAAGGCGAAGAGAGCCCCTGATATCCTATCTTGAGTTCAAGGGAGATGCTCTCTGAGCATTAATCTCTGCCAAGAACTTGCAAAAATCCAAACCCAAAATATGCTGCCTTACCAGGTTGAAAGCTTTCTTTTCTCCCTGCATTGAGCAAAAAATAAAATAAAATATCAGATAAAATCTTATCACAGCTATTCATTTATGAACTGATTTAATCCAGCCACTAACTGGAACACGCTTTTCAAACTGACATCTACATCCTATAGCTCCTGAGGACAAGTGAGTTGTCCCCTCTGGGCTGTTTTCTGTCATTCTCTTTCTTTCTTCAGCTCAGAAGCGGCTTAGTCATGCTGGCCACATGACCCAGAAGCTTTCTGAGGACAAACGCCGGCTCCCTCGGCCTATCGAGTGAGAGGAGCACGCAACCCCAGAGTTGTCTTCAACTGGACCTAACAGTCAGGGGTACCTTTACCTTTACCAAAGCATTTATTTCTGTGTGTCCCAGTCCTTTCCCAAACTAATATGAATTAATCACTTCAGTTTGCTATTAAAAGGAACCAGTGAGGCACTGCAACAACATGTTGCAGCGTGGAATGCTTCTGTTGAGTATTCCACCCCCTCCCTTCCCTGCATTCCCTACCTGGGTGTTTCTGTCCCCCTCCAAAAAAAGCAAAGTCAGTCATCATTGCAACTGTGCAGGCTCAGGCCCCATATAACTTTGGCCTGCCAGTTCTTCAATTTTTTCATTGATTTCTATGAGCAACTATCACTTTCTGTCCATGGGCATATTTTAAAATACCATGTGAATCAGGATATGACCAATCTAAACAATTAGATGACTCTCTTACCCCTTTTATATCAATGTATCTCCTGTTGCTTGGTCCCTGCTCATGCCAACCTAGCAGTTCGAAAGCACATCAAACTGCAAGTAGATAAATAGGTACCGCTCTGGCGGGAAGGTAAACGGTATTTCCGTGCACTGCTCTGGTTTGCCAGAAGCGGCTTAGTCATGCTGGCCACATGACCCGGAAGCTGTACGCCGGCTCCCTCAGCCAATAAAGCAAGATGAGCGCTGCAACCCCAGAGTCGGTCATGACTGGACCTAATGGTCGGGGGTCCCTTTACCTTTATCTCTTCCTCCAACTTCCATTTCCAGCCACTCCATCCCATTCCTCCTTCTACCTGGTTTTCATTTTTTCCTCCCTCTTGGTGGTCAATAAACCATTTTATTGACACGAAGCATGCTGTGCATTCACTTCCTGCTTGGAGAGGGTGTTAAATGATTACTATTATTTTGTATTTCTGAAAATGTCACGGTTCTTCTAAATTTGCTGATATACCCTTGCATGTGACTGTGGCAGTTTCAGCTACAGAAGCAACAGCACACCAGGCATTGAATCGGAATGAGACTATTTATTTATTTTATTTTAAAGCTTTTCTGAACTACATAACATTTAAAAAATCTTTAAGTGGAATACAAAAATATGCCATAAAAACAATAAAACAGTACCATAAAAACAGAGGTACAACATAAAAATCAGTAAAGCAATATTATAAAAACCGAATTTCAGTAATAACAGGGTTCAAACTTATGGATCAGGGAGAGCCTGAGCAAAAAATATGTCTCTATAAGACATCTGATATAGTGGAGGGCATTTTATAATGCAGGGCCAATATAGGATGGTGTGTTTTGTGGGTTGAATATACAGCAACATTATGGAGGAAAATGTAAGTGAAACATAATGAATGTGGTCTTTACTTCCATCTTGAGATTCCTATCAATATCATAGCTATCTTCAGGCATTAGGAAGAGAGCTTTTGGGCCATAGCTCAATGATATAAAACCTGCTTTGAATGTAGAAATTTATAGGTTAAATCCCTGGCATTTCCAGGTTAAGCTGGAAGAGATGTCCACTGACAGTGGGCACACATCTACCAAGCCTTCTGCCAGCAGGGTGCCTGGACTCTTAGCTTCCTTTCTGTTTTAAAAAGTAAGTCAACTGGACATCTCTAAATACTGAGTCCCATGAGCCAATGACTTGACTCGGTATACAACAGTTTCCTATGTTATTGAACATGGGAGGAAGCAGTGGCAACTGTCCACAGCAATCTGCAGAGGCTCCTCATGTAGTTTTTGAGCACTGAATATGTAGGGTTCAAAAATGTTTGGGGAAGCCTCCATGGATGTGGAAGTCTCCCTGGTGCAGACAGTTTCCATTCATGAAGCGACAGGGAGGCACTGACCTAGCTGACTTGTCTCTGCTGCCCTTCCTCAAACATTCACATAACCTTCTTCATAATTCTGGAACAAGACTCTTGTCATTCTAACATTATTATTATTATTATTATTATTATTATTATTATTATTATTATTTATACCCTGCCCATCTGGCTGGGTTTCCTCAGCCACACTGGGCAGCTCCCAACAGAATACAGTGGTACCTCAGGTTACAAACACCTTAGGTTACAAACACTTTGGGTTACAGACTCCTCTAACCCAGAAGTAGTACCTTGGGTTAAGAACTTTACCTCAGGATGAGAACAGAAATCGCGTGGTGGTGGCACGGCAATAGCGGAAGGCCCCATTAGCCATAGCTGTCAACGTTTCCCATTTTTTAAGGGAAATTCCCTTATTCCGAATAGGATTCCTCGCAAGAAACGGGAAAAGTTGACAGCTATGCCATTAGTTAAAGTGGCACCTCAGGTTAAGAATGGTTTCAGGTTAAGAATGGACCTCTGGAATGAATTAAGTTTGTAACCAGAGGTATCACTGTATTAGAAACACAATAAAACATCAAACAAAAAAAACTTTCCTAAACAGGGCTGCCTTCAGATGTATTCTAAAAGTCAGATAGTTGTTTATTTCCTTGACATTTGATAGGAGGGCATTCCACAGGGTGGGCTACACTACCGAGAAGGCCCTCTGTTTGGTTCCCTGTAACTTCTCGCAGTGAGGGAACTGACAGAAGGCCCTTGGAGCTGGACCTCAGTGTCCAGGCTGAACGACGGGGGTGGAGACGCTCTTTCATGAATTCACAAACATCCCTTTATTTACTTACTTACCCTATTAATGCCTTGTTAAGAGCAAATATGATCCTCAAACCTCTGCTCTGCAAATGTTGTTTTGAATTTTCAGTCATTCTTTGAATTTTTGATATCTGCATTTGACTCCCATGATTTGCTGATTTCCACATCTCATATTATTTTATCGTGGAGCATGCAAAGGAATCTGAGCATTTCACCATACAGTATTTGATGGCTGAGAGGCAGAAGTATTCAGGAGAAGTCATTGAACTTCATCTACGATGTGGTTTCTGCACTGTTTGAGAATCTTAATTGACTAGCTGGTGTTTAAAAACCTCCCAGGCTTTGATTGCACAGTCATACTGAATGGGGGTCAAATTTTATTAGCAGATATACAGGTCAATAGGAACTACGCTCCTGTAGCCCACACTAGAATTAGTCCCATAAATAATAAATAGCTATATATGAGGGAACAGAATTAAGAAATACAAGGAAGGGAGAAAAAGCTTTGCCCTTGGCAGAAATGAAATGGAAAAGCAATGAGGCAGAGAAATAGACAAAGACCATCACCATCCAAAGTGAGAAGTGTATAAAGCATTTACTTGATGATATGTCTTCTTCAGGCATATATAGATACACTAAGTTCTACATGCGCACCTCATAATATATAGTATAACTTTAATTGGGTATTTTCATTGTTATGTTGAGCATATCCCTGAATCCACGACTGGCAGCCATAGATGCTGAACAGTGGCAGCCATTGGTGCCAGGTCCTGTAAGCTGTACTATATGTTACAGAGGAGGAAAAAAATCTGACAGAGGGCAACTATTTTGAGTGAAAGGCCTATATTTATAATAGTTCTGCCCCTATAGTTAAGGGGTTGTGCAAAGGGGTCTAGAATGTTTTCTAAAAATAGACACGCACACAGACGCATCGGGGCTGGCCCGAACCATTTTGGCACTTGGGGCAAACCACAAAATGGTGTCCTTCTGTTGGGGAACAAGGTGGAAGTAAAGATCTACAATAGGAACAAGAGGCAAGCGGTGGTGGTGGTGGTGGGCATCAAAGCAACCTTACCCAACAGTTGAAGGAGAATCAAAGGCCATAATGGAGATGGAGAAGGGGTCCTCTCTGAATCACACTGGGCACGTGCAAAAACCCCAGAAGGCAACCTCTGCCATTTCCTCCATAGTCATGGAAGGAGACCGGTAGCGCCTCCTAATTGCCAAGAGGGTGCTGTAAAGGCAGCATGGCGGAAGAGGCACTTCTATGGAAGTGGCAGGTTCAGCTTTCAAGAAGTGCAGTGCTGCCAGTGCTGCAGCCACAGCGGTGGCAACAGGTGATGCATTCATTGGAGGTTGGATCTGATGCCCCTGTGGACCCTGCCACCTGAGGCAATTACCTCACCTTGCCTCAAGGGTGGGCTGGCCCTGCCTGCCCCACAATTATTTCTCTCCCTATCTCTCTTCTTGCTGACCTTGCTGGCTGTCAGATTCCCTCACATCTCCTTCCCAAAGCAAGCGCTTACTAGGCTTTGGGAAGAGGGTGGGAAGGTGCCCTGTCCCAGCTTGGTGCCCTGTCTGGGAAAACCAGTCTTGCTGCCCTAAATCCACCTCTGTGGGTGGCATGAGATGCATGAGGAATCCATGCTTCCTTTTCTCAGGCTTGTGAGGCAATAGATGAAGGGGGAGTTGTATATTTAATTGATGGGAATGTACACATTCCTTCTTCATAGATTGTATCAGAATCACAAAAGCCTAAGTCAACCTCACTCCCATTGCTCAGAGGTAGAGCATCTTCTTTACCTGCAGAAGGTCCCAGATTCAAATCCCAGCATCTCCAGGTAGGATTGGGAGAGACTCCACCTGAAACCCGGAGAGTTGCTGCCATTCAATGTAAAGAATGCTGAGCTAGGGGAATCGCTGGTCTGGCTCAGTAATAGGCAACTTCCTATGTTCCTTCCAGTGTCCCCTGCTTGTTCGGGTCTTGTGGATAATCTAAAATCTGTAGAGAGCAATCCTGTTTCCATCACCAAATTAGTACGACTGCCATTCAAGCTGGTCACAAAAGGTGGGCCGCTCATTGAAAAGACGTTGCCATTCTCAGGGTCAGCATCCTTCTCAAAGGCCACCTGTGTTGATTAATCTGTGATAGCCATGTCAACTCAGAATAGGCCATGGATCAGTGGTAGAGGACATGCTTTGTGCATAGAAGGCCACAGGTTCGATCTGTGGTATATTTATTTAGGACAGAAAGCTCTTAACAGGAGCAAGGCTGTAAGAGATTGCCTGCCTGATATCTTAGAGATTTGCTGCCAATGAGGGAGCCAGATAGATCAGCAGTGAAAGGGCTGCTGGTTGTAGCCACAAGACATAAATTAGTGTTATAAAAGGAAAGATTTTGCTTCTGGTAATCAAATGTTAAGACACTTACCTATCTGCATTATGAATGTTGTGTTTGTCATCCAACCCATTACTTCTTCAGGAGGCATCTACCTATACATTTGGGATCCGCAGCAATCTGTAATCAATTTCTAATAAAGAGACATTTTTATTGCTTTATAAACACACAGTGTTATTGAATCATAAAACAGCTAATTAGTTTGGTGAATTTAGACTGCTGTGTTTGCACATGAAAGCTAATTAGTCATTATATCTGCTCCTGAATCATATAACCACTCTTCTACTTTACTGGTGACTGTAAACCTAAGTTCAGGAGTGCATGGTGGCCTTTTGACTCAAGACACAATAAGATGTTCTCATTTAGAACTTTACAAATAGTTTCTTGGCTCTATGCCTGAACACCGTTCATTGTTCACATACAGGCGGGGATGAGTAGTACAACTAGCAAGAAATAGCCTCATAAGTTGCCTGATCCATATTATGAATAATACTTTATCTGCATTCTCAGTGTAAAGTTAACTCAAGGGAGACCCATAGCTCAGTTGTAGAACACATGATTTTTATGCAAAAGGTCTCAGATTTAAACCCTGCCATACCTGGCTAAAGGGATCAGGTTGCAGGTGATGTGAAAGTTGCCTAACTGAGATCCTGGAGAGCTGTTACCAGAGTAGACAATACTGGTCTAGATGGCCAAATAGCCAGACTTGGTATGACAGCTTCTTACATCCCAGTAAACTCAAGCCTGAAGGATATTCTTGTAGCGCCAGAGGAAACTAAAATTGAACCTTTGGGTGACATTGTAATGTATTTAAGGACAGAGAAAATCACTTCAGTGATCCTGCTTCCACCAGAACTGAAAGGAAAAGATGTCATCTAGTTATGGGGTTTGGAACGACCATGCATTGTTATTCTAATAATTATTATTAATAATCAGTAACTTTATACAAAAGAAAAAGTCTCAAAGCAACCTGACAAGCAAAAATACAACAAATGAACAAGACAAAAATAAAACAATGAACAAAATACATAAAATGTTCACCTAGTAGCATAGCAATAAGGGCACGTGCTACTCACCCCACTAAAGGATGAGCGCCATTTTAGGAGGCAACTTTATTACCAAAGGGTGAGTGAAATAAATAAGGAAATATGCTTTTCATCTACTACTGTAGTTAACCGGTGCAAAGCTCAGCACAGGGATTCATACAGTTTCTGGGTGGATTGAAAGTGTCAGAATGAGTAACTCCGTCCTCTTGACTTTTGGTAACCTATTTGACAGCATCTTATGAATTCCTCTGCATAAGTGAGACCACCAGTTTGGTTTCCACCCACTCCATTCCATTTCCTTCTCCAACTCAGTTTTCTGGATTTTTTGCCCTATGAGCTCTGAGTCTACTTAGTCCTCAGTGGGATGATTTTTGGGGCTCTTCCCCTTTCAGGGTTTTATCTAAGGGTTTGTATTACTTCCTCACATCTTCCCCAAGTCTGCCAATATCTCCCCTCTTGTGTGTCGATAGTGCCAATTTGGCTACATAATAATGCGCACTTTGAGGAAATAATCATTCCCAAGTTTTGAGCCAACATTTTGCTAACGTGAAGTCCTTACTCGTGATGAGACTCTTATTAAGAGCTTTGAAATATCTGATCAGATTCTCTGACTGTGTTAGCTTCAGCCTAGTGTGCATCTTTTCCATTTGAGTCCATTGTTTCTTGAAAACATTTTATGTAATTGTAGCTCCCTATCCAGCAATGCAATCCTTTTTCTAGAGGGATGTGTGTTTCAGGCTGTGATTAGAATTTCATAGCAGCTGTCCAGCATGCCTGGGTGCTGAAAAGAACTATTCTCAAAGGGGTAATATGATAATACTGACATCCAATACTGTGGATGTCTTAGGAAGGAGAAAGGTCTCCCTGCCCCTTTGCTAAGAAAGCTCATAATTACTGAGCTGATTCCAAATTGAGCTGAGAAGGAATTTGTCCATCACTAGCTGAAGGTCACTTAACCCACAGAGATGTGTTCCAAGACACTACTCCGATCACCCTCCTCTACACTTCAGAAATGCTGGTTACAAATCAAAGCGGAACAGTTTTTCCTCACTACATTTCAGAAAATCAACAATCCTTCAAGCTAAGTCTGGCAAAATTGCTTGTGTAGATGTGTTGTAAAAATACATTAGACAAGAGAGGGAAGGGGGGGCAGGAAAATCTCATTTGGTGTCAGCATAATAGAGTGAAGCCACATTGCTCCTGAAAGAGTGATTGGAAAAGGCAGGGTTCCAAAGAAACACCGCCCACATCTGAACTTCAGCCATTTCAATTTTGCCATAGTGTAATAGATTCAAGCTAAAGAAAGCAGCACAGGGAATGAGATTCTTAGAGAGCCCCCCCCCCCCCTTCGTAAATAGCTATTAGATTCATAGCACTGTATTTGTATGTAATAGCAAGCAGACCTTTGTTCACATCCTTCACAGGAGGTCCCAAGATTGTCTTAGCATAGGGGTGAAAACCCTGGCCCTAGAGAGCAGACTGTCATAGAAGACAAAAACTGGGTGAGATGACCAAATAGAGTGGTACCTCAGGTTAAGTACTTAATTCGTTTCGGAGGTCCGTTCTTAACCTGAAACTGTTCTTAACCTGAAGCACCACTTTAGCTAATGGGGCCTCCCGCTGCCACCACACTGCTGTCAAACGATTTCTGTTCTCATCCTGAAGCAAAGTTCTTAACCTGAGGTACTATTTCTGGGTTAGCGGAGTCTGTAACCTGAAGTGTATGTAACCTGAAGCGTATGTAACCTGAGGTACCACTGTAGTCTTAGCTGCTCTGAGGTAGTTTCCAGTGTTCCTCCATGATGTCCACCTGCCCTTTCTCCTCTTCCAACTGCTGTAGAGCAGAACTCCATTATAAAGCAACGAGTTCAAGGAAATTATTGGTGTAACAAACCTCTCTGCGGAACACCTCCATGCCCTAAAGAAGTTAAGTGTTAGGAGATATTGGAAGATGAAGACATTAAATACGTTTTTCAGATCTGCTCAGGACCCACTTCAGTTACCTTTCTGTCAGTCCCAAGCCTCTACAGCTGAATCCCTGTGTTCAGTTATAGTAAATATCCCGCCATCATAATGTCTTGACATAGAAACTGGTGCTAATGGTTTGTAGTCGTGTTCATCTGAACCTTCCATTGGTTATTTTTTTTCAACATTTGATGAACTGAAGACATGCCTGAAAAGGGCAGGGGGAGTGGGGAGCTCAGAGGAAGTGTTACAATTTTGTTTCATTGTGAGCACTGCTATTTTTCTGGAAAGAGTTGCCAGAATTAACCATGAACACCTCCCTTATAATGGCAGTAGAGCCCACCTGAGAGGTGCAAAAACTGGGTCCCTGCAAGTTCCGGCTGGGAAAAAAGCTCTAATTGTGAGCATTTGGAAAGTTTATGACATGAAGCCAGCAGGACTTTTTTTTTTAAGAGTAAAAATATAAATGTTGCAAATGTTCTGAAATATGTTGAATCAGTGGCTGAAGACAGCTAGTGCCTTGCAAAGTGAGCAGATGATGCTACAGGATGCAGAATTAATGTGGGCACATATGTGTTGTGATAACACATATTCACCTTGATACTTAGCAAGACAGCAACTCATTTATTTCTGTATTTTGCAGAAGACGTGTGACTATTTTCAAACTCTATTGCATTTCCACTGGACTTCATGATCTAGTTTTCCAAGGGAAGGATTCCATTAATCTGTTCCTTCCATGTACACAGGCAGGCTTGTTCTTCTCATCCAATGCCAAGGGTGCTCTTTGGAGAGAACAGTTGCCCCATTCCCTGTCCACCGAACCACATATTGCTCAGACAACCTAGTTATTTATGGACAGGTTTTTTTTTAATTACCAAGGCGTATCATGTTAAGCTAAACTTCTTTATTGCAATTTAAGTATAAATATTCAAGAGTAGAGCTTCGAACCTTGTGACATCTCCTCTTACATTTCTAATGTTTGATGTTCTTATTATATTTTTAATTATGCTGTAAAGCGCCCATAGTGGTTGGGCAAACCCAGCCAGATGGGCGGGGTGTAAATAATAAAATTATTATTTATTATTATTAAACGCACTTGCCTGTCCATGTATTTCAGCATTAAATGACACCCATATCCATTGCACAATTAAGACTGAAAAGATTAAACCCAAGCATTGTGCATTTTAAATCTAGACATTGCCATTCAGATGAATTAAGGACAGGTCCCCAGTCTAGGCTACAAACTCATTCCATGAGGAAAAGACTGAGGCTAAATTACAGATCATACTTGAGTGTTTTTATGTAAACGTATCTCCTATGCCCATCTCTTCTATGCTCATTTGATGTGATTTGCTGAAGGCCAGTGGTGTGTGGTGAATTTTTTTTTTTTTTGGTAGGGGAACAGTTAGGGCCAGAGGTGCCAACTTGTGAGAGCAATGGGGGGGGGGGATGTTGCACGTGTGATGTTGCATGTGTGAGCATTGTGCCTCCCTTCCTCAGCCAGGCAGAGAGTTTCTGGTCTTTGGAAAGGAGGCCCAAGGGGAACATTTATGGTACAAGCCTAGTCCCCCTAGTCCACTGTGTTGAGAATTCCATTCCTCCCGAGCTGCAGATGTGTGTGTGGGATTGTCACATGTCTGTTTACATTCCAGCAATGATTGTTGGAGTATTGTGAGAGGAAATTGAGATACGCTGTTTCTGCTCTGTATAGCTTTTGCTTTTGCAGCTCTCTCTCCTAGGAAGAAAGGCAGAGAAAGAGGCCATGTTTTATTTGTTCTTATGTTTGATTTAATTTGCAATAAATTAGGCTTAGATGTTACTCCTCAAGGCTGAGCTTCTGTTTTGAACTCTGCTTGTTGTGTGCTCATGCCCCTGGATATAGGCCACATCAGCGTGATGGGAGACCGGAGTGATGAATCCCGGGCGATGCTGCATTGTGGGGGGAGGCACCAGGCCTTGGTGTTATCACCCAACACACTGACCACATGCCACTGCTGAAGGCAGTGTTTCAGTAGCACAAATAACATTTCCAAAGTTTGGTGCAGGGTCAGAATACTGAGAGAGAGGCAGAGAGAGTTCTTGTATGGAAAATCTAGGGTTGTGGTGTGTGCATGAGGTATCTTCATGGAAGTGTGATCGTGATAGATAAAATGTCATGAATGAGACAGCTCCCAGTGAAGGTTTGCAGCCAACTGAAGAAAGCAGCTAGGAACAGAGAGAGCTAACTGTCATGCAGGTGGAACATCAGCTAGTGCCAACTCCCACGCCCCTTGGAAGGAAGGGAGAGAGAAGGCAGGAGTCTGTCAGAACAGGGAGAGATTGGAGCTGATCCAATCCCTCCTAAGAGTCAGCTAAGGGGAGGGCTGTTAGACAGGAAGCAGAACAAGAGACATAAGATATGCAAGTTCAGTATCTTCTGCAAAACCCGGAAGGGGTGTTCAGAAGGGTCATTTTGAGTAATGGTGCCGGAGGCTTCGTTAGAGCTGTCTGAAGCTATCTGTTTGTTTTTGCAATAAATCCTCCTTTTTAATGAGCTACGCTTACTGTGTTATCAAGCTGGGAACCTGACATAAAAACAAAACACTGAAATGTATTAGAGCTATCCATCAACACAGTGTGAAGGCTGAATAACAAGGGAATTGGGGTGATGGGGGGGGGTTGACCTCTTCCAAGTCAAAGCACAGTGTCAATAACCCCCATATTCTTCACAAGGCCTAGTGTTATCCGTATAAGGATGAGTCCCGAAGCCAGATATTCTTAGCATTGTCCCTTCCTTTTCTAAGTATTATGTTCCTCATAATGTGTACCCCCTGGAAGCAATATCACAAAGGCAGTTTCCCTTGCAGTTTTCATCCTGAGATGAAACACTGGGGGGTCCTTGATACCGTCAGATTGTGAAAACCCAGGGCATTTAAGCTTTGCTCAGTCCACTTACGAAGGACCGAGTGAGAAAATGTGAGGCACATTTATCCCTGAAGAATGAAGGAGACTGAGATTTCCTTTCATTGTGCCATGATTGGGACTATAACATCCAGCTGTGCCTCATCATACATGAAAGGAAATATGTTCAATTGTTTGTGTACAGATTCTGTGCACGCTGAGACACACCGTGATAGGATTTTCCTCTCGTTTTTTTAGTGTTAATTTTTAGAGCCCCATCCCTTAAGACTTCTTTGATTTATCTCACATGGATTTTCTGTTACTGTCTCCACCCCCTCTCCAAGATTTGTTTTCATGTATATTTATAGTATCCTGCCGCTGAATGAATTAACGGGGTGGTGTGGGGATTGCATGGTCAAGGAATACGGAAGCAGTTGCCAATAACAGGCGAGATTTTCAAAAAGTGATGGAACTTTCAAATGACTCGTAGGCAATCGCATAACAATTCCAAGGTTATGAAGAAAGATTACAGCATCTGGGGCTTTTTCATTTAGAGAAAAGGTGAGTAAGATGTGTCATGAGAGAAATATATAAAATTAGGCACAGTATGGAGATGGTGGATAGAGAAAGGTTTTTCTCATAACACTAGAATTCACCGGCAAACAGTGAAGCTGAATTTAGGAAGACTCCCGACTGCTAAAAGAAAGTAATTCTTCACTCCCAGAAGAGACAGTGGTGTCAACCAACTTGGATTGCTTTAGAAGAGGATTAGACAAATTAATGGAGCATAAGGTTATCTGTGCTTATTAACCCTAATAGCTATATTCTTTTTTTGGAAAAAATGTATTTTATTAAGTTTCAACATTTTTAACATATACAGTCAAAACACAATTTCATCTTTTCTTGTATTTTTGTCAACTTCCCACCCCTTTCCCATAGAGTCCTACCCGCTGTTACATACATAAACAACTTTAACATTTTTTTGGTGGAATTTCTGCCCCTATACTATAATCCCTAACAGAAATGCTTTGGGCTTTTTAAATATACATACCCATTTTAAACATCTTTTTTATTTATCTAATCATGTATCATTTCCCAAAATATCCTCGCTTTCTTGAAAGTCCACCACATATGAAAAAAAGATCCATTTACCTGTTTATACTTTCAGGAATCATTAGAAACCTCCGTATGCATTTTAGATAATTTGTTCGGTGTTAAATACCATCTGCCTAGGAAGGGATGCGGGTGGCGCTGTGGGTTAAACCACAGACCCTAGGACTTGCCGATCAGAAGGTCGGGGGTTCGAATCCCCTTGATGGGGTGAGCTCCCATTGCTCGGTCCCTGCTCCTGCCAACCTAGCAGTTCGGAAGCACATCAAAAGTACATGTAGATAAATAGGTACCACTCTGGCGGGAAGGTAAACGGCGTTTCCGTGCACTGCTCTGGTTCACCAGAAGTGGCTTAGTCATGCCGGCCACATGACCCGGAAGCTGTACGCCGGCTCCCTCGGCCAGTAAAGCGAGATGAGCGCCGCAACCCCAAAGTCGGCCATGACTGGACCTAATGCTCAGGGGTCCCTTTACCTTATCAGGTCAGGGGTACCTTTACTTTATCATCTGCCTAATGCAGGGGTTGGCAAGGTTTACCTCGCCTGGGCCGGTTCACTCCAGCGGAGATCCGTCTGTGGGCTGCATTGCATGCGCCCACAATTTCCTGCACTTGCGTCTGCGCAGACGTGATTTCCGGCGCCGCAGAAGTGAGTCTCCGTGCTGCACTGCACTGGTTTAGCACAGTGCGTGGGGACTGGCCAAGTGGGCAGCTCGGTTTGGGGGCAGCTTGTGGGCCAGTTAAACGACCCCCATGGGCCACTTGTGGCCCATGGGCCTTAGGTTGCCTACCCCTGGCCTAATGGCTATGTTCTATCTCTATGTTCTAACTCCAAATATGAGTTGATGGAAACCACAGGAGTGGACTTTTGGCCTTCTCACAGACATCTTGTTGGCCACTGTGGGAACAGAGCCCTGGGTTAGATCCAACAGGTCTTCTACTTTTTCTACTTATTTTCTTAATCATTTGAAAACATGGAAGGGCAAATCTTTGTGCACACACTGGGTGAACGCCACTGAAAATGACAAGAACTGTGGTTTCCACATAAAATGGTTTGCATTCCTAGCTCACCGTGTCAAACTTTCTTGCAGAAAGACTTTATTTGGAAGTGCATAGACACCTTCCTGTCACATAATCAGCACCGGGCAGTGTGTGTGTGAATTACAATGCCTATTGACCTATTCTGCTCCGTTACAATCATTAGGCTCTATTCTTTAGCCTGCAATCTCTAAGCACGCTTGCTGAGAAGCAAGCCCCATTGAAATCAATAGGATTTGCTTCCAAGACAATGGGGGAATATTCATCACTGGGCCAATGTAACTGTGATGTTTACATCCTGGGAGTTGCATGCCATTCTTTATGTATAAACCCCATGTCAACACATTACTTTATGGCAGGGCAATTTCAGGTTCATTCAGGAGGAGAGCCATGTCAGGTGGCAGAATACCGAGAGGTGGCATGCCCGCGGGCACCATACCTGCCCTGCCTCTGCTACCACCAGCTGAGAAGCGCAGGGTGGCGATTTGCTAGGACATAGTTCCGTTCCACCTTAAAAGGGTACAGGCATGACTGTTGTGTGTCACATGCCTGTTTACTTCCAGCACAAGTCTGCTGGGAACTTCCATTTGTATATTGCTTTTGCTTTTAGCTGTTTTGCTGGAGACGAAGGGAAGCAGACATGTTTTCCTTTGTTCCTGAACTATGTTGAATAAATGCTGTAAAATAATGCTTACACATGGCTCTGTCTGCCACTTCTGCTGTGAGAAGATTGATTCACTCTGCTTGATAGAGCATGCATGGGTCTCTAAACGTATCTGAGGCTCGTGTCGCTGATTGATGCTGTTTCAAGGGAGACCGGTGATCGTCCGCCTGCTGGCCAGTGGCTAGAGCCAGCTGGGGGCCTGCCTGACGCCCCCCCCTCTCCACAGCAGTATCCCAACAGTATTACATGAGATCTCACTGAAATGTTGTGAGATCCCACAGAGCACATAATAATAATAATAATAATAATAATAATAATAATAATAGTAAAAAAAAAAAATTATATCCCGCCCTCCCCAGCCGAAGCTGGGCTCAGGGCTGCTAACAACAGCAAAATAATACAACATTCTAAAATCATTTCATTATAAAATTAATTCAAATCAAATTGATGGCAACCATTGGGCTAGAGTTCTGTGAAGATTGCCCAAGGAGGGAGTCAGGCTGTGCCCTGGCCAAAGGCTTGGTGGAACAGCTCTGTTTTGCAGGCCCTGTGGAAAGATGTCAAATCCCACAGGGCCCTAGTCTCTTGTGGCAGAGCGTTCCACCGGATCAGAGCCACAGCCGAAAAAGCCCTGGCTTTAGTTGAGGCCAGCCTAACCTCTCTGTGGCCTGGGACCTCCAAGATGTTTTTGTTTGAAGATCGTAAGTTCCTCTGTGGGACATACCAGGAGAGGCGGTCCCGTAGGTACAAGGGTCCAAGGCCATATAGGGCTTCAAATGTTAAAACCAGCACCTTATACCTGATCCTGTACTCCACCAGGAGCCAGTGCAGCTGGCATAGCACCGGGTGAATGTGATCTCGCAGCAAGGACCCCGTAAGGAGTCTCACTGCAGCATTCTGCACCCGCTGGAGTTTCTGGGTCAGTCTCAAGGGCAGCCCCACGTAGAGCGAGTTACAATAATCCAGTTTGGAGGTGATTTCTTGAGATTTCAGCAAGAGATCTTGAGGTTTCAAGAGATTTCATGAGATCTCAGAAAGATCTCAGAAGTCCAAGCTGCACTGGCGGAGGAAGGGAGGGCAGTGGGAGCGCACCGCCCCGGCACCATCGGGGAGGGGGTACTATTGCAGCTGCCCCCGGACACATGCCGCGCACCCCTCACTGCTCCGGGCACCACGCCCCCAGGACACACACCACACCCCCGAGATGTGCGCCAGCCACACCCCCGCCTGCTCTCCGCCCCCGGTGCTGGAGCATGCAACTTCGCCAGTGCCTTGCTGAAACCTATCGCTGCACAACCCTGGTGAGGTAGGCTGCAGCAGTGGCAGGGTGGCGACAGCAAGGTGGGGTGACACCTTCCCATTCTGCCTCAGGCGGCAAAACAGGATGCACCATCCCTGAGTGAAGGTATAATTTCAGTCCTGCCCATAACATCACACCAGTTCCTTTAGCAACCACACGTTCCGTCTGCAAGCTCCTGCTCATGTGTAACAGCTCTATGCAACTGAGGCAGCCCCCTGTGAAATCTACTGTGGTGAAATAATTTGTAAAAACTGCAAGGGGGAAATGAGTTTTAATGAGATTTCTTAGGAGAATCTACACACCTCTGTTGTTTTGTTGCTGGAGAGATGAGAGGGCCCCAGAAGCAATATCTGGCCTGGAGCACATAAGCAGACAACTGTCCAAAAATGTGGGGAAAAATCAGCCACATATAATATCTTTAAAAGAACTCCCAGGCTGAACTCATTTGCTGTTGCAGTTCACAGTCCTGGAATTATTTCTGCAGTAATTATGAAATTGTTCACTGAGTTTAGATTAACTAATCACAGTTTTATTAATAATTTGGCATTCTATTCATTATGTAAATACATTGGGGTGGCTGTCGGTGCGGCACATGAATTTCTAATAGGTCAATAATGAATTGAAGCTGCAGAGCTGCTCTTCTTGCCCTCCCACCGCAAATGCATTCTCGAGATTGCTTGAGGTCAACATGCAACGTCAACTTTGCCAGAACAAACATTTCAAATTATCTTTGGAGAAAGGGGGGGGGGCGTGGACACCACACTGCTTTTAAGGACTGGTGATGCAGTTGATGCTCTTTAGCATGGCTAAGATCTGAAAAATCAGGGAATTGGTAACCTCTTTGTGTTGTTGGACTTCTAGTCCCATCAGTGGCAGACAGCATGCCCAATAGTCAATGATGATAATCAAGATGGGGGACACAGGTGGCGCTGTGGTCTAAACCACTGAAATTTTGTGGAGGAGTGTGTACTATTCATTCAAGATTCAGTGTTGCTCCACTGAAATGAATGGGGGTCACTCCAGAACATGAAAATTATCTGTAGTGGCGTGAACCTTTTTTAAAAAAAGGTCCTACATTTGTCTGCACTGTGGTCTAAACCACTGAGCCTCTCGGGCTTGCTGATCAGAAGGTCGGCAGTTTAAATCCCTGCAATGGAGTGAGCTCCCATTGCTCTGTCCCAGCTCCTGCCAACCTAGCAGTTTGAAAGCACACCAGTGCAAGTAGATAAATAGGTATTGCTGTGGTGGGAAAGTAAACAGTGTTTCCGTGCTCTCTGGTTTCCGTCACGGTGTTCCGTTATGCCAGAAGCAGTTTAGACATGCTGGCTACATGACGAGGAAAGCTGTCGGCCTGAAAGTGAGATGAGAACCAGAACCCTGTAGTCACCTTTGACTGGACTTTACCTTTTTTTTGTTTTACTCATCAAGATGAGAGCCCAACACCACCTGGATGGTGATTGATTAACCATGCCTGATTTATTCATATATTTGAAACAGATTTTTAAATGTTTTGGAAATTCATAATGGTGTTTAATTGCTTTTCTAAATTGTATTGCTTTATTCCTTTAGTGTTCGCTTCCCTTAGCTCCTTGGAAGGAAGAGCAGGTAGAAATAGAAAGGATAGAAAGGGTCGTCACATGGAAGATGGAACAAGCTAGTTTTCTCCTGCTCTGAGGGTAGGACTCAAATTTCCAAGTTACAAGAAAGGAGATTACGACCTAACATCAGGAAAAACTTTCTGACAGTAAGAGCTATTCAATAGTGGAACGGACTCCGTTGGGAGCTTGCGGGCTCACCTTCCTTGGTGTCAGGCAGCAGAGGAACCAACTCCCACGACAGATTGCCAGGAATGGACAAGACAAGGGAAAGTCCTTACCATCTGCTTTTATTCAGTATTCACAGAGAGAGGCTTGGGGGTGTGGCCTCTCAAAATAAAGGCGTTGTCCTGACTGAGTCTCCACCCCTCCCTCTCTCCTGTTCATGCATCATCACTACGGGTGCTGAGAAGTGCCCTCTGCCTCTGAGCCTTCTGCTCTCCTACTTTCAATGCTCACCGCGTTCTGGGAGAGGTGGGGTCTGGAATGCTTTCTAAAGACACTGTGTCTGTCAGCTGTCACCCCTCCAGATCTTCTTCTTCCTCCTCTCCCATTACTTTCCAGCTTTCCCCCTCATCTGCCTCTGAGCTGCGATCTCCCTCAAACCCCTGTTGTAATTTTGAACTGTCTTCTTCTCTGGAAGGGTCATACTGAGGAGGTGGTCTCCACCATTTCTCCTCCGCCCAGTCCCTGACACTTGGAGGCTTTCAAGCAGAGCTTGGATAGCCATCTCTCATGGATGCTTTAGCTGAGATTCATGCATTGCAAGGGGTTTGGGATAGATGACTCTTGGAATCCCTTCCAACTCTACAATTCTATGATATGGAGAAAAGGAAGGAACGGGAAGGAGGAAGATAGATAGATTGGTTTGACTAGTTCCATGCAGCCAAAGGGACTGGGGCTTTGTGTTTTAACAGCACATGCTATCAATGGTTGCTAACCATGATGGCTTTGTTCTGCCTCCACTGTCTGAGGCAGCATGCTTTTGAATACCAGTTGCTGGAAATCACAAGTGCTCATGCCATGTTTATGGGCCTTCCATAGTACAGTGGTACCTTGGGTTAAGTACTTAATTCGTTCCGGAGGTCCGTTCTTAACCTGCAACTGTTCTTAACCTGAAGCACCACTTTAGCTAATGGGGCCTCCTGATGCTGCCATGCCACCGAAGCACAATTTCTGTTCTCATCCTGAAGCAAAGTTCTTAACCCGAGGTACTATTTCTGGGTTAGCAGAGTTTGTAACCTGAAGCGTATGTAACCTGAAGTGTATGTAACCCGAGGTACCACTGTATTTAGTAGGCCACTGTGAGATTTTTAATCTGGGATTTTGGATTAAATGGCCCTTGGACCTGATCCAGTAGGGTTCTGTTTGTGCTCTTCTGTCTGCTATTGATAGATAGAAAGAAAGAAAGAAAAATCAAGCTTGCAAAAATCTATCATTTGCCCGATAATAAATGTTGGAAATGCAAAGAAAACGAAGGTACATTTTTTCACCTTTGGTGGATGTGCCCTAGGATTAAGGCTTTGTGGGAAATTATTTATAATGAACTGAAAAAGGTATTTAAATATACCTTTCTGAAAAAACCAGAGGCCTTTCTCCTGTGCATGGTCGGCCAATTGGTGTTAAAGAAGGATAGAACTTTTTTTTATGTATGCTACAACAGCAGCAAGAATACTCATCGCGAAATATTGGAAGACACAAGAACTACCCACTCTGGAAGAATGGCAGATAAAGATGATTGACTGTATGGGATTATCAGAAATGACTGGCAGAATCCGTGACCAGGGAGAAGAGTCGGCGGAAGAAGATTGGAAGAAATTCAAGGAGTATTTACAGAAACATTGTAAATTTAATGAATGTTGAATGATGTTGGATAGAAACTAAGGGGTTTTTAGCTGTACTGTTGAGAGTGATATAGAAAAGAGGTAAAGAATTAGGTTTAAAATTATTGATAGGGATTTGCTGAAATAACAATTTGAATAAGAATACAAGAAGGGGAGGTATGAGGAGGTCAGTGAAATATGTTATTGAAAATTAAGTATTGTAAACGTTATGTGTTTTTAAACTTTTTTTGCTTTTTTCTTTTTGTATTAAATTGGAAAATTCTAATAATTTTTTTTTTTAAAAAAGGGGAAAAAAATCAAATATTATACTAGGTATGTGAAAACACTTGGGTATCTCCCAGGTACCTTTCTTTGACTTCTTGCCTACGTCTTTCATGTTTCCATAACTGAAACCTGATGTTCCCTTACTGCAGACCAGTAACTTTCCCAGCATCATGCATCCTGGGACCTTTTGGCTGAAAGGGTTTTCCTGATGATTCCAGGCAGCCATATACTTTATCCTGGCTGCATTTCGAGTTTCACTTGCTATCTCCACAATTACACTTGGAAATGAAAACGGAAAGCTATAGCTCCCTAAGCTCATGGTGGGCCTGCTTCTTATTCACTAAGTCCTCCTTTCCTTTCTTGCCCAGATAAGAAATAAAACTGGGGCTTCACATTGCTTAACTTGTCATATGTTCTTGCTAAATTCCCTGATCAATCAATTTAGCTTCTCTCTCCGGAAATTTCCCCCCTCCTTCCTGCTGGCTTCAGCACCACATGTTTATGCTAATGGATATGTTTATCTTCTACCAAAGTCAATTACTCTTTTTCACTTTCCTCTTCTAGGGATACATATTATCTACACAGCCTATGTGGTTACTGCATGCGTACGCACACCAGGCTGCAGTGCTGCCAGCAATTGTTTTCGCAGGGAAAAGGCATCTCAAAGAAAGGCTTTCGCAGCACTGTGCTAATACACGCTTTGTGGTGAGCAGTAACCCATAGTCCCACTCCTAATAGAGACTTGGATGCTTCAGATCAATGACTAACGTAAGTCTTATTGAGCTCGATGGAGCTACTCAGAGAATGGCAAAGGCTACATCCAACCCAACGACTCGTACTGTCAGGCGTGGGGAATTCTCTCCTCCCCCAGTGGCCTCAAGGATCAAAGAAGAAACAAGAAAGTTTATATTGATGGTTTCATTCAGTGATCGTGATGTGAGGCAAGAATCCAGTCCTTAACTCCATAGTGTCGTTGCTCACTCTGAACTCCTCCCCTTCTTTCCCCAGCAACAGCCTGTGGCCCTACGGGTGGCCTCAGGAGTCAAACATCTTTGAGCCCTTTGCTTTTGGAGTCTAAGTGAACGTCGAGTACGAGGGGATGGTGGCGCTTCTATGCTTTCTATGCTTTCCAAGGACGTCTCTGCTGGCAATTCTCCCACTTCCCCTCCTTCTCTTAATACCTCATAACTTGGCAGCTCTGGGTTCTGCTACAATTCAAGCCTGTCTCCCCCTTCTCTTGAAACTACTGGAGATTGGGGGGGGGCATGAACCCCACTCCCCCTCCTCCCCCGAAGGAAGCAAAGGAGTTGGAGGGGGTGATTCCCAGCCTTCTCCTTCAGTCCAGTCCCTGACATGTACAGTGGTACCTCAGGTTAAGAACTTAATTCGTTCTGGAGGTCTGTTATTAACCTGAAACTGTTCTTAACCTGAAGCACCACTTTAGCTAATGGGGCCTCCTGCTGCCACTGCGCCACCACTGCACGATTTCTGTTCTCATCCTGAAGCAAAGTTCTTAACCTGAGGCACTATTTCTGCATTAGCGGAGTCTGTAACCTGAAGCATATGTAACCCGAGGTACCACTGTACTTACTTTATTTTCTTTTAAATATATGTCTCAAACCATCACTTGACTGCACTTGAGGTATTTGGATTTGATCTTTGGAAAGGTTTCCCTAGTCTCAAAATTCATGCTCATTCAAAGCACTAATATGTCTTCTATTATTATTATTATTATTAATTTATATACCGCCCTTCATCAAAAGATCTCAGGGTATCCCTAACGAGGCATTCTTAAATTTCACCTGTGCAACAGAACATGAGGCATGCATACCAGCCCTGCTGTGTTGATTGGGAAACTTTGGAAATTGCAGGCATTCTTGTATGACCAGTTACAAACTTACCATACTCATTGTAATCAACAACTCTGATTGCGCAGCACTTGTGATTACAGGGACCGTAACTGTGTTAAGCTGAACAGTTAAAAGGTAAAAGGTAAAGGACCCCTGGATGGTTAAGTCCAGTCAAAGGCAACTATGGGGTGCAGCGCTCATCTCACTTTCAGGCCGAGGGAGCCAGCGTTTGTCCACAGACAGCTTTCCGGGTCATGTGGCCAGCCTGACTAAACCGCTTCTGGCACAACGGGACACAGGGACAGAAACCAGAGCACATGGAAACGTTGTTTACCTTCCAGCCACAGTGGTCCTATTTATCTGCTTGCATTGGCATGCTTTCAAACTGCTAGGTTGGCAGGAGCAGGGACTGAGCAACGGGAGCTCACCCTGTTGCACGGATTTGAACCGCTGACCTTCTGATCGGCAAGCCCAAGAGGCTCAGTGATTTAGACCACAGCGCCACCTGTGTCCCCCTCAGCTGAACAACCCCCCTGTTGAAAGTCAGAATCAGGGTGGAGAGATAAGGCAGCCCCACATCCCCTCTGATAGAAAATGCATGAATATCACTACGATCTCATAGATATTTGGCTTTTAAAAAAGAAACATCGCCACCCGACCCACACCCACCCATCTTCCACCCCTCCCCCTCCCCCTTTTCTTCCTAATGTCTCAACAAATGAAACTGAATTGTAAAAATGTTACATGGAAAAAATACAAGAGAAAGACATTACACATACTTCTGTAAATCAAGAAAATCTTTAATAAAATTTATTTTTATTTTTATTTTATTTTAAATTATTCAAGTTATTTTAAATTTATTTCAATTATTTTAATCATGTGCTTCAAGTAGAATCATCCAGACCAGCTAACACTGTAATGATTTGATGTACAGTATGCAACCCTAACAGCCACCAAAGAGATGCGTATATAGGAAATCCAGCTCATATACATCTATATTTTTGTTAGGGTAATGCAAGTGACCTAAGCATATATCTTTCTTATCCAGTATGGTCTACAAGATCCTGGGCAAAGAAACGAGGTTTACATCTTCATTTGTGCAACAGTGAGCTTGCTATCAGCACCTACTAAATAATAATAAGAGGGTTCTGTGTGTAAAGCAATTTACAGGCAAGTAGTAAAAGTTTAAATTTTATGCTCTGCTTAACAAGCAAGCAACCAGCCTGTAGCTGGATGAGTAAAACTAAAGTGGCTGGCTCTTTTTTTTTTTTTTTTTTTGTGGGCTGTTGATCAGATACAAGCCAGCAATCTTGGCCATATTTCTCTCTTGAATGCATGTAGGACATCTTGTGTACGGACATGGCTTTTCTGATTCCATTATCCTCTTGTTGTCTTAAAAAGGTAAAGGTACCCCTGCCTGTACGGGCCAGTCTTGACAGACTCTAGGGTTGTGCGCCCATCTCACTTAAGAGGCCGGGGGCCAGCGCTGTCCGGAGACACTTCCGGGTCACGTGGCCAGCGTGACAAAGCTGCATCTGGCAAGCCAGCGCAGCACACGGAAACGCCGTTTATCTTCCCGCCAGTAAGCGGTCCCTATTTATCTACTTGCACCAGGGGGTGCTTTCGAACTGCTAGGTGAGCAGGCGCTGGGACCGAGCAGCGGGAGCGCACCCCGCCGCGGGGATTCGAATCGCCGACCTTTCGATCGGCAAGCCCTAGGCGCTGAGGCTTTTACCCACAGCGCCACCCGCGTCCCTCTTGTTGTCTTAGGCTACAACAAACTTATTCCCTAGTAAGTACATCTCATAAATGTAATGGGACTTACGATTGAGTAAAGTTTCATAGGATTTGACTGTCGTTTGCAGCACACTTTCCCCATCACTAAAGTATCCTCTCTCACTTTCGCTGTCTGCCACTAAAGCAAGCCCTACTATTTCTAATCACTGTTGATCAGAGATACGATTCCCAAAGAGAAAGTTCAGAACAGCTCTGGGGAAATGAACAATGAAATAGTTCAGGGTTGTACATGAAAAGGTAGATGCATGTCATCACAAAAAGTAGACACATGCCAATTGCAATAAATCCCATTGGGGAAAATGTTCAAAATACCACTAGCCAATTAGAGCAATCATTCATACCATGTGATGTTCCTAATCTACCACCTAGGATACGTTAAGAGTTGAGCTGTAATCTATTCAAAGAAAGCACTAGGTGGCAACGTCTGCTGACAAGTGTGTGAGCAAGATTTCCAACTTCAAAGCATGCCGCAGACACTGCAACAAATGAAGTTCTCTCATAGCCAAGAACGAGTCCCAAACTGAACTCTGTGTAGGTCTGCCTTAGGCTGAATACATGGTGTGAATGCTCAATCAGGCCAGCAGCAAACACAATTATATGGTGTCTATTGCATAATGAGAAGTACAGAATCCCATGCATTGTGCTGTTTAAAAGCTTGATTTTCAATGGGTTGTGTCCTGTTTTGTTAGGTGCCTAGCCTATACAGTCCAAGAAGGGTAAGGGGGAACAACCTTCATTCCCCAAGTCTTTGGTCAATGGGAGGTCTGGTTCATCCCCCAAAGACTTGGTGTCTAGCCCTGGGTCAAGGAAGACAGACTAGATCAGTAGTGAGCCCAGCAGAATCCACCGTTTCTGTTAGGATTCTTGCTCCCTGTTTGCAGTCATGAGATTCTTGTCTATCACATGACGGTGTATGTTTTCATTCCAGAGTGTGGGAAGTGACAGAGACAGCATGTTTTGGTGTTACTGTGTTCCATGAAGTGGGACTATTATCCTTTGTTCTTTCTCTTTTTGCTGTCTGATGAGAAAGAGGAAGGAGCTAACTCAGAAAGCTCTGAGTGTATTATATGTAAATAAACATAGATTAGCCAAAATGCTGTGTTACTGAGTTCTGTTACGCAAACTGCCAATACTCTATGGATCCCTAAGTTCATCCCCCAAAGACCCAGTGTCCAGCCCTGGGTCAAGGAAGATAGACTAGATCAGTAGTGAGCCCAGCAGAATACACTGTTTCCTGAAAATACTTTGAGTCATCCTATGTTTTACTGAATATGTGAGGAGGATTTTGGGTATCACATAGCAGTACAGAGTTTCAAACAAAGATGTGCTCTCCCAAGCCCACTCCCATAGTCACACTCCTGTTTTAGTGATGTCTATGCTGGCTAGGTCCGTATAGTAAAAGCTATGGTTTTCCCAGTAGTGATGTATGGAAGTGAAAGCTGTACCATAAAGAAGGCTGATCGCCGAAGAATTGATGCTTTTGAATTATGGTGCTGGAGGAGACTCTTGAGAGTCCCATGGACTGCAAGAAGATCAAACCTATCCATTCTGAAGGAAATTGCCCTGAGTGCTCACTGGAAGGACAGATCCTGAAGCTGAGGCTCCAGTACTTTAGCCACCTCATGAGAAGAGAAGACTCCCTGGAAAAGACCCTGATGTTGGGAAAGATGGAGGGCACAAGGAGAAGGGGACAACAGAGGACGAGATGGTTGGACAGTGTTCTCGAAGTTACCAGCATGAGTTTGACAAAACTGTGGGAGGCAGTGGAAGACAGAAGTGCCTGGCGTGCTCTGGTCCATGGGGTCACGAAGAGTCGGACATGACTAAACGACTAAACAACAACAACAGCATGCTGGCTAAGTCATGTCCACAGAATGGAAGATGAGAGGATTCCCAGTCATGTGCTCTATGGGAAACGTGCTTCAGGCACCAGACCTGTGGACAGACCAGCTCTGTGTTACAAAAATGTCTGCAAACATGAGCAAAAGGATGGCAACTTCAAGCCCACCATGTGGGAATCACTTTCAGAGGACCGCAATGCCTGGAAATAAGTCAGGTTGTGTATCCATGTCAGTGACCAGAGGAGGACTGACCACTGGGAGGAATGCAGAGAGAAGAAATGCCATGTGTGGAGATTAAATAAAAATATATGAAAATGATATATGGATGGTATCTAACTCCAGCTAAATTAGCAAAAATCTATAAAACTAAGGAAAACAAGTGTTGGAAATGTAAAGCAACAGAGGTCACATTTTTTTCATACATGGTGGGATTGTAAAATTATAAAGAAATATTGGGAAATGATTTATAATGAAATGAAGAAGATGTTTAAAATAACCTTTGTTAAAAAACCAGAAGCTTTCTTATTAGGTATCATAGGAGTGGACCTATCAAAATAACAAAAGAACTTGTTAATGCAACAACAGCTGCACAAACCTTATTAGCACAACATTGGAAAGAAGGTGTTCCATCTAAAGAAGATTGACAAGTTAAATTAATGGAATATGCTGAAATGGCAAAATTGACTATGAAATTAAGAGGAAGAGACGACAATGAATTTAAGGAAGAATGGAAGATGTTTATTGAATATTTACAGAATCAATGTGCACTACATTGTGCAATACATTAGCAGGGTTTTAAGATTACTTGTGGGATGCGGGTGGCACTGTGGGTTAAACCGCAAAGCCTAGGGCTTGCCGATCAGAAGGTCGGCGGTTCGAATCCCCGTGACGGGGTGAGCTCCCATTGTTCAGTTCCAGCTCCTGCCAACCTCGCAGTTCGAAAGCATGTCAAAGTGCAAGTAGATAAATATGTACCACTCCAGTGGGAAGGTAAACAGCGTTTCTGTGCGCTGCTCTGGTTCGCCAGAAGTGGCTTAGTCATGCTAGCCACATGACCCAGAAGCTGTACGCTGGTTTCCTCAGCCAATAAAGCGAGATGAGTGCTGCAACCCCAGAGTCATCTGCGACTGGACCTAATGGTCAGGGGTCCCTTTACCTTTTTAAGATTACTTGTAATTTTGTTATAAATGGATAATAGGGATTTAAATAGGTTAAAATTTAACAATACACGTGCAGTATGTTGATAGATAATAGAACCAAGGAAGGGATTAGAGGGAAGTCAATTTGTTTTGTTTTTGTGTTGTTGTTTTTATTTTTTGTTATTTTTGGAAAACCAACAAAATGTTGTTAAAAGAGAGAGAGAAAGAAGAAATGCCATGGTGCATCTACAGCAGCACAACCAGATGCCTTCATTTGCTCCAGCTGCAACAAAACATGTCTCTCCTGTATTGGTCTTTATGGCCACAGCAGACACTATAACCTTCCAACTGTTTGACCTCATCTCCCAAAGGCACACCCCTCATTGTCTCTCACAAGACTGAAGGATGCCAACAATCAGTATTGCATCCATTCTAGCAGCTGACCTCCCTGTTCTTAAGAATTGGCTACTGTTGGGAAGGAATTTCCTAGGATTCTGTCATTTCACATACGTCAAACTATACATTTACAGAATGCATTTGCATCTGTGTTAATATATTTTCCCATGTACATATGTGTATATACAGTGGTGCCTCGCAAGACAAAAAGAATCCGTTCCGCGATTCTCTTTGTCTAGCGGTTTTTTCGTCTTGCGAAGCAACCCCATTAGCAGCTAAGCGGATTAGCGCTATTAGCGGTTTAGCGGCTTAGCGGCTATTAAAGGCTTAGCGGCAGAGCTGCTAAAAGGCTATTAACGGCTTAGCGGCTTAGAAAAAGGGGGGAAAGCAGGGGAAAAATGGTGAGACTCGCAAGACATTTTCGTCTTGCGAAGCAAGCCCATAGGGAAATTCGTCTTGCGAAGTGCATCGCAAACGGAAAACCCTTTTGTCTAGCGGGTTTTCCATCTTGCGAGGCATTCGTCTTGCGGGGCACCACTGTAGTTGAATAGATGAGTATATATGCACTATATGATGAACAGCAGAAAGAGATGTTGAATTATTTCGAAGCACGCAGCTCGATCAAGTGTATATTATGGATGCACATAAACATTATTTGCATGCTTCTTTCACGCTGTGTTGCTTTCATATCCCAGCTATGTCTCCATAATGCCGATATCTTTCACAGCAATAAGAACAGCCCAGATAACGTTTCCTTCTGTGTGGATTTCATTTCCAGCCATTCTAGCTGTTAAAACAGTGATGCTCTCCAAAAGCCCTCCAGAGAAGCAAAATCCCTGTTCAAATAAAGACAAGCTGATTTACTACATCCAAGGAACATGAATGATGCAATATGAAACATCCCTCCGAGGCTACAATCCCAAACATGAGTGCCTTCCTCCTGTGCTAAATACATATATGGCTAGATAAGAATTGCATATGGCTGATTTTCAAAGTCATGGGAATAAGCAATCTTACTTCTTATCTCATCTAACACACGCTAGTCTCATTAATTTCATTTTACCTGCTGTAATCAGATTCTCTGCTACGTACGGAAACGACAGGAGATATATACGGGCTATTAGGAATGAATTATTAAATTAGATGGATAGACAGACAGACCCAGCCGCCCTCAGGCATTAATTCTTAAAAACATCTTGCATTTCCAATCAATATATACTATAGCAATGGAAGGGAGAAATGCACACGAGCCACTCCCCAGAGGAGTCAGTAAAGTTAAGGCTGATTATTTACTACTGTAATGTCTGTTCTTATGAAAGTCAACAGGTCTTTTTTAAAAAGAAAGGGGGGGGGCAAACAAGGGTGTGTGTGCTTTTTAAAAATTGTAACAACATAAAATACCTTTCACCAGGTAAATAGTTGTGATACAAGGGCTTTTTAATTCTGGAAGATTTGTGGTGGGAAAAGCAGCTGTAGTAATCTAGGTAAAAGGTAAAGGACCCCTGGATGGTTAAGTCCAGTCAATGACGACTATGGGGTGCAGCACTCATTTTGCTTTCAGGCCAAGGGAGCCGGCGTTGGTCCACAGACAGCTTTTCGGGTCATGTGGCCAGCATGACTAAACCACTTCTGGTGCAATGGGACACCATGATGGAAACCAGAGCACACAGAAATTCCATTTACCTTCCTGCCACAGTGGTACTTATTTATCTACTTGCACTGGCATGCTTTCAAACGGCTAGGTTGGCAGGAGCTGGGAAAGAGCAACGGGAGCTCACCCTGTCACAGGGATTCGAACCGCTGACCTTCCTATTGGCAAGCCCAAGAGGCTCAGTAGTTTAGACCACAGCGCTAC
This sequence comes from Podarcis muralis, assembly GCF_964188315.1. NCBI lineage: Eukaryota > Metazoa > Chordata > Lepidosauria > Squamata > Lacertidae > Podarcis > Podarcis muralis. Next base: position 18,926,893 of record NC_135664.1, on the reverse strand, counting down.
CTGTGTCCCTTGTAATCTACCTGCAGAGCACACTCAGCCTCACTTGAGCAAAATGCTCATCTGTCCCTACAACCATTTATGGTTGCCCTATTGTCAGTAACATCAGCTGCTTCTTCCCATTGGGGTGGCGAACCTGTATCTGGATTCTACCATGTCAGATTAGAGGGGTGTGTGATATTAAAAACAATCAGGGATGGGGTACCCATAGCCCTCCAGAAATTGCTGGACTCCAATTCCCATCAGCTGCTGTCAGAATAATAATAATAAGAGTTTGGATTTGATATCCCACTTTATCACTACCCGAAGGAGTCTCAAAGCGGCTAACATTCTCCTTTCCCTTCCTCCCCTACAACAAACACTCTGTGAGGTGAGTGGGGCTGAGAGACTTCAGAGAAGCATGACTGGCCGAAGGTCACCCAGCAGCTGCATGTAGAGGAGCGGGGACGTGAACCCGGTTCACCAGATTACGAGACTACCGCTCTTAACCACTACACCAGACTGGCTATCACCACAATGCCCAATGGACAGGGTTGATAAGAGGTAGTCTAGCATCATCTGACTTTGGTTCCCTATCCATGATAAAACTGAATGTGCCTCCCATAAAAATGAAACAACAACCCCTAATATGCATGTGATATATATCCTATTTTACTAACATTGGCGACTATTAGCTCTTTTATGGATAAAAATTATTTTCAGTTTTAATTTCAGAAGAAAGAGAACAGAAGCATTTTGTTTCTATTTTTTTGCACAGTAACTTAAGTCTCGAAAGCAATCCTGATGGCTTTCTCTCCCCCTCCCTGCCACCAGTGTTGATGCTGGAGGTAGGGATTGTAGCACGGCAAGCTGGTGGCCATCATTACACCTTGCAAATTCCATAGTATAACTGTGTGCTGTATAAAGGAGTACCACATTTTCCCATGTATAAGACAATATTTTTTCCTTAGAAATAATAGACAAAAATTGTGGGTCGTCTTATACATGGATAGCAGAGGGGGGAAGGGCAATTGGGGGCAGCAGATAGCAGGAGATTGGCTGCGTCGATTGGGCATGTGATTGGTTGCTGCAGCAAGGCCTGTTGATGATTGGCTGTGGCTGCGGCATTTGGACGTTTTATTTACTGCAGTGGCGAGGTGTGCGTGCTATCGAATTCTGGTTGCGTTGAGTGTTTAGGCAGTGAGCATGCAGACAATTGGTGGCCACAGCGATGTGTGTGATTTAAGTTGGCTTGCAGGCTGTAGAGCGAATGTCGGTGGTGCACCCTCCCCCCAAAAGGTAAAGGGACCCCTGACCATTAGGCCCAGTCGTGACTGACTCTGGGGTTGCAGCGCTCATCTCGCTTTATTGGCCGAGGGAGCCAGCGCACAGCTTCCGGGTCATGTGGCCAGCATGACTAAGCCGCTTCTGGTGAACCAGAGCAGTGCACGGAAACGCCGTTTACCTTCCCGCTGGAGCGGTACCTATTTATCTACTTGCACTTTGACGTGCTTTCGAACTGCGAGGTTGGCAGGAGCAGGGACTGAGCAACGGGAGCTCACCCCGTCACGGGGATTCGAATCGCCGACCTTCTGATTGGCAAGTCCTAGGCTTTGTGGTTTAACCCACAGCGCCACCCTTGGTTGCCATTTTCTGAAACTCTGCCAGCTCTACAATAACCATTTTTTGAGCTGTGGTGACCAGAACTGCACTCAGTACTCCAAATGTGGTCACATGGAGAACCAACCATATCTTCTTCCTTCTCTGTACAGTAGGCCCTGGTTTCTATTATTATTTTGCAGCTGCAATGAAAAGCAATGATGGCTGCTGAGATCACCTAGCAGAATTTTTACTGAAGCCAACTCTTCCGTTGAAGCTGCTAGCAGAATATTTACTGAAACCAAGTCTTAAACCAAGAGTCCCATGAACCCTTTCTGCAATGACTCAAAAGCACAAAGAGACACATTCTGAATCTCTTTCCATAGTATGTCTGCGTAACATCCTGAGAAATCTTGCACTTGATAGTAGTAATGTTCAACTAGGGCAGGTCACCACCAAGATCTCAGAAAGTATTCTACTATAAGGCCAACAGAAACCCCAGGGTGTTCTTAACTCTGGTCCGGCTAAATAAATCTTCACGCTTGCAGCTGTTGCTTTAATTGTCTGTCCCAGATATTGTAAAACTCCTTTTCATCATCTTTGGAAGCTCCTTTGCCAGATGCAAAATTAGATGCTGTCCTACATCCCTGTGGCCCCATGTTCCAGAATTGTGGACCCATAACATTCAAACTCTTCCAGATGAAGCCAGGAGATATCTCTGCCTGCTGACATAGTAAACAACAGCCTCTAAAGCAATTTCTTTCTCCTGGGTGTTGGCAACTTCTGCTTTATTTATCCTTCGTTGTTATGGCACTCACTGATGCTTCTTTGGCTTCCCAGCTAGAATCCTGGCACAATCTTTCCATATATATATTTCTCTCAAAGCACAGCAGAGTGGCCTACAGCATTTGTTAAACCTCCAGGACATCATGCTGCCTTTTGTAATTGTTTGGAAAGGAATTAAAACAACAACAACTTGGATTGGGAGGTGGGTGGGATGTGAATGGCTGAACTGGCACGATTCATCTCCTTGATAATCCCAGCTTTGGGGCTGTCCCCATCCACAGTAAGAAATTTAACAGCTCCATTAATTTCAAATCGCAAAATCTGGTGCCGTCCCCCTCAAAAAAAACCTTGCCAGAGTCTTGTGCCATTAATCTCCAGTGCAAGTGTGTGTTGACACATCAAATTGGGATTCATAGTATGCACAGAAATGGAAAGAAGAAGAAGTTCCAAAAGAGGACTACGAAGATGGTGAAATTGACGGCAAAAATAAGGAACCTAAAAGAAGAAATTCTTTTGGAAGAGTGGAAACCCTTTTCGGACTGTCTGAGAAAATACTATAGTCCAATGAAATCACAGGCAGGGCATGAGATGTAAGCACAAGAATGAGAATGATAGGGGAATGTAATGTAGGATATATGTTATGGGGGGGGGGATGCATTTAAGGCAGTAGATAAATGATTTGAACAGAAACATCATGGAAGTAAGGCTGGGAAGTCAAAATGTCAAGGGAATACTGTATGGAAACTGAATTGAATTTGTTAAATTGTTGAAAACCAATAAAAATTTATTGTAGGGGGGAAGAGAGACTGTTAATGTTAGGGTTTGAGCCCCATGTTGGGCAAATTGTGTCCTCCATCAGGGAGGGTACGTGTTGCGGTGAGATCACCATAAACTGCCTCCCTGTTGTAGGGCAGGAGCGTTTGGATAGCCACAATGCCCCATTGGTTGCCCCTCAGTTGCTGGGGTAGAAATTTGGCTGGTTGGGATGGCTATTGGCTGCCGAGAGACTATTTAAGCTGCTGCACGTTGCTGGAGAGTTTCTGTTTCTTGTGACGTGCAGCAGATCACCCGCCCTCCTCTCCCTATATTTAGAGTTGTTCTTTGGCCTTGCTATACATGTCTAGGGGTCATCTGTTTTTAGAGCAGGGGCTCGGTAGGAATTTTGCCATTTGGCTGATTGGCTGGTGCCACTTGGTTTTTGCCTACCGTGTAGCAAATCGTCACAACTTTGTAAGGTTGGCGGTTAGGCATTGGTTCAATGTTTTGCAGAGGGGTTGGCTGTGCCTGCCCCTCCATTGCTGCTGCTAGAGAATTCCATTAAAGGAATCCAGGGGCTCGCCTTGCTTTTGTCCGAACCCTGTCAAGGGGCTAGGGCCACGCCAGAGCCCCTGGGAGCATCTGGGGTGAGCTGTGAGATCGAAGTCAGCTTCTTGCTCCCCCAGGATGCTTTCCCTTACTGACATATGGTGGTGCCCAGTGTCAGTCCTGTTCCTGCCACTGTGCAGGTTCAGGTAGTCTGGAACCAATGCCTAAACAACCACTCGCATGCTGCAATCAATAAAGTTGTGGCCAAAAACCTTAAACAAAAATCTGTGTCGATTGTGTCTTTATTTGGGGGGTGGTTTTGGGGTCTTCACACACAAAAGATTTCTGCATTGGAGAAGGTTGAAATAGATGACCCTCGTGTTCTGTCCAACTCTACAATTCTGTGATTCTATGATTCTGTGACACATTCCAGCCAGGCCAATGCAACTGAAGAGCAAGCAGAGCAGAACTGATGAGGGGTGTGGCCTGGGAAGACTCCTGAGGGCCAGACAGAAAGTCTCAGGATCTGCATCTCTGATGTAAGGATTGCAACTTAGTAATGCACCTAGAGAAGAAGAAGAAGAGGAGGAGGAGTTTGGATTTGATATCCCGCTTTATCACTACCCTAGGGAGTCTCAAAGCGGCTAACATTCTCCTTTCCCTTCCTCCCCTACAACAAACACTCTTTGAGGTGAGTGGGGCTGAGAGACTTCAGAGAAGTGTGACTGGCCCAAGGTCAGCAGCTGCATGTGGAGGAGTGGAGACGCGAACCCAGTTCCCCAGATTACGAGACTACCGCTCTTAACCACTACACCACACTGGCTTTGACCATGTCACAGGCTGGCACTGTTAGCTAATCAGAACGTTCTTTTGATTTCTAAACTTGTACTGAACTTCACTCAGTCAATTATATCCAAAACCACATATATAATTTTCTCCCTCCACCCTCGAAATGCTGTTTTCCTGTACGTTAAGTTGTTATTTACCTGCTCCCTGTAAAATAAATGTCTGGGTTATGTTTATACACACCGTGTGCTCTTATAAATCAACAACTTCAGTTTGTTCAGGGCTAGTTCAACACCATTTTCTGACATTTCATTTATTTCAGGGACAAAACTCCCAGTTTTAACAGAACATTGCCTTATAACATTCTCACCTTTTCCTTTCATTTCATGCTGCCTTCCTCCCTCGCCCACCCACCCACCCACCCCTACAACATTACATTTTGTAAAAGTGTGCCATCTCTTGGGCTGGATATGGCTGCAACCGTTCGGAAGAATTGCAGCCACGTTATCCAAAATAGCTATGGAAATACAAAAACATATCCTTGAAAGATAAATGCCTTCCAGTTCATAATAATACAAGTAGCTGTGTGCCTAACTACACCATTCAGAGGAGACGATAATCTGAAATTCAGCAAGCAACAAAGTGAAAATGGCAGATAAGTACTGAAATCAGTATAAAGTTAAGACCAATTGCATCGTAAGCAATTTCACATATGCATTTATTTCATCCATTGCCTCCCTCTCTCCCTGCTTTGTGGTGTTGGTTTTGAAAGTGCCTTTCTCACGAGCCCTCTAGCAGTGCCTAGGACTTGCCAATCAGAAGGTTGGCGGTTCGAATCCCCGCGACGGAGTGAGCTCCCGTTGCTCGGTCCCAGCTCCTGCCAACCTAGCAGTTCGAAAGCACATCAAAGTGCAAGTAGATAAATAGGGACCGCTTTGGTGGGAAGGTAAACGGCGTTTCCGTGTGCTGCTCTGGTTCTGGAGGTATATAAGATGGCCCGCCCAAAGTTTTGGGATCTTGACACTGTGTGAGATGGGTCTTGACAGGAAGGCGAGTATACGTTGATTGAAATCTATCCCTCCAGATACCCACAAATGTGAGTTGAACAGAGTTTTAAAATCCCCTTCTTGGCAGCAAAACTAAAAGCTTAGGAATTAGGCTGTGCAACCTGATTTCAGCAAGTCCAGCTGTGAAGTAAGTTGCCTTCCCTCTTCTTAGGGCACTTCAGAAAGAATCAGGCAGCGAGCTGAGAAGTTGAAAAACAAGCCTTCCTTACTTTCTTATCATGCGTTGATTCATAGCAACGGTAGCAATAAAAACCATGCAGGCAAAATAGTGGGATGGATTTGCAGGTGACACCCCTAAACCCTAGAGAGTAATAAATGGTAGGATTTTGAGGATCTGGAGTATTGAAAGGAAGATGGAAGTCAGTGGGAAAGTACAGGCTCAGATTTCTTTCCAAGCCAGGGCTTCACCTGGGATAGAGACAGGAACATGCCAAAAGGGGGCAATGGCCAATCGGAGAGGCTGCGAGAAATACCTGGGACTCCAGGGCTGCCCTGCTGTGGGGGACAAGCCCCTCTTGACAGGCCCATGCTGTCAGATGTGGACTCCCTCCACACAGAGGGAAAGGGCCAATAGGGGAATAAAGCATATTTCTTAGAGCTACAACAGTCTTTGCCATATCCCCATTCTCCAAAGGAACACGGACCCTGGGTGACTCCTCCCCCCCCCCCGGCATCTTGCAGAGTGTAGAAGTGGCACCCAACTTTTGTAACAAGACTGGTATTTACATGATAACATGCGGAAGAGGCATGTCTGCATCCAACGCGGGTCAAAGGACGAGAGAGGGGAACACAAAGTGCAATATTCTCCTTTCTCTCCAGGAGAGCAGGAGAAAGGACGTCACAATGAGCCCTCTCTGCCCATTGTATTTCTAAGATCCGAGTCCCTGCCTCTCAGCAATGCAGGTGTACAGACTTAGCTCCTTTTCATGCTGCATGAGCCCTAAATGGATGGTGCATACACAGCCTTTGGTTTCCAGGGAAAGGCGTCTGGCAGGCTTCAGCTTGCATGGGGCAGGAGCGTTGCAAGATTTATTTTGTATGATTTCTTTGCACCATTGCTGCATGTGACCCTTGTGAAAGAGGTTCCTGCCCCAAGGGGCTTACAATCTTTAATCTGACATAGGGAGGGGACAGAGAAAGGTTGCGTTCCAGGGTAGACCCTGAGTCCTCCTAGGAGACATAATAAACCAGGGTCTGTGAGTTCAGGCTTTGGGATTCCCAGACATTTCCCATCTGTAACCTCTTCCTCTGTTTCTGCAGTAGGGTAATTAAGGTGATTCTATTAGAATTCCCAAAGGAATGTCAAGCAGGGAGGGAGGGGGGAAGAGAGAGAGAGGAATTCTGGTGGAGAGAGAAGACTGGAGGAGGCTTGGAAAGGGAGAGTGAATGTTGGTGGGGAGGCAGGTGAGAGTCAGTTGAGAGCAGTGGGTTCTAGAAGGAAGGCACTTGGTGGGGGACCTGAAGCTGGGCTGGGCAGCTTTTCAGGACCACTAGTCCAGCAGTAGGACCAAGTGTGCCCATCAGTGACCATGAAAAGCAACTCTAAAGGTAGGAGGAGCTCCAAGGCCCAGAGGAGATGAGTGGCATAGAAATAACATTATTATTATTATTATTATTATTATTATTATTATTATTATTAGTGTCACCCGTCACTGGTGCATGAGGCTTGGCTCCCTGGCTTGACTTGTCCACAGCTGTTGATAGCTTGGCAGGTCCTCAGCTGTGGTCCCCAGATGATATTTTCTGTTGTGAATAACTGGTTGGTTACTTCCTCTGTTTTTTATTTTCCTTTCTGTCTCCCAGGTCCTAAGACAGGCAGGCCACAGCAGCTGCTGTGGCACAGTGAAGAAGGGGAAGCCGCTCTGGACGTTGTGATATGTTAATTGCATGGGGAATCCATTCCCCACATGTGCCAGGAGGTCGTGGGGCCAACCTGAGCAAAACAGGGCTGGGCTGGGGTGGAGCAGGATTGTCTCAGCCCCCCCTTGCCCCCCTCCTTCTGAGCCAGGGGTTGGGCCATCGTGCAGGGCTGTCTTAAGCATATGTGGCACTGGGGTGCAAAGATCTGGGGGGTGGGAGTCCAACCCCTGCACAGACTCATCAGGGCTGACCTTAAGGCAATTTGAACAATTGTGCCAAATTGGACCCCGCGTGCTGCTCCTAAGGGGCCCCCCGCACCAGGGCAATCTAGATTGATTTTATTTATATCTATAAGATTTTGCACTTCGGCTGTGAACTGGGGCCCTACAAAAAAAATATCAAGTTGCACCCCACTGCTTCAAATTTGGCCCCAGTGGCTAGCCCTGAGTCTCATAGCTGCTGGGCCTGAGTTGCCCTGCCCTTGCATGAAGTCTTGGGTTTACAATTCTGGGAGAGGGGAGACTGCCCGCTGGGGAGCGGGTGGGTTGGCGAGGCCCCCTAGAATTAGAGGCCCTAGGCTTCAGCCTACTTAAGGTAAAGGTAAAGGAACCATTGACCATTAGGTCCAGTCGTGACCAAATCTGGGGTTGCGGTGCTCATCTCGCTTTATTGGCCGAGGGAGCCGGCATACAGCTTCCGGGTCATGTGGCCAGCATGACTAAGCCACTTCTGGCGAACCAGAGCAGCACACAGAAACGCCGTTTACCTTCCCGCCGGAGCGGTACCTATTTATCTACTTGCACTTTGACGTGCTTTCGAACTGCTAGGTTGGCAGGAGCTGGGACTGAGCAACGGGAGCTCACCCCGTAGTGGGGATTCGAACCGCCGACCTTCTGATCGGCAAGTCCTAGGCTCTGTGGTTTAACCCACAGCACCACCCGCGTAAGCAATTCTTAATTATTATGATTTTACAGAAGCATCTTGCTGGGTGGGGCAGGGCCACTCTGTTAGCTTCCTAACAGGTGGAAAGGGGAGAGGGTTGAGGAGGTACAAATGCATCAGCAGAAACACTGGATTGGCTCTGCTGGTGTCTTTGCACCGCACGGAATGTCTTGTTGCCTCCAAGCTCTCTCTGGGAAACAACAGAGCAGCTTCACCCCATCCGCCAAGTCACTTTTGCATATTTATTGTCATAAATGTTCAGAAAGGATCATGTCTAGTGGTGGCTTTGCACTAGCAGAATATTCTCCTTCCAGGCAAGAACCCAGTTGCACCAATCTCCTTACTTACAGAAGCATTCCATGCTCCGATTCTTACTATCGCAGGAAACCCACAAGAGCAGAGAGACCCCTCGAGGGCCACAGGTGATTCTAGGAGGAGATGGGTGATCCACAGGATACATCCCAGGAATACATTATTGTTCTTATAAGTTCAGGCATTGCTTGAAATACTGGGAAAAGTTCAAGCATAGTGGAACATTTCCCCTTACATTGCTTTGGGGTGGGGAGGAAATAATAATGTAAAGATAATATAAAATACAATCAATTGTTTCTCTAAACTTGGAGAACAGAAGTTATAGTAGATTATTCTGCTACATTGCCTTCAGGAAAGAAAAATCTTCTGGTATAGGTTTTATAGCTCCATCAGTTATATTAATACAAATTGCTATATTGATTGTGGTAAATGGGGTATATAAGCATAGATAAAGAAGCCATTTCAACATCTTTAAAGCTAAATAGAGTCTGGGTGGAGCCAGATTTTTATCTTACCATAGCAAATGAGAAGACAGCCATTTCTTTTTTTTAGCAGATAAGCACAGCTGTAGCCTTTGTGTACGCAAAGATAGTGCTAGATGACTTTAACCAGGGATGGAGAACCAAAGGCCAATGGGACTAAATGCGATCTTCTCTATGTGGACCTCATGACTTCCCCCAGGTCACACATCCTCCTGAGCCACACCCTTCCCCAGCCCTGCTTTGCCTGATCCTTGAATGGTTTTGTTTGGATGGAAGGCGTCCTTCAACCCTCATAATGCTTCTTATTGCCTAGATGAAGGAGACAGGGATGGGCGAGTGTGTGGAAAGTACTATGGTCAGGGAATTGGAGGCAGAGAAGGGTGAGAGAATGGGGACCTATAGAGATAAGCCTCCGATACTTAGCATTTGTGCTTCCTCGGAGGATGAGGGTGCCAAACGGCTGTCAGGAAGCAATGAATCAGAGAGGGGGGAGCAGCTTCTGGGGCCCAGCCACTCTCGTGACAGAGGAAAGAAAGGGGGAGGGTTCAGGAAGTGGTTATGGTGGAAGAAAGCGAAAGCATCGCCAGTCTCTGCAACTGACACTCCATGATGCAGATGTACTCTCAGAGCTCCATGTAAATAGCAGAAAGAAACCAATAAATCCTGTAAATATGGCTGGATTCCTGGACTCTTATCTCTTCTAGCACTCACCAATCACTCCTGACAACTATACAGTGGTACCTCGAGTTACATACGCTTCAGGTTACAGACTCCGCTAAGCCAGAAATAGTACCTCGGGTTAAGAACTTTGCTTTAGGGTGAGAACAAAAATCGTGTGGCGGCAGCGGGGGGCCCCATTAGCTAAAGTGGTACCTCAGGTTAATAACATTTCCAGGTTAAGAACGGACCTCCGGAACGAATTAAGTTCTTAACCTGAGGTACCACTGTACTGCATGAATGTAAAATTCACATTTGCCCAGGCTCGTGTATTATGTGACCCATGACAGCAGCAAAATAGCCAGACTGCAATGGTGGTGGGATAAAATCAGGCCAAAAGTCAAAGCAAAATAGCTGTAAGCTCCAGGGGAAGCAGCCTTATATAGGCTTTCCCTTCCTCTCTGCAGCAAGGGCTCATGGAACAGCTTTTCCCCATGAACCCACCACACAGAGAAGATACTGGGGAAAACCTTGCCCAGTATTTTGCTGCCATTTTGGAGCCACAGAGCTGCCAGCAAAGGCGTCTCGTACTTATTGGGCATGGAACAGGGCTTATTGCTCTGACCACATTTGCCTCTGACCCTGCCCATCACTGGCATTAAGCCCCTGGAAGCATTGTCCAGAAGGGAATGTGTCCCTGGAAAAGTTTCCCACCCCTGACTTAAACTTTTCCTCTCATATTAAAGATGGGCATGGAGAAGACAAGGCTACCAAGTTTAGCTTTTTGGACACACAAACCACAGCAATTATTTAGCAGTTGACAGTATTCTGTAATGGATGCATTTCATTCTTGGGTGAACACTCATTTCAAACAGGGCATTGGCCAGGACTATTGCATATCACCTTGTCCTCTTGTGAAATTAGGGTGCAGCTTATAGTACCGAGGCTTGAGGAGTTCAGCTACAAGCTGACCTCATCTGTCCCTCTTGGAACAATGCATAAATTGGAGCTCAGTTTCCATAAGCATTTGCACTTCCTGAATATTCTGACGTCGTTCTCAGCTCAAACTGTATTTTGAGTGAAAACACATTTTTAAATACATATTTAAAGGCAGTGTGTGTGTGCAAGAATTATTTTAAAAATTAAGAAACAGGACACAACAGTTTACGAATGAACCAAGGGACATGGACTGGGAATAGATTGATTGACTCATCCCTACACTAGAGAAGACCAAAGATTCTTGGGAAATGACATGTCTTCCAGGAAAACATGTCCATCATTACTCATCTTCTCATTGACTCAGTCTTGAGAAGGGACCCCAGGATTTTCCAGACCAGTGTTTGAAAACCCTGATCTAGAAAATTTAGGTTGCATCATGGACCATTTCCTTAGTATGAGGAGGGGGAAATTGTGACCCTCCAGGTGTCAAACTTCTATCGACCCCAGCCAAAATGGCCAATGGTTAGGGATGATGGGATCTGAAAGGTGACAGGTTCTGCATCCCTGTCTAAATATGATAGTTTTCTGATTATTATATTAAGCTTCTTAACTTATATTCTGTACAGTGGTACCTTTGGTTACGAACTGAATTCGTTCTTGAGGTCCGTTCTTATCCTGAAACCGTTCTTAACATGAGGCGTGCTTTCGCTAATGGGGTCTCCTGCTGCGTGTGCCTCTGGCACACGACTTCTGCTTGCATCTCGGGGCAAAGTTCACAACCAGGAGACCTGCTTCTGGGTTAGCGGAGCTCATAACACGAAGCGTTCACAAGGAGGACGGTTCATAACCAGAGGTATTACTGTATATTATAGCTGTATGCTATTTTTAAAGAGTTTCAGTTACTCATTTACTGCGATATTTCAGATCTGGAATAGGTGGCATTATAGTTACCTAGAACCCAATGTTCTTACAGCATGAAGAAACAGGATTTGTGGAGCAGTTACCGTATTTTTTGCTCCATAAGCTGCACTTTTTTCTTCCTAAAAAGTAAGGGGAAATGTCTGTGCGTCTTATGGAGCGAATGTGTGGTCCCTGGAGCCAAATTGGCCAGGGGCAAAAATGCAGATCATGCTTTTTTTCTTTTTTCTTTTTTTGAAAGAGGGACGTGGGTGTTGAAACACAGCCGCTGATCGGCAAGCGATCAGAAGTGAGATAAGGGATGATAGCAATAAAGGAGGCTGCCTGGGAGGGGGGAGGTAAAAGCCCATGGATCCTCAGGATTTTTGCATTGGGTCACCCCAAATTCACCATCAGATCACATAGCATGTCCATGACTACAGCCTGCACCAAAAAAAAAAATGCATCCACTGTTTTGTGGGGCTGCAGTGGCACAAAAACGTGGTTACAAAGCACAGATCCACATGGATTCTCGGGATTTTTGCATTGGGCTACCCCAAACTCACCGTCAAATCACATGTCTGTGGCCACAGCATGAACCACAAATATCATGCATCCACTGTTTCGTTTAGAATATATTTTTTTCTTATTTTCCTCCTCTAAAAACTAGGTGCATCTTATGGTCAGGTGCATCTTATGGAGCGAAAAATAAATAAATAATATTCCGTTCCTAAAAAATTCTGCCGTGAAAGGAAGTAAGAACCTATGGACATAAGAGCCTGCGAGATCAGGCAAATGGCCCATCTGGTCTGACATCCAGATGGCTGTGGAGGGACTGGCGAGTAAAACCCAAGCGCAAGAGCAGTTTCTCTTCCCCTGGCTTCCAGCAACTGGTATTCAGAAGCATGCTGCCCCTGACTGTGGAAGCAGGGCATAGCCATTATGGCTATTGGTACTCTTATCTTCCATATCTACGTTTCAAATACAAAACTAAATATTCAGAACAGCCCTTGCAAATAAGTGCTAAGACCTGTTGTGTTACAGTGTGCTGGGCACCTTGGATTGGGGGGGGGGCAGGGAAGGGTTTAGGTGTGCGCTCAGTCCCATGTTTAAGCATCACATCAACATGACTTCAGTTAAAAGAAAAGGGGTCAGTTTTAGCTAAACATTTAGATTCAGCTTTCTTTGTTATCTCTTCCACTCAGTCATATCGATCTGCTGATGGCCGATGCAAGAAAGGTACTAAAATGGCAATTGGTTAGGCTGTTAAATCGCCCCAATTTTCTGCTGCTCCAGATAATCCCATTCTCTACTGCTGAGTTAATACCTTAGTTGGCTGTTCTTCTGAACTGTCTGTCAGATATAGATTTCTATATGTTCCTGCCAGGATTCAGAACCTAATTGTTTTACTTAAAAGCAAACTTGGACAGGGCGTCTCAGCAATTTCCCCTCCCACCCCTCACCACATGTGAATTTATCACGCACAGCTGCAGCAGGGGGGGGGCAGCCCTTTCATCTGAAATATTGGGGGATCCCTGGCCCCCTGCCCCCCCACTCAGCGCCTATGTTCAAGTACACTAGCAATGAAGGTAAGTGAGGGGCGGTGGACAGTGGTGGCAAACTGAGGGAAATGGCACCAAGAAGAACGAACAACTATTCATTAAGTAGTAGATTTTCCTTTTTCCTTTTAGTAATTTGGATGTGTTGAATATGTGCTAATTTTAAAGTGATTACCCAAATTAGGGAGTAGCAAAACACACACACACACACACACACACACACACCAAATTTAAACATGGAAGTCACAATCTAGAAGGAAATTTGGACCACTTAACTCTATAAACTTAGGCCCTCCAAAATCTAGGATGGATTGAGAATGATGAGATTTAGATAAAAAAACAAACGCTTTAAAATTAAGGGTCAATTGCCACTTCTTAAAGTATCCTGTAACATTTCATGTCTGGATTACTGGTAGATGTGGACTATAGCTGTAAGATGTAAATTGGCTTGTTATACAGTACATCAACTGGTAGTTAGTAGAAACCACTATTTCTCTCTGGTTTTATTGACAGCTTAATAACACACCCACAATGCCATAAAGCTGATATACTGTACTTCATACTATTTTCAATAATGACATGAGGAAGTGATGAGAAGAGTGCAATCCAGGGAAAACTAGTTGTGTTATAAGTTCCATTGTAATGAATAAGTATGTGAGAGGACATTAAGCATACTTGTGTGGAGGGAAATTTGGTGTACATAACATGCATATTATCTAAAACTACTGGTAAGTACTTCAATGGGCACTTCAACAGCAGTTATTATTGCCTTTCTCTGTATGCCAGACAGAAACCCCAACATTTGCAGCAGTTAGTTAAACATGTGAAATCTTCTGTATTCTCTATTTTGTTGGATTCACACAGATCGGCTGGAATTAATCTATGAATGAATAGGAGCAAAAATGTTCCTTGGCCGCTCTAACCCCATAATAACTGTGTTTAAATAGATTCCTCACACATGAAATGGAAACCGCAGAGTGAGAACCACTTCCCTGTGGAGTGACATTATGCTGCTGACAAATTGGTGTGAATATTCTGCCCTCTTGGGTTGGGGAACAACCATGTTGGGTGCCTTTCATGCAATTGGCACCCAACTGTGAGCTAAAATGTTGATGGAGGCCAGATGGAGGCCATCAGCTCTGCCTACACAATTGTCACGTACACACATACACAGAAAAATACACATACACAGCACAGCACAGCAAATACATATAAGATACTCCACATAGAATTGTTCACTATATGGTTTAGTAAGTATGCAAAGAGCCCCTACATTTCATAGATCAATATTTTCGGACAGGGCTTAAATTTGGGCTTCCTGTGGAAGACAAAAAGGATGTCGTACAATGGCAACATTATATTTCTTCACAAACTGAAGTACTTCTTTGGATTTCTACACTGTAACCATAGGTGGCAGCTCCCTTGGGCCCTGGGTGTCCAAGCACTCACAAAATTCCCCATGAAGGGTCCGGGCACTCACAAATTTTGGTGCCAGGGCCATGCACGCTGCATCGTACCCATGGCCCCGGGCAACCATGGTCACAGGGCCAAGCTGGCACTCCTGACTGTAACCAATGACCAAAGTCCTTTAAGTAAGAATGGAGGAGAAGTTTGGTTGGGTATGTATGTATGTACAATACAAAATCAAAGCGCAACTATTTCCACTTTGCTGAATTTTGCAATGCAATTCTTCAAACAAACAAAATGTCTGCCAAAATGCATTTGTCGGGGAAAGTGTGCATGGAAGTGCTCATATTAGTGAAATAACATACAAAATATAGCACATTAGCGGGAAATGTGTATGTGAAAAGCAGAGCCAGATTTAGGTTTGATAAGGCCCTAAGCTACTGAAGGTAATGGGGCCCTTTATATGTCCAGCTGTCCTTTGTCAACAACAAATTGTCGCTGTTTTTCGTGTGTTGAATATATGCTATGTGGTAATTTATGGACCTAATAGGTATGTAAAACCATTTGCACATAACAAAATATGTATTTTATCAAAGCAATTGTTGAACTGAAATACAGTTAAGAAGTATATTAATAGTGAAATACAATTAAGAAGAAAGTATATTGGGGGGGCAAGAAAGTGGGGCCCTAAGCTATAGCTTGTTTAGCTTATAGGTAAATCTGCCACTGGTGAGAAGTGAAGTTACTGGTAACCTAGCACAGGGCCTTCTCAGTAGTGGTGCCCACTGCAACTAATCCAGAATGCGGCAGCTAGACTGGTGACTGGGAGTGGCCGCCGAGACCACATAACACTGGTCCTGAAAGACTCATATTGGCTCCCAGTACATTTCCGAGTACAATTCAAAGTGTTGGTGCTGACCTTTAAAGCACTAAATGGCTTTGGTCCAGTATACCTGAAGGAGCGTCTCCACCCCCATCTTTCAGCCCAGACACTGAGGTCCAGCTCCAAGGGCCTTCTGGTGGTTCCTGCACTGCAAGAAGTGAGGTTACAGGGAACCAGGCAGAGGGCCTTCTCAGTAGTGGCGCCCTGTGGAACACCCTCCCATCAGATGTTGATGTGATAAACAACTATACGACTTTTAGAAGACATCTGAAGGCAGCCCTATATAGGGAACTACCTACTGTTCCTGAGAGCCAGTGTGGTGTAGTGGTTAAGAGCGATAGACTTGTAATCTGGGGAACTGGGTTCGTGTCTCCACTCCTCCACATGCAGCTGCTGGGTGACCTTGGGCTAGTCACACTTCTCTGAAGTCTCTCAGCCTCACTCACCTCATAGAGTGTTTGTCGTGGTGGAGGAAGGGAAAGGAGAATGTTAGCCGCTTTGAGACTCCTTAGGGTAGTGATAAAGCGGGATATCAAATTCAAACTCCTCCTCCTCCTCCTCCTCCTCTTCTTCTTCTTCTTCTTCATAAGGGTTAAACTGATCAGCAGAAAGGAACATATCACAGCTTGACGGAAAAAAACACATAAGGAGGAAGTGCAATGCAATCCTATATTTATTTACTCAAAAGTAAGTCCCACTGTGTATATAGCATCAAAGCTTAAATAGAGATAATATAAAAAGCTGCAGGCAAAGTGTCCCTGTGCTGAATGCTCTTAATTACTCAAATTATGCTGGAGTTATATAATAACAATTACTGATTATTTTGCTATTTTAAAAATGTTCTTTAGCCTCACACTATTCAGTTATGATTGTTAACTCTGATATATTGTGATTACAGTTGTAATCACTCATTAGAAATAAATTTAAGAGCCATCATCTTTATTGCTGGCTTTCATCAAAAAGTTTATAGAAAGAGGTATACAAAGGATACCGTTGAACTAATACAAGGTATTACAAATAATTTTAAAAATAGGTGGGTAAAGGGAGTGAAGAAGCCAAACAATAATGATGTTAAAAGAATATAGGGTAGAATGCAACATTGTGTGAGAGGACTTCCACTTCCACAACAGCACTTCAACCTTTTCTCCTCTCCCCGGTAGCCCACCACAGGCTGCCCAAAATCTGCTCCAAAATGTCCCTCAAGAGAGCTACTATCCTTCTTTACAGTATTCACATTGCAGTGCCAAGTGTGGATGACATGCACTATGGTGTATCTTAATATCGGTGCTATTTTCTAGAAAAAGAGGTACTGGAACTCACCATGAACACTTCCTTCATTCTCTTAGAATGGCAATGGTACCCACCTGAGAGGTGCCAGAATTGAGTTTTGGTGAGTTCCGGCTGAAAAAAAGCCCTGCTTATTACCTTGTTATTTTAATCTGCATAACCTGTAGGACACACCTGTCTGCTGTTCCTTGCCTCATTTGGCCTAACTTATTTACTCATTTATTTACTTCTGGCTGTACTTCTCATGTCGGTGTGTGTACATGTACACATTAACACACTCAAACACATACAGATGTGTTGTAGTCTCTGAAGCATGAATTTGTGCTTCTGTACCTTTACTACCAACTAATTTGTTAGTTGTAAAGCTACACGATTCTTTGTTTTTTTCCTTTCTAAATGTTTGCACAATCTGCTCGTGTGTGGCTCAGGAACTTCAGAGAAAACATAGCCACATAAATGAGAAGTATGGTTAAAGAAAATAAGAAAGCAACAAAAAGTGTATTTGTTACCGGGGAAATCGGATTTTGCCTCTGACTGTTGTGTGTCAATCTTATCTTTAGTTTTGGCTGGCGTGCAGCTGTGCATTGAGTACATGAATACACCACTTAGGAATGTGGTGTATTTTTTCTTCAAAGCTTGATATGGACATCTTTGATTTATATGGCAAATCAAAGTGACAATGAGTAAAAGTGGCAGTGGCAGAGGCTGCAATCATTTCAACTATTCAGGTCCCATTTCTGCTTTGTATTTTAGAATCTTTCCCCATACTTAAATAAATCCCCCTTTTCCTCTCTACTTGAGAGACCAGTTCCCACAATTGGTCAATACATGCAATTGGCAGCAAATAAAAAATAAAATAAAACCCAGTTGTTGTTTTATCCAGAAAACTAGGCCCCTGGTTTCTGAGCATTTGGTGTGGAAATCTATACTAGTTGAGAATACTGGGTGCTGACACCATCTCCAGGGGGGCAAAATATATTTGGAGTGGGGCCCCCTAAATGCCCAAAAAGCATGAAGGTAAAGGGTTGAAGCAGTCTCCCCCTGATGATGGTGCCAGCAGCAGGAGAAGCTGCTGGCCCACTGTGCTGGTCCTGAGGGTTAACCGTGTGGCATGGTCTGAGTCCAGTCCGAGGTCTAGGGTGCGGTATGGAGGCTGTCCGTCAAAGCTGAAGCGGGGTCCAAGGCAGGCAGTCGGATGAGGTCAGGAACTTTGGCAGAAGAGCAGGACAGGGTGCAGGCAGGAACAGGCTACCAACAATGTTGCTACCGCAACCTGGGACTGGGGCTGGCTGGCTTTTATCTGCCCCGAGGCATAGGGTGACCCCGGTCCACAGGTGACTCGCCTGGCCTGGAGGCGAGCACTCCTCCTGCGAAAACTTAGTTCCCTCCGCCTCTCTGTCCTGAGCCTTTGCAGCTCAGGAGAGGCTGGAGGGTTACTGGACCCAGAGGCAACCTCAGCTTCCTCTGACGGGGCTGAGAGTGGAGCACCTGCAGGCAATGGGTCCTCCATCACTTCAGGAGCCAGAGCAGACTCAGTTGGTGCCTGCACCTGAGGATCCAGCACAGGTGAGGACCCTTCAGGCTCAAGCCACAGCCCCGGCTCAGCTGGTTCTGGAGGCGGGGACTCCTGTGCAGGCTGAGATTCCTCAGGTTCAGCCTCCGAGTCTGAATCCCAGGCCATCACAGCCATATATAATGGGATGCGGGTGGCACTGTGGTCTAAACCCCTGAGCCTCTTGGGCTTGCTGATCAGAAGATCAGCAGTTCAAATACCCGTGATGGAGTGAGCTCCCCTTGCTCTGTCCCAGCTCCTGCCAACCTAGCAGTCCGAAAGCACACCAGTTCAAGTAGATAAATAGGTGACTCTGCAACAGGAAGGTAAATGGCATTTCCATGCACTCTGGTTTCCGTCACGGTGTTCCGTTGCGCCAGAAGCAGTTTAGTCATGTTGGCCACACTACCCAAAAAACTGTCTGCTGACAAACGCCGGCTCCCTCAGCCTGAAAGCAAAGACGAGCGCCACACCCCATAGTTGAATTTGACTGGACTTAACCATCCAGGGGTTTTTTACCTTTACCTTTTACTTTTTTACTTTTTACTCAGGGCGGTTCACAAGATAAAATTACAATATAAAAACACAAAATATATAATAAAGGTGTAACAGAAACAGCCAAATAACCCCCCCCCCCAAAAAAATCATAAAAACATATAAATACAATTTTTAACATTTTTAAAAATTTAAGAATACTTAAAAAGCTGTTTGAAGCTATGCGGCTGCCATGTTTGTCCCCACCCCCTGCTCTTCCCAGTGTCCTGGCACCATCTGTGTGCTGTCAGGACACCGACTTTGCACACACGATGTTGGCGCTCCCAATCGCCTTCGTGAGCTGGCATTTCTGATACTGGAAGTTGCTTGGACAAGCCAAAGACAGGATAGTTAATGAGAGGGGCCTCTGGCATCCTTTATCTTTTTTGTGAGATTTACTAGGAAGATATTTTAAACTGACACTGAAACAATAGGGAAAAGTAGGTCTCCAACTCTTTGGCATTAGCAGATATTGATCAAAGGATTCTCAGCATCTTCCTCAGACAAAACATACAGTGGTGCCTCGCAAGATGAAATTAATTCGTTCCGCAAGTTTTGTCGTCTTGCGATTTTTCCGTCTTGCGAAGCACGGTTTCCCATAGGAATGCATTGAAAATCAATTAATGTGTTCCTATGGAAACCGACTTCAGACCAGGTCCGGGGACAGTTTGTCCCCCGACCTCTTCTGAAGGCTGGGGGGGGGGGGGAACCAAGGGCTTTTCTTCCCACCCCCAGCATTTTTAAAAAAACCCGGGACAGCGGGGGACTTCTCCGCTGTCCGGGGCAATCTTAAAATGCTGGCGGGCGGGAGCGAAGCCTCCTCTGCCGCCCGCCAGCATTTTAAAAAGCCCCGGGACAGCGGGGGACTTCTCCGCTGTCCCGGGGCGATTTAAAAGCCCCCGGGAAGGCAGGCAGGGGGGACAAAGACTTTTGCCCCCCGCCGGCCTTCAGAAGAGGTCCAGGACCTCTTCTGAAGGTGGGCGGGGTGCGAAAGTGTTTGCTCCCCCCCGCCTGCCTTCAAAAGCCGTCCGGGACAGCGGAGAAACACACTGCGTTTCTCCGCTCTCCCGGGAAGGCAGGCAGGGGGGAGCAAAGACTTTCCCCCCCCGCCGGCCTTCAGAAGAGGTCCAGGACCTCTTCTGAAGGTGGGCGGGGGGCGAAAGTCTATGCTCCCCCCCCCACCTGCCTTCAAAAGCCGTCGGGGACAGCGGAGAAAGGCGCTGCGTTTCTCCGCTCTCCCGGGAAGGCAGGCAGGGGGGAGCAAAGACTTTTGCCCCCCGCCAGCCTTCAGAAGAGGTCCAGGACCTCTTCTGAAGGCGGGCGGGGGGCGAAAGTCTATGCTCCCCCCCGCCTGCCTTCAAAAGCCCTCCGGGACAGCGGAGAAAGGCACTGCGTTTCTCCGCTCTCCCGGGAAGGCAGGCAGGGGGGGAGCAAAGACTTTTGCCCCCCGCCGGCCTTCAGAAGACGTCCTGGACCTCTTCTGAAGGCCGGCGGGGGGCGAAAGTCTTTGCTCCCCCCCCCCCCGCCTGCCTTCAAAAGCCTTCCGGGATAGTGGAGAAACGAAGGCTGGCGGCGGGAGGAGGTCTCTCCGCCCGCCACCAGCCTTCGGAGGAGGTCTGAGGACAGTGGGGAAGACGCGCTGCGCTTCCCCGCTGTCCCGGAGATTTCCCTATGGGCTTTCGTCTTGCGAAGGAAGCCCATAGGGAAATTCGTTTTGCGAAGCGCCTCCAAAACGGAAAACCCTTTTGTCTAGCGGGTTTTCCGTCTTGCGAGGTGTTCGTCTTGTGGGGCACCACTGTATTTGAGAGTTAACGCAACTGTATATAAATATACAGCGAATTGTCACTTCAGGATTGTTGCAATGCAAAATTATGGTGTGCATATTCTTCCATCACATCTTAATACAGTGGTACCTCGGGTTAAGTAGTTAATTCGTTCCGGAGGTCCGTTCTTTCCCTGAAACTGTTCTTAACCTGAAACACCACTTTAGCTAATGGGGCCTCCTGCTGCTGCCGCGCCGCCGGAGCACAATTTCTGCTCTCATCCTGAAGCAAAGTTCTTAACCTGAGGTACTATTTCTGGGTTAGCGGAGTCTGCAACCTGAAGCGTAGGTAACCTGAGGTACCACTGTAATCAGCATTTGAGATCCATGTAAATCATTCACCACAGATAGACAGAAGCAGTTAATATTCAAATTAAGAATCACCCCCAACTCCCATTGGAGCATCCAGTTTAGCCAATAGGTGGCCGGATGTTGACTTGGGCTGTAGCCTTAACTCACTTGGGGGCAGAAGTAGCTGGCTGCGCAGGTGTCAGGGACTGGGCAGAGGAGGAAATGGTGGAGACCTCCTCCTCAGCCTGACCCTTCCAGAGAAGAAGAAGACAGTTCAGAATTACAACAGGGGTTTGAGGGAGGTCACAGCTCAGAGGCAGATGAGGGGGAAAGCTGGGAAATAATGAAAGAGGAGGAGGCAGAGCCGGAGCAGCTGGCTCACACATTACCACTAGAAAGCATTCCAGGCCCACCGTCTCCCAGAACCCGGCGAGCCTTAAAAGTAGGAGAGCAAAGGACTCAGAGACAGTTGGTCCCTTACCACCAACTGTAAGGGTGGTGGTGCTGTTGATGAATAAAGAAGGGGTTGGAGATTTACTCAAAGCAAGGCCATTATTCCAAGAGGCTGCATTTCTAAGCCTCTCTCTGTGAATATTGAACAAAAAGCTGTTGGTAAGAACTTATCCCTTCCTGGCAACCTGTGGGGGTTGGATCCTCTGATGCCTAACAGGGGAGTGGAGCCACTATATTTCCCTCCTGGCATGTGGTTGCTTACTGATGCTTACTGGGAGAGGGCTAAGTGGCAAGGAGGACGATACAGTGGAAATATAGCATGATTACCAGATTGGTTCTGCTGATGAATTTGCACCATTCCAACCTCCTCACCTCCTTGCTCCCCCCCCCCCCCGCTGCCTCATTCTGGTAAGCAACAGCGCTCCCTCTTCCAGGAAAGCATTTATATCTAAAAGGCAAGCAGCTATTTTGTTGTTTAGTTACTTAGTCGTGTCTGACTCTTCGTGACCCCATGGACCAGAGCACGCCAGGCACTCCTGTCTTCCACTGCCTCCCACAGTTTGGTTAAACTCATGCTGGTAGCTCTGAGAACATTGTCCAAGCATCTCATCCTCTGTCGTCCCCTTCTCCTTGTGCCCTCCATCTTTCCCAACATCAGGGTCTTTTCCAGGGAGTCTTCTCTTCTCACGAGGTGGCCAAAGTATTGGAGCCTCAGCTTCAGGATCTGTCCTTCCAGTGAGCACTCAGGGCTGATTTCCTTCAGAATGGATAGGTTTGATCTTCTTGCATTCCATGGGACTCTCAAGAGTCTCCTCCAGCACCATAATTCAAAAGCATCAATTCTTCGGCGATCAGCCTTCTTTATTAGACTAATAAAAAAATAAACAAATCATCATTTGTGCAAAGTGTTGGCTTTTCTCTTCCTTTACTGTTTAATCTAAGGAAGACATTGAATTTCATATACTGCTACTGATCCTGGGGTGCTTGTTTGAAGTCAAGCAGCTAATTTAGAGAAGGAATTGATTAAATGGTCACACAGTAGAAATAATATGAAAGCATTTTCTTCTCTCATTTTCCCTAATGGTAAAGTTCTAGCAATGATCCAGGATGACACATTAACACTGAATAAAATAATCAATAGTGGGGTTTTTAAAAAAAATACTTTCATCTTCCCAGCTTTGCCTTTTATAGTGAATTCTTAGTAATCTTATATTCTGCAAGGGGGTGACCTGTTATGGTGCAATGGCTGTTGGCGATTATATCATATGACAGATTAATGTGGTCAGCACAGGAAATTAACATCAGAATTACAGCACACAGAGAGGTAAACAGGCAGACATATGACTGGAATATTGGACAGAAATACGGGTGCATACTTTTACCTTCTAGACCATTCAAGATATATACACCACATGCTTCATGTTTGGAAGATGTGAGACAAGCTTATGTTTCCATCAAATATCTGCTTGACTTAGACTTCAACGAATAATAAAAAATAGTGACATCACCAAGTTTCCTAGCTCAGAAATGTGAATCTCTGGGGCTAATGGTGCTTCCATCAAATATGAAGCAGGCATTACAGACCTCTTAATCAATTTTAGACTTATCAATTTTAGATTTATTGGCTCTTTGACTACATTGCTTCTGCTGATCCTGAATAATGCTATGATGTCCTTTTACACAGTTTCAGGTAGGACCCAATGACCAATGACTTTGAGTTGCCTTCATCTCTGCCAGTCCGTTGGTCAACAGCTACAAACCAATGAGAGCCAATACAACATTAAAAAGCCTAGCCTATTGAAACTTGACTTTTTGAATCCTATTGTCTAGTGTAAACTGCAATGGCAGACTTACATTTCTGGGGCCCTGAAACTGTTATGGTGGGAGGCTTCGCAACCAGCAATGAGGTCTGGGTAACCATGGTTACCTTCTTCAATGAGGTTGAGGAGCTAGGCCATGACAGGCCTCTGGGAACACCGAGGAGAGCTACAGGCAGGTTCCCCCGATGTGGCTTCCTCTTTTGGTGGTTAACCCTTACTGACTTCCTGAACACAGGGCAGGAGTCCGATAAAGTCCTTTGCCAATGCCTAAGCCAATACCACTCACATTTGCAGTAATCAATAAAGTTGTGGCCTGAATTTTTGCCCATTCACATTAAACCAAAATTCTGTGGCAGTGTGAATTTTTATTCTAACGGGGGCTGGCTTGGGGGCATTGACACACAATCACTTGAAAGCATACACACACACACACACACACACACACACACACACACACCTAATTCTATATACTTGTTTTCTCTTTGTGAAATTCTGCAGGCAACTGTTCACTTCCAGCCATGTAATCTATGATGGACTATATCTGTGTAATCTCATATTTTAGCTGTAAGTGTTTGACTTTACTCATAATTTACAAATCCCTTTGGGAAGATGTCTCAGAAATTGTTGGCATTCTGACAGCTAGGACAACTCCATTACATAAGACAATTCTCAAATTTAGGGCTGGTCAACGGATCTAAAATTGACAGCATAATGTCCAGTTCCTTGTAACCACATTGACAGCTTATTATGTGCTTCATTTAATCCCCTCTAAAATGCTGCAAACCACTAAGTGTACTATACTTTGCATGCCATCACTATTAAACCCAGAAATGCTTTAAAAAGCAAGTTCAATAAAGGCAATTGAAGCATTAAGTCCCGCAAAGCTCACAAAGCATTGTTCAACATATTTTAAAAAAACAAAAACAGGTTCTTTACTATAGAACAGACGCATACATGAGTCATTATTGATCAGATCACATACTTCAAAAGCAAGGCTCCACCAATGGTGGACTGTTGATTCACAGCCAATTATTGTGCAAGTCTACCAGTTTTTACCACACCACCATAAACTGCTGAAGAAAGGATAGTCAGCTATTATTTCTGTATGGGCTGTTTGCTTCATTAGAGTAATCAAAGGGTTTCAAGTGCTCCCAAGTTTTTTAATGACCTCTATATCTCAAATAATAAGTTGATTAGGAAAAAGCAAGCTGCAAGCAGCAGCATGCAAGTTGTTCAATACAGCACAGAATTGCGTAATTTGATTTGACTCATTTAGTTGAATTAACTTGCTTCTGAATTTTTCTGACTTAAAACAATTTGCACTCAGTTTTATAAATGGGCACATTTTAGAATTTGTATATAATAAAGGTAGTGAACAGTGAGCGCTACATAGCTAGAAGAAAACATTAAATGGTTTTCAGCTTCTTAATGATGTGAGCTATTGACAGAGTGATTACTGTAATCACCTAGAAGGCTACATTTAAAGATAATTCCACATTTGAGAGATGGGTAACTTTCTCTAGGCAACCCAAACTCTAATTTCTGCCCATTACTTGGGAAGCTTTTCATGATTTAATTAAGTGATGATCTGCTATAGTACAATTGTGATCTGTAATTCTGAAATTTTAATCAGCTAAATCTCTATTTGCCAAAACATTTTTGACTAATAAACTGATTGTTGCCAAAAGCTCATTTTCAGTAACCTGAGTCCTCACCAGGGTATCTTTCAGAATGCCATTAATTTGAAAAAGGTCATGTAAAAACATAACACAGCAGAGGAATATAACAAATCGTTGAACCAAGAAGACAAGATCAACGTGAAATGTTGGCGCTGACTCAATGACAGCAAACGATGTGTCTGCAATAATCCCATACTTTATGAGTAGTTGTTGTTTTTAAAAAGAGATTGGTTTATTTCTGACCAAGTTATACTCTGAATAGACCCATTGAAATCAATGTATTTAAGTTAGTCATTACTAATTTGCAATCCCATACATGCCTACTCAGAATTTCTGTTGAGGCCAATGGTCTTACTCCTAGGTAAGTAGGTCTAGAATTGTGGCCAAACTTGTCAGTTGATTTCCATGGGTATATTTTGAGTATTATTTGCCTGGATACAACTGAGCAAGACTGTCAGCACAAAAATGTCTCCGATTGTTACCAGAGAGTGCAGATAGTGGGTCTGTGTACGCAACTGTAGCCAAGCTATCCCAATTCAGGAATTGCCATAGCTGTCCTACCAAGTGAAGTTCAAAGAAGACGTTCCCAGCCACCAAAGACTTCAGTACCTCCAGTGACAGAGCTTTATCTAGGAAAGCTCCCAAATTTGCTCCTTCAGGGAGATTATGACCCCATCAAGGGCAAGTCGCTTACCAACTTTCTGGACATGGGAATCATTCACCCACAGACCCTCCATCTTCCCAGGGTTCAGACTCAGACTCATCCAGCCCAACACTGCATCCAGACAGGCCTGCTCAGCCATTCCCGATTCAGATGTTACAGAGAAATAGAGTTGGGCATCATCAGCATACTGATGACACCTTGCTCCAAAACTCCTAATGTCCCAACGACTTCATGTAGATCTTAAAGAGCATGAGACACAGTATAGTGCCCTGCAGCAACCCATAGTTCAAAAGCCAAGTGACTGAGAAGCACTCTTCCAGTGCTTCCTTCTGGAAGCTAAGACTCGAACTACTGCAGAACAGGGTTCTCAGTAGTCATCTCCTGTAAATGGTCCAGGAGGATACCATGGTTCAAGATATCAAAAGTCAATAAGAGCAACAGAATTGCAATCCCCATGACCCTCTCCTGGTAAAGGTCATCCATCAGGGTGACCAAGGAAGGTCCAGTCCTGAAATTGGGTCTGAACCCAGATTAGAATAGGTCTAAATAATCAGTTTCCTCCAGGAATAAAGGTAAAGGGACCCCTGACCATTAGGTCCAGTCGTGACCGACTCTGGGGTTGCGGTGCTCATCTTGCTTTATTGGCTGAGGGAGCCGGCGTACAGCTTCTGGGTCATGTGGCTAGCATGACTAAGCCGCTTCTGGTGAACCAGAGCAACACACGGAAACACTGTTTACCTTCATGCCGGAGCGGTACCTATTTATCTACTTGCACTTTGACGTGCTTTCGAACTGCTAGGTTGGCAGGAGCAGGGACCGAGCAACGTGGAGCTCACCCCGTTGCGGGGATTCGAACCGCCAACCTTCTGATTGGCAATTCCTAGGCTCTGTGGTTTAACCCACAGCGCCACCTGTGTCCCTCCAGGAATTCCCTCCAGGAATACCTGTAGCTATATCACCTCAGAGTCACATATCACAGATGCTTCTATTTTAACTTGTGGTTTTGTTTTGTTTTAAAAGCATTAAGTACAAGCATGCTCCCTCTCTCACACACACTTTCTCTCTCTATACAAACACAGCATTGCCTCTTATTTTGCCTTTTACATCCCCAACAGATGGATTAAAGGCATATCCACCTATAGCTCAGTTCACTGAAGACAGGCATTCACCCAGGGTGAGAATGATTTTTCACACCCATCATTTCCAGAGTCATATAATTTAGTCACAGCTTCTATTTATTTACAGATATAATAAGCTTGACTTCTATTTAATGCAGCTCTCTGTGTTATGTATCTTTAAGAATCACTCACATTTTCTTCTGTGAATTATCACCCAGTGTTTGGGCAATGAATGACCATTCCCACATTAATATATGCATTTTTGGGAGGATTACATAAATAATAATAATAATCATAAATTTTTATTTGTATCCCGCCCTCCCCAGCCGAAGCCGGGCTCAGGGCGGCTAACAACAATAAAATAATACAACATTCTAAAATCATTTCATTATAAAATTAATTCAAATCAAATTGATGGCAACCATTGGGCTAGAGTTCTGTGAAGATTGCCAAAGGAGGGAGTCAGGCTGTGCCCTGGCCAAAGGCTTGGTGGAACAGCTCTGTCTTGCAGGCCCTGCGGAAAGATGTCAAGTGCCGCAGGGCCCTAGTCTCTTGTGGCAGAGTGTTCCACCAGATCAGAGCCACAGCCGAGAAAGCCTTGGCTCTGGTTGAGGCCAGCCTAACCTCTCTGTGGCCTGGGACCTCCAAGATGTTTTTGTTTGAAGATCGTAAGTTCCTCTGTGGGACATACCAGGAGAGGCGGTCCCGTAGGTACGAGGGTCCTAGGCCATGTAGGGCTTTAAAGGTTAAAACCAGCACCTTAAACCTGATCCTGTACTCCACCAGGAGCCAGTGCAGCTGGTATAGCACCGGGTGAATGTGATCTCGCAGTAAGGAGTCTCGCTGCAGCATTCTGCACCCACTGGAGTTTCTGGGTCAGTCTCAAGGGCAGCCCCACGTAGAGCGAGTTACAATAATCCAGCCTGGAGGTGACCGTCACGTGGATCACAGTGGCTAGGTCAGGGCGAGAGAGGTAAGGAGCCAACTGCTTAGCTTGTTCTAGGCTTAGAACCAGTGCTATTCTTCTAGAAAAGAGGTGGTAGAACTGGGCAATGTCTCCCACCTGAGAGGTGCCGGAACTGAGTTCTGGTGAGTTCCGGCTGGAAAAAAAGCCCTGTTTTGAATGTACCTAGTTTATGTCCTATTTCAGGATATACCATATGTTTGGAAATAAAGAGTGCATGCTAAAAGCAAAGATTTAGCACAGACTGGGCACCTTTTATGAATCCAGGACAAACCTTGAAAGCAAACATTAATCTGCAAGAACCTCTGCAGGGTTTTAGAATTCATAGAGACACTGCAGTTTAGTTGCCATGTGCATCCTCAGACATCAGCAGACAAGCTGTCTATCAGATCATTTTTATCCAGGAAGACTTCACAATACGGGAGATCCTCTTTCTGAATCAGGAAACATAGATGTAACTTGATATCAGTGTCAGCCAGTCAGTCTGCTAAGAAAGATATTTTCACTAATTCTGGAGACCCAAGAGAGAAATTTTGAAAAGTGTCTGTGTGAAATGCTGAATCCCACAATTATAATAGAATAATAATAGTTGTTATCAGAGTCAGGTGTCACCAAGTCAGCAACTGGTCTTCACACACTTTTTAACACCATGCTAGGGAAAGGGCAAAACAAAACTAAGCTTAGCATAAAAAGAAGTATCATTTGCTGCCACCAATTTATACTATCTTAAAAGGTAAAGGGACCCCTGACAATGAAGTCCATTCGCGAACAACTCTGGGATTGTGGCACTCATCTCGCTTTTAAGGCCGAGGGAGCCAGCGTTTGTCTGCAGACAGTTTTTCTGGGTCATGTGGCCAGCATGACTAAGTCGCTTCTGGTGAAACCAGAGCAGCACATGGAAACGCCGTTTACCTTCCCACCAGAGCGGTACCTATTTATCTACTTGCACGTTGACGTGCTTTCGAACTGCTAAGTTGACAGGAGCTGGGACCAAACAACGGGAGATCACCCCGTCATGGAGATTTGAACCGCCAACCTTTAGACCAGCAAACCCAAGCGACACAGTGGTTTAACTCACAGCGCCACTCATAGGTAAAAATATTCATAGGGGTGTAGCGATGTCTGCCAGTGACTGGGGTGAGTGTGAGCGTACATGTGCCAGATGGTGGCAGAGCACACTCGCCCAGCCTTCATCGCCGCACGGGCACTGTGCACAAAGGGTGCTTTTCACCCTCCATATGCCCCAGCACGGGTCATATGGAAAAGACCCTCTGCACCCCCCAGCCCCTGTTGCTGATAGGCAGGCACTCACATGCTGGATCTCTCTGGGGGGCGCCTGGTTCACACATATCCCAATGTGCGTCCAGGGCAACACCCCTCCGGCACTCCCTATGCTACAGCACTGAAGGGCACATTTTTCAGGGACTGTGCTGAGGAGGGCTGCACTGAGGAAGAATGGTGGGAGTCACCTGCTCCCCCTGATCCTGATCCTGAATCTTCCCAGGAGCAGAAGGACAGCATAGATTTGGAGCAGTGGTTTGCAGAGGGGCATAGTTCAGAAGGCAGAAGCTGGGAAATACTGGATGGGGAACAGCTAGCAGAAGAAACACTAGAAGAGTTAACAGATCCACAGTCTCTGGACAGCACCCACCCCCCCCCCTTCCCCAAAGTCTCGGAGAGCTCAAAAAGTGTTAGAACAGAAAGCACAGAGGCTATAAGCTCAGATGACAAAACGTAGGGTTGACATAGATTAATAGGGACGGGGGGGGGGGGGGAGTGAGCCTTAATTGGGAGCACCACCATTCTGGTTAGATGCTTTCTTTTGTCCTTCCCTGTGTTTATTAAAGAATCTAACTGGTAAGACATTCCTTTTGTTTGATCTCTTGGGAGCCAGCATGGTGTAGTAGTTAAGAGCAGTGGACTCGTAATCTGGTGAACCAGGTTCGCTTCCCTGCTCCTCCACATGCAGCTGCTGGGTGACCTTGGGCTAGTCACACTTCTCTGAAGTCTCTCAGCCTCACTCACCTCACAGAGTGTTTGTAGTGGGGGAAGAAGGGAAAGGAGATTGTTAGCTGCTTTGAGACTCCTTAAGGGGAGTGAAAGGCAGAATATCAAGTCCAAACTTATTATTATTATTATTTACTGCCATGGGGGAGGAAGCCAATTCCCTGAGGAGACCACAGGATTTGGCAAAACTGATTACTGACATGATTTATAGATTTGATCTTGGAACTGGTTTATTAAAATTGCTGGTTGGTAAAATCAAAAACGTATTAGGAGATAATTTGTGAGAGGGCCCCCAAGATTTCAACTGCCTAGGAGTCTTCCACAGGGTTTAATCCGGCACTGCACCAAACTAGATAGACAGTAAGGAAATGATGATGATGATATAATATGAATGCATGCATATTGTATCACAACGGATTAATCATATAGAAGAGGAAACATCATACGTTAATACACTGTGTATTTTGTGAAATTACCTCTCAGCAGAGAAGCTGCCAGTATTTTCTAGAGTTCCAAGCTATGTAAATGGGTTTCATGGAAATATGAAAGGTATAGAATCTGATGGATTTTATGTCATCCATCAGACACTAAAACATTTTCTGCCTGATATTCTTATAGGGTATTTTCTTTTTTTACGTACTGTACTGTGTCTGGTTGTAAACTTGGATGATGAAATGGTGCGTGAAATTCCTGTTCAGCACACAAAGAATAGACATTATGATCACTCTAGTGCCATAGTGTCAGATTTGAGAGACTCCCAATTTCACATTGACAGGCTAAACACAACATATTCTTCATATGGAACAGAATAAGGTAAGTCTGAAATACTGTGTTGCCTTGTTGATCTAATATATGCTGAAGGAAAAGCTTGCCAGGGTGAGCCAGCTTGAAAAGCCAACAAAAGAATCAGAAAATCATCCTTCCAACAAAAGAGACAGAGAGGATCATCCTTGGGAGACCTCTGTCAACATTCCACTTCTTCTTAGCTGTAGCAAAGCCACACAAATATTCTGCAACAGATGTGTAGCGCAGATAGGCTTTATGAATGTTTACTGGCATCTCAGCCTTGTATAACCAATGTGCTTTAATAACAGTTTTGGGAGCAGCTCTTCTGCAAGATAAGAAACTATGCAAAATGACAACCGTGATAATAAATTGTGTCTGCAATCTTGTACTCACTTACCTGAGAGTAAGCGCCATTGAACTCAAATGCATTCACATCTGAGTAGACATGTACTGTTAGTCATTAGTTGGGAATTTTTTACATGGCACAGAAATTGCACAGAAGAAACTTAGTTGTGCACAATTAGAAACCTTCCCATGACTGGGAACGCATGTCAGGCATGTATAACATACAGCTCTCAAGATGTTCTTGGATTCCAGGTTGCATCAGCCCCAGCTAGCAAAGCTAATGGTCAAGGATGTTAGGATGTTGGGAGTTGTAGTCCTGCAATAAGTGGAAAGCCAAAGGATACCCCTGGTTTAGATAGTTGACCATGTCCATAAGATTTCCAGGAAGGAGAAACAGAGCTGAGGCTTAACCCCGAAAATGATTCTTATTAAAAGGCAGTAAGGTACAAAACCATAGTCAAGTTACTGAAGGCTGTTTCAGAGAGGAAGAAGGAAGAGAAGCGGTCACAACCCAAGGACAGCTGTGCTAACCCTTCAGGAGAAAATGAAGAGCAGAGGAGGAGGAGGTTGTGAGTGGAAGGTATCCTTAGCTTGCTAGAATGAACAGAAAGGAGGAGAATGAATTGTTATTGGTAGATCAAATCCAACAAGAATAAATGACCAGCTATTCTCAGACCATGACAGTGCATTCACCATGTATAAACTCAGGAACTCTGAAGAACCAGATTTCCCCTCTGGTTAAAAACATTGCACCGAGATATAAATATAGGTGTCTGGCTAAGAGCTGAGGGATAGGCAGGGAGAGGGAGAGAACCATGGGAAACAGAGACTCTCCCAAAGGCACCAAAAACCTAGAATAGTCAAGTATCCCTAAGCTGTGGTAGGGCTTCCACAAGACAGGAGTGAGAGATGATGGATGGGCACCCCATGGGGAGTTTCAAGAACACCCAGGCAACATGGCTGTTCCTATAAGCGCTCTGAAAAGCAGCTCAGGGGTCCAACAGCCTTAGTCCAGGGGTTCAAAAACAATTATACTTCTTAAAAAACAAAAACAATGGGTTCTACTGGAATTTCTGGGGGACAAAAAGCGGTGGGGATAGCAGTGATACCCTCTGAAAAGAAGGCAACAGATGCTGGACCTCTAAGTCACAAAAGTGCTCCAGGCTCTTGATACTGTCAATCAAAAAACACCAAAGTGTCATCCTGATTGCATTAGGATGGGCAAGAGACTTGACTTAGCACATGCCAGGGTTCCATGGCCTGGGGCATTCAGCTCTGGAGTTTTTCTCTTTCACTTTGATGGAGGGTGGAGGCTAGTCCTGACAGTCAAGCGCCTTCACCATGAGCTATTATCCTTTGCTTGTGAGAAGCAGAGAAGAGGAAAGTATGAGGACAAAATGGAAATGAGCTGGCAGGATGTACAACTACAATATACAGTGGTATCTCTGGTTAAGAACTTAATTCGTTCCGGAGGTCCGTTCTTAACCTGAAACTGTTCTTAACCTGAAGCACCACTTTAGCTAATGGGGCCTCCCGCTGCCGCCGCGCTGCCGGAGCACAATTTCTGTTCTCATCCTGAAGCAAAGTTCTTAACCCGAGGTACTATTTCTGGGTTAGTGGAGTCTGTAACCTGAAGCGTCTGTAACCTGAAGCGTATGTAACCCGAGGTACCACTGTATACAGACTATGAGTTCTGTTTTACAGAGTTGATGTTTAGTCAGAGAGCAGGCGTTGGGAACATGGAAATCACAGACTAAAGGAGTCCATAGTCAGAACCACTTAAAATCTTGGCAGATATCCTTGAAACACCTGTCCTCTGTACTCCTCATTCAGCCTTGGACTTCCTCAATGGGATTTGTAATTTGTATGATCCACATGAAGAAATAAGAATTGCTTAACTAGGGTGGTTCAGAAGAGTGGAAGAAATAGTCAAGTTTTTTATAATCTCTTGCGGAAAGGAGATATTTAAATTTTGGGCAGAATCCATTGTGTAGCAATTGATGCGACAATTAAGCACATAATTAGCAGAAATGGACTGCATATACACATTTAAAGCATCCCCCCTCCAAAAAAAAAAGAGGATAATGGAAACTGCAGAGATACAGTTCCCAGCACTCTTAACAAACTACAGTTTCCAGGATACTTGGATGTGTGGGTTTTGCTTTAACTATTTCTAAATGAAAAAACAAGAGTTTTGTGAATATTAAACAACATGGGCTAGTGGCCCTGTGGTGAATTCTTTTCAGTTGCAGTACTTGGTATTGTTTCAGTTCCTTGGGTGCTATTAAGCTGTGGGTTCAAATAAGCACCATTTTTTTCAGGGCACTTGTTCTCTGCTTATGGAATGTAGTCATCTGACATGCATAGAATGACTTGCAAGAGATGATGATGATGGTAATGATGATGATTTATACCCCGCCCATCTGGCTGGGTTTGGGAGCTGCCCAGGGTGGCTGGGGATTATTATTATTATACTATTATAATATATATTATATATTATAAAATGGTTTCAAGCCCACCTTCACTGTACCCTCTGCCTTATTATTTTTAAGAAAGTTGTGATAGGGTGATCAATGCTGCAACGTATATTTATTTAGATATATTTGCACATGAGAACAGCTCTGTGTCAGAGAAATGTTTGGCAAGCACGGCATCTCCCATCATGCATTTGGAAGAAAACCCACCACAACCACATTTGCTTTTACCATTTAGTTTCTGGAGGCCTAGGGGTCCCTTCAAGCCCAGGTGTTACAAAACCTGCTTAGAAACGGCAAGGAAAATAAGAGCCACAAAGCAAACAACTCCTTTTAAATGAATTTGGCAAAGGAGGAACCACTTTATTTCATAGATACAGAAAAGGATGTTACCCCACACTAGGGTCACATGAATAATTAAAGCCCATCTTTGTTCAAGAACACGAACAGAATGTGAAATAGATGCAAACTGGCATGTTATCTTTACTTCAGACCTTCATCCGTTGGCACGGTTTAACCACCGAAATGAGGTTTGAAGACGAAGAGAAGCACCTCTGCTTTTAATCTTTAATAAGCCATCTCCACTAGCGGAACTGTAATTCAGCAGGTTGAACCAAGCATGGCTCCCACTGTAAGACAACATTTATTTATTTCCAAAGAAAGCATTGCAACTAAAGAAAAAGATGAGCTGTCCAGATTATGTAAGGAGAAAGTAGAATTTTACTTTATTTCAGAGGAATGGGCCTAGTGCTAAATTAGCAATCCTATGTAGAATAATTGGGTGCACTCTTCCCACCTTGGATCAAATCTACGCTTCCATTTGTCATAAGAAAGCTGCAGAGATAGCGCAGGATAGTGCGCACCCCGGAAATGATCTCTTTCAGCTTCTGCCTTCTGGAAGAAGGTACAGGGTTATAAAGACTAGGACTAGCTGCCTGAGAAACAGTTTCTATCCAAATGCGATTTTGATTTTAAACGCAGTGTAAGGTAGTCTCTATGGGAGTATATTGTATTTAATTATGGGGTATCAGGGGTTTTAGGGGGTAACCAGGCTGGGATAGCTGGTATAGCAGGCTTGTTGGTTTTTGAATGTCTGGTGTAGATTTTTTCAATTTCGTTGTTCTGTATGGGACAATGACAATAAAGATTATCGTATCGTATCGTATCATATCGTATTATTCAGAACTTTGCATATTCTTCTGGAATGAAGGGTTACGACGACATCCAGCAATACAATACAATTCTGTTATGAGGGGCTCATCTTTGCAACCATTTTACATAGTTCCCCATGTGAGGGCCTCACAGATCCTTGCAAGGTCAGCCTGGAAAGAGTCTGTCTGTGGTGCTTCCCCCTCACAGGTTACAAGAATTGGAAACTTTGTGATAAAAATGGAGACAGAAAAGCCTCATAAGTGTCAAGCAGAGCATTATGAAACTATAATACACAGTGGTGCCTCACAAGACGAAATTAATCCGTTCCGCGAGTCTCTTCGTCTTGCGGTTTTTTCGTCTTGCGAAGCACGGCTATTAGTGGCTTAGCGGCTATTAACGGCTTAGCGGCTTTAAGAAAAAGGAAACAAACTCGCAAGAACTCGCAAGATGTTTCGTCTTGTGAAGCAAGCCCATAGGGAAATTTGTCTTGCGGAACGACTCAAAAAATGGAAAACCCTTTCGTCTAGCGAGTTTTTCATCTTGCAAGGCATTCGTCTTGCGGGGCATCACTGTATAACGGGGTAGAGAACCATTGTCAACTGAGGGCCGCATTCCCTCATAGGGTATCTTTGGAGGGCCACACATGCCAGGGATAGGTGGGGCAAGCAGCAAAAGGGGGCAGGGCAATGGACACGATTCTTTCCTTTGTGACCGTAGACTACATCCCAGTCATGCAAAAGTCAGTGGTTTTGAACCCTGCATACACCTTTTCCTAAGCGCCGTCCACACAAGCAAGAGGTGTTATCACAGTTCAAAAACACAGTTCAGCCAGGCAACAACACACGAGTGTGGAACAAGGAAATTGAGAAGCACGTTATGTGTGTGTACTAGAAGGGCCATGTGCTAAGGAGTGTCCCGAAAGCCTATTGCAGATATTTTGGGTATTTTGAAGTGAGCGGAACAGACTCCTTTGGAAATGAAACATTGCCCAGGCCCATGGAAATATTATTCAAACTTTTACTGGCAGAATTAAAACAACTGTCCAGCACAGGCTCAACAACTTTTAAAATATGAAATAATCCAAACAGACCTATAAGCAAATCTCTCTCTCTCTCTCTCTCTCTCTCTCTCATGCTTCACAGCATTGTTCTCCCTGTAGCATTCAGAGAGACAACTCCATTTGCATATTCACTCCACTAAGTTCTGGAGACAAAGACTCAGAGGCAACTCCTTTCAAAATGGGTGAAAGAGGTGAGCGCAAAATATGGTCTGAAGCTCAACATAAAAAAACAAAACAAAAAACGAAGATCATGGCCACTGGTCCCATCACCTCCTGACAAATAGAAGGGAAAGAAATGGAGGCAGTGAGAGATTTTACTTTCTTGGGCTCCATGATCACTGCAGATGGTGACAGCAGTCATGAAATTAAAAGACGCCTGCTTCTTTGGAGAAAAGCGATGGCAAACCTTGACAGCATCTTAAAAAGCAGAGACATCACCTTGCCGACAAAGGTCTGTATAGTTAAAGCTATGGTTTTCCCAGTAGTGAGAGTATGGAAGTGAAGAGCTGGACCATAAAGAAGGCTGATCGCCGAAGAATTGATGCTTTTGAATTATGGTGCTAGAGGAGACTCTTGAGAGTCCCATGGACTGCAAGATCAAACCTATCCATTCTGAAGGAAATCAGCCCGGAGTGCTCACTGGAAGGACAGAACTGAAGCTGAGGCTCCAATACTTTGGCCACCTCATGAGAAGAGAAAACTCCCTGGAAAAGACCCTGATGTTAGGAAAGGCACAAGGAGAAGGGGACGACAGAGGACGAGATGGTTGAACAGTGTTTTCAAAGCTACCAACATGAGTTTGACCAAACTGCGGGAGGCAGTGGAAGACAGGAGTGCCTGGCGTGCTCTGGTCCATGGGGTCATGAAGAGTCGGGCATGACTAAACAACTAAAGAACAACAAATCTCTCACATGATCCCAGGTTTACAATCCTCACATGTTAGCTACCAGAGAACAACTATCAGTTAGTTAATCATTAACTTTGCAAGGAGCTCAGAATCCTTTAGAAAACAGTTTTGTGTTAACAATACACATTTAGCCATTTTCCATTTTAAACCTTCATTAATGCACAAACATTTATCATTTCTGTGTGAATGAAACTGTTATACTTAATGGGGCCAGATAGAGAGGCCTGGGACCTGGACTTACACAAATAAACACTGACACAGTATATTGATAATATTTCTTTATGAAACTAAGCAGTTGGTTAACAAAAGCACTAGGAACACTGAATTCTCAGAATGTTCTTAAATATTTAAACGTTTACAGGAAAACAGTATTGCATAAATGCTTACAAATGCTGATTAAACTAGAGTGTTTATTTTGGGGTTTTTTGAGACAACTCTAATGAAAGTTTCACATCTTTCATATTTCAAAAGCATGTCTTTCAATTCAGGGATATATTGTTGAGTCAGATTCCCATGTTAACTGGCATGAAGAATGAGTTAGGCAAAGGCTAAAGTAAATTAGAAGATAGAGCAGATAGGAAATAGAACCTTAAAATGAGGATCACACTAATTCCCATTATCTGTCAAGTTCATGTTATACAGACCTATTTCTTCATTTCCAGTGCAATACCTTGTAATGTCCCACAGAATTTTCACTTTTAAAAGTCTGACAAAATGTAACATGTCATATATAAGAATATAAATGGTAAGCTCCTGATAAGAGGGTGAAAAAATGCTGTTCTTTTTATCATTTCTTTTTTAAGCTGGAAGCCTTGGAGACTTACACGCAAGTCGGTGGAAGCATTTGGTAAGGCTGTAGGAACTAAAAGGGGGGGGGACCATCAAAATGAAATCTGAAAGGAAAGATTTAGGAATTCTTAAGCTTCTGAAGTTTGGGGAATCTATTTAACTTGCAAATTTCACAAGAAACAGGAACAGCAAAGCCTTGTGGCACCTTAAAGACTAATATATTTATTATGGCATGATATTTTTTGGACTACAATTCAGTCCATCAGATGCATGAAGAATTTTCCTGAGATGTGTGTATGTCCATGAGGTTTTTTGGGGGTTGGGGTCATAATCAGGTCAGAGGGAAATTAATTGCAGAAAAGTAAAGGTAGTGATTCACCATTGATGACACAGGAATCCTGGCATCAGGAAGGCAATGAATACTTATAATGTGCTAAAGGTAAAGGTAAAGGGACCCCTGACCATTAGGTCCAGTCGTGGCCGACTCTGGGGTTCCAGCGCTCATTTTGCTTTATTGGCCAAGGGAGTCGATGTACAGCTTCCAGGTCATGTGGCCAGCATGACTAAGCCACTTCTGGTGAACCAGAGCAGCACACGGAAACATCGTTTACCTTCCTGCCGGAGTGGTACCTATTTATCTACTTGCACTTTGACGTGCTTTTGAACTGCTAGGTGGGCAGGAGCTGGGACCGAGCAACAGGAGCTCACTCCATCTCGGGGATTCGAACCGCCGACCTTCTGATCAGCAAGTCCTAGGCTCTGTGATTTAACCCACAGCGCCACCCCCGTCCCATATAATGTGCTGAGCATCCTTTATTTCAGCTTGAAAGTAATAGCATAGACATTGTTGGCACCCATCTATCTCAGGAGAAAATGGAGGAGTGCGCCTTTGGGGATGAAGTCAAACTGTTGAAAAGTTACAGCATCTGTAAGAGACCAATATGGGAGAGACATGTATTGTTGCAGCTGGGGCAGATGAAGGCATCCAATTGTGCCGCTCAGATGGTGTTTATTGCCTCTGTGCTCCTCCCAGTGTTCATAGCATTAGAAATGTGAAATGTGATGGCAATGTTGATAGAAGGGGCGGAGTTTGTATGCTCCTCCGCTGCATTGTTTACTTTCACCAGGAATGCCGTCAATCTAGTTTTCAAAAGATCCAAAACTAATAATAATCATAGGAGAGAGAAAAACTCCTAGGTGCAGATTTATTTATTTTTTTAAGGTAGAAAATTCTACATGATTTCCGATTATTAGTTTTGTTGCTTCCATGTGTTTCAGTTTCTATGGCAATTTGGTGTTGTTTTGAGATCATGTACTTCCTTTGTTTCTGAGCACAACGGATAATCATTTAATTGCTTGTATACTCTCCACACCTCCACTCATTTTTGTGTCTTGTAGGAGGGCAATCTGTTTCAGAGCTGAAATCTTTTGCTGCTAATCTGTTTCAGAATGCCTAATTATTTCATAGTATGAACTTTCTGCACACACAACAGCATAGTTCTAACTATAGCTCCTTTCCATAGGCAGTCTGCTTTTGCTTGAAACGTATTACTGAAGCGATGTTTTGTGAGCTGGTTGATTGTATTGAAGGGGAGGAAGATACCCACAGGGATTAATGGAAATTAAACTACAAACACTTAGTATATTTCATGTAAGATGAACTAAGAGGCAGTTCACACAAAGCCCAGGCTTCTATGTACTGTAGGGTGCAGAAGCAAATGCCAGGCCTCCACAAAAATGGTGGACCGTACTTTTCAGTCTATAAGACACCCCCATGTTTACGATTCCCCCTATTTGCGGGGACTCGAATTTAAGTTGTTGAGCCTTTTTTGGATGGGGGGGGGGGGTTTGCACAGAGTTGTACAGCTTTTTTGGGTGGGTTGCCGAAAATCGCTAACCTGCAGCTCCAATGCTGACTACCACCGGCAGCCGCCAACTGACCACCCACTTCCCACAGCGACAGCCAATCACCAACAGACCCTTCCACAGCTGAAAAGCACAAACCCGCCTGAGAAAAGCTGTCCACTGACAATCGCACGCGTCCCAGAACATCAGCTGCCAATCGCGGCAGCGACAGCCAATCCAGAGCAGTCCTTGCTGCAGAAACCAATCACCAACCCAAGCAGAGCAGCCGCAGCCAATCCAAAGACAACAATCACCCACCAAATCGTTGCTGACAAGCTCCTGCTCGCGGCTGCAGCCAATCACCTGTCCACCCCATTCACTATCCATGTATAAGACGAGGCACGTTTTTGAACATTATTTTAGAGTAAAAAACACACACCTCGTCTTATACACAGGAAAGTACGGCAAGTCGAGGGTAAGTGCAGGGCCAGAATGGTGAGGGAGGCAGAAGGCTGAATGCAGGGAACCCCCTTTCACAAAGAGGGGGAGAATTTTGTTACATGAGAG
The DNA here is from genome assembly GCF_964188315.1 of Podarcis muralis. NCBI lineage: Eukaryota > Metazoa > Chordata > Lepidosauria > Squamata > Lacertidae > Podarcis > Podarcis muralis. Next base: position 18,887,320 of record NC_135664.1, on the reverse strand, counting down.
TGTGTGTGCCCCTCAATCCCCACCCCTTGGCCTGTCCTTTATTTTGCCAGCCCTGGCCCGCATTTTGCCCAGCCGAAGGTGGCAAACCTATCTGGTAGCTTCCAGTTGTTTTGGACCCGAATACCCATAGAAATTCAGCAATATTAAAGTGAGCTGAACTTTACCATTAAAATTAATGGGCCTCAAATTAAAAATGCTTACATTCTGCAGATTGGTGCCTTGGTTCCTCCCCCCCCCCCAAACCCTCATGCTACAAACAACATTTCTCCTAGATTTGTCAGGCGTAAGCCAGGAAGTATCATTATCAAATTTCTCCTACAACATTCACGCATAAGACTAACAAATCTGTTTGTTCCCTTTCTTCATTTCTTTCTTTGCTGTTTTGCAGCGTGCTAGAGACTGAGTTACAAAACCGTGACTTTATTTCATGTGATAATTAATAGGCGCTCCTGATAGACACAGACCAGAGACGGAATGTACAAACAGTCAAGTTGTAAATTGGATTGTCAGGACTCATAAATCTGTTACCGTCCAAAGTGTGTATGTCGCACTAACAATGTTTTCCATTTGGGGTCTCAGGCGCAAAATTTACTTGCCAATTTGTCACGAAGGGAGTGGGGGATGATGCGCTGTCATACACTGATGGGGCTAATGAAAGCAATGGAAGACCTAGATTTGCTGCATGTTTATAGCCCATGCAAACTAATAGTTATTAGTAGCGGTTGTAGTCATAGGCATAATAGCACTTAAAGCCCGCACTTCGCCAAATGGTCCCAGGGCACATTACAAAAACCACAGTGAAAACAAGTACAATTTATATTAAACAGGTAAAATAAAGCCAGCACACCACGGTTAATTTATAATGCCCCTTCAAGCCTAAAGAACTTGTGAATTGCAAACCTTGTGCTCATGACTGGGTTTATGAACAGATTAGTCCTTATGGTAATGAGTTCTACCTTCTTCCAACAAAGCATCTCACCCATCAACTGTCCTGGGAGCAATTATCACGGTTACCTTTGTGATGATTGGCATTAAGAAATAAAATATGCACTAAATAAATTATAATGCCCCTTGAACAATGGTACAGTGGTGCCCCGCAAGACGAATGCCTCACAAGACGAAAAACCCGCTAGAAGAAAGGGTTTTCCGTTTTTGAGTTGCTTCCCAAAACGAATTTCCCTATGGGCTTGCTTCGCAAGACGAAAACGTCTTGCGAGTCTTGCAATTTTTTTCGCTCCCCCCCTTTTTCTAAGCCGCTAAGCCGCTAATAGCCTTTTAGCCGCTAAGCCGCTAAGCCTTTAATAGCCGCTAAGCCGCTAATAGTGCTAATCTGCTAATAGGGTTGCTTCACAAGACGAAGAAACCGCTAGACGAAGAGCCTTGCGGAACGGATTAATTTCGTCTTGCGAGGCACCACTGTACATCAGGAAATAGAATCAACACAAAGAGGACATTTTGTGTGTTTGTCTGTTGAGAGGAAGGAAGAATGGAAACTGCCATCACTGCCTGATAAGCCTTTATAACCCAAATGTCTACATTGTGGTGTAGGCATTAGAGTGTTAGACTAAGACCTGGGAAGCCAGAATTCAAATCCCCACTCAGAAATGAAGCTCACTGGGGGACCTTGGGCCGGTCACTACCTCTCAGCCCAACCTACTTTACAAGGTTGTGGGGGTTAATTGTGGAGGCGGGGGGCAGGGAGAGCCAGGTGCACCACCTTAAGCTTGTTGGAGGAAAAGGTGGGATATAAATGTAATTTCATTTCATTTCACTTTTAAATCATATACCACCTTCCTATATTACTATATATGGGGCTGAAGAAACGACAAAGATCACTCAGCTTATAACGATCTGATCCAGTACAAAAATGCCATAATAAAAACATAACTTCAAAAGGAACAACCTCTATCAAATAAAGTAACATCTAACATTCCATTAGAATGCAATAGCACACAATAAAATTAAACATCCACAAATAATAATTAAACAGAAATCCACTCATAATTCCCACCCACCCTAAAAATGTGTACAGTGGTTTCACACTCTCTCTGGCCTGTCCCACCACCTCCCAGATTTTGACTGATTCCCCCCCCCCCCCCCGGAGAACTTGGAAGCTTGAATCTAACATTACACTTTGCAGAACCACTGACTATGCTCATAACATTGAGTCAGATGAGGTGACCGAGGTGCTCTAAAATGTGCACATTTCCATAAATCCACAAGAGAAGAAACATTTTCCTGACCTACCATGATGTAAAGCAACAACAACACTTCCCCCATATAAAATAGATTTCCTCTTTGGCTTCCAATCAGTTAGATCTGCAGGAATGCCAAAAGGATTACACCTTGACAGGCTGAGAGAAATTGCAGATAGATGCAGGCTACAGAGAAGAGATTTGACCTAGCAATTCAGCTGACAGTGAGTGAATTTTACGCGTGGAAGTCTGCTGGCGAAAATCATACCGCTACAGAGTTTACATAAAACACAGCTAAAATCCTCAGACCTCTTATTCCTCAGTAATCCTATTGATTTATTTATGCCCCGAGCCGCATTGATTACTTGTAAGTAAGTGCCTTGCCACCGCATTGTTTTCCTCCAGCAACAATGGGCATGGAACATGGCTGTGGCATGGCTAGATACAGGGTGCCGGAGGAGTGATTAAAGGGAAACAATTATATGAGAATAGATAAAAGAGGAACAACAGCAGCAAAACAGTAAACAGTGTGAAAAATTCCTTTGCTTCAGCAGAACTGTGAGCGGGTGAGTACAAAGACATCAATTAAGATACCTCTTAAAGAGTTGCCACAGTTTTAACCTGATAAAGGGAAGAGCAGCATTTTTCAAAGTGATTAAACTAAGGTTTAATATCTTATGCTTCTTCCTTGGAAGCAGCAAACAGCCGTAACAATCGTGCGTGAGGTTCATGCACCAAAAACCAAATCAAAACCTCACCCCTCTGTTTCTTCACTTGTTGGGACAGAGTGGACGGTCCGTGAATCTCATCTCTGGTCTTTTTAAACATTGATGCATATAATAAGAGAGGAAAGTGATCTGGATTGTTGTAGGGGAATAGGATTAGCGAATGGGCACTCATGGGGTCCTCTTGTTACTTAGGCCCCAATTTATTTATGCTTTTAAAGGCAAGCACCCTTGTTGTGCTCAGACAGAACACTTGCAAGTGGACAGTGTGTTTCATAAATACTGTGGACTGTCTCCACCTCAAATCCAGCCTACCATACTTTCCAGGATCTGAGATGAAAGTTTGCAGGATGGTGAATCTTGCCTGGGCTTCTTGGCTTCCTTTCAGTTCACTTCATCCAGACCCTCTAAGTGTTCCTATTTTCCAGGGACAGTCCCGGATTTACAGAAGCCATCCCGATTTCTGATTCCATAGAATCATAGAACTGTAGAGGACGATCTGAGGACCATCTAATGCAACCCCATTCAGTGCAGAAATATGCAGCTGTGCCATATGGGGATCAAACCTGTGACCTTGAGGTGCCAAAGAAGGATAGAACTTTCTTTATGTATGCCACGACAGCAGCAAGAATACTTATTGCAAAGTATTGGAAGACACAAGATCTACCCACCCTGGAAGAATGGCAGATGAAGGTGATGGACTACATGGAACTGGCAGAAATGACTGGCAGAATCCAAGACCAGGGAGAAGAGTCGGTGGAAGAAGATTGGAAGAAATTTAAAGACTATCTACAGAAATATTGTAAAATTAATGAATGTTAAAATGATGTTGGATGGAAAGTTATGTGGTTTTTAGCTATAACACTATAAGGAGTATGAAAAAAATGGGTTATTAACAGTCAAAAATTCAATGTTATATATTATTTTAAGATTAAAGAGGAGGATAAACAAAGAGGGGAAGGATTTGCTGAACTAACAAATTGAACTGGAATACAAAAAGGGAGGTGTGAGGAGGTCCGGGAAATAAGCAAATGAAAGAAAGTGAGGGGAAGATGGAATTGTTTTTTATCTATTTTTACTTTGTATTTTTCTTTTTTCTTTTTGTAAAATTCTAATAAATATCTTTAAAAAAACAAAAAACCTGTGACCTTGGTATTATCAGCGCCATGCTCTAACCAACTGAGCTATCCAGCTATTTTCATTGGAGAAATGCTGGAGGGTATGAAGTTATGCAGCTCTTGAGCCAAGGAGATAAGTAACAATACAAGCTTTAGAAGACATCTGAAGGCAGCTCTGTATAAGGAAGTTTTTTTAATGTTAAAGTTTCATTATGTTTTTATATATGTTGGATGCCAGAGTGGTTGGGGCAACCCAGTCAAATGGGTAGGGTATAAATAGTAAAATTATTATTATTATCATCATCATCATGGAGTAGGATGTCCCTATTTTCATTGGAGAAATGTTGGAAGGATGCTTCAATGACTTGTATACTCTTTAGCATATGAAATAATACCACTTCAGATAATGTATGTGACTGGTATCTCTTGTGAGATGAGTTCAAGTTCTCCTTTCTGTGGCTCATCTTCTTCCTCCTTCCCTTGCCCCTCCCTCCTCAGAACAGTGTCATGTTTGAAAAGTTCTCCTGGGTCAATTTAGCCCCCTGAGCCTTTGTTCTGTTTGCCTTTTATGAATTCTCTTTCAGCTAGCTGCAGCTAAAGCCCCAATGGGTATTGTTAAAGTCTCGTAAAGGGAATTTTAAATCATTACAAATACATTACACTAAATGTTGCCACATTTAGCTTTTATTAGCATGGGGTTTCATTTATCTGCTGTTGTTTTTGTGCACATAATATTGTGTAAATGCAATTCTGACACTTCTGTTTCCAAGCATGCGACATGTTTAGCTGTTTCTGAGGTGTTGATCTTGCAATGCAGGACAATGTTGAGTGTTTCTTTTCATGATAATAGCTGCCGTGTGAAAGGGCTCACAACCATTTAGATTTAGATTTCGATTTAGATAAATTTATTGTCATTGTCCGTATATACACAGTATACACAACAACGAAAATCAAACGCCCACCCAAAGACCGGGTTCACATACACATTTGCACGTATCTCCAACACTCTCATCCTATTCAGACATAATCTATAAAAACATAACATAATCCAGAATATAACATAACCTATTAAAGGCATAACATAACCTAAAACCTATCTCATTCCTTCCTACTCCCTGCTTGCTATTTCTTGCAACTGGCCCTGACATCATTATTTAGTGCAATCAGAGCTCTTGGATAGAAACTATTCAGAAGGCGTGTGGTTCGTGTTTTCATTGTCCTATATCTTCTGCCCGAAGGCAACAGTTCAAAGAAGTTATGAGCGGGATGGGTGGGATCTCTCAGGATATTGTGTGACTTCTTCAAAGTGCGAGACGTGAAGATCTCATCCAGGGTTGGTAGTTGGAGCCCAATAACATTCTGGGCAATTTTAATTATTCTCTGTAAAGCTTTTTTATCCGTTTCAGAGCTGCTCCCATACCACGATAATATACTATAGGTTAAGACACTCTCGATGGTACTGTGATAATAGGACAGAAGTAGGTGCTGAGATAGATTCAGTCCCCTGAGCATTCTCAGGAAATACAACCTCCCCTGCACCTTCCTCACAACCACACCGTCACCATTACCTAGGAAGGGTGTGGAGGAGCCTTTACAGGAGCCAACACCTGTATTTAATTTTATCTATATGTATGATATTTATATCCCACCTCTCCTTCAAGGAGCTCAAGGTAGCACACATGGTTCCCTTCCTCCGCATGTTACCCTGACAACAACCCTGTGAGGTAGGTGAGACTGAGCGTTTGTGATCCACGGTCACCCAGTGAGCAGGGTTTTTGAATGAATGAATGAATGAATTTACTTTATTACGGTCACAGACCAACATCAGCAAAACATCTAAACAAATAGCATAACAGTATCTCTAAGCCGATGATTATTAAATAAATGGGAGCAAGAACCAAACGTAGATTAAAACATATACCTAGAATACTTGATTAAACATAGGTAATGGATGAGTAAAAACTGATAAGATATGCCAAGGAAGGATAGGATTTTTTTCATGTACGCCACTACAGCAGCAAGGATTCTTTTAGCAAAGTATTGGAAGACACAAGAACTACCCACGCTGGAAGAATGGCAGATGAAGGTGATCGACTACATGGGACTGGCCGAGATGACAGGCAGAATCCGCGACCAGGGAAAAGAGACGGTGGAAGAAGATTGGAAGAAATTTAAAGTTTATCTTAAGAACTGTTGTAAAATTAATGAGTGCTAAAATGTCAAGGGTACAGGAAAAAGAGGATTACAGCTGTAAACGACTATGTAAAAGAGAAGGAGGGAAAAATGAGCAATTAGTTAAATTAAGTGAGGATTTGCTGAAGAAATTTTGAAACAGGGATGTAGAAAGGGGAGGTATGGGGAAGTCGGAGAAGTAAGATTTATGAAAAGAAGGTTTTGAAATTATACGTGTTTATGTGTTTGTTTGTTTGTGTATTGTGTATTGTATTGTCTTTATTATGTGTTGGAAAATCAATAAAAAATATTTAAAAAACAACAACTGATAAGATAAATTAAAAGAGATCAGTTAAAAACAGCTATAGAGGGTGGGGCTTCAGAAGTGTGGATCTAACAGTATAGGCCTTCAATTTAGGACTGATTTGTAGCATAGATCACCCTTTGACGAATATCTATCATGCCAGCGCAAAATCTGGCAACTAAATATGTGACTTCTGGGCTTTCGTCTTGTAGTAATAGGGAGATGTAGTGTTGTTCTGAAGGCCCAGGGAACTTCTATAGGATAGGCTGGATAAACCTGGCTCGAATGTCTATGTAATACTGGCAAGGAAGAAGGGCATGATCCGTTGTTTCCTGCTGCCCAGAGCCACATGGGTATTTCCTCTCCTCGTATGGTATCTTGCTATAACGGCCTTCCTGGACTGCTGAACGGAGGGCCTGACATCGGGTCAAAGTGAAAGCCCTTTTGGTATTTCAAGGTTAGCTATGTATGGCATTTGGGAAGTCAAATATCTTCTAGGTTTTTGAACCATTGTCCTCCAGGGTGCAGTGTCAAGCAGTCCTGCGGACAAACTTGGATAGGCTTAGGTTTTCCCCAAGCAGATCCCCATCACGGTCTCTCCCACAAATAATTTTGTACTGAGCAGAAAAAAACAGCTTGAATGCTTATTCTTAGGGTATGGAAAATACCTGGGCCATTCTTGGGTGGCTCTGAGTACTACATAAAATGTTTGAAGTGCTGGATTTTTGCTGCACTGGCCCATAGAACAGAATCACCCTATAAATGCAGAAGCAGTAGCTTATGCAAATCAGACTGTTATAGTGCAAGCTGAGCTCTAATTAAAGTAGTTGATTTGTGTGAAGCATATGACATTAAGGTCATTATTACAATTATAGTTAGCTGCCTTTCCCCCCCACCCTCTCCTGTGTGAAACCCCCTTGCTTTGAAATATATTATCTAATTTGCATTTTATTCCAGTATCCTGATATTTGATCCTTCATGTATATATTTTAACTCCCACAGCAGACTCTACCAGATAATACAGGATCGTTGAGTCAGCAGCCTAAAGGTAGCGCAGCATGTAATTACTGTGTTTCCTCTTCCCGTCTCTACTGGGGCAGACATCTGCTTTGTAGGCATGGGGAAATGACTCATACAGCAACAAAGTAGACCCCTGGATCCTCAGTGTAACCTCTGTACAATTCCAGTTCTCAGCATCAGTATAAATGTTGTACTTGTAGGAATGTTACAGTACACTTCTCCGACAGTCAGCTCTATTAGGGACACCAATCGTGAAGCCGAGGCTCCAATACTTTGGCCACCTCATGAGAAGAGAAGACTCCCTGGAAAAGACCCTGATGTTGGTAAAGATGGAGGGCACAAGGAGAAGGGGACGACAGAGGATGAGATGGTTGGACAGTGTTCTCGAAGCTACCAGCATGAGTTTGACCAAACTGAGGGAGGCAGTGGAAGACAGGAGTGCCTGGGGAGCTCTGGTCCATGGGGTCACGAAGAGTTGGAAATGACTGAACGACTAAACAACAACAACAAAGCACAGATTATACATTCAAAGATGAAAACCTGGTTAGTCCGCTCCACTTGCGGTGGAGTTGCGGAGTTGCAGTGGACCATGTGGCCACCCACTCTCCCCAGGGGCAGGGGATGAAGTCCCGTGTTGCCCTGGGGATCCTGGCCACGTCAACACTCAGTCAGCCAATCCGCTGGCTGGTGGGGTGTGTGGCCGCGACCATTTAAACGGAGGCGTAAGCCAGGGGGCTTCCTCCTGGCTTGTTCCTTCAATCTCCCACCCTCCCTCCCTTGTTTGCAGATTTTCATTGGCCTTGCTATGGACCTTGGTTGGTTGCCGTTGAGGGGCCTGGTAGGAATTTTTCCACTTGGCAAAATTGGCACGGGCCATTTGGTTTTCGCCTACCTCGTAGCAATCTTCACAACTTTGTAAGGTTTGGCGGTTAGGCATTGGTTGCTCTTGTGATGGGGAAAGGGAAGTGTGGCCATCACCTGCCCCTCCAAGCTTAAGGGTATTCCGTTAAAGGAATTCAGGTGTGTAGATCTTGTCCCAAGCCTGGGCCGGGGCTAGGGCCATGACATGACCCCGTTGGGAACCTCTGAGGGAGCTTGAGTTGGTCTGCATGGACGGGGCTCTTCCTTCTGGTGGTTTACCCTTACTGGACTCCCTGTGCAAGGGACAGGAGTCAGATATAGTCGGGTCCATTAAATGCCTAAGCCAGTTACCACTCACATTCTGTAATCAATAAAGTTGTGGCCAAAATTTACCCAATAACATTAACCTAATATCTGTGTCCTGGTGTGTTTTATTCCTCAACGAGGGGGTAGTTGCGGGGTCTAGACACGCAAAAGATGTTTCCTTGCTGCAGAGGGTTTCTTTCCGTTATTTCTTACTTTGTCATCACAATCTCGCAGTTTCTTCCATGGAGCTTCACAGCTCTTCCACCACTTGCAAGGGGCTCCTTTGCTGAAAATCATTTCTATTCTTTGCAGAAAATAAGTCTGTATGTGGATTCCTTTGCATGCTCAGGCTTCGTCACAGGGTTCTGTCTTGGGCCCGGTCTTATTCAACATCTTTATCAACGACTTGGATGATGGACTCAAGGGCATCCTGATCAAATTTGTAGATGACACCAAACTGGGAGGGGTGGCTAACACCCCAGAGGACAGGATCACACTTCAAAACGACCTTGACAGATTAGAGAACTGGGCCAAAACAAACAAGATGAACTTTAACAGGGAGAAATGTAAAGTATTGCACTTGGGCAAAAAAAATGAGAGGCACAAATACAAGATGGGGGACACCTGGCTTGAGAGCAGTACATGTGAAAAGGATCTAGGAGTCTTGGTTGACCACAAACTTGACATGAGCCAACAGTGTGACGCGGCAGCTAAAAAAGCCAATGCAATTCTGGGCTGCATCAATAGGAGTATAGCATCTAGATCAAGGGAAGTAATAGTGCCACTGTATTCTGCTCTGGTCAGACCTCACCTGGAGTACTGTGTCCAGTTCTGGGCACCACAGTTCAAGAAGGACACTGACAAACTGGAACGTGTCCAGAGGAGGGCAACCAAAATGGTCAAAGGCCTGGAAACGATGCCTTATGAGGAACGGCTAAGGGAGCTGGGCATGTTTAGCCTGGAGAAGAGGAGGTTGAGGGGTGATATGATAGCCATGTTCAAATATATAAAGGGATGTCATATAGAGGAGGGAGAAAGGTTGTTTTCTGCTGCTCCAGAGAAGCGGACACGGAGCAATGGATCCAAACTACAAGAAAGAAGATTCCGCGTAAACATTAGGAAGAACTTCCTGACAGTAAGAGCTGTCCGACAGTGGAATTTGCTGCCAAGGAGTGTGGTGGAGTCTCCTTCTTTGGAGGTCTTTAAGCAGAGGCTTGACAACCATATGTCAGGAGTGCTCTGATGGTGTTTCCTGCTTGGCAGGGGGTTGGACTCGATGGCCCTTGTGGTCTATTCCAACTCTATGATTCTATGATTCTAATCCATGCACACAATACATCTCTTTGCACCTCTGAGTGCATAAAGGTCTATAGAACAGGGTCAATATATATCAATGTTCCATTTTGCATTTATGAAGATTATTGTTTGCTTCTCTGTATAAAAACAAAACAAAACCTGTCCCATATACGAAGACTACATCTTGACATCATTTGTTCACTCACATTTTTATAGAGTCCCATTTATTGTTCTGCCAGTTGGGCTCCATTCACTTCCATTTTCCATTCATTGCAAAACAAACACACATTGAAAGCAAGCCTTAAATAAGAAACTACAGAGCATACCAACATTCAGAATATTTTAATAAAAATGTGATGGGAGGACAATTCCTTCTTCACTTCAGGGATGTGGATGGGGCTTATGATCCCACATACCGCTGAATATATTTGGGAGCACAATCTTACATATCTGTCTAAGGAATGCTTTGTTGCTGAAGGGAAAATGGAGTGAAGATCCAATACAGTGGTACCTCGGGTTACAAACACCTCGGGTTACAAACACTTTGACTCTGCTGACCCAGAAGTAGTACCTCAGGATAAGAACTTCGCCCCAGGATGAGAACAGAAATCGGGCAGTGGCAGCGGGAGGCCCCATTAACTAAAGTGGTACCTCAGGTTAAGAATGGTTTCAGGTTAAGAATGGACCTCCAGAACAAATTAAGTTCATAACCAGAGGTACCACTGTATAACCTTCTCAATAGAAGCTTGCATTGGCAGCAATTAGTTAGACTTCTCCTAACTTGCATCCAAGGTTTGTCCTACAGGAAATAATTGCTGTGAATCTACTGGATTCCTTAAAACCTCTTTACTTTAGACACATATTTAGACGATGTTGGAGACGGAAGGGCTATGGAGATAATCTTCTCTTGCCTTCTATAGAGTTGTGTGGTCATAAACAACCCCTTTGGGGAAAGAAGTTGCAGCATGCATAAATATTACTTTGAAAATGTCCCTCTCCTTGTCCATATTTTAAGCTTTGTTCCTAGCAGCAAGGGCATGTCAAAACTCCAGTTGGCATGGTTTCTAAGAGCTCATTTCTCAACCAAGGGCATTATCCTAAAACATTGGAAGTCCTCCATTACTCCTAGCACTGACCAACAGCTGAGGGATTCATTAGACCAAGCAGAGGTCTGCTCTAAGCAAGATAACTCTGGAAAATGTCATGCCATTTGGCAGAATGTTGTGGATTTGTATGGTGACTGGACTGTGTGGCTGTGAAGCTTACTTGTGTGCCTCGTTGATCGATTTGGCAACTGAACTGAAGTTTTATTTGGTTTTCAACCCTCCTTTTTCTGTCTTCCTCTACTGCATATTCAGTAACGCAACTCCCAACTAGAGAAATGAGTTTTGGGGTATAGGCATATTGGGAGAATAATCCAGATATAGTACTCTGAAGAAGCAAAGACTCAAAAATACAGTGGTACCTTGGGTTAAGTACTTAATTCATTCTGGAGGTCCGTTCTTAACCTGAAGACCACTTTAGCTAATGGGGCCTCCTGCTGCCACCGCACCACCGGAGCATGATTTCTGTTCTCATCCTGAAGCAAAGTTCTTAACACGAGGTAATATTTCTGGGTTAGCGGAATCTGTAACCTGAAGCGTATGTAACCTGAAGTGTATGTAACCCAAGGTACCACTGTATGCCATTCTGTCAGGGTTTCTTTTGAGCCGGAACTCACCAGAACTCAGTTCTGGCACCTCTCAGGTGGGTGTCATTGCCATTCTGAGAGAACGAGGGAGTTGTTCATGGTGAGTTCTGGCACCTCTTTTTCTAGAAATAAAGCACTGCATACGATCCATGTCTGTCTTTTACGTACCTGTGCATCTGTTGTGATAGGACCTAAAAGCAGTGGGAATGGAGAATAGATCACCAGAAATCTTTGAATGAATGACAGTTTAATCAGGTACACACAGGGCATGATTGTAGCAACTGCAAACTTGCAACAAACTAATAAGAACTGTAATTATCCAGCCAATATACTATTCTTGGTATCCTACTGAAATATGAATGGTTCGGAGTGAAGGGCATGGTTTTATCATCCATCCTAATTACTGAAATTACCTTCGGTTATCTAGGTATATTATGCAAAACTCACCATAAATTCTCATTATGGAAGATGCAGACTATGGAACTGTGTGGATGAAATTACATCCGGAACCCCTAAATCAGAAAATATGAGTTTTCTAACCTCATTACTATGAAGTATGTTTCATCCATCAGAGAGGTATATTGGCAGGCAGCCATATACCTTTTATTCCATAAAAGCAGGGGTGACTACCCATTGGGTCTCCAGATGTTGCTGTACTACAGCTCTCATCATTCCTATTGGTCATGCTGGCTGGTACTGATGAGAGTTGGGAGTTCAACAACATCTGGAAGGCCACAGGTTAGCCATTTCTGCCATATACCGTTTATCAGCTGTTGAAGGATAGCCTGTCTCAGCTGAACTCTTTGATCCACCTGGATTTTTCCATCACTTTGGAGTTTCCATGGCTACAGAACCCATTCCTGGTTCCGCTGAAGCTGCTTGCTATGGAACTTGTGAAGCCTTTAACATTCACAGAATGTAGTTACAGAGAAATGACACATTACAGCTAAGTTTTTTCAGAGTTTGCCCAGGCTCCATTTCCTTCTCTCTGCAAACTACCTTTTGTTCTGCTCCATGGGACAAACCTATGGAGGATTTTTAATTCCCTTCCCACAGCATCACGAACTGCACGTCTCCCTGTGACCATCATGAGCTGGGGAGAGGGGAATGAAGGAGATAAAATCTAGAGGAGGTGGGCAAGTTGTGAGGAGATGGGAGACTGGGTGAGCTGCAAGCTGAACAGGAGTTGGGAAGAAATGTAAAGGGAAGGGGACCCAGCAGGGTTGGGGTGGCAGAGGCTGGTAAGTAGATGGGGTTGGTCAAGCTCATAATAATAGTAATAACACATTGCCATCATTTCTGAAATACAGAAGCTGATTAAAATGGTGACATAACTTGTGGGTAATGTGATAGCTGTTACTTCGCATACAAATAAGTACAATAATGTGTTTATTTACTGTGAAATATTTTTCTCCCCCGCCCCACTCTTCTTGAGGTGGGGAAATGTGTGCAATGCTCCTATGAACCGGAGCTGGGTTTTATTTGAAGTTGGGGAAAAGAGATCTGTAATCTTCCCTTTTGAAATGAATTGCAGAGGCACCAAGGTCTATTTGAGCTGAACCTTGACACTGCTTTGAAGTGGCGCAAAGCAAAGTGGAACACAAACACACACCCATTCCACTAGTTGGAAATGATATAGACTGTTTTGTGATGAATGGTACTGGCAAGCCATTGACTCAAAAAATGAGCAGCGGCTCCTGTGCTTTTTGATGGCAAGGGAGGAGAGAGACTCAGTGTTTGCCATTGGGGATGGCTGTTTCCAGCTGCCTTGCTCTGCCCCCCAAGTCCAAGAGCCTTTAGGTGGGAGCTGCCTCTAAAAGAAATGTGAGGGGCGGGAGCAATCGGTGAGGAGAGGTGCCACCACACAGCTGGCCATGGAGTCACTGTCATTTCCCAGGTGGAGGATGAAGGAAGAAGAAGAAGAAGAAGAGGGGTTTGGATTTGATATCCCGCTTTATCACTACCCGAAGGAGTCTCAAAGCGGCTAACATTCTCCTTTCCCTTCCTCTCCCACAACACTCTGTGAGGTGAGTGAGGCTGAGAGACTTCAGAGAAGTGCATGTGGAGGAGCAGGGAAGCGAACCTGGTTCACCAGATTACGAGTCCACCCCGCTTAACCACTGCAACACACTGGCTCAGAAGCACCACACCAGATACACTGGAGAGAGACTCTTTGTCATCAGGCTGTTTCCACTTTCCTTGCCCTATCCTCCAGCCATGGGAGCTTTCATAAATGAGCTGCTCCCAGGCATACTCTGGGTATAACAACCCCTGGTAACGAACCCGCTAACCAGCACAAGCAGACTCCCGTCAGTTCAAGGTAGATTTATTTACAGAAACAAACATACAGAGTGGAGCTTCACACTCCATCTTAGTGGCAATAGATCTTCTAATCTGAATCAGCGTTCCGCCTCCAGCAGGAATGATGCCAGAACCTCGTATTTCTACCCCTTCCCTTCCATTCCTCTTTGCGGCGTTCCCAACGTCGAGACCTAGGTCTGGGAGCTTGGACCAGCCCTTCAACCCTGTCAGTGGATAGAGTTTCCGAGCCTCTCTTATCTGTTTGCAGCCTCGCCTCGCCATGGCCACCTTCCAACTCTCCCTCTTCATCTGAACTAGGACCTTGTGAAGAGAAGGCCGTGGACTGTCAACTTTGGAATCTAGCTCTTCTCACTCATCAGAAAAGTCAGCCTGTGGACTGTTAGTTCTGAAGTTCTGTTGGGTCCTGGGGGGGGACATGTTCCTGACACTGGGGGCTTTCTGGGCTTTGGGGTTGACTGTCTGCTGAGGGCCTGAAGGGTCCTGCCCTTGTCTCTTTCCACCAAGGTGGACAGGCTTCACAAGGACTGTGGCTGCTGCCGAGGACTGTTCTTTAAATTGTTTTTAATTTTTATCTGTGTTGTTTTAAATGAGACTATCTTGGCTGTGAGCCCTGGAAGACCTGCACCCTGCCTTACTGGGCCTTTCCCCATCTGACCTGGGAGAGCGGAGTGCTGACTGACTCTAGCTACAAAAGCTGAGGCTGTTGAACAGATTATTGGGCTGGAATATTTGTTACAGGGGGTTGAGAGAGCTGTTGCTGTTATTATTGTTGTATCTTAATATTTTAACGTTCCATTATTTTAATGTTGTATTTTATTTTTGTTTTTAAGTTGTAATCATTCTTCTTGTTTTTATTATTGCTTGTAAGCCGCTCTGAGCCCGGCCTTGGCTGAGGAGGGCGGGGTATAAATAAATTATTATTATTATTATTATTATTATTATTATTATTATTATCTTTAGTTTTAGATCTTATGATTTGTATGGAAAATGTTTCCATTAGGTTGTGTACTTCTTGATGTGATTTATTTATTGTTTATGACTTCTGTTACATAATCTGTAATTGTGGAAATCTTGTCACGTTGTGTGCCGCCTTGAGCATAGTTTCAACTATGGAAAGGCGACATACAAATAAAATGATGATGATGATGATGATGCATAAAAGATGGGGGTGATGCTGGGTACTAATGTCAGCAACATTTTTGTTACTTTTCGAGGTGAAGGTATTGGGTATTTTTATTGATCTATTGATGGGCTTTATGCTCACATGGATGCTGATGTATGTTAAATGAACTTATAATTTGCGGTTTTTTAGTGTTATGTTGTAGTGATATAATGATGTAGACTGTTTATTGCTTATATGAACCATTCTGACCATACTTGTAGAAAACGTCATATGTGAATAAATTGATTTTGACTATATCTAGTGTGTATTTTGAAGAATCAGAATCCTGGGAATGAGCCTTGAACATCAAGGAGTAATTCTAAGAACAACTTTGCTGGAATCAAAAGGACTTGTTTATTAATTAGTCAGATGAGCTCACAAAGAGACTGTTTCTAGGGAAATTATATGATTCAGAGAATTAGCCCCAAAAACCCACAACTTTACATTCACGGAATCATCGTTCTGTGTATGACAAATGCAATATTCCTAATTGTTCAGTAGAGCATTTTTAGTCTATTGTGTGCATCAAGGTTAATAGTATGTTGATATTATGCTTCTTAAATATGTGGCATAGGCATTTTGAGCATTATTATTTTTTAAATATTCAATTTAACCTTGAAGGAGGAAATACTAATTAAATACTTTATCCCACGTCACTGATTGTGTACATATGTGTGTGTGTGTGTCCTACAAGCCTATACTTGTGTACTGAAAACACAATGCTAACGTTAAAGAATTTCCGTTCAGCTTAATGGCATTTCTTTCTTCTTCAGAGTTATTAGGGCGAAAGTGGGCAATCTGTTTGCCCATACAGTATTAGGTAGATGGCAAGGACTTTGCACCAGTGGACATGGCTGAATCAGTGACAAGGCAGGCCTGGGCTGGTGGCCAAACTGTTCACACACAATTACTCTAACTCATGCAACATATACATTCTTTCTCTCACGCGGCTACTACTAGATCCACTGTCCTGTGATATCATATATGAGTTTGCACTACTGATGAAGCCCAGGATGGTGAAACAAGGCTAATATTCTGGAAATCCTTGTCTTAGACTCTGTGAAAGGATTCTGTGGAACTGCAACAACCTTTTGTGTGGATTGTTGGACTCTATGAACAGACAGGTGGAATAGACACTTTCACATATATGGACCTCATGCATAAACTGATTAGAGAATGAACTGATCCACTGGGTCTTCTACATTTTTCATTGAACTTTATGAGCTGCAGTGGTACCTCGCAAGACGAATGCCTCTCAAGACAAAAAACTCGCTAGATGAAAGGGTTTTTTGTTTTTTGAGCTGCTTTGCAAGACGATTTTCCCTATGGGCTTGCTTCGCAAGACGGAAACGTCTTGCAAGTTTGTTTCTTTTTTCTTAACACCGTTAATACAGTTGCGACTTGACTTCGAGGAGCAACTCATAGAATGCGGTGTGGTAGCCTTTTTTGAGGTTTTTAAAGACTTTGGTATTTTTGAAGCTTTTCCAAAACTTTCCCGACACCGTGCTTCGCAAGACGAAAAAAATCGCAAGACGACAAAACTCGTGGAACGAATTAATTTCGTCTTGCGAGGCACCACTGTACTTCTGTTGAAATCTACAATTCAATACAATGAATAGTATATATTATTTTTTCAAACGTACAGCCGGTTACGTCTTGTGTGTTTATTGAATATGTTTCACATAACTAGAGGTTTGTTTGTGTTTTGCCCACTAGCTAACTGACAGGCTAGGGAAACACAATTTACATGAAAAGACTGATGCACTGGGATAACGCTCCTTGTATTTCACTGTCCCCAGCACAATCATTATCTCCTCATCAGCATGGGGGGACAACAAACTTAGCAGGATTTGGCAAGTGTGGGGGCCACCGTAAAGGCCACTGAGGGCCACATGTGGCCTGCAGGTTGACCATGTGCTCACTAGAGAGTACCCTAGGCCTTTACCGGCATAAAACAGAGGATCAAGCAGGCTAGCCCACTAACCCATATGCCAGCTAGCCATGAGCAGCAGTCCTTCATGGAAGGAGGGATTGTGAGACAATCAGGATTTCCTCTTGCTTGCAAGGAGCCTTGCGATGCACCACTTCCAACTTTAGGTGAGGCTCACATCAACTTGAATGGTTATCCATCCCAAGGTACTTCCCTCACACAGACGACTAGGCAGTCAAACAATTGCAAGAGGTGTTGAAATTTTGGGAGGTTGGATAGTTACAATGGAATGGTCTCGGGGCTGGGGTGCACATTTTTATTCTTATTTATTTGTTCAAAATAATAAATAAATAAATTATTAAATTTAAAAAGACCAGGCATCAGGCAGATGCCTAGTGACACCCAGTTTTTTATGCAAAGTGAAACTTTTTTTATGGACTTCTTATGTTAACTCCACCCAGTGCTATTCTTCTAGAAAATGAGGTGCCGGAAATCACAATGAACGTCTCCCTTGTTCTCTTATAATGGCAATGGTGCCCACCCGAGAGGTGCCAGAACTGAGTTCCATTGAGTTCTGCCTGGGGTAAAAAAATCCCTAACTCCACCTGTAATTGGATGTGGTACTGCTTAAACAAAGGTTTATTATCCCTCAGTGGATGATAACCCTGAAGGTGTGGTGCAAGTCAGTTAAAACCAATGGGAAGAGATTGTCACAGTTTTTAAAAATGGCAAAACGAGAAATTTAGCATCAAGGAAATGACAAACTAAGAAATCGTGTGTGTTCTCATGTTCAGTCCAGGCACATGTTTACCACTAGAGAGCCATAGAGTGTAACGCTTTGGATTAAGAGTTGAAAAGACCATAAATATTGGCTGAAGACAGCAGAAATTGAAACATCAATTTGATATATGGCCATGAGCTGGAAGACTTGTGCCCTCTTCCACAATAACAAAAAAGAGAGAAAAGGGTACGAATGGGAAAAACAGGGAGGGAGCGAAAGACTAGCCAACACAACTGATGTCCTGATCTTGAGTGATTAGAAAGTAAGAACCAATCAGAATATTTTGCTTATCTGCTTCAGCCTTGTGCGAAAAGGCCTCATGAGATAGCCTGGCTATTGGTGGATAAGTGCAAGTAAGTATATACAGTGGTACCTTAGTTCTCAAACGCCTTTGTACTCAAACAACTTGGAACCCAAACACTGCAAACACGGAAGTAAGTGTTCCGGTTTGTGAACTTTTTTCAGAAGCCAAACGTGCTCCGTTTTGAGTGTTACACTTCTGATTTGATTGCCATACTTCCATTTTGAGTGTTACTCTGAGGTCCGCCTGTTTTTGCTTTTTATTTTGCGTTTTTTTGTGTGGTTCTTTTGTTGTTGTTTTGGTGACTGTGTGGAACCCTGTCCAACTACTGATTGACTGATTGATTGTGTGACTGCAGTACATTGTTTATTGCTTTCATTTTATGGCTCAATGGTCTCGTTAGTAAAATTCATGTTAAATTGCTGTTTTAGAGCTTGTTTTTAAAAATCTGAAACGGATTAATCCATTTGGCATTACTTTCTATGGGAAAGCGTGCCTTGGTTTTGGAACGCTTTGGTTTTCGAATGGACTTCTGGAACAGATTAAGTTTGAGAGCCAAGGTACCACTGTACTTGTAGAAGAGATTTATTTCTCATTTTTCAGGTTTGTGAACAAACCAAGAAGTAACTTAGGAGAGAGAGAGAGAGAGAGAGAGAGAGAGAGAGAGAGAGAACGAACTCACACATGACTTCAATTTTCTACCTGAATTTTACTTAGGAGGAGAGAAGCAAAGATAATTAACACATTTTCAAAATGTGAGAGAGGTGGCAATTTTGAGACCAAATGCAAATTAAGTACTCTTACGTTGCTGTTGTTTTTCTCATGGGCACACTGTAATGGCCATCTCAGCTCTAAGAAGATGTCAGACAGGCGGGCTGCACTGGTGAGCTGCCATAATTTTTTTGCTACATCTGGAAAGTTTGCATCAGAGCATAAGAGAACAGAAGGGAAATAAAGGCATATCCTTTCCCTGCTTACTTTTACCTATGGTTGGGTGAATCTGGTAATTGCTGGTTTCTTTCAGTTTCAGTTAAGTCCTGTTTTCCCCATTTCATCACTGGTTTATAGATTTTAAGACCTTAATGAAAATTCAGCAGCAATTTAGTGCAAATTTTCCCCTAATATACACATTTTTTGTCTGCAATTTTACATAATATACACATTTATTCAAAACTATCTATATCATCTATAGCTATCTTATCTATCTATCTATATCTATCATCTATCTATCATCTATCTATCTATATCATCTATCATCTATCTATCTATCTATCTATCTATCTATCATCTATCTATCATCTGTCTGTCTGTCTCTGTCTGTCTGTCTGTTTATCCATCTATCTATCCATCCATCCATCTATCATTATCTATTTATCTATCTATCTATCTATCTATCTATCTATCTATCTATCTATCATCTATCTATCTATCATCTATCTATCTATCATCTATCTATCTATCTCTATCTATCTATCATCTATCTATCTTCTATCTATCTTCTATCTATCATCTATCTATATCTATCTATCTATCTATCTATCTATCTAATCTATCATCTATCTATCTATCTATCTATCTAATCTATCATCTATCATCTATCTATCTATCTATCTATCTATCATCTATCATCATCTATCTATCATCATCTATCTATCTATCTATCTATCTATCATCATCTATCTATCTATATCTATCTATCTATCTATCTATCTATCTATCTATCTATCTATCATCTATCTATCATCTGTCTGTCTGTCTCTGTCTGTCTGTCTGTTTATCCATCTATCTATCCATCCATCCATCTATCATTATCTATTTATCTATCTATCTATCTATCTATCTATCATCTATCTATCTATCATCTATCTATCTATCATCTATCTATCTCTATCTATCTATCATCTATCTATCTTCTATCTATCTTCTATCTATCATCTATCTATATCTATCTATCTATCTATCATCTATCTAATCTATCATCTATCTATCTATCTATCTATCTAATCTATCATCTATCATCTATCTATCTATCTATCTATCTATCTATCTATCATCTATCTATCATCATCTATCTATCTATCTATCTATCTATCTATCTATCTATCTATCTATCTATCTATCATCATCATCTATCTATCTATCATCTATCTATCTATCTATCTATCTATCTATCTATCTATCTATCTATCTATCATCTATCTTGCACATTACTTAGCTGATGAATTGCACTGCAAAATTCAGAGAAGCGCAAGTTTCGGAAGATGTCTGGGTTTCAGTTTGCATATTAGTTCAGAAAGTGCAAATGAGGGAGGTTTGCCTTTAAAAGCGAACCAATTGAATCTCCCCCTCCCTACTCTTGGCTCATTTTTTTCTCCTCTTCCTCCATTGACTTCCTTATGCTGATGCTTTTGTTGTAATCTCAAGACAAGGAAAAGTCCCCTTGAACTTCATAATGCATTGTGCGCATTGATCACGGAACGCATTTCCTGTGCATGTCTACTTGGAGGTAAGCGCTACGGAGTTCAATGGGGCTTATTTCCAGGTAAGTGTGTACTGGATTGCAACCTACATAAGTCAATCAATCAAACAATATTTGTTCCTCAGATTTGTGATCCCACTAGGCAGATACTGCATAGCACCGTTGTCTACGGTTGAAAAGTCAAAACTATCTTTACCATTCCTATGTAGTGTAGAAAATGTTCGGTTCATAAAACCTCTCTGCTCACAGTCTGGGACTTAAATATATACCAGTGTAACCCAAGTGCTGATACGTTAAAGTGACAACTTGTGTTTGTGACAAATGACTCAGAAAAAAATCATAAATGTCACCCCAAAATGCATCAAGCACAACCAAGGGGGGGGGGGATGTAACAAAGTATACTGTATAATAAAAGAGCTATTATAAAGTACTTTATTTAGTTATATCCTTTAAAAAAATATATTCATTTTTCTTTTTCATTCATTGTATACATCTCTTATCCATAACATTTACTATACATTCCTTCCCCCCTCCCCTCATGGGCTCCCCCCAATTTCTGTTTCTGGTTTGTTTCTCCTTTCACCCACTTTGCTACCTCCTAAAATAAAAAAAAATACTAATAACATATTTATACAGTAATATCAAACCTAAAAACATAAAGATAAAAATGAGTACATCGTATTATTTCTCTATCTTCTACACATTTTCTAATACTAATAATGTGAATGTTTATTTAAATCCTGCCATCAAGTCTATAGACTTTCTTTGTTTCTGCAAGTATAATATAAATGGTTCCCATTCTTTTTCAAAGTCACTGTTAACTTTTTCTCTTAATCTGTCTGTCATTTTTGCCAGTTCCACATAATTCATCAGCTTCTCTTGCCATCGTTCTTTAGTTGGTATTTCTCCAGTCTTCCAGTCTTGTGCAAACAACATTCTCGCTGCTGTATAAATAAAGTCCTCTTTTCCTTCAGTATATCTTGACCCAAAATACCTAGGAGAAAGGCTTCTGGCTTTTTTTTACAAAAGTTGTTTTCAACATTTTCTTCAATTCATTATATATCATTTCCCAATAAGCTTTTACCTTTTTGCAGAAAGGTATTTAGTTACCGTATTTTGCGCCCCATAAGACGCTCCGGCCCATAGGACGCACCTAGTTTTTTTGGGGGGGAAATAAAGAAAAAAAATTATTTCCCCCCCCCCCAGGTGCGGGGCTGGAAGAACCAGGTTGGGGAACAGTGGGAAGGCACGCTCTGCCTCCCCGCTGTCCCCCGAGCTTGTGGGGCTGGCGATGGGGAGAAGTGTGCTGATCCCGGGACTGCAGGCAGCTCTGCGCGGCCATCGGGAGCGGGGCTTCGCGCCCGGCTCCCGGTGGCCGCGCAGAGCTGCGCTGAGCCAGGGACTGCAGGCAGCTCTGCGTGGCCATCCAAAGCGGGGCGGGACTTCGCGCCCCGCTCCCGATGGTCGCGCAGAGCTGCGCTGATCCCGGGACTGCAGGCAGCTCTGCCGCGGTCATCGGGAGTGAGGTGGGGCTTCGCGCCCGGCTCCCGATGGCCGCGCAGAGCTGCGCTGATCCCGGGACTGCAGGCAGCTCTGCCGCGGCCATCGGGAGTGGGGCGGGGCTTCACGCCCCGCTCCCGATGGCCGCGCAGAGCTGCGCTGATCCCGGGACTGCAGGCAGCTCTGCCGTGGCCATCGGGAGTGGGGCGGGGCTTTGCGCCCGGCTCCCGATGGCCGCGCAGAGCTGCACTGATTCCGGGACTGCAGGCAGCTCTGCGTGGCCATCCGCAGCGGGACGGGGCTTCGCGCCTGGCTCCCGGTGGCCGCGCAGAGCTGCACTGAGCCGGGGACTGCAGGCAGCTCTGCGCGGCCATCCGGAGCGGGGTGGGACTTTGCGCCCGGCTCCCGATGGCCGCACAGAGCTGTGCTGATCCCGGGACTGCAGGCAGCTCTGCGTGGCCATCCGAAGCGGGGCGGGACTTCGCGCCCCGCTCCCAATGGCCACGCAGAGCTGCGCTGATCCCGGGACTGCAGGCAGCTCTGCCGCGGCCATCTGGAGCGGGTCGGGACTTCGCGCCCGGCTCCCGATGGCCGTGCAGAGCTGCGCTGATCCCGGGACTGCAGGCAGCTCTGCCGCGGCCATCCGGAGCGGGGCGGGACTTCGCGCCCCTCTCCCGATGGCCGCGCAGAGCTGCGCTGATCCCGGGACTGCAGGCAGCTCTGCGCAACCCTCGGAGCCGGTCTCCCGAGGGTTGCGCAGAGCTTCCTGAAGCCTGCATTTGCCCCATAGGACGCACACACATTTCCCCTTTATTTTTGGAGGGGAAAAAGTGCGTCCTATAGGGCGAAAAATACGGTATATCCAACCTTTCCTTCAAGGACCTCAAGATGACATACATAGTCCTCACAAGAACCTTGTGAGGTAGGTTAGACTAAGAGACTGTGACTGGACCAAGATCACCCAGTGAGCTTTATGGCTGAGTGAGGATTATGAACGCTCATCTCCCAGGTTTTAGTCTAACCATTACACCACACTGAATCTTGATATAAAAGAACATTGCAGAAAACAGGAAGGAGTTTATACAACATAGACACATCGTATTTCCAAATAGTACCAATAAAGGGGGGGATTGACAGTGGCATAGCGTGGGTTGTCAGCACCCGGGGCAAGGCAAGTAATTTGTGCCCCCTAACCCGTGGATTTGCGCCCCCTAACCCGTGGATTTGCCCTAACCCCAGATGTTGCGCCCGGTGCGGCCGGCCCCCCCTGCACCCCCCACGCTATGCCACTGGGGATTGATGTTCCGATAGACAGGAAAAAGGAAATTCTGAAAACGCTTAACTGAGCTTCAGTTGACTCAGAGTCAATACAGTGAGCAAAGTCTTAACAGCTGGTGATAATCCTTGACTATCTTGAAAAGAAGGCTGTAACATGTCACTGATGCGATCAGAAAACTTAAAATGGCATCAAAACCCAGTCTTCTTTAAACTAAAAAAACTTAACGGAAGGCTGGTGCGGTTGTGATGGTGTTGAATAATGCATTCACTGTGAGTTAAACAATAAAAACTTTGAAACCCATAAGGTGCAGTGTTTCTTCATTTAAACCTCATGCCTGCTATGCCAGTTCATTACTGACTTAATATGTGTCTGAGTTGGATTAGAAGCTTCCCAGGCTTTGGGAAGAAGTTGTCAGGGGAACATAAAGGGGACTAGGCTAGTCCCACTAGTCCACTGACCACACACCACTGATATAAGTCCTATCTATAAAGGCTCAGGGGACGCAGGTGGCTCTGTGGATTAAACCACAGAGCCTAGGACTTGCCGATCAGAAGGTCAACGGTTCAAATCCCTGCGACAGGGTGAGCTCCCGTTGCTCGGTCCCTGCTCCTGCCAAACTAGTAGTTTGAAAGCACGTCAACGTGCAAGTAGGTAAATAGGTACTGTTCCGGCAGGAAGGTAAATGGTGTTTCCATGTGCTGCTCTGGTTCACCAGAAGCTGCTTAGTCATGCTGGCCACATGACCCAGAAGTTATACACCGGCTCCCTCGGCCAATAAAGCGAGATGAGTGCCGCAACCCCAGAGTCAGTCACGACTAGACCTAACGGTCAGGGGTCCCTTTACATTTATAAAGGCTCTGACAAGCATGTAGAACAGGGGTCAGCAAGCTTTACCCGCCATGGGCCGGATCACTCCCACGGAAATTGTCCCTGGGCTGGACTGGCGCAGTGCGATGCTGGAAATTGCATCTGCTCATGTCCTTGGCACCGGAAATCACTTCTGCGCATGCCCAGATGCTGAAAATCGTGCCTGTGTAGAAGCGATTTACGGCTTCTGGACATGCACAGATGCAACTTCCAGTATCTGCACGTGCGCAGACACGATTTCTGATGCCATTCGACGAGTCCCCACGCCGTGTTTCGCTGGTTTAGCACAGCGCGTGGGGGACTCGCGGAGCGGGCGGCTTGGTTCGGGGGTGGCTCGTGGGGTGTTAAAATGGTCTTTGTGGGCCATATCCGGTCCATGGGGAGCACGTTGCCGACCCCTGGTGTAGAACCTATGGCCTTCTAGATGTTCAGCTCCATCTCCTATCATCCCAAGATGGCTTTGGCTAACAATAGATTGAGTCCGAGAACCCCTGAGGGCTGATTATACTCAGGCAGTAGAGGAAATGATCAAGAAAACAAAGAATATAGCACACCAGCAAAGAAAACAACCTGTGTCTAGACAGGTAATTTTTGTTCTGTATGCTAGTAAATGCAGTCACATTTCCAGCCATCGACAGTGATCTATTAGGCAGCTCTGTATCATATCAAGCACTGAATAAAAAGAAAGAAAGAGGCAATTTTGCTGTGCTTTTGGAATTTAATATTCAGGTTAGTGGACTCCAACTGAAAACAAAAAAGGCAGGCTAGTGGATCTGATTGCAGAACTAGAGGCTTGCAGTGCACTAATGAGTGAGTATTCCAGCCAGTGCCTCACAGGCTGCTTTGTGGTCTTCTCCAATTTCTCATTTCTTCCTGGCTCGCAGCAGCCTGCTTTCGCAAAACAGATCTGATTGGGTCACGTGTCAAACCGATGGGTCTCTGCAGAAAGCAGTGTGGAAGTGTTTGAGACTGAGCATGGGGATTGCAAAGGCTTTGATGAAAGATGCATTGTGAATGAGAGAGACTGTGATGTTATGCTAAAGGAAAAGAGCTGCCTGCTTGGGAAGCAAGCTGCTCTTTTCCTTTAGCACAGGGTGGAACATCATCGTCGTCTTATTATTGGTATCCCACTCATCTGACTGGGTTGCCCCAGCCACTCTGGGCAGCATCCAACAAATATAAAAGCGTAGATAAAAAAGTCAAACATTAAAAACTTCCCTATACAGGGCTGCCTTCAGATGTCTTCCAAAAGTCGTATAGTTGTTTATCTCCTAGACATCTGATGGGAGGGTGTTCCACACGGTAGGGGCCCCTACCAAGAAGGCCCTCTGCCTGGTTCCCTCTAACTTCACTTCTCACAGTGAGGGAACCACCAGAAGGTCCTTGGAGCTGGACCTCAGGCTGGACGATGGGGGTGGAGACACTCTTCCAGATATACAAGGTTGTTAAGGGCTTTAAAGGTCAGCACCAACACTGAATTGTGCTCAGAATCATACTGGAAGCCAGTGCTGATCCTTTAGGACTGGTGTTATGGTCCTGGCGGCCACTTCCAGTCACCAGTCTAGCTGCTGCATTTCATGAAACCAGGCAGAGGGTCTTCTCAGTAGTGGCGCCTGCCCCGTGGAACGCCCTCCCATCAGATGTCAAAGAAATAAGCAACTATCTGATATTTAGAAGACATCTGAAGGCAGCCCTGTTTAGGGAAATTTTTAATGACTGGTGTTTTAATGTATTTTTAATCTTTTGTTGGAAGCCACCCAGAATGGCTGGGGAAACCCAGCCAGGTGGGTGGGGTATAAATAATAAATTTATAAACTATTATTATAGTGTGATCTTCAAAGTTAATGCTGAGGACCTAAGGTCCATGAACATGTATACCAGGTCTGAACGTCCTTAATGACTCTGACCTTGTTTATGCCGAAAAAGGAAATGATGTCTTCATCGCCAAACCTGCACTGGCCCTTTGAAATAATAGAATTAAAAATGATAAAGTGGTTTTTCTTTTCAGCAGTTTCTTTTCTTTTAGCTACTCTAGAAACTAAAGGAATGTTTAGCATGTAGTCCAAACAGCACAGAGGAATAGAAGACATGAGGGGGCCTGAATAAATGGACAGTTAATAAGTTAGCAAGTTTCCTCTGTGTGAAAGGAGCATTTGAATGAAAAATGCAGGCAAAATATTCACCTAGAAAATATTCAGGCCAAAGGGGCAGGTTATGTTTGTACAAAAGGTCCTTTGTGTTGTTCTCTCCATTGCTTGTTCACAACTCCATCATTCCTCCTTTGTCAAAATTGAAAGCAAAAGAGCCCCCCCTTTTTTTTTTGCTGAGGTGATCCTAGCCAGTCATATAGGCAGTGTGATGAAGTCACTTCAACTGGGAGCCAATCAGATTTTGCAATGCTATTATGCCACAAAATCACCTTGATGGAGGATCAATTCTTCCGTTGCTCTGAATGGATAAACAGCATCACGCCATTTTGAACCACCGCCAGCTCCTAAAAATTACAGTTCTCTGCATTTCAGAGAAGCTTTTCATGAAAAGTAATCCTTGTTTCAGCTCAGCCCTTGAGATTAACTACCACTGTCCAGATCTAGGATATCCCCCCCCCTCCCGGTGCTTTCTACTTTCTCCCCCTCTTTGCTTCACAGTGACATTATTCTTGTTATCTGAGCTGTTGATCAGATTCCGCAGTCCATTCACCCTTATCTACCTATGTTTGTCTGTGTTCTGCTTTGTACCTCTGCTGTTCTTCTGCTTTTCTCTCTCAGTGCAACATCCCAGGATGCCTAAAAGCTCTTTGAGTCAACTTCCTTCCCTGAGTTCCCTAACAGGAGACAGACACTTATCTGCTTTGAACAGTGAGAAGGAAGGCACTAATTAAGGAGGGGGTCAAAAGCCTAAAGAGATTGTGTCAGAGATTATCTTGACGCAAGTATTACACATGAATGACAACATGGAATTTCATGTCATGGTACTGCCACGTTGATAGCATTTACACAAAATATTGAAATTGATCTTTTTTTTTTTTTGCTTTTTTTACATTTTACACCATGTGTGCACTTATTTGTGCAATTATTTAGGAAATCTGCTTCTGAAGGAATTGAAAAACAATTGAAACAAGCAAAACGAAACCATTTTCAGCACAGTTCTTGAAAGCAAGAATGTAGGATTGTCTAACAGTGGTTCTCAACTGACATTAAGATTCCCATTTGTGGAATGGGGAGGGAAGTAGGGTTTAGCCATTTCCCATCCCTCTGCACTCCCCTAAATCTGTTCTACACTTCCCTTAAGCAGTTTTGGTGGGGGTATGGGGGTAGCAGAGGGTAATCGACAAAATTTTCTTTCCACTCCATTCCACTGATGGACGCATAAGTTCAGTGTCAATTGAATGCTACTGTTGGATACAACCCAATATATCAACCCATAGGATTGTATCTAATGTAAGTCATACTTAGAGTAGACCCACTGAAATTAATTAACACAGCTAACATACACCTATTGATTCCAATGGGTTTACTTCAAATAGAACTTTGTTGGATACAATTCAGAGTCACTAGCAGAACAATCCTATACACAACTACTCAGAAGTCCAACTTATTACAGTTAGACTTACTCCCAGGTATGTGTGTGAAGAATCACAGCCTAAGGCACAAATCCTATGCAAACTTGTCTAGGAGCAAGTCCCATTCAATTCAATATGCCAGATAGGACTGCATAGAATTGCATTGTCAGATTCCTATGTGAGAAGTATAGGGTCTGTATTTGCACAACTGAATATTTCCCTGGCTTTTTCCATATATACAAAGGCATATGAAGAAAAGCAGTTTCTTTTGTGGCTAGAATCTTGAAAATAGAATTTCTGTAGTGTTAGAATATATTTGTCTAACACATATGATTGATCACCAAAAGAAATGCCCTTTTTATAATTTGTCCTCAAGTAATGAAAAACAATAGCTGGGGATGTGCGATAGAATCTTTGATCTGATCAAAACAGAATAATTCTGACATTAATGAATGTACTTATACGCTGCCTGCCGTCAAGGAAGACATGAAATATTTAAACCGTCGTTGTGATACCATCGCTAGGCCACTGTAGCCTCTTTTCTAATATTGTCTCCGAGTAAATATAGAGGAAGTTAATGAGATCAAATTACCGAAATGATAAGAACACGATGGAAATTCCTGCAGTGAAAACCAATTTGTGTTTCTTCCCCTTCCACAAGAAGGAGGGGCAAGGAATTTGAAAATGGCAGGCGTTTATTGTAGTAGCAAGCTAAACAGAAATGCTGAGCCACAGAAGTGGTGGTGGTGCTGAATTCACTAGCTTTTGTAATTTCAAAACTAAAGCATTCAAAATGGTCACCCAAATTCAAACCATCTTTGCACAGAGCTGAGAGGTACAGCAACTCCTCCCAAACTTCAGCAACTCCTGCAGCCAAGCTGGCAAATGTATTGCTCTGCTTTCCTTTGGACCACATGAGGCCACATGAGGCTATGAGGCTTGCTGTCCGGGCAGCCCAGGACCTCCAGAAACTTGTGCCCTGGAAAGGTCACTTCAGTGCTGCTAAGACAGCGGTTTGACTTCACCCCCAGAGGGACAGATGGATGCCAATCTCCTCCTCCTCCTCCTCCTCCTCCTCCTCCTCCTCCTCCTCCTCCTCCTTGATTCACTTGAGAGGAACTTCAGCTGAGAGTCCCACTTCACGGAACACAGTAACACAAACAACCTGTCTCCATCACTTCCCACTCTGTGGAGTCAAAACATACCACGTCATGTGAAAGACAACAATCCCATGACTGCAATCACGGAGCAGGAATTCTAACAGTGACATCGCCCCCCTGGGACGCTCGCCGCGGGCAGCGCCCCCCTGGAACACTTGCCCTGCCCCCACGGGCGGCTAGCCCCACCCCCGGGTGCACAGCATGTATGCCGCTCCAGGTGCCGGAGCAGTCAGCTCTGCCTCTGGATCTGTTCAAAATGGAATATCTTTAGATGAGATTTGTCTATGTTGAGATGCATCTGCCAGTGACAAATCTGTTCCAGTTTTCATTTAGCAAGATTTATATCCTTCCGAATAGTAATAGAAATGAATAAGCAGCTTACTATAAAAACCAGTACTATAACATATTCATTAAAAATATTGATAATAGCCCTAATGACATTATCAAAATACAGATAAAATCAGCAACTTTAAAAACAAGCATACATAATAAAATTACACTTTTGGGTAGACTTGCCTAAGCAAATCTTTTAGCTGGCTTTGGAAACAATGCGACGAAGGTGCCCACATGATCTCAAGAAACAGGAAGTTCCAGAGATTTGGTGTTGCCAAAAGATTGATTCCTTGCAAGTGCAGAGCAAATGCTATGTGGGCACTTGTAGAAGTGAGATGATGATGATGATGATGATGATGATGATGATGATGATGATGATAATAATTTATTATTTATACCCTGCCCATCTGGCTGGGTTTCCCCAGCCACTG
This sequence comes from Podarcis muralis, assembly GCF_964188315.1. Classification (NCBI taxonomy): domain Eukaryota; kingdom Metazoa; phylum Chordata; class Lepidosauria; order Squamata; family Lacertidae; genus Podarcis; species Podarcis muralis. The sequence continues at coordinate 18,857,526 of NC_135664.1, read as the reverse complement.
TGGGTGGCTTCCAACTGAATATTAAAAACAATACAGCATCAGACATTAAAAACTTCACTTAACAGGGCCTCCTTCAGTTGTCTTTTAAAAGTAAAATAGTTGTTTATTGCCTTGACGTCTGCTGGGAGGGCGTTCCACCACCGAGAAGGCCCTCTGCCTGGTTCCCTGTAACCTCACTTCTTGCAGCGAGGGAACAGCATTGGACCTCAGTGTCCAGGCTGAACGATGGGGGTGGAGACACTCCTTCAGGTATACTGGGCCGAGGCCATTTAGGGCTTTAAAGGTCAGCAGCAATACTTTGAATGGTGCTCGGAAACGTACTGGGAGCCAATGAAGATCTTTCAGGACCGGTGTTATGTGGTCTCAGCGGCCGCTCCCACTCACCAGTCTAGCTGCCACATTCTGGATTAATTGCAGTTTCCAAGTCACCTTCAAAGGTAGCCCCACATAGAGCGCATTGCAGTAGTCCAAGCAGGAGATAACCAGAGCATGCACCACTCTGGCGAGACAGTCTGTTGGCAGGTAGGGTCTCAGCCTTCGTACCAGATAGAGCTGGTAGACAGGTGCCCTGGACACAGAATTGACCTGTGCCTCCATGGACAGCTGTGAGTCCAAAATGACTCCCAGGCTGTGCACCTGGTCCTTCAGGGGCACAGTTAACCCATTCAGACCAGGGAGATGAGAGGTTTTGCATTGTTACTTTTAACCAAGCATTTCAGGGAAAACCAGGGGGAACTATGATTCATAACAGCTGGTGTTTGTTCTGAAAGCAACTGGATGGTGGAATCAGGGTGCAGTTCAAGGGGGAGTAAGTCAACGGGAGTTTAAAGTGAGAAAAATAAGTTTGTGCCTTCAAGCATCTCACACAGCTACCAAGAATGAATGAATGTAAAGTCAGCTTGACAAAATCTTGGGAGCACGAGATAAACTTCAGTTGATGACCTGTCATAAGAATATTCCTTTCCACAGTAAGATGTTCTTTTGAACCTGATAGAAAGAGATTAAGGTGATGGGTGATGACACATGGATTAAATAGTTGCAGACCTTATTTTTCTGGTCAAATGTATAAAACACAAAGTCATTTGGAACTTTTAAGTAAAAGTACATGAAGCAATCATTTACATGGCTGAGACCTTGGATCATATTTGATCAAAATTCAAAACACTCCCACGGTAGAGAAGTCCATTTCTTTTATGTTCTGTGCCAAAGTAAGAACACAGTTCATCTGAAGTTATTTGAAAACGCTATAAATTTCTGAAACTGTTCCACACAGCAGTCATACAAATTAGCTAATAAGCAGGGCTCCCCCCCCCCCCTCAGTTTGAACTTACCGGAACTCAGTTCTGGCACCTCTCAGGCTGGTGCCATTGCCATTATAAAAGAACCAGGGAGGCATTCATGTTGAGTTCCAGCACCTCTTTTTCTAGGAAAATAGCAGTGCTAATGAAGTCTACTTAATCACCTTGCATTTTTGTCTTATTTTACTTTTTTCTATTTAAAAAACAAACAAGATATTGGAATCCTTTTCACTCAGTGTGGTGTAGTGGTTTAGAGCGGTAGACTCGTAATCTGGTGAACCGGGTTCGCTTCCCTGCTCCTCCACCTGCAGCTGCTGGGTGACCTTGGGCTAGTCACACTTTTCTGAAGTCTCTCAGCCTCACTCACCTCACAGAGTGTTTGTTGTGGGGGAGGAAGGGAAAGGAGAATGTTAGCCGCTTTGAGACTCCTTCAGGTAGTGATAAAGTGGGATATCAAATCCAAACTCCTCCTCCTCCTCCTCCTCATTCCCCCTCTCTGTTTTGAGAAAATAAGGGGAGGAAGATTGGAAAGTACCTGTTGGATCTACTGCTATCGTGTGGTCCACTGACTCCATCCCAATAACTACATATTCCATCAGCAAAGAGGGGTAACCTAGACACATAAATCTGTTTGTACATGGAGCTCCACATGATTGGGAACCCAACATGCTCAGGGTTTCCATTAGAATGGTGCATCTACGTGCATACAGTTCTATGCACATTGGTGGTGTGCTGAAGCCTGATTGGACAAGTTTATGCTGGATAAGGCACTTCTCTTTGATGATCACTTGTAGCCGAGTAAGATTGTCTTCTATAAACATGGTTTTAACGGTAGGTCCATAAGTGACTGTTGAAGGCCAGTTCTGAATTCACACGTCCTTCCACAGTGAGGACATAGGTTTCCAGGTGGGAGTCGATCATGGTGAGGGTTTGCCAAGTGTGCCTTCCTCTTAGCATGTTTCTCCCTTTTGTCCTGAGTTCGAGCATCTTCAAAGTCCATGACACCTTTGGTAAAGGCTGTTCTCCAATTGGAGCGCTCACAAGCCAGTGTTTCCCAGTTGTCTGTGTTTATACTACATTTTTTAAAGATTTGCATTGAGAGAGTCTTTAAACCTCTTTTGTTGACCACCAGCATTACACATTCAATTTCTGAGTTCGGAATAGAGCAGTTGCTTTGGAAGATGATAATCAGGCATCTGAACAACACGACCAGTCCAACAAAGTTGATGTTGAAGGATAAGGCTATCAATGGCTAGTAGTGACGGATTATGCACTAATTCATGTGTCAGTGACATTATGCTTCTGAAGAACAACTATTAAGAATTACCAGTGGGCAGAGTGCTACTACACTGAGGTCCTCATTGAAGTCTTCCCAAAGGCCAGACTTCAGACTGATCCAGCAGGTTTCTTACGTTCTTATCAGTTGGCCCATGGACATAGTCTATAGGAGAGTATGGGAGGAACAGGTGTATTCATTCTCCTTTGAAGAATTATTCCACATTGACATGGCCAAATGCTCACCAAAGCTTTCATACCGAGAACTTTCCCCAGCTCACCTAAACATATTCACCTTCAGAACTTCATCCACCCCCTCCCCTTCACACCCCATTAAATTAATCCACTTACTCTTTCTATAAATAATTGAGTTTTTGAAAATAGATAACATCTAGACAAACCCAGCTTTTCACACACACATAGCTACAGCAGGGTGCAGAAGGAGATTTCTACTGCTGCTACAAACAAAGCTATGGCATGGATATATATATTCTCCCATGCACTTAAATGTTTTAATTAACTAAAGAGAAGCAATCAGCAATGGAACAACCTGGCATGTTCAGTGTCTTAGGATAGCTGGCTGTTGTTCTCCCAGATTAAATGTGCACTGTAGCACATATCATTTGTTTCCAATGCCATTTTTTCGTGGGATGGCATTTGTTCTTTTTAAGTATTAATGAAAATGCAGCCTTGTGAAACCACACAAAACTATTTACTTCTAGCACTGCAAAGACTTGTCTTTCTCTGCAGCAATCGCTGTACTAGGGCTGACATATGTTTGGAAAATCCCGGACATCACCAGGGTTTTGATCCTGAAAATGGCGTCTGGGCAGAATTTTTAACATCCACTTTAATGTCCGCTTTAAGATTGCTTCTTCCTGTTCTCACACTCTCTCAGACAGTCATGTGAATTATACCAATCACAAAATGCAGCCTCGGTGGACGGATTTACTAACAAGGTCTGCTTCAACAACATGTTCCCCACAGGAAACCTGTTGGCATTGACTCTTCCACTGGAGAAGCAATGAATTAAATTCTCTGCTGAGCAACAGGACTGGAACCTCAGGTTGGGGGTGGAGGCGCTGTGTAAAACCATAATATTTATGTTCACATTTTCATGGAATAGTTTATATACATAAGAATTTCACAAATGCACATAGGCCAAGGTACTTACTTTGAACACAGAATATGAGTTCTGAGAATTTTGTTTGGGAGCACATTGGAGGGTTTGATTTGGGAACAGATACAGTGATACCTCAGGTTAAGAACTTAATTCGTTCTGGAGGTACGTTCTTAACTTAAAACTGTTCTTAACTTGAGGTACCACTTTAGCTAATGGGGTTTCCCACTGCCGCCACACCACCAGAGCACAATTTCTGTTCTCATCCTGGAGCAAAGTTCTTAACCCAAGGTACTATTTCTGAGTTAGCAGAGTCTGTAACCTGAAGCATCTGTAACCTGAGGTACCACTGTAATAGTTCTCTTCAGGGACATGAAAATGTCTTGTAGATGTGGGACCATGGGCACCAGTCTTGTGCTGTCCACCCCTGGTCTTTGCGCATTGAGTGGCAGTATCTGAAGGGGGCTTCTAAATGAGCTCACTTGAACATACTCAGAAGCTTCCATGTGATCAGGAACCTCCATCAGGTTGAGTTGTTAGGAGACCTACTTCCCCAGAACTACCATTCCCAAGGTTCCCTGGGAAGAAGGATTGATTGTTTGAGAATTGTAGCTCTTTGGGACAGGTAAGAGTCTCCTAAGACCTCTCAGCATGCCACAGGTCCCAGAATTATTTGGGGGGAAGCCATGGCTGTTCAAAATGGTCTTCTCGTGCTTTAAATGTATGGTGTAAATGTGGTCAATGAAAGATAAGCACAGCTGTTAAGGAGAAGCAGCACTTTCTTCTCACACGGCTTCCTAGGCAAATGTGAACATATGGTCTATTAAAAAGGCACAGTGTAGATTTGAAGTTTCAGTTCAATAGCAAGCCTGGTTAGGTTTTCAAACTCTGAGTAATATAAATTAAATTGGTCACAAAGTGCAGAATTCCCATTTCTTCCAGGTCCTTAGAGTTTATTATTACTGCACTCTTGTCTAGCAGGAAATCCTCTTTGAAGCCTGTTGTCAGGACGCCTGCTACTTGAAACACAGTTGCTTCAAAGATGTTCATTGGGGAAGATATAAAAAAACCCACACAAAAATTGGCTGAAATTATTTCCCTTTTTACATGATCCCTGGGGTGTCATAGGTGAGATAATATCCATTCATTAACCATAAAGTTAATTATGTTGCCTTCGAGTGGGGCGCTAGTACAATAGGATAAGATTTAAATAAAATTATTGATATAGTTAATGATGACAACACTAATGTTCCTCAGTCCTTGTGGGGCCATCTATCCTTTCAAGTGCTGTTTACTCTTTCCACTTGGCTTTACATCTGATTTCTTATCTATCATAGTTCCTGGTCTCACCACTGAGATTTGTTTAAAATTTAGGCTCTAATCTCAGTTCACCCCTTTTTCTGCATCACTTTGCCATATTTAAAGTTCACATGAAAATTCAAAATGTGCCTATTTCCCAAAATGCATGCAATTTTGCACACAACTTTGCCCAGCCTATTATTTCTCCAAACAATTTATCCAAATACAATACATTTTTGTGCGCGATTTTCACCAGTGCATGCATTTTGGGTGCACACTCTATTCTTGGAGAACTGCTACACAAAATTTGGAGGAATACACTTTAGCTGTGCTTTGGTTTGTTTATTGGTTCAGAAGGTGTGAACCATTAAATGTAAACCCAAATAATTTCCCTACCCACATTGCTAATCCCGTATTACTGATCATATTACAAGATGGGAAAGTGCAGAGGCTGAGAGAGAGATTGGCTCGGCGAAGGCAATTTATTGAATAAAGAGATTTGAAGTGAACACTTCTCCATTTGCACCTGATTCCTTTCGGCACAACTCTACACCATCTGTCATTTACCATATTTTTTGCTCTATAAGACTCACTTTCCCCCTCCTAAAAAGTAAGGGGGAAATGTGTGTGTGTCTTATGGAGCGAATGCAGGCTGTGCAGCTATCCCAGAAGCCAGAACAGCAAGAGGGATCGCTGCTTTCACTGCACAGTGATCCCTCTTGTTGTTCTGGCTTCTGAGATTCAGAATATTTTTTTTCTTGTTTTCCTCCTCCAAAAACTAGGTGCGTCTTATGGTTTGGTGCATCTTATAGAGCAAAAAATACGGTATCTCCATCCAATCATGTTTCAGCCACTTAGTTCTGGCCCCTCCTCTTCCTTTTCCTCCTCAGCTGCCCAACTGGGAAAGCTGAGCATGTGAAAAGTCATAAGCGTTAATGCTTATTGACAGATCATTTGATTGAACATGAAGCCATAATTGAACAGAAGCTCACAACAGCTGTATAGTGCGCATTTTGTGCGTATGTGCCCATCCACTGGTATTACAGCACATTTGACTCCAGTGCGTCAGCATCCAGCAAAACAAAACAGAAAAGGAATCAACATAAATTATGGACAAATTCCAAACCGTTTGAGAAAATCATCTTTCACGACTTGTTTCGAAAGAAAGGTTTCCCTGCCCCCCACCTCTCCCTTTATTCTCTGTGGTGGACTTTTCAAACGTTCTGTTTTCTGTGATCCTTCTCAATAAAAATGCAAGGAGGCATTTTAAATAAAACATGATTTCTGCCACGATTGGCTCTCCGAGATAAAGTGTTTTCTGCAAAGAGAGAGGCTACACAATGACAGTTGAACCTCTGAGTCACAAAGGAGACGTGCGGCACTCTGCCAGGCGGGCAGTCCCTGATGAAAAAGAAAAGATTGATATCCTTCCTGACTCCAGTGCTCTGAACCCTTCAGGTATTATAGGGACGAGTCTCATAGTAACTTACTTCAGCCGCGCTTGGAATGACCTAGACGCTATCTGCTAGTCTGATAGAACAAGCCATGATGTCAGGATTCTAACAGCAGCCAGCATTGCAGCAGAATTTCAATTACGGTAGTCAGGTGACAATCAACTGCAGCCCCCGAGGAATGAGCGACTGGATCAGATGTAGGGGAGCCCTTTAGCACTGGCCCAGAAAGCTTAATTGTGACACCAGTTACACTGATGGGCAGTGTGCTCTCTGTCACCACTTGGGGTTACTACTTATATATTTTTGATTTCCCATCGCTGAATTTTTATTTCAAAGAAACGGCTCCACTGGACTGTAAATCGCTGAGTGTGATTTAGTTACTCTGCATGCCTGTAAACAAAAGAACGAGGGGAAATGCACTAGGACTTGACAAAACAGATCAGGAGGCAGGAGACTCATACAGGCTGCCTTTTCTTCTTTGAAAACTCAAAGCAATCCTTTTGTTTTTTTATAGCATAGAAACTCTTGGATTTTAGTACAGTGGTACCTCGGGTTATATACGCTTCAGGTTACATATGCTTCAGGTTACAGACTCCGCTAACCCAGAAATAGTGCTTCAGGTTAAGAACTTTGCTTCAAGATAAGAACAGAAACTGTGCTCCGGTGGTGCAGCGGCAGCAGGAGGCCCCATTAGTTAAAGTGGTGCTTCAGGTTCAGAACAGTTTCAGGTTAAGAACGGACCTCCGGAATGAATTAAGTACTTAACCCAAGGTACCACTGTACTTGGGTTCCCTTTGGGGGCTTGCATTTGCCCCTTGATCCGCCATAGGGTTTAACTCCATCTATCCTGGTGAGTTTATTCATTTGCCAGCCATGTGTCAGGGATAAATTCATTTACTCATCCCTGTATTTGTATGGAAGGGAAACCTGTAGTTGTGTCCAGTCTCTTCCTGCAGTGTTTAGACCCCCCTGTGGAGGAGCACTGAAAAACATACTTAGGATGTAGGGCTCGAACCAATGGCTTCGAGTTACAAGGAAGGAGATTCCGGCTAAACACCAGGAAAAAACTTTCTGACAGTGAGAGCTGTCCGACAGTGGAACGTTCTCCCTTGGGAAGTTGTGGACTCTCCTTCCTTGGAGGTTTCAAAGCAGAAATTGGATGGCTATCTGTCTTGGATGCTTTTGTTGAGATTCCTGCATTGCAGAGGGTTGCACTAGATGATTCTATGGTTCTATTCTATGGTTCTATTGATTCTATGGTTCTATTGATAACTTAGGCCGATACTCTAAGTAAGGATGCATGAAACCTTGACACTTTCTTTAGTGCAGGCATAGGCAACCTTCGGGCCTCCAGATGTTTTGGCCTACAACTCCCATGATCCCTAGCTAACAGGACCAGTGGTTGGGGATGTTGGGAATTGTAGTTTCAAAACATCTGGAGGGCCAAAGGTTGCCTATGCCTGCTTTAGTGGATGGCTTTACCTCCAAAATGTTATTGCATATACCTTCAATAGCAGATTGCAGTCTTCACAAGGGTACATAGGATGTTTTGGATGGATAGTTATTTTGCATGATGGTGATTGTTGTTTATTGTAGCCTGGTGTTATTTTGCATTTCCGCTGCTTTGAAAGACACACTGAAATAAGAGCTTGTACTTTTCACACAGGGGCACACATCCTTCCCACTATTAAAACTTTAGAAAATTGCATAGGGAGAGATCCTTCCTCTTTAAAGATGACAGGCTAGCGATTTCACAATGCCCTGCTATCGCTGGTCTTTGTCCTCCAACAAGGCTTGCATTATAAAAGGTGCCAACAATCCTGTTACTGCTTCCTCCTTCCCCCTCCCCATAGATCTGCAATAACCTTTCAGATCTGTGCTCAGGCGGCTTATTCACAGCTGCAAAACCACAGCAGTGATTTTCACCCCTGAAAACAAACAAAAACACACAACGCTATCACAAATATTTGTTATATCCCTAATCCAAGGGAAACATACTGGGAACTCTGCATGGGCTCAGTAAACTCATACAATGAATCTGTTGCTAGACTTTAATACTTTAGGTAGCAGGTGGGGTTATAGCACAGCCTTCTAGCTAACCTGTTGCAGGTTTTTGCTTTTCTTAAAAAAATGTGCAGGAAGGTGTTTCCTTGTGAGTTTTTTCTTCAAAGAAAATGCAGAGAAGTTTAAATTTTCATAATGCCCACCATCTGAACTGTACACATGGAAGAGGTTCAAAGAATACACTCTCCCGTGCCATTAAAAATATGTCTCAGTTATCACCTTTTATTTTCTAGTTTTTCCACCTGTGTGACAAAGGTCCCTTACCCTGGGCCGATGGAGATGCCATGTCACAAAGCTCAGACCCAAGAGATTTGGGCTGAGGCTCACATGACTTGGAGGATCAAATGCACGAATCAGTCCCTTTCCCTGGTTCCACAAGATTCAAAATGAGAATTATTTGAGGAGGTAGTGGCAAGCTCTCGTCCTGAACATGTGACATGAAGCCATTGGGTATGTTCCCCTTTTGTTTCCCATCTCTTCACAGTGAGACAAGGGCAGCCACCAATTCTCGCGGGCCCTTTTCCCACATGAGTGAGATGCCAGTGCCCTGAGCCCTAGACTGCATGGCTGGCTTGGAAGGGGTTCTGCTCCATGCAGCTAGTCACTTGCTTGTTTTTGATGGCTTATGGCTTACTGCCATACTGCCTCATGACCTCCTCCAAGGCAGAAGCATGGATGAAGCAATGGCCCTGTGACATGCCTTTCTCTCTCCTCCACTAATTCTGCCACCCTGCTTGTTCCCTTATCTCTACCATGAGAAGGAGGTTATGCCACCTCTTCTTGCAGTTTCAGGATGATTGCGACCTAATAAGCACAGCGCCACCCACACGCCCTAGTTCATCTTGGGGCTCAGGCATGAGGATCAGGGACAGCTGTGCAAAATATGGCAAACCTTCCTTCCCCCTTCCTTTGGCCTTTACCCTCACCGGGATCAGCGAAGAGCGGTAAATTTCTTCTGCCCAGTGGCAGCACTGCCATAAATGCATCTCTGTTGCTGTTAACTGTGTCAAGGGGATATTGAGTTGAAAGGGTTTCCAGGGCCACACCGCTAGCTCCACCCTAACATCATACAATTTTTCCAACCCCATCCCTCCATGTGCACCCATTAGGCATAGATGTTCCCTAGATGGGAATATTATATGTGGGGAACTGGAACTCTGATCATTCAAGGTTCCAGTTCCTACAAAACCCTACATTCACATAGGGTACATAGACTTCCTCAGCCCAAATGCAGATGTCAGGGGCAGGGAAATTGCATGCCATCATCTGGCAGAAGCCAGAGACAACCCTTTCGATGCTGTTTTGCCCCTTTCTATGCGGGTGGTGCTGTGGGTTAAACCACAAAGCCTAGGACTTTCTGATCAGAAGGTTGGCGGTTTGAATCCCTGCAACGGGGTGAGCTCCCGTTGCTCAGTCCCTGCTCCTGCCAACCTAGCAGTTCGAAAGTACATCAAAGTGCAAGTAGATAAATAGGTACCACTCTGGCGGGAAGGTAAACAGTGTTTCCGTGCGCTGCTCTGGTTCGCCAGAAGCGGCTTAATCATGCTGGCCACATGACCCGGAAGCTATACGCCGGCTCCCTCGGCCAATAAAGCAAGATGAGCTCCGCAACCCCAGAGTCAGTCACGACCGGACCTAATGGTCAGGGGTCCCTTTACCTTTACCTGTAAGTGATTGATCTGTTTTTCTTATGACACATATGCCTTTCCCCTCTTGTTATACCTCTCTTTCATTGATCTTGATCTGGGGTTGATTGAGTCCTTCTGACACCACAACAAGCAGCAAACCTCATAAAGGAAGTTGTTGGTTTGAACTGCATGCAGAGTCTTAGGCTGATGGAATGATGGATGTGCAGAAGGGCTGTGTTGTGGCGACAAGAATTTCTGAATACGTACACCAATTCGAAAAGAGGATGTGGGCTGTAAATGTTCTCTCCAAATGATCTGTCCCATAAAAGACCATGAAATGCAATGTTTGTCAAAGGGAATGAACGAACACATTTGTCTTGTGATTTTTAATTTTTTTAAAAAATAAAAGCAACTCTAAATCCAACCAATTTTCAGCAATCCGCATGACATAAATTTGAACTGGAGCAGTGAAGCAAATAAGCAAATATTTTAAAATCACTCATGAAAGGAAATGATTAGACGCAAATTGAAAAAAGGTTCCTATTTGAGCTACCTTCAGCATTCGTAAATGTTTCTGTAATGAGCCTGAAGCACCTAATTGGATCAGACTTATGGTCCATCTAATTCAGTGTCCCATTTTCTACCACAGCTTTCCCTGTTTTTTAGTTCTTTTGATTACAGGGACTCCAGCTAGCTACTCGGACTAATGGCTTTTTCTGGACTTCTCTCCACAACTTTGTCCAATCCCTTTGGCCTTCTAAGTGACCATTGCCACATTTCTGAGAGTGAAATAAAAGGAGCGAATGAAGTATAATAATCAGCACTATGATCAACATAAGGAGCATAGCACATATATCCTTAATTGTCAGGCTCGAGGGATCCTCTCGAGCATCAAGTATCAAGGATCAAAACAGAAACAAGAAAGTTTGTAATTATGGTTTTATTCAGTAATACTAGAGCAAGGCAAAGAATCCAGCCCTTCAATCCATGGTGACATCGCTTGCTCTGAGCCCCTCACCTTCCTTTCCCAGCAACAGCCTGTGGCTCTACAGAAAGCATCAGCAGTCAAATATCTTTGAGTCCTTTGCTCTTGAATTCTAAGTGACCTGCGTGTACGTGGGGAGGGTGGTGGTTTTATGCTTTCTAAAGATGTTTCTGTTGGCAGTTCTCCAACTCCCCCATCTTCTCTAAGATCCAGTGCTGTGGGCCTTCTGGCAGTTCCCTCACTGCGAGAAGTGAGGCTACAGGGAACCAAGCAGAGGGCCTTCTCAGTAGTGGCGCCTGCCCTGTGAAACACCCTCCCATCAGATGTCAAGGAAATAAGTAACTGTCCTATTTTTAAGAGACATCTGAAGGCAGCCCTGTTTACGGAAATGTTTAATGTTTAATGCTGTGTTGTGTTTTTAATATCTGATTGGGAGCCGCCCAGAGTGGCTGGGGATACCCAGCCAGATGGGCGGGGTATAAATAATAAATTATTGTTATTATATTCTCCCAATAGCTCGTAACTTGGCAACTCTGCTTTCTGCTATAATTCAGGCTGGTCTCTCTCTTCTCTTGGAACTGCTGGGGAAGGGGGGAGGATTCTTCCCAATCCCCCCCCTCCTCTGAAAGAAGCAGAGGGGGAGGAGGGGGCGATTCCCAGTCCAGTCCCTGACATTAATGAACTGTGGTGATTTTGAGAAGGGGTATTGTCAGGGAACTGCCATCAGTGCCGGAGGGAGAGAGCAAAAGCCAGAGGGATTCCAGAGAGCGTCCAGAGATCGGGAGAAGCAGCCCATCTTCGGGGGAAGAGAATCAGTGTAGCACCAGTGGAGAAGGGGGGCAGATGGGGGAAGCGGCGAGGCGGTCCCATGACTCCTTGCCTGGGACCAGCGGGGAGAATAGGGGTCCTCCATTGCCCACGCCCTCCTTGCGCAGAAGGCTTTCGTGCAGAGAGAGTAGGAGGAGACTAGGCGTCAAAGAGCTTCTTTGCTGGAAGAAGTTTAAGAAACGCCCAATGACGGATTCTGCCAGCGATTGAGACAGCCACAAGAGAGTGGCTGTCCGGACAGAAGGTGTTTGCACCCAGCCGGGGAGATAAGCACCGGCTTACGCACGAGCAACCCCTAGAAGCATTACAGGTATAATAGGACACAGTCCTGGCCCATCCCAGCTCAGGAAGGCACACATCTGATAGTTAAGTCTTTATTGATAGCAACTCCTGCAATGCTTTGGATGCACATGAACACACATGGTTCTACCACTAAGCAGCTGCCCCTCAGATCTGTGCTCTGGGGAGCCATTGCAGCGACAGTGAGAACCCACCCCTCTGCTGGCTTATATTCCCTCCTCTGTTTGCCTGCAACTTGACACTTCTCCTGCATAGAGGTAGCCTCTTCTCTTCCCACTTCAGGCCCCTACTGGTTGCAGGAGAAAGCAGAGCAGGGGAAGGTGAGGAGTCTATCACCAGAAAAGCCTCTTTTTCTACCACATCCTGCATGCCTTCCTCCATCTCAGACACTCTTCCTCCTCCTGCCCCAATGCTTGCCTTGTGTGGGAGGTACCAAACCTTATAAATCGCTGGTCCCCTCTCCTGAGTCACTTCCCTGGTCGCCTCTTCCGAGCCCTTCCAGTCCCTAACAGGTACTCTCATTCCCAGCAAGTGGCACAGAAGAGGCAGGGGACAATTTATATCTTTGGTAGCCATCAGAGGTAGGAATGGAAGGCTCTGTCCATTTCAGTTCTCCCCATTTCACTTTTCCTCCTAGTCTTAAAATAATTTCTCCACATTTTGCAGCAATTTGTGAATGTGGTTGTGAGTATGGTTACCAGATTTTTTTCAATGAATCCGGGGACCCCCCCTTCCCCCCCCTTTTTTTTTTTGAAGCTAAGTAGCAACAGGGAATCAGTAGTGGATGGTGAGGCAAAAGATCCTGGGCCCAAGCATACATGCATATTGTATAAAGGTGCAAAGCCCTTCTTTCGCGCCCTGTGAAACATAAATGTGCAGAGTTTTAAAAAAACTGGGCAACGGCCACCCACCCGCAACTCCCGAGCCTCCCCCGATCAGTCAAAACAAAGGGGGAAGGGGGCAGGAGATCTGTACCGCCAGACGTCCCCGGTTCCCCTTTAGCAGGGGCAGCAGCAGCGGCAGTCAGCAGCCGGGAGCCAGCCTGGTAGCGCAGTTGGCTCTGGCTGGCTTCAGGAGCTGCTTGCTGCTTGCTGCCGTGGCACCCGCCAGTTTGCCTTGTGGAAGTCCCCATATGATGTGTCTTGTGTGCAACACATCTTATGGGGACTTCCAGCAAGGAAAAATAGCAGGCACCATGGCAGCAAGCAGCAAGCAGCTCCAGAAGCCAGCCAGAGCCAACTGTGCTACCAGGCTGTTGAGGCTGCCACTGCCACATTTTTGGGGGACAGATTTGCAAATCTGGGGACATCTGAGGATGGAATTTGTCCAGGGACAGATTTGCAAATCCGGGGACTGCCCCCGGGAACCGGGGACGTCTGGTAACCCTAGTTGTGATGCAAGGCTAGATTACATCATAATGGGTGCTTGATGACTTCCAAATGAAGTGTGCGTCAGGGAATGGTCTGGATCTGAAGATTGGGGAATGCAGTCATAGGCAGATCAGCTTCTCTCAGAAGAGGAGGGGGCATATTCGGGGGGTCCTGCCTCCAGCATTTTCAGAAACAGAGAGGGAGTCCGACAGAGACACAGAAGCTGAACAGCTTGGAGAGGAGTTACCCAGCTACGAGATAAGGACAAGGCAACCAGAAGGGAGGGGACAGCTAGGAGATATGTCAATTAAGAGTGTGGGGGACCCCCCTCTCCATGGACTCGGCGGTCTGAACGTATCAGAGAACAAAGGAGGCAGAGGGAGGGAGGAACTTCCCATTGGCGCTTTTCTTGCTGTGGAAGTTGGAAGGAGGGTTTAGGGTAGGAAACCACCCTCCTTGTGGAGAGCTGTGTATTTTGTGCTTGCAACATAAAGCTGTCATAAAAGGACTATAAACCTATCAACTGCTTGTTAATTCTTATCTGTGAAGTTACCAACGTGAGGGGAGGGCTCTCCGAGCTTGACAGTCTTGACTTTTTCAAGAGCCAGAGGTTCAAAGAAGGTGACTCACACTTTCCAAGCCCCCATGATGGGTGGGGAGGGTTAACTGAGGGCTGTGTGTTCATATGAGTGAGAGATAGCAAGAAGGAAGAAATGAAACCCAGATCTGAATATTTAGGGAATTGGATTGCTGTATATCATCCTGTTTTGCGTGTGTGGCTGACATTTACATGCTTGTATATTTTGTGAGCCACACTAAGCTATTCGAGAGAATAGATAGAGAGGTCAAATCAAGCTACTTACACACTGGAGCTGTGCACAGACCCCGCAATCTGGCACAACAAAGTGGCCCTGATCAAACGCTGGATAATTCGCAGCCAACTCAACTGTACACAGACCTCCAAACCAATTTGAGGACCTTGCAGAGTCATGCAGTTGGAAAGGGAAGGAAGGAAACTTGCTACTCCTTCTAATCCTCTCTCGGTAATATATTTGATCAGGAATTTAAACCTAGAATAAATATGTGTTTGTGAGGGGAGAGAATGAGACACATACAGGCTACTTGGGCATCCCGTCCTCCTCCTCCTCCTCCTCCTCCTCCTCCTCCTCCTCCTCACTGGCAAACTGTTCTTCACCCCCTTTTGACAATGCAATAAGGCTTCAGGTGGCAATCCAGGGCTGCCTCAAACCTAATCTGGTTGAGTCCGAGATCAACACATATCTTTGCAATCTGGCTTGGGATCATAGATCTGGCCAGATCCAGTAAAAGCCCATTTACACACCCTCTTTCCATTATATGTTGCATTTATAGCCATTCTGATCACTACAAAGTCTAAATTGAGATAATTAGGCTGAGTTAAAAATAAATAAATCATGCCAATCTATCCATGCATTAAAATGTTTTGGAAACTGGTGTTGTTGTTAGGTTTTGTTTCTTGGAGATTTCTCATGCTTGCTTAATGAGAAATTATAAATTATGAATGCAATGCTCCATGGTCACATTTGAATTATTTCCTTTTTTCCTTGTACTCATTATTAGGATGACAATAGGTCATGTTGTTCCATTTTGTGTTCTCATGGCAATTGATCAGAGGAACACAGCAGAGTTTTGGACTGTTGATGCTTAAATGTCTCTCTTCTCATGCAAAAGAGGTAGATCCTTTTATTCAGATTCCGTGAATTCGTTCACTGGTTATGTCCATTCTCATTGCCTTATAATAGCAATAACTTGCATGGGGAGGAAAGAAAGATTAGATTTAGCCTGCAATCCTTGTTAAATGTGATGTGTAAACACCTCTAACGAGATTGACCTCAAAGTGAATGATCTGGTATTGGCATCAGAGAGGTGTTTCCCCATGACCTGTCATTAGATGGAATATGGTCAAATTGACTTGCTCCAGTCAGGATCCTGACAACTTTCTCAATGCTTTTCAAGGGCTGGCCCCTTGCAGAATGCATTACACTAGCATAATCTCTAGGTAACATTAATGTAGGGCAAACAGCTACTAAAATTATTGTTTTAACATGCACATCTTTTTTTCTTATTATAAATTGTGTGACCAGGCCGCGACAGCCCCAGCCCCCAGGACCGCAAGAAAGGAATAAAGACTCTGACAACATGTTATGGAATTAAATTAGGCCACAATTTTATTAAACTTCCAAATGTAGGAAGACCTTGGCTTAGGCCTTGGGCAAGCATCCCTCCCAGCCCCCCAGCTGGGAAAACTGGGAAACATCAGGGTAAATGGGATATGGGGGTGAACTGCAAGACGTATGTGTAGCAGGCAGCCCAGCCCATATCCCCGCATGCAAGGTAGTTCACTGACAGCCTTTTGGTGTATGGCCAGCGACAGCCATTATATAACCCCTTTTAAGAGGGGACCTTGGAATCGACGCCGCAGGGGGGTGAGTCACCACTTCAACCCCCCCCCCCCAATTATAGGGAAGAAAAGACTAAAGGATTCCACCCAGGTCCATAAACTGCCAAAGTTGTGACAAATTGCTACAGGGAAGACAAAACCTGCCAAAGCAGGAAAATTTCTTCCCGGTCCTTCAACAGTAACCAGTCAAAGACCGCAGCAGCGCCCTCTAAACAGGAAGAAAAAGTTAACTTGCAAACAAGAAAACATTAAACTAAGGGAGGGGAGGGAGGGTGAATCTCCTGAGCCGACTGCCTGGCTACTGTTGGTTCCACCCCCTATAAATAAATGGGACTGGCCCCACCTCCCAGCAATGAAATTTGACTACTGAGGCTGGGTGTGAACCTCCAAATAGTAACACTGAGAGGCAGGCCAGTCCCTGTCTGCCAGTAAGTTCCCTGGGAACTGTTGCACCACGCTCGATCCCGCAAAGGGCACCCACAATGTAAAGTGTGAGTGCTCATTGTCTTTAAATAATGCACTAGCATAGCTTCTGGCTTATTTTGGATGCCCCCTGACACCAGTGCATTGCTTCTGCCTCTAGGGAATACATTTTGCCGTTTTGATAGTGCTAAAAAGAAAGTAAGAAGAGCTTATGATTCAGGGAGCATTCATCAAACCTCTAGCTAAGATCCATTTCTGCAAGCATCAATCATTTTGTTCTAAGACACACATTCTGAAAAACTTGGCAGCTGAAAGACAACTTTTTTTATATACTGTGGAAATTTGTATAAAGTCATCTCATCCAATCTTTAAAAAAATATTTCTCTGCAGGTGCTGTGCTTTCATCGATATTGGAAGAATTGTTACATGCAAATAGCATCAAGCCTAGATTATAAACTCCCACATAGCCCAACTGGGAGGCTACCATCTACTTGCAAGCCTATAATTTCCCCAGATAACTGCAGAAAATTAACCTGTGTGTGTTTCTTTCAGTTTGGGAAATGGGCATGCAGGGTGTTCCAAATGATTTGGCTCCGCAGATTCAGCTGTTTGAAAGAACATATTCTGTTTCTTTTGAACCACACGGCTATATCATAAGCTACATGCTACTTGGAGCTTTGTCAACAGTGCAGAATAGTCAGGAATCAGAGAACTTTTGCTGTTTAGTTGTGTCCGACTCTTTGTGACCCCATGGACCAGAGCACACCAGGCACTCCTGTCTTCCACTGCCTCCCACAGTTTGGTCAAACTCATGCTGATAGCTTCGAGAACACTGTCCAACCATCTTGTCCTCTGTTGTCCCCTTCTCCTTGTGGCCTCACTCTTTCCCAACATCAGGGTCTTTTCCAGGGAGTCTTCTCTTCTCATGAGGTGGCCAAAGTATTGGAGCCTCAGCTTCAGGATCTGTCCTTCCAGTGAGCACTCAGGGCTGATTTCCTTCAGAATGGATGGGTTTGATCTTCTTGCAGTCCATGGGACTCTCAAGAGTCTCTTCCAGCACCATAATTCAAAAGCATCAATTCTTCGGCAATCAGCCTTCTTTATGGTCCAGCTCTCACTTCCATACATCACTACTGGGAAAATCATAGCTTTAACTATACGGGCCTTTGTTGGTAAGGTGATGGGTTCAGCTGCAAACAGGAGTGCCAATTTGAATAAAATATTATTGGGGCCAAGGTAAACTCTGCCCCACAGAATCGGTCACATGACATGGCACATGCAGACCATTTGAATGGCAAGGTCCACAAACTGGGGAAGGGGCTGGCCCCCTCAAATATTTTAGAGGGGGCAAAGGGACCTTAGTCCCTAGGCGTTGGCTCCTATCATTGCAAAAGATGGACTTGAGTCTGCAAGTTGTTGGGAATGCTATGCTGCTCCTTGAGGTGCTAACTGTTCTTTCTGGAAAGCTTCCATTTGATACTCTTGTTGCTGCATCCTGTGTTGTATCAGGATATGAGTAGATAAATGCCCAGAGTAAAATGCTCCTTCGCTGCCAGTCTCATGTGTAAGCTCTGTTAGTAATGAAATAGTATAACTTTTTAAAAATATGTTAAATCCTCCTCTTCATTCACATTTTCCCCCATATTTGAGCACAAAGGAAAAGGAAAAAGAAAAGACACCTTTGATTATTTCAGAAATTGAATTGGATATTTTGCCGCTCTGAAACAATATGTGGCCTTTACATTTTTTAACAGCCTCATCCTATAGATGTATAACTGCAGTATTGGGAAAAAATTCTATTTTATTGTGCAGTGAAGGATTTTTCCCGCTGACAAAGTGAAGGAACAATTAATTTCACTACTAATAGCATATTCTAAATTCTGTTCCAGCTGAGCCACTCCGAAATAGCTCATTCTCATCAGGTGTTAAGTGCTCATCCTTCTTGAATTGTCAGCTGGCATATGGTGGGATATGCATCACCGAAATACCTGAATGCTCAGTTGAAAGGCATCTTTTATCAGGTTCTCACATGAATATTTTCTTCATGGAAGACTTAAGAAATTCTACTCATTTGGCCCTGCTTTTCAGCTCAAGTTTTTCCCCACTAGAATTTTAATTTGGAAGCACACTGTCCAAAGTTGGCCGAGGTGCAAAGATACCAAATCTTGACTTGTTGCTTCTTTTTGCTACATTGACTTTGGCTGAGACTTCTTATTCTTATGAATCCAAGCATTGTCTCTCAGAAGAGTGAAGGAAAAGCAGCCAATGTGTGGATCAGCTTGAAATAGAGAGGGTTGAGTTTCAGACAAAAGTGAACAATTCATTTGCAGTTTGTACAAAAGGGATGGAGGAAGGAAAAGTCTTCACTTGCTAACTTTTAAATTTATGTTTCATGGCTTAGAATTAAGGTAAAGGTAAAGGACCCCTGACAGTTAAGTCCAGTCGTGAACGACTCTGGGGTTGCGGTGCTCATCTCACTTTACTGGCCAAGGGAGCCGACGTTTGTCCGCAGGCAGTTTTTCCAGGTCATGTGGCCAGCATGACTAAGCCACTTCTGGCAAACCAGAACAGCACGCAGAAACGACATTTACCTTCCCACCGGAGTGGTACCTATTTATCTACTTGCACTTTGACGTGCTTTCGAACTGCTAGGTTGGCAGGAGCAGGGACCGAGCAATGGGAGCTCACCCCGTTGCGGGGATTCGAACCGCCGACCTTCCGATTGGCAAGCCCTGGGCTCGGTGGTTTAGACCACAGCACCACCTGCGAATTCAGATCACAGCAAATTTCCATCCTGTTCAAGAATGAAAGAAAGTGTATTGGTAGTGATGTGTTGTATCCATTTGGTATCCCTTGATGAAAGAGACTTTGATCCAGTAGAATCTTTGGTCAGTGGAAGAGGCATAGGGATGGTATCTGGTGATTCCTCATCCCCTCTTTAGCTCTCCACAGCACTTCACATGCTATTCCAAAGGGTCCTCCAACACTTTGGAGAAGATCTGGAGTCATGCAGTAATTGTAGGTGGGAAGAGAAATCAATTCATTTGCAAAATAAGCTTGGGATGTGTTGAAATTTCTCAGAGAATAATTTTCTGACACATTTTTGAACATTTTCCTTTTTTAGTTCAGAACAGTTGGAGAAATCCACAATGGAGAATATTCCATTAAATGTTCTCTGCAATTTTGCCCCCCATGAATCCAGTGCTTACATTGTTTCATATTGTTTCAATAATGTTGAATGCAGCCGTGAGCTTGACTTCAACTCATTTCAAATCTCCTCTCTTATCACATCACTTCCTTCATCCACCACTACAAACTAAACAAGTTTCAATTCCATGTTAAATGAGCCAAAATTTCTCAGATGGTAAGAGGTTTTTTTTTTAAAAAAAATAGAAATTCTGTTTAAAAATCCTCCTGCCGCAAATATTTAGCAAACTGTCTATCCCTAGAGAGGGAACAAGTTTCCCTTTGATCAGAACAAACTCTAATTATACCGATTATCCAACAATATGTTTAAATTCTCTCTGGTTTTAGTTTGTTGTTGCTGTTGTTTTAGCAATTGTCTTTCTGTACATAAATCAATTTGAAGTATTACCCTAGAAGAAGACTGATATTTTTATTTAAGGCTTATCAAATTCTTAATGCATTCAGGTCACAGTTAATAGTGTTTCATCAGCCATCCACCTAATGAAAGAGTCTTCAAAGTCCCTCCATTATATCATGTGAGTGATATAATCTATGCAGACCTTCAGACTCAGGGCTAAAGTCTGTGACTGATAAGTAACACATGCTTTACATCAGTTGATTATGAATGCCAGATTACCTTCCTGATTGTTTTCTTCTTCTTTAATTACATAAAGCCATGAAGAACCAAAAGATGATTGTAGCATGTTGAACGAAGCAATAGTACTAATTACTATCATTTGGGTTTCAATGTGACATATTTGGAATAATTATTTGCAAAAGCTGCATAACTGAAGTAAGAAGGGCAAGGTTATTTCGCCTTTATGTAAATTACAAGTGGATTAGAGAGCTGCAAATGCAGACATGCCGAATGAGGGGCAAGGTCTGTTAAGAGCAGATAGACTTCCTTCCAACAGGGGGAGCTACAGCAAAAATCTCCCCTGATGACCAATATTAAGATTTGCAAAATAGGTCAGGAAATTGAGGGAGGATATAAAAGTCAGTAGAGTCTGTAGCATGCCCAACCTTAAAAGTCCAACCTGGATGATGGGAACAAACCTGTATGCTGACCAATCAGGGCACTGTTAAAATAGGTGTGTTAAAAGGAATATGTTGCATGCTCATTTTGTTGCAGAGAAAGGAAAAGCATCACACATGATGCAATAATACACATGCATTCCATAGGATGGACACAGAGCTCATTGAATCCTTCTTGCCCTCTTCCAGCTGACTCTCTACTGCACACATCACACCAACCATCATTTCCAACAAGAGACCAGTAAGGAGACCACAAGTTGCTCCCGTCAGGAGCCTATAATATGCAACTTGTCGCTCAAGTATGGAGAGCCCTGTCCTGCTTGCAGGCTTCCCAAAGTTATTTGGTTGGTCACTCTGAGAAAAAAAATGCTAGACTCGATAGGCCTTTGGCCTGATCTACTACGGCTCTTTTCTCTTAAAGTTTATTTGCTAGAAGATAATTCCATACAATTCTGGGCTTTCGGGATGAAACACAGTGCGTTCTTCTAGCTCCTTGATTAAAGTGCAACTTTCTGTATGCCCTGATGAGCATTTCTCTGAAAGTTCAGCTAAATGTCATTTCATTGTACGTATGAAATATCTTTTGTTTCCATCAACATATTTTCATTTCATGTTGGTGGAGATATAAGGCTTGTCTTGGCTTTCCATATTTATGTACATCTTAATAACTTCCCTTGGCAAGTAGTGACCGTCTAATCAACAGATGGTAGACATTGATGCCTCCATTCTCTATATATTTGAGCAAGCTCAATTCAATGTTACTTCTTCTGGAGTTGATGTGTAAACTGGGTATCTGAACCATTTGGTACAGTAGTACTTATTTAGGGAATAGGGATGACACCTGCACATTAACAAATAAAGCAGGAGTCCCCCCCCCCCTCTAATCCTTGATGTCGTATTTTCTCATGCATTCATTAGCATCTTTGGAACTTTCTCCTACGTTCTTCTAATCATCTAAATTTATCAGCCTCCTCCTTGACAATCTGCAGTGGCTGATTCACCCTGCTATGCCTAGTCACACAACAATTATACCTGATAATAGAATTCAATCTTCTCATAGACTTAATAAGGGCAATACATACATCGTTCTTTTTTATCAGACCAACTCCTGAGTCACATCTGATTTATTTTGGGCACCGGGTGTATTACTTCCTGTTTCTTTGTACTTCTGCAAAGAGAACACATTGAGGAAAAACTCTTTCAAGCTATTAAGAGACCCAAGACTTTACCCAAGAAAAATGGATTTTCAGAAAGCTACAATTGGATCATTCTCAGCACGTGCACAACTTATGAATGAATTTTACATTCACTGATATTTAACTGCATTAATAAGTGATTGTTCAGTTATGTTTGACTGTTCACATTAATTCCTTTCACAAACACATAAAGGTAAAGGTACCCCTGCCCATACGGGCCAGTCGTGTCCGATTCTAGGGTTGTGCGCCCATCTCACTCAAGAGGCAGGGAGCCGGCGCTGTCCGAAGACACTTCTGGGTCACATGGCCAGCATGACGAAGCTGCTCTGGCGAGCCAGCACCAGTGCAGCACACGGAAACGCCGTTTACCTTCCCGCTATAAAGCGGTACCTATTTATCTACTTGCACGGAGTCTGTAACCTGAAGCGTATGTAACCTGAAGCATATGTAACCTGAGGTACCACTGTATACCATATGTATAAAAGCCTATTCTCGAATCAGATCATACAGAAAACTTGCTCCAGTATAAATTACATTCAATAGGATAAAGTGATTATAGTGAACGAGAGGATTGAACTCTATTAATTTTTAGCACTGATTTCATCCCACATTGCTTTAGAGGAAATGTATGTAACAATGGTGCTCAAGTATTACAGTTCCAGATTGCTGTAATCAAAATAGGATGCAGTTTGAGCTAAAAACAATTAGTTTTTCTTAATTTCCCCTTCAGTTATGAGGCAGTTAACTTGATGGCTAGGTTCATATCCTCTTCATTGCCCCTTCTAGGGAAAGCTCTCATTAATTGCAGAATAAACATTGAATTTAGTTAATGAAATATGCAACATGGTTAGGCATTCATCAGGTACGCATGAATGATCAAATAACCTGTCCTAAAAACTATATTGTTACTCAGCTCGTCTTGATTTCTAAATGAGCCACTGTACAAATATATCTGCCTGACACAGTTTTCCTGAGGTATTACCACTCAGCCATTTGAAATGTATCATTTTTATTATTGCTTACACAAATCATTAATAAATAATTGCTTTAAAATGAAATACAGTCATTCCAAAACAAACATTAATCCTTATAAGCTGTTGGGTATAAAGTCATATCAACACACTGCAATCCTTTGCAAAGTTGAGCAAGCCTAAGTCCATAGATTAAACTGACTAATTATATTTAGCCAGGACTGAGCTGATGATGTAAATGCACAAGTGTTATTCTGCATTACTAAGTGGTACATATTAGTTTTGTGCCCCTCTATATTTTGGTACCTCCAAAAGCAATAATATAAGTATGTGGAGAGTTATCACACTTGGAAATGATGCTTCATTTCCATACTTTTAAAAATGTGCATATAGCAAAATTAAGCATATGAAAATTCATTACCATGACTTTAAAAAAGAAAACTTTCTGCATTGCTTCTGTTATTTAGGCTGTGAGTCCCAGAAGACCTGCTCCCAGTCTTGCAGGCTTTTTTCTACCTGGCCAGGGTGGGCAGGGCCCTGACTGACACCAGCTAAAAAAGCTGAGGTAACAACAACAACAATAACAACAACAACAATTTATTTATTTATACCCTGCCCATCTGGCTGGGTTTCCCCAGCCACTCTGGGTGGCTCCCAACAGAATATTAAAAACACGATAAAACATCAGACATTAAAAACTTTCCTATAGAGGGCTGCCTTCAGATGTCTTCTAAAAATCAGATACCGTATTTCCCCCCCATCTCCTGCAAAAGCCCCCTTTAAAGAGCACAAGGCTCCTGCAGGCTTTTCGACCGAGCCTGTGGGGCTGGCGGTGGGGGGAAGCGCTGCTTTTCCCCGCCGCCAGCCTCAAAGACCAGACTCTCCTGGCTTCAGCAAAAGCAACACGAAGCTTCCGGAGTGCAGGCTTCAGAGGCTTCGCGTTGCTATCGCTGAAGCCAGGGAGCCTGCATTTGCTCCATAGGACGCACACATATTTCCCCTTAATTTTTGGAGGGGGGAAAGTGCGTACTATAGAGCGAAAAATATGGTAGTTGTTTATTTCTTTGACATCTGATGGGAGGGTGTTCCACAGGGTGGGCGCCACTGTTGGGGCATTGTTTAGGGTGGGTTGCTGAGGAAAGGGATTGTTGCTCACAGATTGGAATTTCTTTTAAAATGTACAGTTGTACAGATATGGTGAATCTTATCCCTGGTCTGCATGCCTAGTGGTGAGCCTAGCACTCATTCTGTCCTTTTCTTCTTCATTTGTTTTGTGATGAGATACCACCACATTCTTCGCCACCTGCATCCCTTTTTGCATAAGTAGGCTGATCGCCGAAGAATTGATGCTTTTGAATTATGGTGCTGGAGAAGACTCTTGAGAGTCCCATGGACTGCAAGAAGATCAAACGCATCCATTCTTAAGGAAATCAGCCCTGAGTGCTCACTGGAAGGACAGATCGTGAAGCTGAGGCTCCAGTACTTTGGCCACCTCATGAGAAGAGAAGACTCCCTGGAGAAGACACTGATGCTGGGAAAGATGGAGGGCACAAGGAGAAGGGGGCGACAGAGGACGAGATGGTTGGATAGTGTTTTTGAGGTTACCAGCATGGGTTTGGCCAAGCTGCGGGAGGTAGTGGAGGACAGAGGTGCCTGGCGTGTTCTGGTCCATGGGGTCACGAAGAGTCGGACACGACTAAACGACTAAACAACAACAACAACAACAAGGCAAACAAATATAAATGTATCTGGCTTTATTTTACACGGGAGTCATTTTCTGTGACTGAAAACCATTGAGCTGCTTGAAGCTCTAAGTCATTTCAAAAGTACTCCATTTGAGCAACGGTCCAGCTTTGAAAGGGCAGAAGGATCTCAAGGCCTATGATGCAAAAGGAAGAAAAGGCCCATGCATCACACTTCAACCAGAAGAAAACATAACAGTAGAAAAGGCAGGAAATGAAACTATTTGAAGATATCAAGTAAGATGACACAGATGGATCATTTAAGGACTTCTGTAGATAACCAGCTTCTTCTGCCAGATGACCATTTATCAGAATAGATTGGCTGAGTTTATAGAGCTCATGTTGAATATAAGGCAATGACATATGGACCAATATACTGAAAAATGAGCCATACAATCAGAGTTTGATGCTCCCCTTGGGAGCCAGGAGATGGCATTTGTTTAGCTTCTCTCTGTTATTTTGGAAGTGTTTTGTCACAAAATCATTTGCTGGAAGATCGCTTGAGTTTTCAAGTGTTGATTGTGAAGAATAACATTTATTCAGCCGGATTGTCTTGATCCTTTGGTGTACTCCATCTATTTCAGTTTCTGCAGGTCAACGAAATACATTTTCTCCAGCAGTTTTGCATTGCAAGTAAAAACCAGCAGCCACACACACACACACACACACACACACACACACACACACACACATTTTGTTATTTGCCCTGTGAATAAATCAGGAATTTTTCTAAAATATTTGAAAGATTGATATGGAAAAGCTTATCAGGGCTAGCAACCAGAGGCCAGGGATGAGTCCTTGGATTACCAAGCAAGGGAGAAAGAAGGCAGCAAAGTGGGTGAAGAAGAATTTCAGCCTAAATTTGAGTGACAGATTGCTTAGATTGAGGAACAGGCCAGATGGGACCTTACTGGCTCTTTATCTCACCTGATTTCTGCTGTCTGGAAGCTATAATACTAGCTTTCCTAGCCATCTACAACAGCAGCCAGCAATACAACTGAGATCAGGCTAATGGCTTCAACTCTTCACAAGCTTCTATGGTGGTGCAAGGGAGTAAGGTGCTTCACCCCTGCTGCCATATTCCTTATTTTAGAGCTCTTGCATCTTGCAAAGCTGAGGAAAATATTAGCAAGGCAACAACTAATAACCATTATACCCCAATTCTGCTGCGGGGGCAGGGGCAAGAGAGAAGGAGAGAGAGAGATTCACGGATTTGCTTACCGTGATGATGATTATTGGTCTGGACACTGGCTCTGCTAGTCTAAGAATTGCCAGTGGTATTTGTGCTATGAGGCTCTATCACCCCCATATAATAAAAATGAAGGTGCAGCATCAGTTGCTCATGCCATTGTGTATTCACACCCAACTAGGACCAGTCTTGCCATAGAGCAGAGTGAGTCAACTTCCTTCATATGGCAGCATGTGGGAAGGATAGGTGAAGTCAGAAGCTGGCGCCTGAATGGTGCAGCAACGTTTGTTCTAAGTATTGATCCCAGCAGTGGTGATAGTAACATGGGGGCTCTGCTTCAGGCAGCATTATATCTTAGCCGGCAAAGCATCTGCTTTATTTCATTTTTCCTGATTTACAAAAAAAAAAAAAAAATGTAGGCCAGTAAAACATAGCACAATCAATGAGGGAGAGAGGGAGAGAATTACTCAGTGGAAGGCCATTGAAACAGATAGGTCCTTAAGGCCTTTTGAATTCCCTGAAGTGTATCTACTGGAACAAAGGAAGCTGGAGAATACCAAATCAGACCATGGGTCTGTGTGATGGCCTGGGAATATGATTCAGAGGCTGAACCTGAGGAATCCCAGCCTGCACAGGAGTCCCCGCCTCCAGGGCCGGCTGAGCCAAGGCAGGGGCTTGAACCTGAAGGGCCCTCACCTGTGCCGAATCCTCAGGAGCAGACACCGGTTGAATCCGCTCTGGCTCCGGAGGTGATCGAGGACCCATTCCCTGCAGGTGCTCCTCTTCCAGCCCTGTCAGGGGAAGGTGAGGTTGCCTCTGGGTCCAGTAACCCTCCACCTCTCCTGAGCTGCAGAGGCTCAGGGCAGAGAGGCGGAGGGAAATAAGTTCTCGCAGGAGGAGTGCTCGCCTCCAGGCCAGGAGAGGCAAGTCACCTGTGGACTGGGGGCGCCGTATGCCTCAGAGGAGATAAAGGCCAGTCAGCCCAGTCCCAGGTTGCGGGAGCAACATCGCTGGTTACCTGTTCCTGCTGGCACCCTGTCCTGCTTTCTGCCAGAGTTCCTGACCACGCCCAACTCCCTGCCTTCAGCCTCGGACCGGACACGGACCACGCCGCACGGTAAACACCCCCCCCCCGGGACCAGCACAGTCTGTTAAACTAAGTACAGTGATGTCTCAGTTTTCAAACATCTCGGAAATTGAATGTTTCAGTTTTCGAACGCCGAAAACCAGGAAGTTAATGCTTCCATTTTTGAATACGCCTCAGAAGTCGAACGGCTTCACTGATTGATTCTCATTTTTCTCAATTAAATTTGGAGACTGCCCTTTGCACCTCAGTTTTTGAATGTTTCGGAAGTCGAACAGTCTTCCGGAACAGATTACATTTGAAAACCGAGGTACCACTGTATTGACTAGTAGCAGAGCTGCAGGATTTCAGACAGGGATCCCACCCAGTCCTGCCTGGGGCCTTTTGCATACAAATCAGATGTTACACCACATAGTTGCTGAGCTCCCTTTTAGAAGGGAGTTCTAAAGTTGTGGGCCCAACATGGGAGACATTTTGTCTTTGTGAGCACCAACCTCACAGACCTCAAAGCAGAAGCGGATTTAGGGAAGGATGACTGGTTTGGCCCTGGAGGCACCACAACTATGATTTAGAATGGAGCAAGAGAGACAAGGGGAAGGGGCTCTGAAATTTGAGACCCCCAATCTCCACCACTGCTCAGAGGTGAAACCAGCAGAGAGAATTCTGCAGAGATCTCAGTGCCCAGGATCTCTGTGTTCTGCACATCCTCTGTATGCACCTGTAGAAAAGTACACGTACTACATTTCTGGACATGAAGCACGAACTCAGGTGTTTTGGCAACTTTTATACCAACATGCCTCTTTTGCTTCTTTTCCTTTTCTTTCAGTTAATTATAATGGAAACTAATTAACTATTAATTACCACTATTAATGAAAACCATATATTCTGGGGATTTTACTGCTTCCCTGGCAGTGCACTCTTTTCATTATCAAATGTGCACCTACAGACTTCTTTTGACTGTTTTGTTTATGCAAGACACCAAAAAAGATTGTAATTAACTTCTTCTCCACTCATTTCCTTTCATCTTGAACAAATATATGCAACATGGCCAGTGTAATCAAAGCCCAATTTTCCACTTACGTTTGACTTTTCATCTAAGCCCTTATTTGTTATCTTAGAGACTGAATTTGTTGTTAGTGGTGGTGATTTTGCGCATATGCATATGCGTGCTTATCTGCTTTATTCTAGAAAACATATTCATTCTGGCTCCCATATTGCTGGGGTGAAACTTTAACGTCATCCCACCTCTTTGACATTGCTCATTAAGAAGTTAAAAGAACTTTGCACAAACAATTTAGGCTTAGGGAATTGAGAAAAGTGTGTTCATCTTCGTATGCAGAGATGCAAAACTTGCTTTTTGAGGAATAATAAGAAGAGGAGTTTGGATTTGATATCCCTCTTTATCACTACCCTACGGAGTCTCAAAGCGGCTAACAATCTCCTTTCCCTTCCTCCCCCACAACAAACACTCTGTGAGGTGAGTGGGGCTGAGAGACTTCAGAGAAGTGTGACTGGCCCAAGGTCACCCAGCAGCTGCATGTGGAGGAGCGGAGACGCGAACCCGGTTACCCAGATTACGTGACTACCGCTCTTAACCACTACACCACACTGGCTCTCCAGGAATCTCTCGTATGTGACTGTTTGTATTAATAGCAAAGTATGCACAGCCATATGTAGGAAATCAAGTCAAAGAACAGAAGATGGGCCAGATTCACAGAAGCAATAAGCTATATCCATTTCCCTTCTGAAGTGATTTCTACTGCATTGTCTTCTGAATCACAAAGAAGACTTGGGCCATGACTATTATGAGAGTAAGCAGACATCCCTAGTTGAAGAAGTAGGGATGGGTCAGATTCAAAGAAACAGAAAATAAACTGCATGATGAGAGTCCTTGGTGGGCCATATTCCCAGCCCCAACAGCAATTCCAGAAGAACACCACAAATGTGTCTGATGCAAGGTTGAACTGCAAGGACTGCATTCCAGCTATTTAGAGCCTCAAAGTTTGAAGAGCAAAAAATAGCATACAATTATAAAATGCAAGGACTGCTTTTCATATTTACGATGGACACAACTCTGCTGAGACTTTATTTTATTTTCTTGCAGCAGGTAGTCTTGCAGAGGAAAGAGCTGGAGTTGCACAACATCAAGGCCTCAACCACCCCCGCTGAACAGGTGATAATCTAAATTGGGACCCAGAAGGCTGGATAAAGTCTAGATAAAATCCATCCTCTGGAAAAGGAACCCCCCACTTTTGTCTTATCCAATATTGCATGAATATATTGGAGATAGCAAGCTGTACCCCTATACATCTGCATTTCTATGAAATCCAAAATACATAGCTGTACATAAGAGCACTCTCTTCAGACACTCATGAATACATCTGTAGATCCAGCTACACATCCACAATATTTCCATGGATATTGAAGACCTGTGTGAGACTTTTCTGGTTTTATGGTGCATACAGAAGTGGGTCTACGCTCTACCACATGCAGTGCCCCCACATTGTTGATCATGCCAATGGATTGACGTTCAAGTTGTGTCGCAGAACATCTAGTCTTCAGTAATAAATAAAATAAAATAAAATGATAATCCTTATCACTCATTTCATTGAAAGAAAGCTCACCTCTTTACCACCACCTAATGGGAGCAAGCACATTCTAATTATTTTAAATTTGATTTTATTAGGAGGGAGTGCTTAATGATTGAATTGAATAGGGGTAGTTAATTAAAAGGAAATGGATTTGGGGGCAGGATGTGGATCACTGGGAAGGTGAAATTAAATAAATAGAAGCTGATTTGGGTGATCTAGGGCAAGCTGCCAATTAAAGAAATCTGGAAGGTGATTTGGATGGGAAATTAAAATTCTGTGAGATTTAAATTCTAAGAATTACATTAACTGATAAATCAGATTATAGAAATTCAGTGAAAATTGGAGTCCTCTTTTGAATTTAATAGCAAGTATCTCCTTTTGAATTATGGTGCTGGAGGAGACTCTTGAGAGTCCCATGGACTGCAAGAAGATCAAACCGATCCATTCTTAAGGAAATCAGCCCTGAATGCTCACTGGAAGGACAGATCCTGAATCTGAGGCTCTAATACTTTGGCCACCTCATGAGAAGAGAAGACTCCCTGGAAAAGACGCTGATGTTGGGGAAAATTGACGGCACAAGGAGAAGGGGACAGGAGAGGAGGAGATGGTTGGACAGTGTTCTTGAAGCTACCAGCATGAGTTAGACCAAACTGCGGAAGGCAGTGGAAGACAGGAGTGCCTGGCGTGCTCTGGTCCATGGGGTCATGAAGAGTCGGACACGACTAAACGTCTAAACAACATCTTTCTGTTGGCAATGTTTGAGTGGTCACCCTGCCTTAGATTGACCTAGTGACAAAGCAAGTTGGGTTCATTTGTTTTCAAACCCAAGAACTTCAGACTCAGCCCACGCCTGGATCCATTCCAGATTGGACCAAGACATCTGAGTTTGGGATTAAAAATCATTTATTGCCAGTATGCAGCAGTTATTTGGGATATTTCCCCACTGCCTCCCTCCTGTCAGTTTTTCAAATTGTCTTTTTTCCACCACTCCCTAAAAAAGAAGAAAAAAATGCTTCTAGTTTCCTGGTCTTCAGCTAACACTGCCAACATCAATATGACAAGGAACCGTTTTAGCACAGATGACTAGTGCAATTCTAGGAAATCTGCATCCCACAATCCTGTATTGAACTTAAGACTTGCGCTTTGTGACACAATTGTTAGAGCGTGCATTTCTAGACCACTGGTTTAGTATTAAACAAATATATAATACTGGCCACTCTCTACCACCAGACCTCATTAAAATGCATATCTGTTGGAAATTGCATTAACATATCTAAATCTAGACTTAGTGAAGAGCTCAACACTGTAATAAGAAAAATTCCCTTTAGCAACAAACAGTTGCTCAAGTATTAGAATGACCCCTCCCCAATTCAATTTAAGTTCTGAAAATACAAATAAAGAACTAGCTTGCTTATGTCTTAAATACACTGTGAGAATCAATCTAAAATCTGAAAGAAAAATTATGTAATCTTATTAGACAGAGGGAAATGAAAATGAAATTATTGGAATACATCAGAGAAACTAGTTGGAACTGCCTGGGCAAGGGTAAAATAATAAAAACAATATTTAAACCATGTCCTTGTTGCCTGGAGCTCCTTAAGAATTGCTTCACTATTCAATTCAGTTGCACCCACAAATAATAGATGCAATTTTCGACCAGCCAAAATTTCAGCTTCATCTGGCCATTCTTGGCATTTTGAATGCTTGTATCTTGAACTGCAATAGAAATTCCAGCCATTCTCCTCTTTTGTGGAATGCTCTTCCTAGGGAGACTTGCCTGGTACCTTCTTTACATATCTTTAGGTGCCAGGCAAAAATGTTTCTCTTCAACCAGGCACTCAGCTGATTAACATTCCATGGCTCAAAAAATGTGTTTGTGGGAGAAGGGTTTAGTGACTTTGTTTCAGTTAGGTTTAAGTAGTTATCTTGTATTCTCATTTTGTATTTTCAGTTGTGAACCACACTGGGATCTTTGGATGAAGGGCAGTATCCAAATTCAGTAAATATTAAAATAATAATAAATACTTTCCTCAGGTCTGAAGGATTAGGACACCACTGAATAAATGAGTCGGGATGACAAAGGTCTAGGCAGGGAACCTGTGGCCCTCCAGATGTTGAATTCACCTCGCATATTTCCTGATCTTTGGCCATGCTGGTTGACTGGAGTCCGACAACATCTGGAAGGCCACAGTGTAGCACAGGGTTTCCCAAACTTGGATCTCCAGCTGTTGTTGGACTACAATTCCCATCTTCCCTGACCACTGGTCCTGCTAGCTAGGGATGATGGGAGTTGTAGTCCAACAACAGCTGGAGACCCAAGTTTGGGAAACCTTAGTCTAGCAAATGGTCAGTGGTTCGGGGCTGGCATGAGGATACCTGCTGGTGTTATGGAACAAATAAGTATATATACAGACACTTAACCGTTGAGGACATTAGTATAGGAGGCCAAGGACATGAGCGTTGAGAAAATACCCTGAACAACATAATCTATGAAGAGGTGGCTTAAGACATTGCTAAATATTTAAATACAATCATTGGCTATATTGTTTAACTTTGGTGAACCCATTAATTAGAATTCACACATTGTTCTGCTGATCTTGCTACATAGCTGACACCAATAGGTTGGTTTACTGACATCACTAAAATGTTTGGATGACCTCAGTTTTTCAGACCAGCAGGACAAGCTGTATCTCCTATACAGGAAAGCCAGTACAGTGGTACCTCGGGTTAAGTACTTAATTGGTTCCGGAGGTCCGTTCTTAACCTGAAACTGTTCTTAACCTGAGGTACCACTTTAGCTAATGGGGCCTCCCGCTGCTGCTGCACCGCCAGAGCACAATTTCTGTTCTCATCCTGAAGCAAAGTTCTTAACCCGAGGTAGTATTTCTGGGTTAGCGGAGTCTATAACCTGAAACATATGTAACCTGAAGCGTATGTAACCCAAGGTACCACTGTATACTAAGGAGCAAGTAGCAGAGAGACATCTCTAACAGAAAACAATCTATCACAATTAACTCCAGCTACACTGATTTAAGACAAAATGATACTTAGACTTTCAGAAAGGACTTCTCGGTTGGTTAATTCCAGAAAGGCCTGCCTGTTCCATTGGACTGACCAGAAAATGTCAGGGTTCAACTTTTGCCTGAAGATCAGAGGAACTGACTCTCCTGCTTTAGTGAAGATTTCAAGAAGGTGCAGTGAAGCGAACGATTGCCATTCTGCAACGTTTATCCCCTGCTGTGCCTGTAATCTAGTGCATGAATTTATTGTAGTGAAGCATTAATAATAATAATAATACATTTTATTTATACCCCACCTTCCCCAGCCAAGACTGGGCTCAGGGCGGCTAACACCAGGTATAAAAACAATTGATTAAAATACAACTTGAAAACAAGATTAAAATACAACATTAAAATGCAGCCTCATTTCAGTGGAAACTCAAATCAAAAACTTTTTGGGGATGAAAACGTCAAATCTTCACCAAGGCCAACTATCCAGACTGGTCCTACGTGGGCCAGAAGAAAGCCAGGGAAGTCCCCAAATAGGAGTTCCATCACAGAAGGAGGAAGGAAAAAGGAAAGAGGGGAAGGGGATCAAGTTGATTCCAAGCCAAAGGCCAGGCGGAACAACTCTGTCTGACAGGCCCTGCGGAAAGAAATCAGATCCTGCAGGGTCCTGGTCTCATGAGACAGAGCGTTCCACCATGCCGGAGCCAGTGTTGAAAAGGTCCTGGCTCTGGTTGAAGCTAATCTGACTTCCTTAGGGCCCGGGACCTCTAGGGTGTTGCTATTTATGGACCTTAAGGTCCTCCACGGGGCATACCGGGAGAGATGGTCCTGTAGGTACGAGGGTCCTAGGCTGTGAAGGGCTTTAAAGGTCAAAACCAGCACCTTAAATCTGACTGTGGATGCAGGCCTTGTGCTAGAATTTACTTGCCATGATTGTACTATTGAATAACAGAGTTGCGTTATTTTTCACAGAAGCATAGGATGAGTCCTGTGGGATCAGACCAAAGACCTACCAGCACTCTGTTCATGGCCAGCCCAAAAGTAGGAAAAGAGCACAACATCACTCTCCCTGTTGTGATTCTCAGCAACCAGTATTCAGAGGCTGAGGTATAACATAGCCATCATGACTGGTAGCCACTGATAGCCTATTTCTCTCTGAATTTATCTAAAACTGTTATAAAGCTGTCCAAAATGCTAGCTATTACTAATAATAAATAATATTTTTTTTTTATTTATACCCCGCCCTTCCCAGTTCAGAAAACTGGGCTCAGGGCAGCTAACAACAAATTTAAAACACTTAATTGTAATACAACATAGAAGCACATAGAAGATACTACATATTGAATTCCCTTTGGTTGGCTTTATTAAATCCATAACTGGCCTTGGTCTATGTGTGTGGTTACAACCCCAGCTGGATATCAGTTCATAGAGCTGTCAGCACACATGAAATGCATTGATAAAATAATTGGATTTGCTTCTCCCCCATTCCTTATCCCATTTTTTACTTCTTGCTCTATCCTCCATCGACAGCATTCAGAACTCAACATTTGCCTAGTTGGAAGAAGGGGGAAAGCAGGAGATAAAGAAATGAACCATGGGTATCTGGGGTATTCTGGAGGTACAATTTTGTCAGACTTTATCACAACCTGGAATAGCAATTTGGTATTTGCCCATATTTTGAAAAAGAAAAAAACAACAACCCTGGTTTGTTTAACCCTAACCTATACCATTTGCAGTCTCACAGGCCACAGTTCTAATTCTACATTCGATTGCACACTTCTGGTAACTTCAGTTTTATAAGTTACTCACTACTTTAGCAGTGCGTCATCTGAATACAGATGTTTTGTTGAGATGCAAGTGATAGTGGAGGGGAAAAATTGTTTTCAGTGCTGGTTCAAAATGTTCTGCTGTCTGAGTCAGAGCCTAAGTGTCCCCATCCTTTGCATTGTCTGTAGTACTTGGAAAGGTCTTGCTGCATCATTTAGGCACTAGTTTCTGTCTCCATCTATTTTCCCGGCTGCATCCCAGGTGGCCATCCCATCTTCCCCAACAATAAGTCTGGAACAGAGAAAAGCAATAGATTTGAAACGGTGACTGTACTCAGCAAGCTATGGTGAAAACAAAGAAAATATTCTGAACTATCCACATAACTCTTGAAAATAATAATAATAATAATAATAATAATAATAATAATAATAATAATAATAATAATTTATTATTATTTGTACCCCGCCTATCTGGCTGGGTTTCCCCAGCCACTCTGGGCGGCTTCCATAGAAACCAAAAAACACTAAAATATCACACATTAAAAACTTCCCTGAACAGGGCTGCCTTAAGATGTCTTCTGAATGTCAGGTAGCTGTTTATCGTTTTGACATCTGATGGGAGGGCGTTCCACAGGGCGGGCGCCACTACCGAAAAGGCCCTCTGCCTGGTTCCCTGTAGCTTTGCTTCTCGCAATGAGGGAACCGCCAGAAGGCCCTCAGCGCTGGACCTCAGCGTCCGGGCAGAATGATGGGGGTGGAGACGCTCCTTCAGGTATACTGGGCCGAGGCCGTTTAGGGCTTTAAAGATCAGCACCAACACTTTGAATTGTGCTCGGAAACGTACTGGGAGCCAGTGTAGGTCTTTCAAGACCGGTGTTATGTGGTCTCGGCGGCCGCCCCCAGCCACCAGTCTAGCTGCTGCATTCTGGATTAGCTGTAGTTTCCGAGTCACCTTCAAAGGTAGCCCCACGTAGAGCGCATTGCAGTAGTCCAAGCGGGAGATAACTGTGCTGCTCTGGGGTGCTCCTAACCTCAACTGAATCCTATGGTGGTAGCTGATTAAAAGCAGTTATAAAAACAAATGGCATATCATGAAATGATTGCTACAGTTCTTGGGTTGTGATTGCTCAAGGAATCATAATTGGTTAAGCAAAACGGCAAACATTGTTTGGATTTCCAAAGATGGGAGAGCTACATCAACTCTGCAAAACTGAAGGAATGAGTCAGTAAGAATTCTGGCAGATGTCTGACCTTACCAGCAGGATCATCTGCTGAAATGATGACTTACTCTTCATTACATACCCAAACTATCCATTAATAAGCTACCCACAGGACCATTACCTCTGGGACACTTCCCTCCCCCCTCCCCCCGCCCGTTCTGTCTCATTTCCGGTGTGTCAGCAATTAGCAGATTCACTGACAGAGACTCTGTAAATAAAGAGAAGCTCTTGTAATCAGCACAGCTGCTCTGGAGGAAGGTAGATGTGACAACCCTCATATTAATGAGCCTGCGCTTTTGGTTTGCAAACATTAGACCCTTTGACGCATTCATTACATGAAGGGAAAGATTGTTTTCAGGTTACGCAGCACTTGATGTCTTTTCAATGTGGACCAGTGCAAAATTAAGAAAATGGAATGCATTAGACAAGGAAAACAGCAGCTTAATAATTCAGACACCCTGGAGGATTTTGAAATTGCCTACAATCCAGATCAAATGTGTGATAGTGCCACACATATAGCAGATAAGCCAATTTACCACGTTCCAGGAAAGCAACAGAAATCAGTTAATGCTTTTCTGGGTTCTTGTTGTTTTTGAGATATACACATAATACTCCGCATGTGAAATTCTTTAGCATTTGATCACATTCTAAGTGTTTCACAGATATTACATCAGTAATCCTTACCAAACTGCTGCCCTGCAAGCTAACATAAACATAGCCATAATTATAACTAAAGCCTGTAAGCTTATATTCACTTACTTGGAGTGTACCCCACTGTAACCAACGTCCAAATTAACCATATTTATTCATGTGTTAACATTGCTTACCTAACTTCGCAGTAAGGTCCCTAGGTGGGTTACAAGAAGCAGGAAAAACTGTTCCAAATGGAATAGAACAGTATAGATTCAACATAAGTGAAGGGCACATAGGATTTGGCTGTAAGGCTATCTGGTCACTAAGTATCTATCAGTGACTACTAGGATAAGGCTGTCAAAGGCTACTAACCATGATGATTAAGTTTTGCCTTGACTGTTGCAGGTCATATGCTTCTGAATACCAGCTGGTGTGATTTGCAGGTGGGTGAGTTCTGTTGCACTGATGTTCAGCTTGCAGGCTTCCCATAGGCTGGCCACTGTGAAGACAATGTTGGACTAGATGGGCCTTTGACTTGGTCTAGCAGGGCTATTAGTATTCTCTTACATAGCTAAACTTTTAATATGTGGTGGACCTGTAACAGGGTAAAAGAGTATTGGGAAATAATTTATAATTATGTTATAAATTCTTTTTCCAAAAGAAAAACCAGAGTCCTTTTTGTTGTGGATAATTCAGATGGAAATTCCCAGGTGTCAAAAAAGGGTTATTTATGTATACCACTACAGTGGCCCGTGTTTCGTTAGCCCAAAAATGGAAAATGAGCAAGGTCCCAACCAAAGAAGAATGGTAACTTAAGTTGATAGAATATGCAGCTTGCAGACTTAACATATAGAATAAGAGAACAAGAAGAGCATACATTTAGAGAAGATTGGAAAACGTTTATTGAATATATGGGAAATAACTGCGTACAGCTGTAAACACTGGCATCATTAAGATAAATTCAACAGTGTAAATAAGTTTTGATGGATGCAATAATGGAATACTGAATGGTATAGTTTATATAAAATATGCAGGGATTTATGCTATGCATGGAAAGAGAAGAAGGGAAGTCACTGATATTTTAAGGTTGTTTAAATGAATATTCTAAATTGTAAAACCTTATGCAGAACTTAAGCATGGGCCTTTTTTATGAGATGATGCATTACAGTGGTATCTCAGGATTCGAACGGGATCCGTTCTGGAGCCCCGTTCACATCCAGAAGCATAAGTAACTAGCAACGGCATGTCTGCACATGCACACGTCACTTTTCGCCACTTCTGTGCATGCGCGTGATGTCATTTTGAGCGCCTGCGTGAGCAGCGAAACCCAGAAGTAACGCGCTCCGTCGCTTCCGGGTTGCCACGGAGCGCAACTCGAACGCACTCAACATGAAGCATATGTAACCTGAGGTATGGCTGTACTTAGAATAGCAGCTACAGTCTTAACTTTCTCTGCAGACCCAGATACCATTTGGCTTTTCTCGGCACAATTTCTTTCCCCCCTCAAACTCTAGTTCCATTTTACCCTGGAGAGAGAAAGAGACTTCAACCCACTTCCATCCTGATACAAGAGATAATTGAATTCACAGTTGTATGATTCCACAATAACTGACCTATAACTTTATGCAGCGTTAAAGCACCTCACACTGGGATGACTCAACGGGGTCCTCACATCTGTCACACCACCATAGCGAGTGTATACGAAGTACTGCTGATCCATAAATAATACCACTGCTGCAGATCACCCAAGTTAAAAGTCCAATTTTGCTGGGAAAGGTCTGTAAAGAAATTTCTGTCATATCCAGCAGAATACAGAGTCTACAAGTCTCCCTTTGGACCAGCTTGCGACCAGCATCATCAATTTTACAAGCAACTATCATGGTGACCTACAGTGTCACAGTTAGAGCAGGACAAACAGGTCTAAGTCATGCATCTGGCTGTACGGTTGAGGGAGAAATTCAATCCAGTTCACATTTAAAAGCAAACCTAACTAATTTGCACTTTCTGAAACAATGCATGAAGTGAAACACAGCCATCCTTCAAAATTTGAAGTTCTCTGAATTTTGCAGTGCACTGAATTTTGCAGTGCACTGAATTTTGCAGTGCACTTTCAGTCAAATAATGTGTGTAATAATGCATGCACTGGGGCAAAGTGTGCATAGAAATGCACATTAGTGGAAGTAATATACCAAGCAATTTCTAAAACACACACACATAGCACACAATGCATAAAGGTAATAAAATATGATTAACCGGGGAGGAAGTTTAAGTCTTGTGAATAAACATTTGGTTGTTAGCTTATCATCAAATTCCTATGTCTGCCATATTGTTAATATAATTCCCCCCAGAGCCCTCACAGTAAGATAGTCTAAATATATATAAAACCGTTGGGTTTTTCATAACCAAGGTCAAGGTTAACCTGCCATCACTCATAGGAATTATTATCCATGAAAATCTGTCAGAAATATGTTTCAGGCTTTTATTTGCCCCTCCTTCCCATTTTAATCAATACTAAATTTCTCCTTTGTCACATTGTTGCTATTCCCTACACAACCCTCAGTGTGTCAGGCTATATGGATGATCCTAGAATAGCAGAAGTGGAAGGAAGATCTCTTGAGGTAATAGAAAAGTATGAAGTGCCCACAACTGTCCTCTTAAGCGTGATGGTACAATCAAAGAAAGCAGCAACACACTGAGAACAACTTGATATGGCATTACTAATGCAATCCACAAATGTTCTATAGAATTTCCTTCAATTCGCAGGGGAAATGCACTGAAATAACCCCAAAAGCTGCCTGCCAAATGTTTGATTCAAGAAATTCCCTTTCTGTTGGAAATGGCTTCAGTCCCCACAGAAGGGTGCATGCAAACCACCTGAGGCCAAAGGGTGGGTACTCTGGGTTTATGAACAAATTTCTTTTTAAGGGCATATCTAGACTTAAAGTGGTTTAATTGTCAGCCCCTCCCCACAGGAAAGGGCCTCTCCACACCAATGGCGGGACATGACAGGGAGAAGTTGCAATGTCTGTCTACCTCAGAAAGTGCTACTGAACTTGTGACTGAATGATATTCCCTGATTTCTTGGACATGTAAAAGGGAAAAAGAGTATTGGGAAATGATCCATAATGAATTGAAAAAAAATGTTTCAAAATACCCCCCCCCCAAAAAAAAACAAAAAAACAGAGGCCTTTCTGTTGGAGATAATTCAGACTGAAATCCCCAGGTGTCAGAAAAGGTTATTTATGTATGCAACAACTGCGACCCATATTTTGTTAACCCCCAAATGGAAAATGAGTGAGGTCCCAACCCAAGAAGAATGGCAACTTAAGTTGACAGAATATGAGCAAGTTGCAGACTTAACATATAGAATAAGAGAACAAGAAGAACATACGTTTAAGGAAGATTGGAAAACGTTTATTGAATATATGGAAAATAATTGTGTACAGCTGAAAACACTGGCAGCATTGATAAATTCAACAGCGTAAGTAAGTTTTGATGGATGTAATAATGGAAAACCAATTGGTTTGGTTTTTGTAAAATATGCAGGGATTTAAGATATGTAAAATGAACCATGGAAAGAGAAGAAGAGAAGTCATTGATATCTGAAGGATGTAAAACGTGTATTTGAAATGGTAAGACAGAAACTTTAATAAAAATTATAAAACAGAATGATATTCCCTGATTTCCGACAACATTTTGCTAAGTGAGAAGAGAGCAGCAATACATTGCTGGACTATGATAAGCACATTTACATCTCTGATAGACCATGTGTAACTATTTTGTCCCCACAGATACAAAAGCAGCTGTTGTTGCTAGTTACATTCTGATGTAGAGATATTGCTGTGAATATAGAGAAAGCAACCCCATTAGTCCTATGGTTGCCGTTGATAACAGTTGTGGTCATTTTATAGTGGCCCTCGCTGAGCTCATTCATTTCCAGCATTTAATATTTATAGACTGGAGCTATTAGCATGGGTACTTATCTACCAGGATTTTGCCCTTAGCACTGGATTTGCTAGGCACATAAAGCTAGCAGATGGCTAATGAAGTGTATCCTTGTTATCTTTAATGAATGATGTGGAACTGGTGATCTCAAAATTGAGGATACTGCTGTTTTTTCAAGGAGATGGGTTTGAATTTGGAGGGAGCATATTTTTCAATGGCAATTTGGGAAGTGTCCCTCTAACTCTGCAAATATTCAATCTGTTAATTTCAATTTCTCAAATGCTGTACACCACACATTTCTGCCATTTTGCAGAAGTTGCTACTAACATCCCATGCCAACAGAATGATTTTTGCTGGTGTCCTCATATATGCCAAACTTTTTTGATTCTGAATTAAGGGTGATATGTCAGCATGTTAGCACACTCAAATTCCAAGGAAACAGGCAATATCATTTCACTAATATGTCAGCAGTCTGAAGAACTATGCAGAACAGAGGATTGAGATTTGAATTTCTGAGGAAATGGATCTTGCCAACTTTCCTGCTACAGAGCAGTTAAGGTCTTACTCCATTTTAAAGTTTTGTGATATAGCTGTCTGCATCTAGATACAGTGGTTTCATTGTGTACAGTAAAGCCATGTTGTATTCCTGCACGTGGACCATGTTAAATGCCAACCATAAATTTCCCTTGTGAAGCAAGTTGCAAATTGGCTCAAATATGATTTTCAGCTTTCAGCCATTTGAAAAAGTGAAAGCCTATTCTCCTCCTCCTCCTCCTCCTCCTCCTCCCCTCCACCTCCTCCTCCTCCTCCTCCCCTTCTTCTTCTTCTTCTTCTTCTTCTTCTTCTTCTTCTTCTTCTTCTGTAAATTTTCTAGAGACTGCCAGTGTAGGAATCTCCTATACATACAGAAATTATCCATCCATCTATCTATATGCACACCTAGATTCTCAATAAGATCACTTTGGGATTTAATTTTAGTATGCAAACCTGCTGACACCCATATGGCATCACTGAGGGATAATATATATCTGTAGATCAGCCCTCAGACAGACACCTTCAAGTCCAAGCTTTTCTAACAGATTCATCTATGTAATGTTTAATACATATTTATAGTGTGCTACACAGAAATAAGGGATGTGGGTCGCGCTGTGGTCTAAACCACTGAGCCACTTGGGCTTACCGATCCGAAGGTTGGCAGTTCGAATCCCTGCAATGGGGTGATCTCCCGTTGCTCTGTCCCAGCTCCTGCCAACCTAGCAGTTCAAAAACATGCCAGTGCAAGTAGATAAATAGGTACCACTGCAGTGGGAAGGTAAATGACATTTCCGTGCACCCTGGTTTCTGTTACGGTGTCCCGTTGTGCCAGAAGCAGTTTAATCATGCTGGCCACATGACCCAGAAAGCTGTCTGTGGACAAATGCCGGCCCTGAAAGCGAGATGAGTGCCACAACCCCATAGTCGCCTTTGACTGGACTTAACCATACTGGGGTCCTTTAACTTTTTTAAAAAAAAAAATAGGGGTATGTGAAATGCCCACAAAAATTAATGGCTCTTCTTTAACATAATTTGGCTTTCTTTGGTCCTAAAGCGAAACATCTAAGAAAGTTTGAGGAAAGCCCCCCCAAAACCCACACCGAAAAATATTTTGAAGCACAAAGACTAACAATATTATTCAGGGTATAGGTTGCAAAAAAAACCCTACATAACCATTCAAATGTGGAAAATGTTGAACAACTTATTTTTAAAGCAACTGCTATGCTGAAAGTAAAGGATAGAAATATGTGTGTCATAGTGAAAATTTACATTTTGCTGTGTATGGATATATCTTCATTTTTAATTCAGCCTTTCCAGCCCTAAATCAACAATACTGTATTGCATCTATGTTCTCCGTTTCATTATTATGGATGCAGAGTAGTAAATGTAAAAAGAATTGAGGCTATAAAAAACCCTGAAGATTTTATTTTCTGAATAGAATAGAGGGTTTTGCCTGTATCTGGAATGAACACTATCTGTCAAAGTGAAAAGGGAATCCAAATCAGTTGGAAGCAGAAGCCTAACAACAAGAAATACTGTTGAGGATAAAGCAAAGTGATAACAACTGACCTGTAGTTAATGAAATCGGGTGTAGGAGAAATAGCAAACAAAGGAAGAAATATCACCGCTCCATATACAGAGGTTCAGAAATGAGATGGAAATGTTCCGTCTATTCATCTTGGTGTGCATGATAAATGCAGCATAAACTAATATTGTAGACAAAAGAACAATATCTCCTAAGTTCTCCTCTGGGATGCTATGCATATCCATTATTTTCTACGCTATCTGTTTCTGTGTGCACGCACATCTTTCAACTTGCGGGTAAGTGTCTCAAATAGGTAGCATGTCTGCCAATGTTAACAGTGCCATTGCAAAGAAAGAAGCAGCTTAATTATGCAATGTAGCTAATTGCAAAGGTGACACGCAGCAGTGCTTCGGAACTGGATCAATGTACACTGCTACTTGTGCCTTAGCATGAGAAAGAGATTGCAAATAATATAGCCATGTAATGATCAAATGATGTGGATCTGCTTTGCAGAAATCACACACATCCGTTCTTGAAGATGAGTGTCCTGAACATGGGCTGGCAGTGTGCAGGGAGATGGAAAATCCCATGCTAATGAAGAAACCGGTTTTGTATATCCATAATTTCCCAGCGCACACAAGAGTGGCTTTTCTTGTATGTACATTGCTCTGGTTTGTCAAATTAATTGTTTCCAAGTGTCAACCACCCACGCTTCAAAGACAGATGGCTTTAGGGCAGTATTATCACAAGGCTAATCTGCTGAGAGTGGAGGTTTGGAGAGGAGGGGGGTAGCGGTGTTTTCTACCCCAGTAGCTGATATGTTCATCTGTTCAACTGGGAAAGAAAAAAGACTGGAATCTCCCCGTCCCAGCCTAACTGACAAGCATTGCCATGCTAGATTGCCTACAGGTGGTGCTGTCACAGTACTGATGAGAGCTGGACCAAATTCAGATGTCATTTCCCCCAGCAGCAATTGTGATCCTTGGCTAGATGAGATGGATGGCATGCTTATCAGATGATCAGCATGCTATAATGCAGTGATACTGTTCCACTGCTGGTATTCAGAAGTATGATTACCCTAACCCTTAGGGGAAGAAGCATGAAGAAGAAGCATGGAGCCTTGATATGCATCTAGCCAACTGGAAAGGGGATGAGTAACCAGCCTTGGAAGGCATGGGCTTCTCCCATATTGCAGCATTTGACCGGCAGCAGCTGTGCCCAGAAACCCTCAAAGTCTTGCAATGTGGCTTTAGCCAGTCGGTGTTAGGCACTGAGTCAAAGGTTTGGAGGCATTTCCAAGATTGGGCTGTTTTTGCCTGCCTTACA
Source organism: Podarcis muralis (assembly GCF_964188315.1). Lineage (NCBI taxonomy): Eukaryota > Metazoa > Chordata > Lepidosauria > Squamata > Lacertidae > Podarcis > Podarcis muralis. The sequence goes on along the minus strand of NC_135664.1, from coordinate 18,814,091 downwards.
CAGCAGACAATTCCTGGCTAATCCCATGGAATATCTCTGAAGGAACGTCTCCACCACCATCGTTCAACCCTGACACTGAGGTCCAGCTCCAAGGACCTTTTGGCGGTTCCCTCACTGCGAGAAGTGAGGTTACAGGGCCTTCTTGGTAGTGGTGCCTGCCCTGTGAAGCGCCCTTCTATCAGATGTCAAGGAAATAAACAACTATCTGTCTTTTAGAAGACATCTGAAGGCAGCCCTAGAATCATAGAATCATAGAATCATAGAGTTGGAAGAGACCACAAGGGCCATCGAGTCCAACCCCCTGCCAAGCAGGAAACACCATCAGAGCACTCCTGACATATGGTTGTCAAGCCTCTGCTTAAAGACCTCCAAAGAAGGAGACTCCACCACACTCCTTGGCAGCAAATTCCACTGTCGAACAGCTCTTACTGTCAGGAAGTTCTTCCTAATGTTTAGGTGGAATCTTCTTTCTTGTAGTTTGGATCCATTGCTCCGTGTCCGCTTCTCTGGAGCAGCAGAAAACAGCCTTTCTCCCTCCTCTATGTGACATCCTTTTATATATTTGAACATGGCTATCATATCACCCCTTAACCTCCTCTTCTCCAGGCTAAACATGCCCAGCTCCCTTAGCCGTTCCTCATAAGGCATCATTTCCAGGCCTTTGACCATTTTGGTTGCCCTCCTCTGGACACGTTCCAGTTTGTCAGTGTCCTTCTTGAACTGTGGTGCCCAGAACTGGACACAGTACTCCAGGTGAGGTCTGACCAGAGCAGAATACAGTGGCACTATTACTTCCCTTGATCTAGATGCTATACTCCTATTGATGAGGCCCAGAATTGCATTGGCTTTTTTAGCTGCCGCGTCACACTGTTGGCTCATGTCAAGTTTGTGGTCAACCAAGACTCCTAGATCCTTTTCACATGTACTGCTCTCAAGCCAGGTGTCACCCATCTTGTATTTGTGCCTCTCATTTTTTTTTGCCCAAGTGCAATACTTTACATTTCTCCCTGTTAAAATTCATCTTGTTTGTTTTGGCCCAGTTCTCTAATCTGTCAAGGTCGTTTTGAAGTGTGATCCTGTCCTCTGGGGTGTTAGCCACCCCTCCCAGTTTGGTGTCATCTGCAAATTTGATCAGGATGCCCTTGAGTCCATCATCCAAGTCGTTGATAAAGATGTTGAATAAGACCGGGCCCAAGACAGAACCCTGTGGCACCCCACTAGTCACTCTTCTCCAGGATGAAGAGGAACCATTGATGAGCACCCTTTGGGTTCGGTCAGTCAGCCAGTTACAAATCCACTGAGTGGTAGCATAGTCAAGACCGCATTTTACCAGCTTCTTTACAAGAATATCATGGGGCACCTTGTCAAATGCCTTGCTGAAATCAAGGTAGACTACATCCACTGCGTTCCCTTCATCTACCAGGCTTGTAATTCTGTCAAAAAACGAGATCAGGTTAGTCTGACATGACTTATTTTTCAGAAATCCATGCTGACTATTGGTGATCACAGCATTCCTTTCTAGGTGCTCACAGACTGTTTGCTTAATGATCTGCTCCAGAATCTTCCCTGGTATTGATGTCAGACTGACTGGGCAATAATTATATGGGTCCTCTCTTTCCCCCTTTTTGAAAATAGGGACAACATTTGCCCTCCTCCAGTCTGCCGGGACTTCGCCTGTTCTCCAGGAATTCTCAAAGATGACTGCCAGTGGTTCTGAGATCACATCTGCCAGTTCTTTTAATACTCTTGGATGCAGTTCATCTGGCCCTGGAGACTTGAATACATCTAGACTAGCCAAGTATTCTTGTACTATCTCCTTAGTTATTCTGGGCTGTGTTTCCTCTGCTGAATCATTTGCTCCAAATTCTTCAGGTCGGGCATTGTTTTCTTTATCGGAGAAGACTGAGGCAAAGAAGGCATTGAGGAGTTCAGCCCTTTCTGTGTCCCCTGTTTGCATTTCACCATCTTTTCCTCTGAGTGACCCCACGGTTTCTTTGTTCTTCCTTTTGCTACGAACATACCCATAAAAGCCTTTTTTGTTGCTTTTAACCTCTCTAGCAAGCCTGAGTTCATTTTGTGCTTTAGCTTTTCTGACTTTGTGTCTACACGTGCTGGCTATTTGTTTGAATTCCTCTTTGGTGGTTTCCCCCCTTTTCCATTTTTTGTACACATCCTTTTTTAATCTTAACTCAGTTAAAAGTTCTTTAGATAGCCACCCTGGCTTCTTTAGGCACCTTCCATGTTTCCGTCTCATTGGTATTGCCTGAAGTTGTGCTTTTACTATCTCCCTCTTAACAAACTCCCAGCCATCTTGAACTCCCTTTCCTTTTAGTATTACTGTCCATGGGATCTCACCCAGCACTTCCCTAAGCTTTATGAAGTCGGCTTTCTTAAAGTCGAGAAATTGAGTCCTAGTATGCTTGGCTGCTCCTTTCCGCTGTATAGTAAACTTCAGAAGAGCATGATCACTCGCGCCTAATGATCCTTCCACTTCTAACCCCACTAACCAGGTCATCAACATTGGTTAGGACCAGATCTAAAATGGCTGTTCCTCTTGTTGCTTCTCCCACTTTCTGGACAATGAAGTTGTCTGCAAGGGCAGTGAGGAATCTGTTTGACCTTATGCTCTTGGCTGAGTTTGACATCCAACAAATATCCGGGTAATTGAAGTCCCCCATTACTACTATCTCCCTTCCTTTTGCATGCTTGGCCATCTGTTCCAGGAAGGCATCATCTATGTCCTCCGTTTGGCTTGGGGATCTATAGTAAACTCCCACAATGAGGTCACTGTTATTCTTCTCTCCCTTAATTTTGACCCAAATGCTCTCACTTTGGCTTTGAGGTTCTAAATCTTGGATCTCTTCACAGGTATACACATCCCTGACATATAATGCCACTCCTCCTCCTTTCTTGTCTGGTCTGTTTCTTTGAAATAGATTGTATCCCTCCATTATTACATTCCAATCGTGGGATTTATCCCACCAGGTTTCAGTGATTCCTATTATGTCATATTTAGTTTGCTGTACCAGGAGCTCAAGCTCATCTTATTTATTTCCCATGCTTTGCGCATTAGTGTACAGACATTGAAGTCCATTAATCATTCCCCCGTGTCTCTTATTTAAGGATTTTCTCCTCCCACCACTAGGTCTGCATGCTCTTTGCTCCATTCGGTCTATGACATTTGGATGATCATCTTCATCAATTGATAGACTCCTACCTTCAGGAGCACTGTCTCCCTCCCCCACATTAGGCAGCCCTGTTTAGGGAAGTTTTTAATGTTTGATGTTTTATCGCTTTAACAACAACATTCTGTTGGGAGCCGCCCAGAGTGGCTGGGGAAACCCAGCCAGATGGGCGTGGTATAAATAACAAATCATCATCATCATCATCATCATCATCATCATCATCATCATCATCATCTCTGGGCAGACTGGGTGGGTTGGCACATGGACAAAGGTTTGGTTCATTGAAGGGATGGGCCTTTGACAAGCAAGCCCTCATTGGCTGCATTCCTGCTCAAAATGGGCATCATATCCATTGCCCTCTTCTCTTTCCCTACACTGAAGATTGGGTCCAGAGCAAATGTACCCCTTGCCCAACAAGCAGGAGTGGAGAACAACATTCTCTTCACTAATTTTTAAACGATTTCAACTCAGATCTTTAACATATCAAGAGTATCATAAAGCTTTCTGCATGCAAAGGTATCTGTATTCTGAAAATTGTTAAAATGTGCTTTCCTCTCCTTTGTGTGAATAATTAACAATCGCATTGTGCCCACAGCAGACCTTCTCGGAACCTGACTAGCAGATCAGACTATAAACAATTACTTTGGTGTGTGGATTTCTGCTATTGTGTAATTAAGGCAGCAATCTTGGCGTAATGATGCCTCTCTCTGTACAAAGGGTTAGGCTACACTTGAGGGACGTATCTCCTCTATAATTCGACAGGCGTATCTCCTCTTTAATTCTATGGTTAAAAAATGAAGCAGAAGTAATACAACTTGAACAACTTTTTTACTTTTCCCCTCAAACCAAATTGATTCCACTTCTTTTGTAAAAACAACAACTGACCTTTTCTAACCTCTTGTGTCTTTGCAAACTCTCTTGTGAATACAATCACAATGGTTCCTTTTGAAAGTAAGTTTAGAAGCAGGATGGACATATCACAAAAGTTGACTTGGGTGTAAGAGCAGCAATTTGAATTACCATCAGCAGCAGGCATAGACATTGAAATCCACATGACTTTAAGGTCTTATGATCTTGGTGATCTTACATCTGGATTTGAGGAGTAAATGATTTCTTGACACAGGGAACATATGCTGTCACCAGGTGTATAAAACTTTCAATAGATGCTAAGATTTTAAACAATTTCTGTGAGAATATTTGCCCCAGTGGCTGCTGGGAAACTAATAAAATTGCTGATGGAGCTGTCTTCTACATGCCTACTCAGAAGAAAATCCCATTGAATTCAGTGAGGCTTCCTTAAGGGTAAGTGAATATTGGATTACAGCCTGAGGCTGATATCCAACTAACTTATAGAGTAGAACTGTCTCCTCTGATTTCAATGGGTTTGTTCTGAGTATGACTAATTTGGATACAACCTTGAATCTATTAAACTAAATCAAGGGTAGCTAATATAATGTCCCCAGCCAGCATTACCAATGGTTAGGGGTGGTGGGAGATGTAGTTCATTATCTGTTTTCCATTTTTACACGGCAATCCATGGTACCATCATTCTATAGTTAAGTATAATGGGGAGAGTGCTGAATGTTATTTTAAGCCTCTCCCCATCTCTCTTCTCAGCTTCACCTGTCTCCCAGCTGCAGTATGAATAAAATATATTCCTTCATTTTATGTTTTTATTATGTGCCTTCCCTGCCCTGGGATATTGCTGGGGGTGGGGTGGTTTATACATGTAAATAAACAATTTAAATATTTATGCCCCACCTTCCCTATGAAAGTTTGAGGTGGCTCACAAACAACCTACTATTAATTACAATATAAAGATGATTCGGAAATCTAATACAAAAAATCAGAGTGACCTAAAAGAACAGCCAGAAGCAGCTCATAGAGAAACTAACCTCCTGGTAGGCACATTGCTGCTGCCTAATGAGAGAGATGAAGTGATGGAGAGGGCAGGGCAGGGCAGGTACGTTGGCAGAGCCAATCTGGCAGTTTTGCTGTTGTACCTGCACCCCTTCCAGTTCATAAGTGCAAATGAATTTCATGCCACGGAGCTAGCATTGTGGCTCCACACCATTGGGCAAGCCACATCTGGGAACAACAGATTGAGAAACAAACTTTATTATTATTATTTTTATTCAAAATTATAACAAGACATATTATCCAAAAACATATCATCCTTGTCCCTCCCATTTTTCCTCCCTCCCCCCCCCCCACAAAAACCACCCCGCCACCCCCACCCCACCCCCCGACTTCCCTCAGTTCCAGTCTTTGGTTTCTCTAAGAGTGCTGCTTTCTGCATGTTACAAAGTTGTATAGATCCTCAAACTATTTGGCTGATTATTATCAATAAAAAGTTTGTGAATGTTTATTCAAAACCTGCCAAGGAGTCCAGTTCGCTTTGTTGCATCTTCAGATACATTGTAAAGGGTTTCCATTCATCCTTAAAGTCACAGTTATCCTTGTCCCGTAGCTTATATGTCAGTTTTGCCAGTTCTGCATAGTCCATCAATTTTTCTTGCCATGATTCTTTAGTTAGGGAAACAAACTTTTTTAAAAACAGGAGCAATCAAATACTACAAAACCCATCACTTCCCCACCATGAGAGCCTTAAAGGCCAAAGTCTTTTCTGAACAACATCTTTCTAACACCATGGTCAGTTCTTTTCAGATCCCAGAACTCACCATGAACTGTTGGGAACCTTGTTCTCTTAGAATGGCAGTGGCCTGAGAGATGCCAGGAACTGAGTTCCGGTGAGTTCCTGCGGGGGGGGGGGGGAGCTCTTACTCTGGTGAAGGACCAGTAAATAGTATGGGAAGCAGATCTCTCTGGGAAAGAACATTTGAAGTCTGGGCGCAACAACATGGAAGGCCATCACCCACATTCCCTGCATGTTTTTAACTGAAAGGAACATCTCTACAGGTGATATTCATGTGTGGGAAGACTCAGTAACGCTAGATTACATTTCATCTACTCTCAGCAACACACCACCTCTCCACAGCCTGTCTTTAAAGCACAAACCTATGTATATTTCTTGAGGGAAATGTGACAGAGTTAAATGGTCTGTTTCTTCCCCATTTTGATGTATCATTAAATCTCTTACTCCACCTCAGAAGAGGCAGTTCCCACAGTCCCTTGCACAAGCTAACACTGTCCTACATGAGCGGAAGAAGCATAGGTTTCCACACTTTCTCTGTGCTCTTTTGTCGGGAATCTGCACTCACTGCAAAACTCTACCCTGCCTTTTGACTCATGGAGTCCACTTAGGTCAAGCTGGTATCTGTTTTTATCATGTATTCCCCATCTAGACCCTTCCCCTCATCTTCCTCCTAAGTTTCTCACACGAGAAGTATATAGGGCAATTCAGAATAGTCACATAAAATATCAAGCCATTTAAAAAACATCACCTTAAAGAAAATGGCTTCCCCTCTTCCACATCTAAGAGACTTTGCTAATGCTTTTGGTGCAGCAGTGTAGTGTCGGTTGTCAGCGCCCAGGACAGGTAGTGTGTGGTGTGTGTGTGTGCTAGCTCAGGAGGAGGGCAACACAGTCAATGCTGCCAGAGTGACCCCACCCATACCGGCAGGCTGACACAGCCCTTGGTGGGCTGAGAGGAGCACCAGGCTGGGCTGTGCCAGGAGACCTGCATGGGGATGTCTGGTTCACACCCACCCACACAAAATTTTTTTGTGTGGGGTCATAGCCCCCCTGGCGCCCCCACACAACCCCCCTGTTTTGATGCAATATAAATTTGAAGGTATTCAAGATGGACCAGGAGGCACAGGCAGCTGTGGAGCAAGCCGATTGGGTACCTCGGTCAGTGTGTGTGCCCTGCGCCCAGGGGCACAGCTAGCCACCCATGGGGTGAGGCAAGCCAGGGCAGGATGTTCCGCGGGGCCTCCAAGGAGTCTGCCTGCCTCCTCCCACTCAGCTGCCCTAAAGCTGATGGGGAGGCAGAGGGCGGACCGTTTCGGGCAGCACGGAGCCTGCGTGCACGCAAGCCACCGTCATTCCCAGGAGAGACACGTGGCTTGGGCGCGTTGCCGGCCCTGCGGTGAGTGCCACCTGGCATTTTGTCGCCCCCCTCAGTGGTGACACCTGGGGTGGACCTGTCAGGAGCTCGGCCTACACTCAAGTAGGACCCGGGCAGAGACACATGCCCGACTGGCATGTTCTCTCCCTCCTGGTCGATCATTTGGGGGCTTCAAAAGCTTTCTTCTGCCCATCACAGCAACCAATGCCAACAGACACCGCCACATTTAGGGATCCGCAGAGTTTGCACAGTTGTGTAACAGACCTCAGCAACTCAGCATTTTGGCTAATCTACTTTATTTACATATAATCACACACGGAGCACTGCAACATGGCTCCCTCTCTATCACCAGGCAGCAAAGAGGAAAAGGACAAAGGACAATAGTCCCACTTCACGGAACACAGTAACACAAACATCCTGTCTCGGCACTTCCCACTCTGTGGAGTCAAAACATATACCGTCATGTGATAGACAACAATCCCATGACTGCAGCCATGGAGCAGGAATTCTAACAGGACTGCCCCCACCGCACCCCCCCTTTCTGTGCCCCATGGCACAGGTAGCTGCCTCCCAAAATGGGTCACATCCATCTCTTGTCCTTGACTGTCGCTTAACTCTCAGTAGAACCTATTAAAACACCTGTGTCTGGACTGAACACGATATCCTGGCACAGTTGTGGGGGCCATTTCTGCGGGCCATTTCCTATGTCAGTTTGCTCCATTGTATTGGTTTTGTCCTCTTATTTCATTTGAACGCCCTATTCTGGATAGATGAAAGTAGGAAGTAACTATCGGGAGTGGCTCCCACATTGTTAATGTAACATAACAGGCTCTGAAGTCATTTGTCTGGAAGTATAGAAAGATCACTAGCAAATTGTTCAGGAAATCTCTTCTCTTCTCTTCTCTTCTCTTCTCTTCTCTTCTCTTGGGCATTGGGAACTGGGACCTGAATGCCCAAAGTTAGACTCACCCACATTGAAGCCTCTCCTACGCTGCTGTATATGGTTCTGCCAGAAGTCCTGTCATTAAGTTATATTAAAAAATTGTTTCTTTTTAATTTCCCCCACCAGGTCTTTTTATGGCCATTTCAGCTTTAGCTAAGCCAGCTCTGCCAATTAGTGACAGACCATTTCCTTCTCTAACGGCTAATGTTGATGGAAAGCAAAAATCACTGTGCTTTCTCTATCCACTGACATAAATGGTCTACAGTATTTAAATGCTACGTAGGTTTCTTCGTGCTTTTCTGGGAACTGTTCACTGTGCACCTTTCTGGTTGTTTATTGATACCGCCGCACCTGCCTTGGTATCTATTTATATGCTTTACGTCTCACATTAAATGAATATAGAGAAGTCTGGGCATGTTTTGTATGCACTACAAATAGACTTCAGGTATGGCATAAAACACTAGGCCGGTGTTCCTGCTGGGCTTCTGCTCATGTTCACATTCATGGAAACATTCTAGGGTGGTGTTCACACTGCTGAAAATGTAACTTTGCTTTATTGAATTCTTTGCTGTTTTTTTTGGAACATGTCATGTACTACCTCCTCATGGGGTGCCCCAGCACATTCACTGCCACCAGTTTCAGTACACAAGGAAGCCTCACAGAGGTTGTCAGAGGTGAATGGCAATATGGTTTGAGCATTTTTTTTAATAGTGGATTTTTCTACTTATGCGCCAGGTGGCTCAGAAATATTGCTAGTATTACAAATATAATAAAAATGCTTTTGGTTCCTTCTGACAGAGCCAGGTTCATAGGTCATTCTTGGAAACAGCCTACAGTTGTGAAATATTTATTTATTTTTATTTCCCTTTCATATCCTAGTTTAGAACATTCTTATAATTGGATATTGCTGTAGATGCTTAACAGAGTTCCTGTAATATGAATTCTGATAGAAATCCATCTTTTCGCCTCCTTTCTTTCTTGCTGTATGTATTTTCTCTTTCTTTCTTTCTTTTTTTTAAAAAAGGAAAGTCTTTTCAATCTGCTTCAGTATTCAGTCACCCTGTGATTGAATTTGTCTGACTTTTGCAAAGAAACAAGGCCACGTTTCTTGCTATCACGGTAACACTTGTATGTGGAATATAAATGAGGTGAAGGATCTGTCAAAGGCGCTTACATGGACAACAGGCAAATGAGAATCAGCCTTTTCTTATTGATGTGAATTCCAAAAGACTAATGCTTTTATGTTTTCAGTAGTAGCGGTATCAAGAGCCAAAGTTACAGCTAGTTCCTGCTTTTCTCCTTTATTGAGGGGCGAAATAGAACTATGAAAATATGCAGTTCAAGAATCAGCCTTGTTGAAAAGGAGTTATTTCAAGTGGATGTGTCTGAGGATGTGTTTATGCAGTCCCTTTGCAGTGCACTGAAGTTGCTGTTGTTGTTTTGGTGCATTTAACAGCTCTTTCCACCCTAACTGTTCACATCAGCATGGTTTCAATAGTGTCAAATTTGTTTCTGGTTGTGCAGACACTTGCTCTAAGGAAGACACTGGGAAGATGAAATCACTCCCCTCTGAGATGGTGTCCACATCTTGGCTAGAGATGAATTAGGAATTGCTTAAGGACTGCAGCCAGTGTGCAGCTAATTTGAGAAATAGCATATCAAACAATATGTTGTAACCAAGTACAGGGTACTTCTATTCTGCACTATTGGATAGTCTGGCAGTTACGATTGAATTTGTTCCATTTGGCTTTTCTTTTTTGGTTTTAGTTTTTTGTCCTGCTGCTTTCCCCTGGAAAACCTCCTGTTTACTGCTGAATTGGAACAAGCGTCAAAGTTGTGGCACAACAACAGCAACAAAAACCCTGTCAGACCCATGACTGGAATATCTCTGGATAAACCTAAGTGTGGTTGGGCCCTTACTCAGCAGGTGAAGGGGGAAGCAAGGCAGTGGAACAACTTCCCATGTTGTACAACTGATAACAATTGTTGATATGGTTACAAAAGGGACACAGGTGGCGTTGTGGTCTAAACCACCAAACCTCTTGGGCTTGCCGACTGTAACATCAGCAGTTCAAATCCATGCGATGAGGTGAGCTCCCATTGTTTTGTCCCAGCTCTTGCCAACCTAGCAGTTTCAAAGTGTACCAGCATGAGTAGATCATTAGGTATTGCTTTGGCGGGAACGTAAATGGCGTTTCTCTGCACCCTGGCACTCGTCACAGTGTTCCATGCACCACAAGAGGTTTAGTCATGATGGCCACATGACCTGGAAAAGCTGTCTGTAGACAAAACACCGGCTCCCTCAGACTGAAAGCAGAAATGAGTGCTGCACCCCTAGTCTAATTTAACTGGACTTAACCGTCCAGGGGTCCTTTACCTTTACCCTTTAACCGAAATGACTGATGTGACTGTTACTCTGCTACTGGTTTGCTGTTGTTTTACCTGCTCATTTTTAAATTACGATTTGTACTATATTTAGTTTTAGTCATTCCTCACCTTGGGATCACTTTGGGATGAAGTGCAAATTTAAAATACTGTATTTTTCTGTGTATAAGACTATATTTCCCCCAAAATTTTTAAAGTTTAAAATTGGGGGTCGTCTTATACATGGAATGTTGCAATTGAATATATAAATAAATTTATTTATTAGTTTTGGGCTCAAAAAATAGGGGGTGTCTTATACATGGGGTCGTCTTATACATGGAAAAATACTTTAAAACAAACAAATAATCAAGTAAGGGCCCTGAAGTGATGCGGTGGGGGTGTTTCATCAGAATCCTTACGCAAGACTGCCCTGCTCCCTCTCATGTTGGGTACAGGGCTGAGGCACAAAAGTTCACCTCCTAAATTTAACTGTCAGCTCTATAAAACAGGCTAGATGAATGTTCAAATGACTTTGGAACATAGTCTCCACAAACCTATTCATCATTCAGCCTTATGGAATGCCTAATATAACATTTCCTTAACAAATATTACACTGTCGTAAAAATGAATGGTGGCTTACACTCTTCCTGACATTTTTTTTCTTTTCTCGTTTAATTTAATGGACCCAGTGTCCTTAATTCATATCCTAAAGTTTGTGGCGCTCAAGGGTAGAGAGAGTGAGGGCAGGCTCTTCTTTCTCAATATAATGCACATTCCATTACCTATTTTGGTACAGAAACAGGGGCAAGGCCAAACTGAAGAAGCCATTTTAAAACCCACCTCTATTCTTTTTTGATACAAAAGTGTGCTCGTATCAGGGCTTTCATTGAGCCTCAGGCATAGCCTTTAAAAGATCATCAAAATAACAATAAACACCGTTCCCTTCTGTAAAATGGGAATCAAAGTGTCCTACCTACCTCAGAGTTCTCTTATGAAAATAAATGAAATAAGGAAATATTGCCTGCAAGGCCAATTATCCTGATTAATAATACTCATGGAGTCAGATAAATGAATGTCACTATAGCAGGGTCTGGCTGCTAATGATGCCATGTATCAAACTCAAGTCAATTTCCCTGCAGGAACCATTCATCAGACCCAAAAGACAAAAAGAGGAGTGGATCCTTAAGAGCCAATGGTTGATTCATGCATATATGCGTTCTTCTTAAATCACTTCAGTATTAACAGAGCAATCCTAACCTCCAATGCTGATTGAAAGCACTAGGAAGGTGTACAGCCACCTCCCTTCTTGCCTCCATCAGTTGAGAGGAGCATTGATGGTGGGAAAGTCTCTGCTGCTCTACCCAAGCTGACTGGGAACCAGCCCCAAGTCCTAGGGATGGGTAAATCTGTCAATTTCTGTGTCTCAGTTTCTCATTCACTGCATCCTGCATCCAGCTCCCCAAATTTCCATATCAGTACAAAAAAAAAGTCATCGTGAGAATTCATCAGCATCTTAGTGCAAATTTATCCCAATCAACACATTTTGTTCGTGTGAAATTTTGCCTAATGATACATATTTTGCAAAGCAATTACGCTGAGCATAATGCATTTTTATGTACACTTTACAACAGTATCTTCTTCTTCTTCTTCTTCTTCTTCTTCTTCTTCTTCTTCTTCTTCTTCTTCTTCTTCTTCTTCCATATTGCTTGCTTGGAGAACTTCATTGCAAAATTCGGAGAAGGGCAAATTTCCAAGAATGGCCACATTTTCATTTGCTTATTGTTTCAGAAAGTGTGAATTTGGCAGATTTGGATACAAACTCAGTTGAATTTCTGTCCCACACCTACAAAGGCCCCCACAAATCTTCCAACAGGCCTAATCTTCAGGCCGCTATATGTCGCCTGTAACTGTGTGTAAGGGGAGGGGGATTGGGGTTCCAGCCCCATTTTAGCTTTCTACAGGAGTAACATGTCTGGGTCAGGGTTGTCTACCCTTTCTATGCTAGGCCTACGTCCAGGTATACAGTGGTACCTCGGGTTACAGATGCTTCAGGTTATAGACGCTTCAGGTTACAGACTCCGCTAACCCAGAAATAGTACCTTAGGTTAAGAACTTTGCTTCAGGATGAGAACAGAAATTGTGTGATTGTGGCATGGCAGCAGTGGGAGGCCCCATTAGCTAAAGTGGTACCTCAGGTTAAGAACAGTTTCAGGTTAAGAACAGACCTCCATAATGAATTAAGTTCTTAACCAGAGGTACCACTGTACACACAAGTTGAAGAAAAAAGTTTCTCTTAAGAATTGACTTCTCTGTCTTTAATAAATCTGTATTTAAACTATACTAGCAGCTTTCACCCAGAAAGACAATTCATTCTATTTTTTCCTAGAGGTAAACAATTCTCTAAAGCTTATTAATGCATAATCTCATTTTTGTTGGGGGGAAACAAACCATACACGATATCTTGAATTTTCTCACAGCAAGAACTGGTATGTCTTGGGTAGCCTTAAGTTTCATTTAGTGGATTTTGATAATTGCTTTTCATGTTCCCAGGCTAGCCTTACAATCTATCTTTGGAGATTAAAATAATAATAATGAAAGCTTTTTGAACACGAGCACAACTTGGAAGTTCAGGTATTCTAGAATTCAGGAGCTTCAATTTATTTATTTTTATAGAAGCATTATAACTAGCCTGGTAAAGAAAAGACACAGCTCCTTAACAAAATAGATGCATTATAATCACAGCTTTCTTTGAAAAAAGTTTCTGTTCCTACTGTTTGAAATGAAAAGCATGAAGACATTCTGCAGACCTGTAAGCTTTGTTATGAATAAGCAGGTATAGAATTGCACTGCTAATGTCACAATTTCCTGTGTGAATATCATTCCTCTCAACACCACATTTGTGACTGTTTCACTATATGTGCAATTGTAGTGTTTTAAAAAAGTGTAATATTTGCACGAATCCCAAGTGATACCTTGGGTTAAGAACTTAATTCGTTCCAGAGGTCCGTTCTTAACCTGAAACTGTTCTCAACATGAGGTACCACTTTAGCTAATGGGGCCTCCCGCTGCCGCCGCAATGCCAGCACGCAATTTCTGTTCTCATCCTGAAGCAAAGTTCTTAACCCGAGGTACTATTTCTGGGTTAGCAGAGTCTGTAACCTGAAGTGCCTGTAACCTGAAGCATCTGTAACCCGAGGTACACACGATCCATATTGGAAGCATAGGCCTGGGGGCTGAAGGCCTCTCTGCCAACCTCCATGACTATCCATGAGTCAGGTCAAGCCATCCATACTTCAGGGAAGGGGCACATAGCTCTATGGTAAAGCATCTTATTTGCACACAGAAGATCTCAGGGTCAACCCACAGCAATTCCAAGTATGGCTGGCATACCCTCCAAGTGTCCAGGGACAGTCCCAGAATTATGAAAGCCACCCCAGTTTCTGATTTGATCCTGGAATGTCCCTGTTACCCTGCCAGTGCTGCTGCTGCCAAGCTCGGAGAGGAGGAGGAGGAGGTGATGGTGGTCTCAAGTGACAATAGTGGTTGCGGCTGCAAAAGAGCATCCCATTGTCTCTCCAGGGCTGACACTGCTGGCCTCCTCTCTTGGGCCGCTCATAGCAGCTGCTGGAGAGAGGGCGAGGAGGAGAGGCTGCTGTCACTGAGGTCCAGCCCTTTTTGATGCACTGGCTCTGAGGCAGAGGGCAGAGCCACCCTGGGCAGGATGAAAGGGGGAGCAGAGTGGAGCGTAAGGCATCTAGTTTTTAAACAATAAACAAATGCTTTGTGCATCCACATCCAATCTGGCACCTTTCTAAAAAATTATTTAATGGTGTGTGTTTTTCTTTTTGTAAATCTACCAAAGAATAAAAATTTAAAAATGGGGATGAAAGGGTTTTCTGAGGATGGTGGAGAAGAAGAAGAAGAGGAGGAGGAGGAGTTTGGATTTGATATCCCGCTTTATCACTACCTGAGTCTCAAAGCGGCTAACATTCTCCTTTCCCTTCCTCCCCCACAACAAACACTCTGTGAGGTGAGTGGGGCTGAGAGACTTCAGAGAAGTGTGACTAGCCCAAGGTCACCCAGCAGCTGCATGTGGAAGAGCGGGGAAGCGAACCCAGTTCACCGGAGTACGAGTCTACTGCTCTTAACCACTACACCACACTGGCTCTCCGGTGGAGGGTGTGTGTGCTGTGTCCGGTTTGTGTAGTGGTGGTGGCATTTGTTCCACTTCTGACATAGGGTTGCCATACATCCTGGACATATCCGTAATACTGCAGTCGGCAGCAGTGTCCAGGCAGAAATTGTGGAAAGTCTGGGAAAATCCGGACGTATAGCAGCCCGTGTCGACAGTGCCATTTCTGCCATTTCCCCTTAAAGATAGCTCAAAACAGCATTTCTTTTCAGCCCTTTTGTCGAAAGCTCAACCACTTTGAAATATGGCAACCCTATCTGACAGGAAATGCTCTGCAAGGAGGGTACAAAAATGGGCGAGGTTGGTTGGAGGGGGGGGGGAATAAGAAATGTCCCTATTTTCATCTGCCTGAAACCCTGGAAAGCTGCTTTTATCAGTCAGCGTTTTTCAAAACTGAGATAAATGGGCCATTGGTCTGACCATTTCCTATGCTCTAAGCCCCCTCCAACAGTCTACTGTGTCTTTCTACAGGAAACAGTCCTCATCAACCTCCTCAAGTGCTTTGAACTGTGCTAATGTCTCTTGCTTGTCTTGATGGAGGTGAGTGTATCTATATCTGCACGGCTGGAATGTAGCCTACTGTGCAGGATATTGGCGTATCATCGTCCCCTGTGAAGTGGCCCTAATTTGAAAGTATGTTACATTATCTCTGATTATTCTCCCAATTTCTCACTGCCAGAAGGGAAGAAAGTTGAACTTACCTAAGGGCGGACTGATTTCCTCTGCTCCATTTCCGAATTTGGGGTTTTGCCCAGTCTTCTGTTCTCCTTTGCCTGTCAAACTGAAGTGGAGAATTCCTATAATTAATTTTGGAAACCAACACACCGTTTGCAACACTTGCACTTTCCAGATTTATGGTCCTTTAAGTGACATATTCCCCTCTTTCCTATTTAAGTAATACATGTGTAGAAATGATTTTTTAAAAAAAGATTTTATTTTATTTAGTTAATAGAAAATTCCAGATGCCTTACTTCAAAAGCTATTGAGAATCCTACTATATTTTTAGCTGTGAGAGACTGGCTTTTACCACCATTGGTTGCTATAGTCCAGTGTTATTATCTCTGTACAGATAATAACAGATTCAGGGGGTGACAGAAGATAATGTTGAGTTTCAGAAACAGCGGCTTCTACAACCCCCATATTCCAGGGCTGGGGCAGATTGGTTTAGGCTAGAATCCTGTACTATCTCCCATAGCATAAACTCATTGCAAAAATGAGTAAGTTTTAAGAAAAGGAAGAGGATGTGTGAAAAGGAATGCAAAGCAAAAGCAAGAAGCAACTATTACTTTTTAATCATAGTCAGTGAGATGGGTTACACCATGTGTGCATGAGGAGAATAGTGGGGGGGGGGATAAAAATATCTCTACTAGTTGCAAAATTTGTCATCCTAAATTTGGTACGGGACATTTTTCTAAGTTAGAGCGATAATGCTGTAGGAATCCAGCACAATGGAGTGTGGGTTATTCACCTCTACAGCTGACTCATAGATTCAAATGCACACAAAGGCAAGTAGCACAATGAAAAAGAAGCGGTGTGAGGAGCTATCCATAATCGGAGGCAGCAGGTGAACAGTGGGCTATTAATAATAGTGGAAATCCACATCGTCCTGTGCACTTCTATTTATTAGGACCTGGATTTTGGATACCCAGAGACGGCTGGTGTTGACAATTCTGCTTAGAGAAGGTAGAGTTGGCACCTTCAACACCTCCCTTTCCTTAGAGGTGCAGGTTACAGCCACAGCAAAGGTGGCATTTTTCCATCTCTGCCATATCAAGCAGTTGGTCCCTTACCTTTCTCGCCCTGATCTGGTCACAGTGATCCATGCGGCGGTCACCTCCAGGCTTGATTATTGTAACTCGCTCTCACAGGGCTGCCCTTGAAGCTGACCCAGAAATTCCAGCGGGTGCAGAATGCTGCAGCGAGGCTCCTTACGGGGTCCTTGCCATGGGATCACATTCATCCAGTGCTTTACCAGCTGCACGGTGGAGAAAGGGTTGTCCTCTACCTTGCAATCCTAGCTTGAAGAGAGCCAATCGTTCTCCTTCCCTGAATACTGTCAGCTGTCTCTCCAAGTCAATTGGGACACATCAGGCCCTGTAAATGTCCTTGCCGTCAAACAGCTTTATTGATCTGAGGTTTTCAGTAGCTTATCAGTCTGCAAAACTTGTCTTGATTGGGATGATTCCGCCTATTGCTTATTTTCCCCTGACTTCTGTCTTGGATTGCAGCCTCATAGCTGCTTCTGTTTTCTTCAGCTCTCTAATGCTGTCATAGGAAACAACAACAACAACAACAACAACAACAACAACAACAACAACAATTTTATTATTCATACCCCATCCATCTGGCTAGGCTTCTCCAGCCACTTTGGGAGGCTTCTAGCACATATAAAAAATGTCAAACATTAAAAACTTCCCAATACAGGGCTGCCTTCAGATGTCTTCTAAAAATTGTGTAGTTCTTTATCTCCTTGACATCTGTTGGGAGGGCATTCCACAGGGAGGGAGCAAATGCCAAGAAGACCCTCTATCTGGTTCACTGTAACTTCACTTCTTGCAGTGAGAGAACTGCCAGAAGGCCCTTGGAGCTCAGTGTCTGGGCTGAACAATGCGGGTGGAGACGCTCCTTCTGGTATACTGGGCTGTTTAGGGCTTTAATGGTCAGTGCCAACACTTTGAATTGTGCTTGGAAACCTGGATCCCAGCTACAGCCCATCACAGAGTTAGACTAAGGCCTGCATATTAACAATGGCAGGTGGAGCATTTCAGTAAGGCAGCACCTTATACCTCACCTATACAGTGGTACCTCGGGTTAAGTGCTTAATTCATTCCAGAGGTCCGTTCTTAACCTAAAACTGTTCTTAACCTGAAGCACCACTTTAGCTAATGGGGCCTCCTGCTGCCGCCGTGCCGCCGGAGCATGATTTCTGTTTTCATCCTGAAGCAAAGTTCTTAACCCGAGGTGCTATTTCTGGGTTAGCGAAGGCTGTAACCTGAAGTGTATGTAACCCGAGGTACCACTGTACATTCTTCTGAAGTATGGTTATTGCGTCGCCCCTGTATGTCTGACATTTTCACTCATGTAATTCGGACAGTTGACATGGTTGTGTACCATGCAAGCTAGACATTGCTACTGTGATGAATACAATCACACAGGGCACATTACCTCCCAAAGATTTTATAACAAGGAACTGCTGGGGGGAAACATAACCATTGGTGCTTCTAAATATGCTTGTTAATGAAATGGCCCATGATTCAGAAATCTTGGACAGAGGTCATAGGTTAAAATGCATAAGCATGGTGCCAGACCTTGAGGTGATGGGTTTGTGTTTCAGTGACTTATTTCCACTCCACCAAGCTAGGGTTGGCTGAACAAGCATTTGCTCTGTCCAGGGCCTCTGAATTGGCTCTGGATACTTTACACTGGTTCCCGTGTTAAGATTGCTCTGTAACACACCAAGTATTCACAGTGCAGGTGACCCTAATATGCTAAGTTTACGCAGCATGGTAGGCAGGGAACCATTTTATTTGGTTGGGGAATTTTTATAGAACTAGCAGCGGCTGATGGCTCCACATAAGTAAGCATCAAAGATATAAATCAATATATATTTACTGAAGCCACAGGGGGGACAGAAAAAGCGCAATGGCAAAATGCCAGCCTCTCTCCTGAGAGAGCAGACTGTTAAATTATTGTTTAATGTGGGAAGAGGGGAAATTTGAAGAAATTAGTTAACGGCAGCATAACAGGAGGAATGGACTGTAGGGTGTCACCATGCAAAATAAAATGATTACATATATTAAAACGCTAATCTGTTGTGGAACTGGGATAAAGGACCCCTAAAGTCAAGGACAGAACTGTTAATCACTCTGATGTCTTCCTGGAAGCAAAGAAAGAAAGAAATGCATTAAAAAAAACCAACCAACCATTGAAAGCCATGGTTCAGTCTTTCTCCTTTCACACACTACCACATTAATACACTTTCAGTGACTGGGGGGCTTTCCAGATACTTCTGTCCATCTCCTCCGCTTAGCCAATCAAAAGATCACTCGCAGCAGATCCCATCCCCGTCTCCAGGGAGCACAGGCGTTGAGTTGCACCCAGTCTTGGGGGATAGGAGCTGCATGTAATGTTACCATGTGTGATGACTGTCACATTAGGATAGGCTGCCCAGCCATAATAATAATAATAATAATAATAATAATAATAATAATAATAATAACAACAACAACAACAACAACAACAACAACAACAACAACAATAATAATAATAATTTATACCCCACCCATTTGGCTGGGCTTCCCCAGCCACTCTGGGTGATTTCCAACAAAATATTAAAATACAGTAATGCATCAAACATTAAAAGCTTCCCTAAACAGGGCTGCCTTCAGATGTCTTCTAAAAGTCTGGTAGTAGTTGTTCTCTTTGACATCTGGTGGGAGGGCATTCCACAGGGTAGGCGCCACTACCGAGAAGGCCCTCTGCCTGGTTCCCTGTAACTTGGCTTCTCACAGTGAGGGAAACACCAGAAGGCCCTCGGTGCTGGACCTCAGTGTCCGGGCAGAACAATGGGGGTGGAGACGCTCCTTCAGGTATACTGGAACAAGGCCGTTTAATGTAACATTTGCATGCCAGGCCACACTGGTTGGCCCGGGGTGACTTCATGCCAGACCAGGCTGCATTGGGGCAACATTCCACCAGGCCCCCTCTTCCCCCTCAAGATTGGGAGGGCTGTGCTCCATCCCAGCGGACATTGTGGGAGCTGTAGAGGCCTCAGCCCCGTAGGGGTGGCGTGTCTATCAGGGAAGGAAACCCCCTTTTAAAAAAACAGAATTCATTGGAGTTGGGTGGGAGCAGTGATTTCCCATTCCTCAGCCTTTGTTTTTAATCTCAGAAATGTGTATTAGATTTAATTGTCTCTAAATGCAAAGAGAGTTGAATCTATCCCCACTCCCTAATCACAGCTCCCATCACAAATAACCCCACAGGTTTCAAATGGATGGATGAGTTGAGGCTTGAAGCCATTCAAGAATATAAAGAACAGTTAAAAAAAAGTTAGAGAGAAACACAGATGTGAGACAAAGATGTGCCTGACAGAAAAGGTGACCATGAGCCCCCTCAAAAATGATTATGTAATCAGCACAGGCTTTTCTTTTAGACATTCAAAGTTCAAAGTAGCAGGTTGCTGCTACCCCATGAGGTGCATAAATTCGGATATTTGCGCAGCTATTTGCCATTTTGGGGAACGTGTGTCAATGAAGGTATTGACCTATTTCGGATCAAGTCCTGCGGGGAAACAGCTGCCCTGAAATACTCCAGGATGACTGTTAAAATCATTAAAATATACTGCGTGCCTTCTTTTTTGTTGATTTTCTATAGAAAACGAGTGAAGAAAACGAGTGTCTTCTTTCTTGAAAGTGTGAAGACCACAATGATCATTCTCAATGATGCTCAACAGCAAGAGAAATTTCCTGGGGCTTATTTACATGAAAAAGAGAAAAGTGAAGCTGAAGGAGGCAAGTCCAACGGACTGGATATAAAAAAGAGCAATAAAAGAATGCGCTATTGTAGTATTCTATGCAGAATAATGTAACCTTCAACAAGTCCCTGCAATATTAGGGGAGCTGTGAGGTGCACCATATTGTTGAATGAAATAATGATCATTTGCATCTTATGTAAATTATTATTTTGTCTGGGAAAGCACAAATTTGCTCTCTATTTAATGCAATACAAAAAAATAAAAGGAAGGAACAAGGAAAACACGAAGATTTAGGCACCAACTCTAAATGTACGTAACATTACATAGAATTATAGAATTGTAGAGTTGGAAGGAACCCAACTCTGTTGTACTGCAGGAATAAATCTTACAATAGTCAGGTGGGATGGCCTCCTCAAGATGGATTTTTTCAGGTTTTTTGTGGTTGGAACCAAACTATAGTCTAACCAAGATGATGGACTGGGTTTTGCCTGCTCACCTCTCCCTCTGAGGCATGAAATGGGATGAATGATTGCTAATAATTTAAGAAGAGGAGGAGTCAAATGGCAATTCTTTTCTCAGCTGACCCAATGGGGTGGGCTTTGCTGTTTCACCTCTCTGAAGCTGCCACAGGTCCAAGGGGAATGGCAGTCAATAGAAACAAGAGTTCTGTATAGCAGAGCTTGCTTAACCTGTTGATGGACTGCTGGACTGACTTGCATGTGTTGAATCAGAGTATACATGGGTTAGCCAGTGTGGTGTAGTGGTTAAGAGCGATAGACTCGTAATCTGGGGAACCGGGTTCGCGTCTCCGCTCCTCCACATGCAGCTGCTGGGTGACCTTGGGCTAGTCAGACTTCTCTGAAGTCTCTCAGCCTCACAGATTGTTTGTTGTGGGGGAGGAAGGGAAAGGAGAATGTTAGCCGCTTTGAGACTCCTTTGGGTAGTGATAAAGCGGGATATCAAATCCAAACTCTTCTTCTTCTTAGCCCAGGTCCTGATTAGACTCAACATATCCTAACAAATATTCAAAAACTGGTACATTGAGTTATGAACTGGGTGTGCAACAGAGCATATACAAGACCAGTCTATCACATTCAAAGCTATGGAAAAACTCGGCATAAGCTGGAGATGAAGTGATCAAGCATACTGGCCTTTAGATGCAAGAAAATGTCAAAGCAGTAAACATGTTTATCTTGAATGCAGTGTAATGTTCATTCACAAAACAGTACCAAGTTGTTTATGAAACTCATCTGCCAGTCTAGCAAAATGTACTTATTTTTATTTATTTGATTTTAGTCAAAATCATGTGGAGAAACTCACAAGATCTTACCATCATGTCAGGAATCGGACTTAAGATGGCGAGATGGAGGAGGAGGAATGGTGAAGATCACCCGCCCCTTCTCCTGATGCTGCAGGAGAAGAGAAAGCCTTGATTTACAGAAGGACTTTGAGGGGTTTGAGGAAGGTCACAGCTCAGAGACAGAGGAACAGAAAAGTTGGGAAGTGTTAGAAGTGGGGGGGACTGTGGCAGGGCAGCCAGGCAACACGTTGTCACTGGAAAGTATTTCTGATCCCCCTTCTCCCAGAATGCGGCGTTCATTAAGAGTACAGGAACAAAGGACTCGAAGACATTTGTCCACCAGTGGCCACCATAAGGGAAAATGCTGTTGCTAGGGAGGAGGGAGGAGGAGCCCAGTTTGGAGCAACGCCATTGTTAAGGCCTGTTGGTTTCGTTTGTCTCTCACTATTAGGGTTGAATAAAACTCATTAAAAGGACTCTACCTTGTTTTATCTGCTCTTGCTGCAACTGGGGGAGTAATAGCTTTCCCAGAGCCTTGACAGAGCCTTGACACATCCACAGCCATAAACCACATTTTGTTGCCCAAATGCTGCCATTTTCAGGTCCCTTGAAACCTCCTTGAATGCAGGTTCATAGGATTATAGAAGGGACACTGCCCTAGAGTTGGAAGAGACCCTGGGGTTCCCTGCAATGCAGGAATCTCAGCTAAAGCATTCATGGGCAGCTGGTCACCCATCATTTACAGCAGAGGTGACCTCTGTGTATTTGTGTGTGTGTACTACAACTCCCATCAACCCCAGCCCGCATGGCTACCACCCAGGGATCATGGGAATTGTAGTCCAAAACAGCTGGATGGAGCCTCACTGGCTGCCCCTCATTTATGGATTTCTCCTTATATGATTCAACTTGAACTTTATATGGTTGGCAGCTGTTACCAGAACAGATTTTTAGTATCAAAAGAGGCAACTGTGTTCTAGAAGCTTTGCGGTACAAGTTAACAGGAAAGGTTAAGCACAAGGATTTAACAACGTTGCTAGCTCACGTCATGTTTGTTATTGCACACCCTCAATATTGCAAAGGATTCTTCCCAAGGCAATGCTAACTGCTGATTTGGAATGGCACACAACTGACTTAAAAAATAAGAAAATAACATCAGTCAACACAAGTGACCTATGCACTGGGAATCTGAAATTTGTGAGGCAAATGCTTTTTGCTTCAGCAGGCATTCAGTGTATCACTGAAGGACACCGCCTAAGGCTAGTGTGTGAAGCCAAAAACACACGTGCTGTAAATGTGAATAGCAAAAAGAACTATTAGCAAATAAATGTATAACTACCCCATTTAATAATAAAATAAAATTTCATCCTTCTCCCCCTCTTGTCGATTGCATATGTGGCATGCAGCGTATATAAATATTCAGTGGTGACTTATTCAAAGAGCAGCAATTGCTTTAGATAATCAGATAATGAAATCCATCATCAAGTTGAACCCTAATCTGCATTTTAATGATTTTAAAAAATGTGTCCCTGCTCTGAAAGAGGAAGCTACGTATTGCTAGCATTATCCCATGCCTTTCAAGTGGGTGCCCATTATAAATAGCAATAATAAATCTGGTACACAGACGCTTTAAAAGCATCTTGATAGGTTCAAATGCGAATAAAATGTTAGGGATGCTGTTTATTATAGCCAAAAGATTGTTCCTTGTGTTCAATGGCATATTACAGCAGTGGTCAGTCTTCTTCATCAAGGCAGTGATGGAATGCTGATCAAAATGCATTTAGTAGCAGGTCTATTCTTTTTTCTTTGTACCGGAAAACATTCAGTGTCATAGAAGCAGACCTCTACTTCCTCTCCTCGCCCCCTGCAGCCCCCTGTTCTGCTCTGGTGTTCTCCCCAACCCTTCAGAGCAGATTTTGGGGCTGTGGAGAGACTACAGGAAGAGTGGTAAATCTATTCCATGAATGGTATCCATTCTGGTGATGAACAGAGATGGCTCAATTTCACCCATAATAACTCTGATAAACATTTTAGAGGTTCACCACGCCAGGACAACAAAAATTTGTTTATTTGTTTATGATTCCCTAGAATCATAGAGTTGTAGAATTGGAAAGGTCATATAGCCCAACTCCCTGCAATGCAGGAATCTCAAGTAAAGCATCCAAGACAAATAGCCATCCAATTTCTGCTTAGAAACCTCCAACGAGGGAGAGCCTAACACATCCCTAGTCAACAGTCAGCCAGCTCTATATATACCAGCAACATAGTATTGGCAAAGTCATCCACTCACATGTAGGTAAAAGGTAAAGGACCCCTGGATGGTTAAGTCCAGTCAAAGGTGACTATGGGATTGCAGCACTCATCTCACTTTCAGGCCTAGGGAGCCAGTGTTTGTCCACAGACAGCTTTCCGGGTCATGTGGCCAGCATGACTAAACCACTTCCGGTGTAATGGAACACTGTGACGGAAACCAGAGTGCACAGAAACACCATTTACCTTCCCGCCAGAGCAGTATCTAGTTATCTACTTGCACTGGCGTGCTTCCAAACTGCTAGGTTGGCAGAGCTGGGATTGAGCAACGGGAGCTCACCCCATCGCGGGGATTCGAACCACTGACCTTCCTATCAGCAAGCCCAAGAGGCTCAGTGGTTTAGACCACAGCCCCACCCATGTCCCGGCTTGTCTCATATATTGTACATATAGCAATATCTTTCTGTTTCAGCTTCTGAATCAAGGAAATGCGTGTTTATACAATATTAGAATGGAGTTAATTGAGAGTATGAGAAATTCTGGCTGTCTGGCATAAACATACGACCATAATTTAACAGGATAGTGTGAACCAATAACATTTCCTTTGAATTCGGCCCTTGTGAGTGATAAGATTTAGCATCACTTATTTGAAGGCATTTGGGCTCTGAATTGAGAAAGATCTTTCCACTGACTTTAATGGTAGATGTGCTATTCAGGAAATATGAGGATAAAACCTCCCCAGTAAAATCTTAATGTGGTCTTACATCCTAATTCATGACCTAAAATAAAAGGTTATAACATAGTTCATTGAATGTTTATGTAGTAGCATTTTATTTTATTCCAATAGTGGCCAATATTTTCATGATAATATGATTTTGCTGGTGACAAAGTTGCAGGTGCATTAAACCCCATCACACCCTCCCCAATTCAGCAGTCTAAACTAGTGCAAGCAGGATGAGCTTTAAAAGGGGGGGGGGGTGTGCATTGAGAAACTGCGAGTGAAATCCCGCTTCTCTGTGTTCCTGAAAAAGCAACTGTTTTTCTGAAAAAGTATCCCATTCTTCAGTAACCACAATCACACAGATGGGGGAGAGGGTGAGAGAAACTGATATTCCTTTTGTCCCAATCAGTATGTGTATTCAAGAAGACAAAGAATGATACACAACCATTGCCACGATCATAACATTCATTCATGGAAAGTCAAAAAATTCAATTCAAATAAAAAAAAGGTAAAGGTACCCCTGCCCATACGGGCCAGTCTTGACAGACTCTAGGGTTGTGCGCCCATCTCACTCAAGAGGCCGGGGGCCAGCGCTGTCCGGAGACACTTCCGGGTCACGTGGCCAGCGTGACAAAGCTGCATCTGGCGAGCCAGAGCCGCACACGGAAACGCCGTTTACCTTCCTGCTAGTAAGCGGTCCCTATTTATCTACTTGCACCCGGGGGTGCTTTCGAACTGCTAGGTTGGCAGGCGCTGGGACCGAGCAACGGGAGCGCACCCCGCCGCGGGGATTCGAACCGCCAATCTTTCGATCGGCAAGCCCTAGGTGCTGAGGCTTTTACCCATAGCGCCACCCGCGTCCCTACAATTCAAATACTGCATGGCTTTCTGAAGGGGGCCTTCCTGCTGCATACCCTCCAATATTTCGATGATGATGATGATGATGATTTTATTATTTATACCCCGCTCATCTGACTGGGTTGCCCCAGCCACTCTGGGCAGCTTCCAACACATATAAAAATATAATAAAACATTAAATGTTTTAAAAAAACTTCCCCGTACATGGCTGACTTTGGATGTCTTCTAAAGGTTGTATAGTTAATTATCTCCTTGGCTTGTGGGTCACAAAACTCCATACCGTCTGACCAAAATAGGTACATCCTACCATATCCTTCAACATTTCTCTGCTGAAAATAAGGATGTCCTAAGAGCAGGTCATTCTATGATCAAATCAGAAACTGGGACAGCTTCTGTAAATCTGGGACTGCCCCTGGAAAATAGAGAGTCTGCTGCTGTTTTAAAGCTAAATAACTAGATAGAGTGGTCATTTGGAAATGAGGCAGGACTCCTGTACCTTTAATAGTTGTGATTTGCAGAAAAAATGGGAAGCTTCAGCGAACGTTGCTTTACTCACAGCCCAGAGTCTTAAAAGTCAATGAGTCTGTCCTCTCTAGTTAGAGAAGGCTTGGGGAATGCTGTGAGCAAAGTGATGGACCTATCTGACAATGATCCCTAGTGAGCTTATGTGGCTGTGGTGTCAGTACTTTGAGAGGCTCAATCTAGATAATTCCCACAATGTCCCAGAGCAATATTAGGCCATAAGCATTGTGGGAAATTCAAAAGGATGGCTCAATCCAGCCAAATGACCCTGCCTGGAATGTAGAGACGAGCAGGGATAATATCTTGGCATAGAGTCTATGTTGGGGATGTGTCTGTCAGGCTGCAGCCGTAATAAGATTAAAAAATATATGCTTCAATAATTCTTCTTCTTTGGCGATCACTCATAGCCGAGTAAGATTGTCTTCCATAAACATGGTTTTAACAATGAGTCCTTAAGTGACTGTGGAGGCCTATTCTGGATCCACATGTCCTTCCACAGTGGGGCCATAGGTTTCTGGGCAGGAGTTGATCACAGTGTGGATTTGCCAAGCATGCCTTCCTCTTAGCACGTTTCTCCCTTGCATCCTGAGTTCAAGTGTCTTCAAAGCCCATGACACCTTTGGTAAAGGCTGTTCTCCAATTGGAGTGTTCGCAGGCAAGTGTTTTCCAGTTGGTGTTTATACTACATTTTTTAAAGAATTGCCTTGGGACAGTCTTTAAAACTCTTTTGTTGACCACCAGCATTACACTTTCCATTTTTTTAAGTTCAGAATAGAGTAGTTGCTTTGGAAGACGATAATATTGTCATATGAAATGACAAGCTATTTATTATGGGATTTATTTGATTATTTTACATTTATCTCTCAATCCCTGACCTGGAGCGTATAACAAAGCATTAAAAAGAGCATATAAAAACTGACTAGAATTATCCCATTACAGCAGAATAAAATTCTATCCAACCAAAAACACATTAAATGCCCTGTAACAAATCTCTATATTGTATCCATTCATTGTGCCATTTTTAATAGGTGAGCTTTCGAGTTTCAGTTGATCTCATTGTGAAATTATGTGCCAACATATTTGTTTTCCTGTTTCCTTCTTTCTCCCACTCTCTTAAGTATCACCTGATGGTTCTTTGTTTATACAAGTCAACAGGGATGTTTGCTAGGAAAGCTACACTGGTTTTTGTTATAATCAAAAACTTTCTGAATCAAACGGATTGTATAT
This sequence comes from Podarcis muralis, assembly GCF_964188315.1. Lineage (NCBI taxonomy): Eukaryota > Metazoa > Chordata > Lepidosauria > Squamata > Lacertidae > Podarcis > Podarcis muralis. Next base: position 18,787,026 of record NC_135664.1, on the reverse strand, counting down.
TCACCTGATGTGGAAGGAATTCTTCCATGTCTCAGTATGGAAATGTCTAAACCTGGCTCTTCACTCCTGCAAACCAGAAAGTGACTGTAACTCAGGAATCATGAACTAGCATCCTTCTGGTCTCCTGGTTCTTCATGGTGAAACTTACATTTTGCTCACCGCTCTGGGACTTATTTGTTCTCCAAATGCTTCTTTGATTAAACATTTGAACTTTTAACAATAAGGCGCCACTGTCAAGAGAGGGCACTTATACAATGACTTCACACAACATTTTAATGTTATCACCCCATTACCATTTGTCAGCCAGTCATGTTCATCATCCATGTCAGGGTGGTTAATGTGTAGCCCTTCTGGTGTAGCAGCGCACCAACTCTCTATTTTATTATTTTATTTTGTTTTTGTTTTTCAAATTAAAATTTTACAGAGATATATCAAACATAAATCATAAAAATAAGATTCCAAGGAATCTCCTGGACTTCCATCCTCTCCTTTGTGGGTCCTATCAATAATCATTTCCTCCTGCATCTTTTATGATGCTCCAAATATTTTACATCTCATTTGTGTCCAGAATTCACCATTAAACTACAAGCAATCCTACTAATGATTTTAACTGTTCATAATGGTCTTTAAGATAAGTTATAAATTTTCCCCATTCCTTATTAAAATTTTGGTCTTCCTGATTTATGATTCTTCCAGTCATTTTAGCCATTTCAGCCTAGCCCATCAACTTCATCTGCCATTCTTCTCTGGTAGGAACTTTATCTTCTTTCCATCTCTGGGCCAATAACATCCATGCAGCTGTGGTCGCATACATAAATAGTCTTTTCTGCTCTCTTGGAATTTCGGCACCAGCAGCGCACCAACTCTCATCAGACCCATCCAGCATGGCCACTGGTCAAGGGTGGTGGGAGTTGTGGTCTAGCAAAAGCTGAAGAACCACAAGTTAGTCAACCCTGCTCTATGGGATTGGGCTAATGCAATAACATAGATATTTGCATGGGCTCACCACTATGTGGACATGTTTTCAACAACCTCAGTATCAGGGCTAGAATGTGAAAATGAACTACACATTAGAGCTATAGAGGCTGCCTCTTGGATCACATCCACATCATGCATTTAAAGAATTGGCTTCCCCCTAAGAATCCTGGGAACTGTATTCTGTTAAGAGTACTGGGAATTGTAGCCCTTTAAGAAATAAATTGTGGCTTCCTGGATTCTTTGGGGGAAAGCCATGCACTGTAAAAATACAGAGTTGATGTCACCTTAATGACATAGAGGAAACATGGTTGATAGGATAGCTATCTGCTTCATTTTGATGCACTGAACTTCTGCTTTAAATAAATAGTTGAAGTAAATAATATTTTGCCTTGTGATTTAAGAAAAGCAAAAACTCTGTCTCACCTGACCTGCTCAGTTTCATGCTCAAAGAGTTGAGTGCACTTCTTTGAAAATATCAGTGATTATATACCACTTATATGACAAAATGGCATCTAGGTTTTTACAACTACAAAATCAAATATAATTAAAATACCCAATAACTATTCCGTCAGAGCATTAAAATGTATTAAATTAAAATATACAATAAAACAAGTCAGGTAATGTATAAAGCACAGCATTTAAAATATTTGAAAGAAAAATAAGACCAGTAGTTCAATTCAGGGAATCCTTTGCTAAAGAAGTGTGTTTTTAGAAGCTGGCGGAAGGCCAATACTGATGGGTCCTCTCACATTTCAACAAGAAGGGCATTCCACTAAAATGATAAGTCTATATTACCCGCTCGCTAACTTCTGGTTTTTCAGAGAATCCTGAGGCTTCTCATAGAACAGCTTCTGTTTACTAACAGAGATGCTATCACAATATTACTTTAGCATATGGACAGCACTGTTAAAAATACCCCACTTCCTTCTCAATGCTCCGTCAAGATCTCTACAATCAGTTAAGAGTTTTCACAAGTATATTAGGCTTAAACCATTAGTGTGCAGGGAAGGGATTTTGGGTTTTTGTTTTTTTTTACAACAACAATCATTGTCAGCTATATTCAGTAACTTCATATATATTCACTATTTATCAGGATGTCATATTAGATCAAGGTTAGTTAACAAGACAGGGTTACCATATTTATGAATTTGTCCATAAAGGTTGTTTCATCTTCAGAAGACTGCTGGAAAGTCAAATTACTTTGGCTGGGCCCAGGTTAACTATGAGAAATAATTAAATTGGCCCAAATCTTGGGAAAATAGTAAGTTCGACGATTAGGAGTCACAGAAGCTTTGTTAATTAGGAGAGCCAAGTTCTTTGCCATTTATTTTATGTTCGGAGACATCCATACTAAATTACAAATTAAACAAGAAAGTTGGGGATTGCTTGAATGGTGCTTCACAAAGCTCAGAATTCTGTGACTTGTTCAACATGTTCAAGAAAAGAAATACATTTTTGTAGATTGGCAGAGAGATAATAAAAACTGGGAAGATGACCAGTGATAAAAGTCCTGCTGTTGAAACCAAGTATTTCTATAAAATTATCTAGTTAAACCATTGACCCAGGGAAGGGAAAATATGGTCTGTGTTAAAGTAGTGTTACTAGCAGTGAAAATATGTGCCCCTATGAATATGTTGTTTGCTTGGTCATTTAGTAATAATATTTCTTACCTGGTCTTCGCCTCAAAGTGGTTTACAACAATAGTATATGATAAAACAATTACAATTATAAAACACATAAAACTATCCCAAAAAGTGCAAACCAAATACAAATTTAGCAAAAGAGGTGGGTCCCACAAAACAACTGCCACCCTTACATACCTGGGAGTCCACAGCCCAGTTGTGTTAGAAGAACAGAACTAAAGAGGCAAGACACATGCTGGGGGTGAACTTGTTGTTGTTTAGTCGATTAGTCGTGTCCGACTCTTCATGACCCCATGGACCACAGCACACCAGGCACTCCTGTCTTCCACTGCCTCCGGCAGTTTGGTCAAACTCATGCTGGTAGCTTTGAGAACACTGTCCAACCATCTCGTCTTCTGTCATCCCTTCTCCTTGTGCCCTCAATCTTTCCGAACATCAGGGTCTTTTCCAGGGAGTCTTCTCTTCTCATGAGGTGGCCAAAGTATTGGAGCATCAGCTTCACGATCTCTCCTTCCAGTAAGCACTCAGGACTGATTTCCTTAAGAATGGATAGGTTTGATCTTCTTGCAGTCTCAAGAGTCTCCTCCAGCACCATAATTCAAAAGCATCAATTTTTTGGCGATCAGCCTTCTTTATGGTCCAACTCTCACTTCCATACTCTCACTACTGGGAAAACTATAGCTTTAACTCTACAGACCTTTGTCAGCAAGGTGATGTCTGCTTTTTAAGAAGCTGTCTAGGTTTGTCATCGCTTTTCTCCCAAGAAGCAGGCGTCTTTTAATTTCGTGGCTGCTGTCACCATCTGCAGTGATAATGGAGCCCAAGAAAGTAAAATTTCTCACTGCCTCCATTTCTTCCCCTTCTATTTGCCAGGAGGTGATGGGAACAGTGGCCATGATCTTTGTTTTTTTGATGTTGAGCTTCAGACCATATTTTGCGCTCTCCTCTTTCACCCTCATTAAAAGGTTCTTTAATTCCTCCTCACTTTCTGCCATCAAGGTTGTGTCATCTGCATATCTGAAGTTGTTGGTATTTCTTCCGGCAATCTTAATTCTGGCTTGGGATTCATCCAGTCCAGCCTTTCACATGATGAATTCTGCATATAAGTTAAATAAGCAGGGGGACAATATACAGCCTTGTCATACTCCTTTCCCAATTTTGAACCAATCAATTGTCCCATATCCAGCTCTAACTGTAGCTTCTTGTCCTACATATAGATTCCTCAGGAGTCAGATGAGGTGATCAGGCACTCCCATTTCTTTAAGAACTTGCCATAGTTTGCTGTGGCACTTTATTGCTAGGGCCACTTTATTAACTCCAGTGTAAGAATATTAGAACTTAGGACCTCATCAATTTCTAGCTTCTGCATAAGGAGAATGAGACCATGTGTGGGAAGCCATCAAAATGCTCCACCAGGCTTCTAAGCCTCTTAGAACTGAGTGAGACTATCCTGGAGGAAGTCAGGCTGGTACTTCTCCCAGCCCTTATTCCCCCTGCCACACTCTTAATGTGAGGAAGGAGGTCTTCCTGATTCATGTCCCCTCCAAGCCACCAGATGATGGAGTGAGTTAACCTCAATGGTGATCCATGTCCTACCCATAGGGCACAAGGCCCTGTGAGCAAGCCCCTGGAACCACCAATCGCCTGAAAAGTGCCTCAGGGTGCTCACCATTTCCCATTGAACTTACCCCCTCTCTCCATTCCCACACACCCGCCACAGAAGACAGGCAAATCTCTGTTGAGTCCTGTTCCCTGCCTCCCCCTGACAACTTCCAAAGCCTCCCTCTCATCCCCTTATGCAGAACCACCAGAAAAATAATAATTTCCTCCACTGGATTCCATCTGGGTGATAGATATTCATCATTATAGCAGATGCACTTTCCCCCTTATTGCAATGCTTTTCTTTTGTCCATAGAGCTATTAAAAATAGAAGAGTACAAGGCCAGGTGCTGCCTTTTCTAGAGTAGGAACGTTGGCAACTTCTTACAAAAACAGAAGCAGGCGTGGGAATTGCCTATGTTTACTGATTCATCCAATGCCCAGAATGGAAATCAACCCAGTGGATATGATAGGTATTCACTGTTGTTGTTGCTTTCAGTATGCAAACAATGCATAATTTATTATGGTTTTTCTCCCCATTTGAATTGCATCTCCTTTGCAACGAAGTGAATGGGATGGAATACTGTAACGACAACATAACTTCGATGTTTGTACGTAATGAATTGCATGCGTTAAGTAATTTCACCGCAGTGGGCTGGAAGACGGATAGTGGACAGAAAGATGTAGCTAATGGCAAAAGATGAACTGCAATGGAACAATTACAGACAGAAAGAAAAGGATGCTTTCTTACATCCCTAATCTAGAGCCCTGAGCCCAGCTTCCTTACCCTTTATCCACAACTAGAACTCAGTTCAAGGTGAGTCCATCCTTCTGCACCTCTGCTTAGGTTTTGTATACATTGAAAGCAACATGATCCTAATTCAAAGGCATTCCTCCAGGGTAATAAATTCAAGAAGTCAATCCCGCTTAGAATATATTTAAACACTTCCCCATCTAAACCATTGATGGTGTACAGTGACCTTGAACCATCTTTGCACTGCAGAGGACAGGAGAAAACAGCTACCAGCTTCCTGTTCCCTAAAGTCTTAAATGCAGACTGGAGAAGGGTTTGTTATAGCACCTAACTGTAGTAAGTAACCTTCCTACCTTATGCTCCTCTAATTGTAGGCTGCACAGAAAATTGCAAAATGCATCAGATGTTGTCATGTATGCCCTGAAGAGAACTGCAATTCAAATAAAACCGATATCCATCGGGTGGATGAGCCTGTCTCACTCTAAGGTAATGCTGAGATAAAAGTGTCTGAATGGTTCCCAGCAGATGCTAAATGGCATCTGTCCCACTCAAAAGGTACCCAATATAGTAACGGTACAATAACCACTAGATTGTGTTTGCTGCTAATGTACATTACTTGCACATGTGCAACTCCAGTGTTTAATTCCCTAACACAGCACCTTTGCTAGCTGAGGCATCTTTGTAACATAATGATCATTTTGCAGTTTGGTAATATAAAAAAGATTAATTGTCAGCAATAACTTCCTGCAGATTGGCAAATCATAAACACCAGGGAAGAAGAACATTAGAACTATGCATTGAGCCATGTAATGTATTTACTAATGTCTGGTGGCTCCTGGCAATGATTTTTCTTTATACATCAGTTACATGTGTACTTTCTGCCTGGCTTAGCTCAAACAAAACCAATGATTAATATGTAAGCGCACTAGTGCAGGTATGCAAATTCACCTTTTAAATAACATATATGGTGAAAACATCTTTCTCATTCTCCCTTTTTTTAATTCTTATCCCAAAGCAAATGTGGAAGGGGAGAAATCAGCTTTCCTTCTCAGTTCCAAATCCATTATTATTATTATTGTTATTGTTGTTGTTGTTGTTGTTGTTATTATTATTATTATTATTATTATTATTATTATTATTATTAGCCCTTAACCCTAAGAACCCAGAACAGGCTGCAACAATTAAATAGAATGCTAAAAAGTTCAAAATATGTAATATTTCCTACTGACTCCCTGTTTTTTTCATTCTCAGAAGAGTAATTGTCTTTAAATGTTTCATTAAGTTAACAACCATGCAGCTAAGAAGTAGCAATCAGCAGCAGCAGAAACTCATCTGTGTCCAACAGGAAACTTCTAAGTAAAGACACAGGAGCCTTGTTAAGTGGTTTGGTTCTTTGCCTATTCACACTGGACAGAGTGAAGCAATAAGTGCATCTTTAGTGTGGTGGGGGGACACACAAATCAGGTCTGCAGAAGACTAGGGAACAACACAGTAAAGCACTGGAATGTGATGGCCTCAATGTGGGGGGCTCATGGGGGAAAGCGTCCCATGAGCCCTTCCAAAGGGGAGGGTAAAGCCTATATAAGCCTACTTCCCCTGAAGCTCAGGGCCATTTTGCCTTGAGAGTTTTCCACCTGCCAACATTCAGGTTAGAGCCTTCACTGAACAATTTGGGGTTGCTGATTGACAGGGTCGGAAATGAACCCCACCTGTCATGCTTCTTAACACTTTTGCTGGGTGGTGTTTGTTTGTTTGTTTGTTTGTTTGTTTGTTTTGGTCTTTCCCTCAGTGAAATTATGGCCCTCCTTTGTAAGGTGAGAAACGTTGTTTGTATAAGGGCAGAAAGAGCATTGGGTAGGATCAACAATAGGGGGGGGTCCCCATAAGGGGCCTGAGGGGAGGACTGACCTGTCAGGAGCTCAGCCTACACTTGAGTAGGAGCCTGTCAGAGACACATGCCCAACCCGCATGTTCTCTCCCTCCTGGTCGATCGTTCAGGAGCTTCAAAAGCTTTCTTCTGCCCGAACATCACAGCGACCGATGCCAACTGACACCGGCACACTTAGGAATCTGCAGAGTTTGTGCATCATGCATAACAGGCCTCAACAACTCAGCATTTTGGCTAACCTACTTTATTTACATATAAACACACACGGAGCACTGCAACATGGCTCCCTCTCTCTCTAGCATCAGACAGCAAAGAGAAAAAGGACAAAGGACAATAGTCCCACTTCACGGAACACAGTAACACAAACATCCTGTCTTCGTCACTTCCCACTCTGTGTAGTCAAAACATATACTTTCATGTGATAGACAAAAATCCCACGACTGCAATCATGGAGCAGGAATTCTAACATGACCATGGCACCCTCAAGCTCAGTGTTGGGATATCTGCCTGGTAGGAATTTGAACCCTGGTCACCCAGTCGGACTTTACTTGCTCGGCTTGCACCATGGCAAGGTTCAACATTGGCCGGCTCCCACGGAACAGATTTGGGGCAGTCAAAACCTGGCAGGTCCATTCCATCAACATGGGGCTTGTGGAATGACGAATTGATCCTGGGACCCAATGCCATCCCAACCCTTACCTTGTCTGGTGTTCTCAATAGAGATTTGGTTTCATTTTATCCCATCACCGTTCTACAGACTTGTTATTTTGCTGATCTCATGGGTCACAAAATGTGCCTGTCTGGGCAAAAGATGAACCTTAAACACTGGCAGAGTCACACATAAAAATGTACATTTGCTATGCCAAAAAAAGAAACTTTGATCAATCTGTTTTGGTGGGAGTGGTGGGATGTGGGTTCTTTTGTTTTGTTTTATGCTTCCCATATCTCCCCATATGTCGATATCGCCACCCTTTTTAGACTTTTATCTGTTTTGCTCTGGAAAATAATTTAGATTTCCCTGCTGACTTTTCTAGTTATCTCTCCTTTGTTTGCCTAGAAGAGATTCAATAAAACACTGTGGATATTAATTTTCTCCTTTTATGGCAGTTGAGTTGATTCTAAAAATAAAAAGAAGGCAATCTCACATAGCCACTTCCAGGCAACATCTATTTGTTTTAATACCACCACCCTTTGCTCACTAGGTACAAGAGAGCCCTTTTGCATTTGAATTCTTAAACCTAAATACTAAACGTTATAATCTCTGATCACTGTTGCAGACCTGTGAACAGCTTTCATTCCACTAAGAAAACATTGTGCATGTATTGGCTGGTAGAGAAGAATTTCCTGTAGCTCTGCTTGGTATGATCTTTCCACTCCCCCTTTGGCTATATTTCTAATGTGCCCACCAAGAATACTTGCAAAGTGAAATTTCAGCTTATTATTATTCAGATAAGGTCACAGGCGCCCCAGTGCAACCTTGTCTGTTTTAACCAAATTCTTCTGCTCATCGAACAGCTAGGTTGAGACAAGAGACAGTTTGCATACCCTCCAACATTTCTCCAATGAAAATAAGGATGCCTCATTCCATAATGATAATTTTATTATTTATACCCCCCCCACACGCACATACCTTACTGGGTTGCCCCAGCCTCCCTGGACAGCTTCCAACGTATATAAAAACATAATAAAACATTAATATTTTTTTAAAAAAAACCTTCCCTCTACAGGAAGTTTCAGCCAAGGAGATAAGTAACCAAAAAACCTTCAGAAGACATCTGTAGGCAGCCCTGTATAGGGATGGTTTTATTATTATTATTATTATTATTATTATTATTATTATTATTATTATTATTAGTGTTTAATGTTTTACAGTGGTACGTCGGGTTTAGTACTTAATTCGTTCCAGAGGTCGGTTCTTAACCTGAAGCACCACTTTAGCTAATGGGGCCTCCTGCTGCTGCTGCTGCGCCGCCGGAGCACGAATTCTGTTCTCATCCTGAAGCAAAGTTCTTAACCTGAAGCATTATTTCTGGGTTAGCGGAGTCTGTAACCTGAAGCGTATGTAACCTGAAGCGTATGTAACCTGAAGCGTATGTAACCTGAAGTACCACTGTATACTAAGGAGCAAGTAGCAGAGAGACATCTCTAACAGAAAACAATCTATCACAATTAACTCCAGCTACACTGATTTAAGACAAAATGATACTTAGACTTTCAGAAAGGACTTCTTGGTTGGTTAATTCCAGAAAGGCCTGCCTGTTCCATTGGACTGACCAGAAAATGTCAGGGTTCAACTTTTGCCTGAAGATCAGAGGAACTGACTCTCCTGCTTTAGTGAAGATTTCAAGAAGGTGCAGTGAAGTGAACGATTGCCATTCTGCAATGTTTATGCCCTGCTGTGCCTGTAATCTAGTGCATGAATTTATTGTAGTGAAGCATTAATAATAATAATAATAATAATAATAATAATAATAATATTTTATTTATACCCCACCTTCCCCAGCCAAGACTGGGCTCAGGGCGGCTAACACCAGGTATAAAAACATTATTATTATAAAAAAGCATTATTTCTGGGTTAGCGGAGTCTGTAACCTGAAGCGTATGTAACCTGAAGCGTATGTAACCTGAAGTACCACTGTATTATGTTTTTATATATGTTGGAAACCACCCAGAGTGGCTGGGGCAACCGAATCAGATGGGCAGGGTATAAATAGTAAAATGATGATGGTGGTGATGATGATGATGGAATAAGATGTCCCTATTTTCATTGGAATAATGTTGGAGGGTATGCAAATCTGTCAATTTTGGTTTCTCTGTTTCTCATTTTTCCAGTCTTAAGTTCAGTTTGAAACATTTTCACATCAGTTTGCTTTACAAAAAAAAACCACACCAAAAAACCAACCCTCATTAAAACCCATTTTAGCATGAATCTCTGTGTGCAATTTTGCCTAATATACACATTTTTGATAATCAATCTTCCTTAATATAACACATTTTTGCATGGCATTTTCACTAACATGCATATTTATAACAAAAAAAATTCCTTCCAGTAGCACCTTAAAGACTGAAGAAGTGTGCATGCACACGAAAGCTCATACCAAGAACTAACTTAGTTGGTCTTCAAGGTGCTACTGGAAGGAATTTTTTTTGTTTTGACTATGGCAGACCAACACGGCTACCTATCTGTACATGCATATTTATGTCCTGTATACCCTAGTATTGGCATTATTGAAACACATTACTTGGCTGGAGAATAGCACTGCAGAACTGAGAGAATGCTAATGCTGGATGGCTGTTGGTTTTCTTATTATTCTTATTATTTATTAAATTTGTATACCGCCCTTCATCCAAAGATCATCAGATGGTACATAAAAGTACAAAATGAGAACAAATAATGAAAAACCCCAAACCACTAACACCCCCCCCCAAACAAATTTAAAAGGCCACAGAATGCTAATCAGCCAAAGGCCCAGTTGTAAAGAAACATTTTTGCCTGGTACCTAAAGATATGTAATGAAGTTGCAAGGCAAGCCTTCCTGGGGAGAACATTCCACAAAGAGGGAGCCACCACAGAAAAGGCCCACTCTCGTGTTGCTGCCCTCCGGACCTCTCATGGAGAAGGCACACAAAGAAAGGCCTCAGACGATGATCTCAGAGTCCAGGAAGGTTCATATGGGGAGAGGTGGTCCTTATTCTTTCAGATAGATAGAATTAGATAGGGTCACATTTAAATGCAAACTGAATCTAATTTCTTTTGCATCTGAAAATGGCGGACAATGTGGCTAAGCCAATGTTTTCCAAATTTATGCTGACAGCAATCCAAATTAGACAGGAAAACAAAACAGAGGGATCAATTTAAATGGGAGATCAAAATGTGCCAATGATTTAAATAAATACACTCTTTTCATTAGAGACTTGCTAAGTTTAATACAGATGTAGACAAGATGCGTGATGGTAAACATGAATGAAGAATACATAAGTTTACGCAGCCTGGTTTATTCTTCAACTGCAACTAGATTCATCTTCCCACTGTCATTTTTCTTTTACAGCTTTCTTCCAGTGTTTCTGTCAAATATAGCTGCTGAGCAACTTTATCAGCTTTTGTGTGAACTCTGCTGGAAGAGCTGAGTTAGAATTCCACTTTATCTAGTTTCTCGTAACAGATTTATATTAATTTATTTTTGTGTAATTATATTTTCCATGTGTACTTCTCGCGTTGGAGCATATTTTTCACAGTAAACTAGGACATGACCCAAGACAACATTAAACTTTTATTACTATGTAAATAGAACTGTTAATTGCTTCTCCAGGCACCAACTTAAACTTGCTTGCTTGTAAGGTCATAGCCAATTTTGTCTATAAAAGTTTGGCATGGTACGGAAATGGCATATTGATGGATTGTACGCCAAAGTGTTTGTGACAAATGTGTGCAAGATTTTTTCCATCTGACTTTGCTTTACTCAGAAAACTGCCAAAGAGAGTTAGCTATTGATAACACAAATACTTCCTCTTGATATACTCAAATTTAATGATGCACAGAGATTTGGAAAACACCACGAGAGGCAGTCATCACTCTGGCAAGTCATCCTCTTGGCTACAAATCATCCTTTTGGCTACAGTCAGGACATCAAGGGGAGGGTTAGATGACAGGTTTTTGTTGCACCTTGTATTTTCCCTAGCCAGCAAACAATTGCTTAAATATCAGATTTATTATTACTATTGTTATTCTCTTGCCCTTCTGTTTATTCACCCTCATCCAACACATTACTGATTTCCAGCACCAGTTTGGGGATTCCTCTGACTCACTGGGAGTTAAGCAGATGGAAATGTGCAATCGACTGTCAACAGCGTGGTGATGTTACCGTACTTCAAATCCCCTGATATGCAACTCCAGTAGTTTCATGTAGATGATATAAAGCAAAGGGGACGGAATGGAACCCAAAAGCTCCCATATGGCAGAACAGAAATCCCTCAGCATCGCCTTGTCACATCTACCTGACAAGGACAAAACCATTACAAAGCAACGCCATGTACTCTGATGCAGGTGCTACAGATTGACGGAATCACAAGCTATTGAGATGTCCAGCAAAATCAACATGGGTACATTTTCCTTGCCTCTCTCTGAAGGACATCATTCAGAGTGGCCAAGGCAGTTTCATTTGGAGCTCTGACACCCCCTGAAGGAAAATATATTTAGGAAATGTCAGTTTGTGGTATAGTGAAGATGAAGCAGGCTTGTCCTGTTATTTATGGAGCTCTTGACTACCTATTGTCTGTTTCTCTTCTCTACTGTGAGTATTGTTTTGTCCTCGAGGGAGAAGAAAAGCCGTGTTGGATCAGACCAAACGCTAGTCTCTTTTATAAGAAATGTAGAAAAGTCTTAGCAAAAATCGGTAATTGAACATGTGATGTGTAGGAAGAAGGGATGAAATTTTGAAATGAAAGTTGAAAATGTTATTTCACTGGAAGCAGCAAAGGAGTGAAGAAAATAGAAGGAACGTCTCTCTCTCTCTCTCTCTGTGTGTGTGTGTGTGTGTGTGTGTCAGATTTTAAATTTGTACTAATTTTGTAACAATTTGTAAAAAGATTACAGAAAATCAATTTAAAAAATTGTGAAAAAGACCCATCTAGTTTAGCATTTTCCATTGATGTCTATGGGACGCCCAGAAGCAGACTATCAGCACAATAGCCATATCCTGCTGTTGCTCCCCATCAAATGCCATTCAGATGCCTCAGATGGCTTTGAAGTGAGAATAAACAAATTCATGGAGGATAAGGTCACCAATGGTTGCTAGGGATGATGGCTGCATGCAGCCTCCAGAATTAAAATTGATGACCAACAGTCACAACTTGCGGAAGCAAATTCCAGTCTAAATATCTACCATGGAAGACTTTCTGTCCTGAGTCTTCTACCACTCAGCTTCATTGTATGACCCTGGGATCTACTATTGTGGAAGTGAAGTGTAGAGTAGATGGCAGAGTAAGATTGGGTGGGTGCAAACAGAATTGAGACATTGGTCCTGGTAGCAGTGGTCTGAGTCTGCCTAAGGATTCTAGTCATAGCAATTTGAACCGGGGTGCTTGTGGAGTTGAACATACATACCCTGAATGCTCAACCAATCCCTAGAGATTGCCACACAAAGTTCTGCTAGATATGCTTCTAATTGAGGAATTTGCTTTCAGAAGTGGATTTCCCCAAGAGGCCATGGTGCCCTCGAGATGTTTTGAGCTATAACTCTCATCAGCCCCAAAGCCATGAACACCTCAACTACCACGTATAAACGCCATAGGAGAAATATGCTAAGAGGAAGGAGTGCTTGGCAAATCCACACTGTGATCCCGCCCAGAAACCAATGTCCCCACTGTGGAAGGACGTGTGGATCCAGAATTGGCCTCCATGGTCACTTACGGACTCATTGTTAAAACCGTGTTTATGGAAGACAATCTTACTTGGCTACGAGTGATCGCCAGAGAAGAAGAAGTATCTCTCTGTTATTCAGGGCAACCTTAATAATAATAATAATAATAATAATAATAATAATAATAATAATAATTTCTACCCTGCCCATCTAGCTGGGTTTCCCCAGCCACTCTGGGCGGCTCCCAACAGAATATTAAAAGCAGGATAAAACATCAAACATTAAAAACTTCCTAAACATGGGTGGCGCGGGTGGCGCTGTGGGTAAAAGCCTCAGCGGCTAGGGCTTGCCGATCGAAAGGTCGGCGGTTCGAATCCCCGTGGCGGGGTGCGCTCCCATTGCTCGGTCCCAGCGCCTGCCAACCTAGCTGTTCGAAAGCACCCCCGGGTGCAAGTAGATAAATAGGGACCGCTTTCTAGCGGGAAGGTAAACGGCGTTTCCGTGTGCGGCTCTGGCTCGCCCGAGCAGCGATGTCACGCTGGCCACGTGACCCGGAAGTGTCTCCGGACAGCGCTGGCCCCCGGCCTCTTGAGTGAGATGGGCGCACAACCCCAGAGTCTGGCAATCATAGAATCATAGAATCATAGAGTTGGAAGAGACCACAGGGGCCATAGAGTCCAACCCCCTGCCAAGCAGGAAACACCATCAGAGCACTCCTGACATATGGTTGTCAAGCCTCTGCTTAAAGACCTCCAAAGAAGGAGACTCCACCACACTCCTTGGCAGCAAATTCCACTGTCGAACAGCTCTTACTGTCAGGAAGTTCTTCCTAATGTTTAGGTGGAATCTTCTTTCTTGTAGTTTGGATCCATGGCTCCGTGTCCGCTTCTCTGGAGCAGCAGAAAACAGCCTTTCTCCCTCCTCTATGTGACATCCTTTTATATATTTGTACATGGCTATCATATCACCCCGTAACCTCCTCTTCTCCAGGCTAAACATGCCCAGCTCCCTTAGCCGTTCCTCATAAGGCATCGTTTCCAGGCCTTTGACCATTTTGGTTGCCCTCCTCTGGACACGTTCGAGTTTGTCAGTGTCCTTCTTGAACTGTGGTGCCCAGAACTGGACACAGTACTCCAGGTGAGGTCTGACCAGAGCAGAATACAGTGGCACTATTACTTCCCTTGATCTAGATGCTATACTCCTATTGATGAGGCCCAGAATTGCATTGGCTTTTTTAGCTGCCGCGTCACATTGTTGGCTCATGTCAAGTTTGTGGTCAACCAAGACTCCTAGATCCTTTTCACATGTGCTGCTCTCAAGCCAGGTGTCCCCCATCTTGTATTTGTGCCTCTCATTTTTTTTGCCCAAGTGCAATACTTTACATTTCTCCCTGTTAAAATTCATCTTGTTTGTTTTGGCCCAGTTCTCTAATCTGTCAAGGTCGTTTTGAAGTGTGATCCTGTCCTCTGGGGTGTTAGTCACCCCTCCCAGTTTGGTGTCATCTGCAAATTTGATCAGGATGCCCTTGAGTCCATCATCCAAGTCGTTGATAAAGATGTTGAATAAAACCGGGCCCAAGACAGAACCCTGTGGCACCCCACTAGTCACTCTTCTCCAGGATGAAGAGGAACCATTGATGAGCACCCTTTGGGTTCGGTCAGTCAGCCAGTTACAAATCCACTGAGTGGTAGCATAGTCAAGACCGCATTTTACCAGCTTCTTTACAAGAATATCATGGGGCACCTTGTCAAATGCCTTGCTGAAATCAAGGTAGACTACATCCACTGTGTTCCCTTCATCTACCAGGCTTGTAATTCTGTCAAAAAACGAGATCAGGTTAGTCTGACATGACTTATTTTTCAGAAATCCATGCTGACTATTGGTGATCACAGCATTCCTTTCTAGGTGCTCACAGACTGTTTGCTTAATGATCTGCTCCAGAATCTTCCCTGGTATTGATGTCAGACTGACTGGGCGGTAATTATTTGGGTCCTCTCTTTCCCCCTTTTTGAAAATAGGGACAACATTTGCCCTCCTCCAGTCTGCGGGGACTTCGCCTGTTCTCCAGGAATTCTCAAAGATGACTGCCAGTGGTTCTGAAATCACATCTGCCAGTTCTTTTAATACTCTTGGATGCAGTTCATCTGGCCCTGGAGACTTGAATACATCTAGACTAGCCAAGTATTCTTGTACTATCTCCTTAGTTATTCTGGGTTGTGTTTCCTCTGCTGAATCATTTGCTCCAAATTCTTCAGGTCGGGCATTGTTTTCTTTATCGGAGAAGACTGAGGCAAAGAAAGCAAGACTGGCCCGTACGGGCAGGGGTACCTTTACCTTTACCTTAAACAGGGCTGCCTTCAGCCTTAGTGCTTCTATGCTTTCAGGATCATGTGATGTGACTAACCATTTTCATTTGTCTGACTTAGTATTTCTCCTGGGTGCATTGCTCCAGAAATTTATTGTGTGTTAGATAAGTTTTATACAGTTCATGGGCCTTAGCTTTGGAAAGTCCAGTCTGCGCAGCTGAGTAGCCCTTTCTGTCAGTATCCTAATATCCTATTTGCACTTGCTGTTCCAGATGTAATAATTGCATCCCTTTGCCATCACTGATGGGAATTTTCGTGAGAGGGAAAACTCCCTTTTCTCACCATCAACTCTGCTGAGCTCCAGACACAAGATGAAGCAGTTTCCTTTGAGGAAGGCAGATGGCTTCTGGAAGAAGATGGAGTAAGATCATACAGAGGGATGAAGAGCTGTTTGGTGATACGATTAGAGCCATCTGCCCATTTTATTAAGATGAGAGCTGTCCATCTGTGGCAAGGACTGATAACTTTGTTACTAGTGAGCTATTAATGTAGTGGTTTTCAAATCTAAAATATTTGCTTCGTGAAAAATGACCCTCCTGTCTCCAAGGAAAATTCATTTAGAGCATCTGTGATGTGCAGGGCATGAGAGGCAGGTGTGCTGGAGAGGGAGCGGAAATGAGGGGTCTTTAATAAGAAACCGGGGGGTGGCAGACAGGTCCGAAGGGATTTCAGTGCAGTATGCTATTGCTCTCTTTTCTTTGTAATGGCATATGTTCATTAACTATCGTCAAACAAACTGGTGATTCAAGCCTCGCCTTTTAGGGCAATTTGTCAGACGCTCTGAAAAAAGCAAGATATGATGAGAGCAAAAGAGAGTGCGCTTCGCTAATGAAAGTCAAACCCAGAGGGTGTCCATTAGCACTTCAAACAGCTTTTGGAATACGAAGCAAATATTAAGAAGAGCTTGTCTCACTCCGCTCACCCGGATGGCCAAACCTGCTGGTCAGCATCTGCAGGAGTGCCTTATCGTTGAGCACGGTTTCATGTCATTCTCCATAGGCTGTCTGGCTGTGCCTCAAGAGCACTAAAACAGTGGAACATATTGTGCATCAAGGTCCCCCAAGCCACCCCAATAACTCACATTTCACACGTCAATTTTTGTTTAAGGTTTTTGGCATGAATTTGGCCACAACTTTATTTAAATACACACATGTGAGTGGTTGCTTAGGCATTGGTTACGACTATCTGTCCTTGCCCCAGGGACAGAACTGACTTCCGGATTCCAGCGGAAGCCAGTCAGGGAGAACTATATTGGGGAGAAATGAAGCTGGGCATCAGTCCCTCATCTCTCACCCTCATGCCCCCCTGGGGCTTGCACAGCCCAAGTCCGATGCCAGGGACTAGGATGAAAGGGATGGCAAGCCCCTGGATTCCTTTAACGGAATTCCCTATGCAGCACCACCATTGGAGGGGTAGGCACTTAACCCTCCACCAACCAATTTTAACCAATGCCTAACCGTCAACCTTACAAGTTGTAACGATTTGCTTTGCAGTAGGCAAAAACCTTCATGGATCACTGCCTTGCCTTGCAGTAGGCAAAAACCTTCATGGATCACTGCCTTGCCGTGGCGAAGGGGCTTGAAGAACTCAGAGAAGCTATGAACTATGCCGAGCAGGGCACACAAGATGAACAGGTCATAGTGAGAGTTTTGACCAAACGTGATCCACCTGGAGGAGGAACCGGCAAGCCACTCCAGTATCCTTGCCAAGAAAGCTCCATGGACAAAGACAACAGGCATATAAAAGTTATGACGCTGGAAGATGAGCCCCTCAGGTCGGAAGGCGTCCAACATGCTACTGGGGAAGAGCGGAGGACAAGTACAAGTAGATCCAGAGCTGATGAAGCGGCTGGGCCAAAGGACGCTCAGTTGCGGATATGCCTGGAAGCGAAAGGAAAGTCCAATGCTGTAAAGAAAAATATTGCATAGGAACCTGGAATGTAAGAACCATGAACCTGGGTAAGTTGGAGGTGGTCAAAAATGAGATGGCAAGAATAAATATTGACATCCTGGGCATCAGTGAACTAAAATGGACGGGTATGGGCGAATTCAGTTCGGATGACCATCACATCTACTACTGTGGGCAAGAAACCCGTAAAAGAAATGGAGTGGCCCTCATAGTCAACAAAAGAGTGGCGAAAGCTGTACTGGGATGCAATCTCAAAAATGATAGAATGATCTCGATACGAATCCAAGGCAGACCTTTTAACATCACAGTAATCCAAGTTTATGCACCAACTACTGGTGCTGAAGAATCTGAAATTGACCAATTCTATGAAGACTTACAACACCTTATAGAAGTGACACCAAAGAAGGATGTTCTTCTCATTATAGGGGACTGGAATGCTAAAGTAGGGAATCAAGAGATAAAAGGAACAACTGGCAAGTTTGGCCTTGGAGATCAAAACGAAGCAGGGCAAAGGCTAATAGAGTTCTGTCAAGAGAACAAGCTGGTCATCACAAACACGCTTTTCCAACAACACAAGAGACGACTCTACACATGGACATCACCAGATGGGCAGCATCGAAATCAGATTGATTATATTCTCTGCAGCCAAAGATGGAGAAGCTCTATACAGTCAGCAAAAACAAGACCTGGAGCTGACTGTGGCTCAGATCATCAGCTTCTTATAGCAAAATTCAAGCTTAAACTGAAGAAAGTAGGAAAAACCACTGGGCCGGTAAGATACAATCTAAGTCAAATCCCTTATGAATACACAGTGGAAGTGACAAACAGGTTTAAGGATTTAGATTTGGTGGACAGAGTGCCTGAAGAACTATGGATGGAGGCTCGTAACATTGTACAGGAGGCAGCAACGAAAACCATCCCGATGAAAAGGAAATGCAAGAAAGCAAAGTGGCTGTCCAACGAGGCCTTACAAATAGCGGGGGAGAGAAGGCAAGCAAAATGCGAGGGAGATTGTGAAAGATACAGGAAATTGAATGCAGATTTCCAAAGAACAGCAAGGAGAGACAAGAAGGCCTTCTTAAACGAGCAATGCAAACAAATAGAGGAAAACAACAGAATGGGAAGAACCAGAGATCTGTTCAAGAAAATTGGAGATATGAAAGGAACATTTCGTACAAAGATTACCATAATAAAAGACAAAAGTGGAAAGGACCTAACAGAAGCAGAAGACATCAAGAAGAGGTGGCAAGAATACACAGAGGAACTATACCAGAAAGAAATGGATGCCTCGTACACCCCAGGTAGTGTGGTTGCTGACCTTGAGCCAGACATCCTGGAAAGTGAAGTCAAATGGGCCTTAGAAAGCACTGCAAATAACAAGGCCAGTGGAAGTGATGGTATTCCAGCTGAACTATTTAAAATTTTAAAAGATGATGCTGTTAAGGTGCTACACTCAATATGCCAGCAAATTTGGAAAACTCAGCAGTGGCCAGAAGATTGGAGAAGATCAGTCTACATCCCAATCCCAAAGAAGGGCAGTGCCAAAGAATGCTCCAACTACCGCACAATTGCACTCATTTCACACGCTAGCAAGGTTATGCTTAAAATTCTACAAGGAAGGCTCAAGCAGTATGTGGATCGAGAACTCCCAGAAGTGCAAGCTGGATTTAGAAGAGGCAGAGGAACCAGAGACCAAATTGCAAACATGCGCTGGATTATGGAGAAAGCTAGAGAGTTCCAGAAAGACATCTACTTCTGCTTCATTGCCTATGCAAAAGCCTTTGACTGTGTCGACCACAGCAAACTATGGCAAGTTCTTAAAGAAATGGGAGTGCCTGATCACCTCATCTGTCTCCTGAGAAATCTCTATGTGGGACAAGAAGCTACAGTTAGAACTGGATATGGAACAACTGATTGGTTCAAAATTGGGAAAGGAGTACGACAAGGCTGTATTTTGTCTCCCTGCTTATTTAATTTATATGCAGAATACATCATGCGAAAGGCTGGGCTGGATGAATCCCAAGCTGGAATTAAGATTGCCGGAAGAAATATCAACAACCTCAGATATGCAGATGACACAACCTTGATGGCAGAAAGTGAGGAGGAATTAAAGAACCTTTTAATGAGGGTGAAAGAGGAGAGCGCAAAATATGGTCTGAAGCTCAACATCAAAAAAAACGAAGATCATGGCCACTGGTCCCATCACCTCCTGGCAAATAGAAGGGGAAGAAATGGAGGCAGTGAGAGATTTTACTTACTTGGGCGCCATGATCACTGCAGATGGTGACAGCAGCCATGAAATTAAAAGACGCCTGCTTCTTGGGAGAAGGGCAATGACAGGCCTAGACAGCATCTTGAGAAGTAGAGATGTCACCTTGCCAACAAAGGTCCGTATAGTTAAAGCCATGGTCTTCCCAGTAGTGATGTATGGAAGTGAGAGCTGGACCATAAAGAAGGCTGATCGCCGAAGAATTGATGCTTTTGAATTATGGTGCTGGAGAAGACTCTTGAGAGTCCCATGGACGGCAAGAAGATCAAATGCATCCATTCTTAAGGAAATCAGACCTGAGTGCTCACTGGAAGGACAGATCGTGAAGCTGAGGCTCCAGTACTTTGGCCACCTCATGAGAAGAGAAGACTCCCTGGAGAAGACACTGATGCTGGGAAAGATGGAGGGCACAAGGAGAAGGGGGCGACAGAGGACGAGATGGTTGGATAGCGTTTTTGAGGTTACCAGCATGAGTTTGACCAAACTGCGGGAGGTAGTGGAGGACAGAGGTGCCTGGCGTGCTCTGGTCCATGGGGTCACGAAGAGTCGGACACGACTAAACGACTAAACAACAACAACAACAAGGCAAAAACCAAATGGCAACAGCCAATCAGCCAAATGGTCAAAATTCCTACCAGGCCCCTGCCCCCAAAGCAGACAACCCCATGACAGGCATAGGAAGGTCAGAGGACAACGAACCCTCCCTTTTCAGGGAGGGTGGGTGATCCGGTGCACACAGCCCAAGAGAACGCCCCAGGCTGCGAGCCCAGTATTTAAGACCTCTGACCTCTCCCACCATTTAGCAACATAACAATCTCCCCAGCAACACTCCTTGCCCAATCACAGAATGTGACCAATTTGCCCAACAACAGTGGGGTGGCTTTCAGGCCCCCACCACAACACATGCTCTCTGTTATGGAGAACATGCTTTGTATTACACCTGTGCTCTGGAATCACCTGGTTTTCTGTAGACTTTGAGGAATCATTCCTGGTGATTCATGCTCCAAAGAGCTGAACTGTGCAATCAAAAAATGGGGATGGGGGGCTTGATGGTCAGATGGAAATTAAGACAGGGGAGTCCTCCCCCTCCAATTTCCATCTCTTTGGCCTCTGTGAGAAGAGAGTGTTGGGCTGGATGGTGTGACCCAGCAATGCTCCCCCCCCCCCACAAAAGAGGTTGATTTCCACCAGTTCCGGAGCTGTTGTAAATTTCTCCTGGGTTTAGGGACATGTCAGGGGGCTGGGGAAACTGTGGGTGCTTTAGATCCACGCCGTTTTCAGGTCTGCCCCTGGCTCACCCTCAGACCACCCTGACAGCCTTGTTGGTCCTTCCAATGTCAGAGCTCCCAGTGGCCATAGTATTGCAGTCTTGTGCAATTCCTCAGTTTAGGGCTGGGCCAAGGCATTGTGTTGCCTGAAGGGGAAGAGAAAATCCTTCCCCCCTTCCTACAAAACAAAGTACAATATATAGTATCCAAAGGTGGCCATGTTATTTTGATTCACGAGAAAACTCAGGAGTCCATCTCCCTGGGAAGTAAAAATGAAATAATTGTAAATGAGAAAGTTATCACTTCCTGCCCTTTCAAAACACTCCAAATCAGCCCCACTTTACGTAATAGTAGGCCCTAAGGGACGTGGGTGGCACTGTGCTCTAAATCACTGAGCCTCTTGGGCTTGCCGATCAGAAGGTCGGCGGTTCGAATCCCCACAACAGGGTGAGCTCCCGTTGCTCGGTCTCAGCTCCTGCCAACCTAGCAGTTCGAAAGCACACCAGTGCAAGTAGATAAATAGGTACCGCTTTGGCGGGAAGGTAAATGACGTTTCCGTGCTCTGCTCTGCCTTCGGTGTTCCATTACGCCAGAAGCAGCTTAGTCATGCTGGCCACATGACCCGGAAAAACTGTCTGCAGACAAACACCGGCTCCCTTGGCCTGTAAAGCAAGATGAGCACCGCAACCCCAGAGTCGTCTGCAACTTTACTTAACTGTCAAGGGTCTTTTACCTTTACCTTTTTTGGGGCCCAAACAAAGGTCAACCATTGTTGGTGTTGTTACAAAGAAACTTCTAGAAGAATTTACTCTGAAAATGTATTCTTTCTGGCTACTCAAACATATATGGAACTCCCTTCACTTGAGAACTTTGAAGCCCAAGTCCTGACTTTTGTTTAAGGTTGCCATTTGATTTTCCCCCCATACTTTAGTGTGCTTTTACTGTATATTTTTGTAGCTTATACCCCTGGACTGTCAGGTTGGAGCAGGCTAGGAATCTAAATAATTAAGAGTATGTATTCCCACTTGGCATGAGTTCCAGAATAGTGCAGAAAGCAGAGAGGACAGACATTTCCTCAGGGTAGTGGCATAATAGACTCATGCAGTAAGCAGTCTTTGCCCCCCAAATAGGTTTATTTTCTTTCTGACACTAGCAAAATAGTGACTGAACTGTACAGGGAAAACACTGTCCTGATTTGGTATTCCTTAAGAATAAAACCTCAGCAAGATCTCCATAAATGCCTCTGTGCAGATACAAGCGCTGGCTCATTAAATATCAAACAAACATTCAATATTAAACAAACATTTGACACGGCAAGATTGTGGCTCCCCTCCAACGTTGTTCAACTCACATCTCATTACGTATCTGCAACAAACTAGATCATTCATGTGACCCATCACCATGCATTCACCACAGAGTGATGGGTGGAATCTAGATAATGTAAATTTTACTGCAATTTGAATTACAATGTCTACATTTCTATGGGAATCAGAACTGCTGGTTAACCAACAGAGATGCCAATTTTCCAAATGGGATATAAAACATAGTAGCCCCAACATTTTATCAACAACAACAACAACAACAATTTTGCTATTTATACTCCACCCATCTGGGCAGCTTTCAGCACATATAAAAACATAATAAAACATCAAACATTAAAAACTTCCCAATACAGGGCTGTAATTTCACATCAATGCATAAAAATTGTGCGTATATATGTATATCTAAATAATAATGTTTAAGTACACAACAGAAAACTGGCAGAAATTAGGTACAAATTCTTACAAGTTATTGTGCAAAGAGTGTACAGAAAATTTATATAGTATATGAACTGAGGCACACCTGTGCAATATCTATGGTTCATTGTTCAGATAAAGTTATGGTAAAATATTGATTGTGTTTCATACCCCCTTTAGAGCATTGACCTCTCTATTGGTCAACCAGTAGATCTGACTCTGGGCATTGTTATTCCATCAAGAGTCTGGGGGGAAATACATTCTGAAGAGTACAACTTTCTAAGACTCCAAGGATCTCAGTGTCAGGCCTGTGCTGTGGGCAACAGCATAGTGCAGGGGTAGGGAGCCTTTTGGACAATCTTCTGAGACCCAAATACCAGTGGCAGTCATGCAGAGGTCAGAGTTTCTACAGACATCACACATCTCTCCACCCTCCTTCCAGGCAAGCAAAGGGCATCATCACAACTCAAGGATACTTTCCGGCCATGCAAAGGCATTCCAGGACGGTGAAGTCTGTGGATAGGTATGATCTGTGAAGCATCTCAAGGCTCACTACCCCAGGTCCAGGATGAGCCAGGAACTATGGGACCAGCCAGTCGTTTGGACCAAACATGAAGCCAGGAATGGAGGACATATCAGGAGAAGGATTGAGGAGCAAGACAGAAGTCAGGACCAAGATTACAGGAACAGATCTGAGCTCAGGGTGACCTTGTTGCTCGAGCAAGTTTCAAATGGAACAAGGAGCACTCTCTCTTTATTTATTTATTTCTCTTCTTCCTGTCCTGGAGGATCCGCTGGTTGGTTTGTGTGGAAGAGTCAGTCCATGAGCTGGAGACAGTTCACTGTAAGAGCTCAGATTTTCATCACATGGGATCTAGCAGCTCGTAAGTGTCAGTGCACTCTAGACTGGCATTTCTGGTACTAAAGCAATGTGAACACAGTCAGTGATCTAATACCCAACACTAATCAAATGAAGCTTACACTATAGAGATGCAAGTGTGGATGACGCCAAACTTGCATTCATGGGCCATCCTAGCCAGTAGTGACTTTCTATTCACTACTAGGAGTTCACAGAATGCACAGCTCTCTTATTTTTCATAACTGTGCTAAGAAGGCAACGTGCAACTCCAGAACTGCCTATCTAGCTCTGAACATAGCACCACCTTCTGCTGGAAGAACAACATTGCTCCATTAAAGATTCCCATCGTCCTTTTATGTAATTTTGAATTAATGTTGCTCCTGTAGCTGATCATCTTTAAATCCTAGCCTTAACTCTCTCCTGAATGTTTTATCCTTATTGGTGTCTTTGCTGAGATCAGTGATCTAGCTCAACACTCAAATCCAACTTTCATTTTTCATGCCGTAATATAACTCTAGAAACTTTATTTTAAAAACTACAAAGCATTTGAAATTTGAGTCACATAAAATGAAAGCCTTTGATCAACTGCAGTTCTTAAGTCTAACTGGATACAAGGCGTAGATAAAAGTCCAGTAATATGCTGTTAAACACAAAGAGCCAGGTAAGTTGAAAAATGCTCCTTAACATGTCTGGTCAAGTTATATATAGTTCTCTCAGAAGATTCGTAAGATGGAAGAATTCCTTTTCATTCTAGCAACTACTTTGATTTCAGTCACTTAATGTGAAAAACCTTCTTTTACGTTAAATATATAGTATTATTTTTCTTATCTAGAATTTGGTCTACAGTCCCTTAAAAACAGGAAGGTGTGGTTAACTGCATGCATGTATGTACTAGGGGGATGTAAATTTCCAAACTGCTTTAGGAATCAAAATGCAACTTCCATACAGAATCGTGTTTTTATCATGTGAAAGGAATGCTAATCATGACAACAAACCGTTAATCAGATCCCAGGTCCCTAATACTCTTTGCAGAATTTGGTTAACTTCTGGTGAGTCTCATCTACCTGTTGTTTCTTTCAAATTTGCTGAAGTTACCCAGAAAACAGAGCTCAAGTTGCTTTAACTAAGTTAAAATATTCATTAGCATCTGTCTCAATGTAAATTGAGTCATGCAGTTAAATCTTAGGCGTGTTTGTTGTTGTTGTTTAGTCGTTTAGTCGTGTCCGACTCTTCGTGACCCCATGGACCAGAGCATGCCAGGCATGCATGTTTACCTGTAAGTAAATTACCTGTAAGTTTACCTGTATGCGTGTTTACCTGTAAGTAAACCCTATTGAGTTCAATGGCATTTACTATAATGAAAGGGCACATAAAACTACAGCTTCAGATTGCTATAAATGTAGTGGACACAGATGCTATTTTTCTTTGGAGTATGTCAGCTTATTATTTTCATGAGAGAGAACACAACATAAGCCTGTCACAGCCTGAGAAATTATTTTTTATTATTATCTCAGTTTAAAAAGATATGCCAAGGACTTCTTCTCCATCAAAAGATGCAATGAAAATAGTCAATGAACTAGGCCCTTTCAAATCTGCCAATAGCTTGCTGTAGCATATGGTTTTGAGAATACTTTGGCCCCAATATCTGAGCTTACGTCTGCTTGAAAGCAAAACAAAATCGGTATGATTTGATGAGTTGGAAGAGGTTCACCCAAACACAAATCTTTTTGGTAGGCTATGTTGCTACAAACATCCCTGAAAGCTAGTCTATTGATTGCTCTGTCTTTCTGGAGAAAATCCAGAGCAGAAATAAATATTGAGCTCGAGCAATCCCAAGAAAATGATCCTCTACCATTTGATCTCTTCATTTCATCAGCCTTAAGTATGGAATTACCAACACAGTGCCCTGCAGATGCAAACTGGGCTTCATGGGAGTTGCAATTCAAAAAATATGGAGGCCGCCACATTGGGTAACCCTATCTCAGGTAGTCTCATGATACTGATGTACTAAAATTCCCCAGGGGTTCCCAATCTAAGTACCATCCCTCTGAGAATTAAAGTGAAATAAGAATATTCAGTGTGATTTCCCCCCATTCTGGCCCATTCATGCAGCAGAGTGGAGCAACATTCCTCAGGCGCCATTGTGATGTGGAAAAGGGAATACATGTAGGCAGGAATTTGTATGTGAATGGTGTCACAAGACTTTATCATGATCTGTCTCTAATTGGAATGAGGACATCATTTGGTCTCTATTTTAGGCAGCAAAATGAATTGGGCCAGTATGCTCTGAATCTCCATTGTTGAGAATCACAGGTGGAGAGAGTGTGATTGCTCATTCTTATGCCAGAAACTTCCTGTATTCTTTCAGAAGCTGTTGCATCTTTGTTTCATCTTGCTTGAACTAATTGGAGTTGGAGTACTTTTAAGATTAGCAATATTTGTCTTGCTATTGTCTTGTTGTTTTGAGAGTTTTAAAGTGGAGTGTTAACGTCATGGCCTCAGCTGCCCTGAGTTTCCATTAAGAAAGAAAGGCAGGATATAAATTGAAGGTGGGGGATACTGAATTAAATCCCAGGCCCTCTCCCCAAGACTAGAAGTTGTTGCATGCCTTAATGAAGGACAAAATTGTCTCCGATATGGAATCATACAAACTCATTGTGTCTCTCCATAATAGGCCCAACTTGTGGGGCGGCTGCCATCATGGCCAAGGAAGGAGCCAGTCCTCCTCAGGACTTTGAAGGGCCTCACAATCTCACACAGCCCTGCAAGATTTCAGAACAAGGGCATAGGAATTGTGGCTTGATTTCCCTCCCTTTCTTGGTTTTATAGTTTTCCATTGAGGCATTATGTGGCTGCTGGCTTACAGGGCGAGAAAGAGATTTTACTCCCAATCACAACTGGCTCTTGGTTTTCACCTTGCTCTCAGTGGATAGCAAGGTGTTTAATTGGTAATTATTATTATTATTTTATTTTAACAAATAGGGAAGAAATGACATTGGGCAGGATCTAATCATAAGGGGCACCCTTCACCCTCAAGAAATTGGGGTCTTAAGGGGACACACCAGCTCCTGGCCCAACTCCAGTTGCATTGCTCTGCACCACTCTTAGTCCTTTACATTGGTTAACTCCCACTAGTTTTCCCAGTGGATGGACTGGGATGGTATATCAAACTTCACATCAGACATATGCAGATTCCAAAATAACTATAACATTATCCTTCAACCAGCATCCATGTGTGTGTACAGAAAGTAGAAGTATACTACGGACCAATCGATGCTCAGGCACATATGAAGGTATCCAAAAATGAGAGCAAACACAGAAGAGAAATGCCAGTTTTGAGGACATTCTAGAAATGGCCAGCAAAGTGTGAAAATTGTAGTTTGCTCAAAACCAATGTAGAACATTTCTAATTTGTGCATCAGCACATTCCAAAATGGACTTTCTAGCTTGCACGAAGACCCTTTTCCCCAGCTACCTGGAAACCCCTTAATGACAAGTGGTACTTGTCTTAGTGTCAAAAGTGCCATCAGCTACCATGGCCAGCTGTTGTCCTCCTCTGTGTAAAGGAATTATAGCCAGCATCTGCCTACAGTTTGTACACACGCTCCCTTTCCATTGTGGGGATATATAACCGACAAAGCAAAAGATCTGGCCTTGGTCCTCATTCTGCTCAAACACCTCAGCTGAAAGCAATTAGTGATTTTATGCTTCTTAATTAAAAATTATGGCACATACCTTGTGTGCCTGCCAGACAGGTTGAATTAGGAATAATGTATTAATGATCTAACAGTGTATAATTACTGTTATGAAACCAATACAGTACACTGTGTAGGAAGTGAATGCCACGGAATACTCACCCCTTGTCTCCCCTCTTTCTAAAACAAAACACTGTCAGTACTTATACTGTAGAAATGGTCAGCTTCCCTCCTACATGTGGATAATAGCAATTTTTCTTTGCTTGCATGGCACACAATCGTACTTCAAGCAATCTAGAAAAGTGGCCCTTGGATTATAATGAAATGAAGTGCATTGATGCTGCAGAGAGCAGTGTGCTTGTCAGGGTCTGAGCAGAGGAGGAATGGTGGAGGCCTCCTCCCCAGCCTGACCCTTCCAGAGAAGAGGAAGACAGTTCAGAATTACAATAGGGGTTTGAGGGAGGTCACAGCTCAGAGGCAGATGAGGGGGAAAGTTGGGAAATAATGGGAGAGGAGGAGCAGACAGAGCTGGAGCAGCAGCTGGCTGACATATTGTCACTAGAAAGTATTCCAGACCCACCATCTCCCACCAGAAGTGGAAAACAGAGGACGAGATGGTTCGAGTGTTCTTGAAGCTACTAACATGAGTTTGACCAAGCTGTGGGAGGCAGTGGAAGACAGGAGTGCCTGGTGTGCTCTGGTCCATGGGGTCACGAAGAGTTAGGCATGACTAAACGACTAAACAACAACAACAAGGTCAAGGACCAAGGAGGAAAACAGAGATCACCCAGCACCATCATCTGGATTTGATCCTGCAGGAAGAACCGGTGCCACCTGTATGGGAAACACACCTGAAGACATATTGTATAATCGAGGAGCTGTAGTTGCCTGTCACAATTCGTCCTCCATGCCACCGACATATAAGGCCTTCACTGCTCTTTTGGGCAGCAGCTATTGCTAAACAGCTTCAATTTTCTAACCATGTGTCTTGTTCATTTGCCAACCTATGTATCTACAAGAGATAGCATACGGGCTGTGCCATCTTGGGAACATAGCCTAAATACTTGTGAGAGATAACAGCTACTGTACATGAGGAGGATCCCATGATTAATAGCAATGAAGGCTTATTGTTGGCAGCTGTAACCCTAATTATGCAGTCTACCCCAGGTGTAGGCAATATAGTAAAATTTCACCAAGTCATCATGAGATAGGTAATTAAGCCTATAAACCTCAGGGTTCAGACACAAGGGGAGCTTCAGCATGCACCTGCAGACCTGGGGTGCTGTGTCACTTGGTGGCTACAGAGGGGTCCACACCGCTGCTGTATTTTTGGGGCTCCTGGCATCTGTATGGAGATGTTGCTTGCTTGGTATGGTATATTCTTATGTATAAATCCACTCACCTTTTCTTTCTTTTTTAAAATCATTTTAATTAATTTTCCAATAAAAACACCCAATTAATATATCCAACCATAAAATCCAATTAATATAAAAAACTAAAATAAAAAAGACCAAATTATAATCCAAATTATAATTATTGATTTTTCCACAGTCTGGACCTCTGAAGCATATCTCCACATCTCAGTCCTGCCTCTCCACGTTGTTTCCATATTTCCACATCTCGATTTTAACACTTTAAATTTATCTGGCCCTAGTTCCACGATTCTCAATCATGTCAGACATTATATATCATTTAATCCGTCGAATACAGCTTTATTTGTATGTATATATTTTTCCAACTGCCTTTTTACCAGCACAGCTTCCTCTGACTCCATTCCAATCCAGGATGCTATCCAAGTCCGTGATCTGGAGTTTAATGATGCAACAACTCACAGTCATTAATTGTCCAAACCTTCCTTTTGAGCTTTAATGAACCAGTACCTTCCACATTATCCACTCACCTTTTCCCAGTGGGCCGTGTTGCGGCCGGGCAACCAGGTCACAATAGGGCCCGGCTTAGGGATGGAGGGTTCCGTCTTCCTCCTATGTCATGCCACCCACGTCATCCTTGCTGGGGGATCTGTGCCCCGTAGGACAGCCCCCAGCCAATCAGCTTCAGGAGTGACTGCAGGAGATTTAACCCACAGTGCTACCAGCCATCACCATCTCACTCACCCCATCGCCGGATCCAAAAGGACTGTTTCTCTGTTTAGATCTTTGTTTGTCGTGTTTTGCCTTTGTTCCTTTTTAAACATGGATTTTTTGCCTCTGTTGTTCTCCCAGCGAAGCCTCCAAGGACCAGCTGGGCTGTGGCGCCTTTACTTGCAGTGGCAGCAGTGATATTTGGCTTTATAACATTTCAGCGTGCATTAGGGATTGGTTACAGGTGCGAGGGTCTTGGTAGTGAGCTGCTTGGACTCAAGTGGCAGTTAGGTACTGGGTAAGCATTTGTTAGATTGCGGGGGGGGGGGTTGTAGCCTCACCTGCCCCTCCTCAGTAAAGGTATCCTGTTAAAGGAATCTGGGGTGTGAATGTTGTCCGATGCCTAGACATGGGCTAGGGCTATGTCACAGCTCCTACAGGGACCCATTGGGGTGCCCCTATTTGATGTAAGTCATAGGGTACCCCCTATCGGTGGTTTACCCTTAAGTGGACTCTCTATAGATGTACAGGAGTCAAAATACAGTCTGGCTTCACCCCAATGCCTAAGCCAAACTGCTCACATCTGTAACCAATAAAAGTTGTGGCCTATTTCAACCCATACACTGGTGGCGCTGTGGTGTAAACCTTGGGCTTGCCGGTCAGAAGGTTGGCGGTTCGAATCTTTGTGACGGGGTGAGCTCCCGTTGTTTGGTCCCAGCTCCTGCCAACCTAGCAGTTCGAAAGCACATCAAAGAGCCAGTGTGGTGTAGTGGTTAAGAGCGGTAGTCTCGTAATCTGGGGAACCAGGTTCGCGTCTCCGATCCTCCACATGCAGCTGCTGGGTGACCTTGGGCTAGTCACACTTCTTTGAAGTCTCTCAGCCCCACTCACCTCACAGAGTGTTTGTTGGGGGGAGGAAGGGAAAGGAGAATGTTAGCCGCTTTGAGACTCCTTAAAGGGAGTGAAAGGCGGGATATCAAATCCAAACTCTTCTTCTTCTTCAAAGTGCAAGAAGATAAATAGGTACCACTCCGGTGGGAAGGTAAACGGTGTTTCCCTGCACTGCTCTGGTTTCACCAGAAGCGGCTTAGTCATGCTGGCCACATGACCCGGAAAAACTGTCTGCGAACAAACGTCAGCTCCCTCGGCCAGTAAAGCGAGATGAGCGCCGCAACCCCAGAGTCGGTCGCGTCTGGTCTTAACTGTCGGGGTCCTTTACCTTTACCTTTTTATTTCAACCCATAAACCAAAATACTTTGCATCTGGGTCTTTATTGTTCTGCTGGGAACTTTGGGGCTCGGGTGTCTTGGCTCACAATCTGCCTACTGTCTAATAAATCTTAAAACTTCTCAACCACTTGTGTTTCTTGCACTGCTTTCGAATCCCAGAAAAAGAACCCCCTTGGCTTTGGCAAGACCCCACCATAGCACCATGCATCTGATCCTCCAAGTTGTCCTAATCCAGGCAACTAGTTTAGTGGCTATCAAGGTTGATGGTATACTTCAGAGGGAGACATATTTTCCAACCAGACTTTGCTTCAAGTTCTCCTGTGTTGGGAACTTAACCTGTCTACAAGTCAGAATCTGCCATCTATTGTGACATTCACAGGCTACACTGAAGATCAGTTATAATTCAAACTTTCGTTGCCTAGGACAAAGTAGGCTCAATGCAAAACTTGGTGATGTTTCTCCCACAGAGTCATATCCTACCTGAGGACAGTGTCATTTCCCATTGACTCCATTTCTTAAAAACACCTGACAGTCAAGCTGTGAGAACAGCCAGAGACTAAAACAACACAGACGACACGCTGCACTGAGATGATTCCTAGGTTAACTGGCATGGCTTTTACATTGCTGTGCCACTACTGATACTTTTCACTATCGTCTACTTTTGGTGTTGCTTTCAGTTTTAGGCAGAATGGTGCCTGTTCTTTGGATGGAAGACAACATGACACTGATTGTTAAAAATGCTTGGTCTCAAAAGCCTCCGCTGACATGTTCACAATAAATGGGAATGGGCTGGCTAGGTGAAAAACAATGATTCTGTCATTGGGCTTTTTAGGCCAAGCAAGAGGAAGCAGTTGTGTGTGTGTGTGTGTGTGTGTGTGTGTGTGTGTGTATAGATACTATGCATGCCTACTCAGAAGCAAGCCGCACTGAATACAATAGAATTTCCTTTTAAGTAAATGCACAGAGTCTTAGTTTTTACTATACATTTTTAATCAAATGTAAGTCCGTTTGAGTACAGTGGGGCTTACTCCCAAGTAAATGGATAGGCTTACAACAATCCTATACTCATGCATCGGACTGTACATAGCAAATGACAAAAGATGGTGCATTTAAAAGAAATTAATCTTCATCACCACATGGTAGAACATACAGGTAAGTCCAGTAGAATTCAACTATGGGGTGCTGCACTCATCTCCACTTTCAGGCTGAGGGAGCTGGCATTTGTCCACAGACAGCTTTCTGGGCCATGTGGCCAGCATAACTAAACCGCTTCTGGCACAACAGGACACCGTGACTAGTGCCAGAGTGCACGGAAATGCCATTTACCTTCCTGCCACAGCGGTACCTATTTATCTACTTGTGGTGGTATACTTTCATACTGCTAGGTTGGCAGGAGCTGGGACAGAACAACGGAAGCTCACCCCATCACATGGCCTCGAATTGCTGACCTTCTGATCAGCAAGCCCAAGATGCTCAGTGGTTTAGACCACATCGCCCACCTGCTCCCTTCACGTGGTGGGACATTTATAAGAATAAATAACCTCCAAAGGTTGGAGTCTATTTCTGATTATGATTTGCTTTTTTAAAAAAATAAATAAACCACCTGTCTATACAATATAAACTCTCCCTTATCAAGCGAATGCAATATAGACATAGCTGGGGTGATTTTAAAGTCTTCCTCCCACACAACTTTCATTAACCTAAATGGGCAAACCTTCAGTGGATTCTGACTTCTCAAAATAAGTATGAGTGATGATTTAGTGAAAGCTGCTTCCCACATTGCATTTTGCAAATGCAGAATGCTCACTTCCATGTCTCAAAATGTGCAAAGATGTCTTTTACAAGAATGAATATTGCAGACGGCTGGCTTTTCCATTGATCTAAGAATCCATCAATAAGCTTTCTAGAACTTCACACTTATAGGGTGTTCCTATCAGTTCCCATCTTGTGATGACACATACAGGGGTGTTTTCATCCTGTAAAAATGACCACTGAAACTGCCAGTTCTAAATCTACTAGATTATTGAATGCAGGCACCTTATGATTAATCTGTGAAGTCTTGAGCTTTCAAAAACACAGGAGCCAAGTGTCTCAACTTTTAGTAAGTGCTTTACATGATGAGCACAGGAGAATGGGCAGATGGGGGGGTCATATTATGTAGATCTTCTTCTTCTTCGGCAATCATTCGTAGCTGAGTAAGATTGTCTTCCATAAACACGGTTTTAACAATGAGTTCGTAAGTGACTGTGGAGGCCAATTCTGGATCCACACGTCCTTCCACAGTGGGGACATGGTGTGGATTTCCCAAGCCCTCCCTGTGGAACACCCTCCCATCATATGTCAATGAGATAAGTCACTATACAAGCTTTAGAACACATCTGAAGACAGCCCTGTATAGAGAAGGTTTTTTTTTCTCAAAAAAAAAGTTTTAAATTTAATTATATTTTTATATATGTTGAAAGCAACCCTGAGTGGCTGGGGCAACTCAGTCAGAAGGGTGGGGTACAAATAATAAAATTGTTGTTGTTGTTGTAAGGCAAAGAACAGAACAGTGGAGGACAGGAGCTGCACATAAAAATTTGGGGCATTAGTATTCGATTAGAACTGAAAAGACCCACTCAGATATGGGACCAAAATCTCACTCACACATGATACGGATATTTAAGAGCCAGAGATGATTCACAGAGCTTTGTATGAGACTGTAAATGTCTAAGAGGCTTCAATACCAGGAACAGTACAAAATGCTTAAACCTGATTTGTTCAAAAATGCTCCAGACTCTAAGGGCATCTGGATAAAAATAACAACTTTGGCCTTGGGGAGACCTATATCTAAAGCAGTAGGCATGCAGAAATTGCTTTCTGAATTATGTCCCTGTTCTTTTCCTCTGACCTTCAAACTGCCCATCTCTGGACATAGTTCACAATGTCAGCCTCCTTGCGTTTACTTTTTGAATCCGTTCTCTCACCGAGGCTGAGTACAAGCTTGAACCACTGTTTAAACTCTTCTAAACAAAAAAAGTGACCCTTCTAGCAAACGGAAATGTCGTGGGAGGGCATGTAATCTAATCTGCCCCCCCCCACCTCATCACTGTCCCGGTCCTAGCTACAGTATAACACAATGTATATCTAACCACATCCTTAATTAAGATGCTAAGCTAAGAATCTTCCGTCTCATTTTCCTATATTAATGCTGTGTAAATAACTACACACATCCTAAGTAATAACATATCCAGGGACCAACTCTTAAATACCAGAATACCCTTGCAAATGACTAATGTGCGTATTGGTATTATTAAAAAATCGATATTCATTCACTCCCCTGTACCCTGCTGTGCACTTAAAACATGATTACTACAAAACAATATTTGTTTTCAGGAAGAACAATACCATGTGAAATAATATATTAAACAGGAGAGATCAATACTTTATCACTGGTACAAAAGCATTAAGTTGTCAAGGTACTGAGAAGCAAATGATACAAGGCAGTATGCCCTCTGCGTGCATATTTGAAAACACACAAACGCATACACTTAAGAAACATAGAATCTCCCCGGTGTTTTGATTGAATTTACTCTTTTCTGTATCGCTTTGTGTCGAGGGATCCATTAATTTATTCAGCTGAACTTGCAGCAGTCAAGCAATGAGTCGATGACAGGGATGGGGAATCTTTTTCAGCCCTAGGAAAACCTTCTACCTTCTGAGGGCTGCGTGTCAGGCAGGTGGGGACAGGAGCAAAACTGAGCAGAGGAATGAATGCAAATGTTACCTTGGCACCATAGGCTATGTTCTACACCCATTCATTCACCTTTCTTTGTCCTCCAGTTGGATAAGCAACAGGCATTATCTGAGTTCAAGACACACTCTCGCCAGGCAACAATGCTTGGGGTGCAAAGCTGGACCAGTGAGGTCTGTAGCAAGAAGAAATAAGCTGTGGTCTAGGAAGAACTCTGAGAGCCAGATGGAGAGGACTGGAGGGCCACATTTACCTCCCAGATTCCCCAGAGAAGATGTCACCAGGCTGATAGGAATGTTAGGTCAGGAAAAGTCTGGATGCTTGGAATGCAATTGACTTTTATTCACAGAAAGTAAAGCAGTGGGGTCTCCCTGGGTCAACTCCTTCAGCTTGAGATGTTGCTGGAAACTGAGTTCTGGCCCCACCTTTCCCATCTAGCCCGTCTTTCTTGAGCCCTCCCCAACAAATGGAGACTGTGATGGGGTGAACTCCTCCTCTGGGCCTTTCTGGCGCTTTGCTTGACAACATGCAGGGTTCTCCTAGAGCGGGGTGTGAGAGGAGGAGAGCCAGCAGGACCCAGACTGCCCTGTTGTGGGACGGCAGGTGTACACTCTGGTTCCTCCCTGTCTGTATCTGTGCTCACACTGAGATGATTAGCCTCCAGCCATGTCCTGGAAGGGTCTTCTATGTCTGATCCTCTTGATTGCTCCAACCTCCTGGTCCCAGTACCTTCCAGCTCGTCCCTTCCCCAGCTTCCTCCAGTACCACCAAGACCCAGGGTCTAAGTCCTCATCTTCCCTATCCTCCTCTTCATCCAGCCTGTCCCAGACAGAAGAAAACCCTGCTGTATTGCACCAAAGCCATTTGTTCTCATGATGTCTAACCAGATACCTAATGATAACAGGAAACTAAAAAGGGCCATGGGTGGCACTGTGGTTTAAACCACTGAGCCTCTTGGGCTTGCCTTTCAGAAGGTTGGCAGTTCGAATCCATATGATGGGTGAGCTGCATTGCTCCATCCCAGCTTCTGCCAACCTAGCAGTTCAAAAGTACACCAGTGTAAGTAGATAAATAGGTACTGCTGCGGCGGGTAGGTAAACGATGTTTTCATGCTGTTATGTACTGAAGTTCTCACCCTGGGCCAGCAGGGGGATACTGTAGATAGTTTTCACTCAGGTCCACATATGCAAATAAGGGATTGAAAGTGACGTTCAGTGATTGGATAGTTACAGAAAGTTGTTACAGTTGCGTTGTACTGGAGCTCTATATGAGCAGGCTGGCTGAACCCTTCAGTTCAGTTCCATTCTGGCCTGTGAATAAACAAGAGTTGTTTGAAGAATTGCTATGTCGTCTGATATGTTCACCTGCAACTTAACACATGCGCTCTGGCTTACGTCACGGTCTTCCATTGTGCCAGTCATGCTACAAAGCTGTCTGTGGACAAACGCCGGCTCCCTCGGCCTGAAAGTGAGATGAGTGCCACACCCCCATAATCGCCTTTGACTGGACTTAACCATTGAGGGGTCCTTTACCTTTTCACCTTAGCAGGCAAGTCATGAACACACTAGAAGTCTCCCAAGAATGCCTGCATTCCAAGATGACCTCAGACTGTCAATCAATGTTTATTTGCATGAGAATAAGCTGAGCATGAGAAAATCTTCCTTCGCTTGATGCTAGACCAGTCTTTCTCAATCTTGGGCCCTTAGATGTTGTTTGACTACAACTCCTAACATCCTTAGCTAGCAGGGCCAGTAGTAAGGGATGATGGAAGTTGTAGTCCAACCTTGCCACCACTGCAACCCTCCTCTTCTCCATTCTAGGATGCTGCAGAAGCTTAGCCAGATGGAGGTCATATAAGCATCACACCGCTTATGGCACCGCGCAATCTGCTGTAGGGGGCAAAGTGTCACCAGTGCACTGATGTTATGCAGTTCTATTTTCCCATGACATGTGATCCAGGAGAGGTTGGCATAGCATGGAACATTTTCAGGATGCAGTTGTGGAATGAATGAGTGCTACTAAACTGATCTTGGGAAGATAGGAAGGAATACTGTTGGTGAATGATTCCTGTGTCAGGGAGATTGGCCATTTGCTTTTTCTGGATGTGTTTGTTCTCCATCTGAAATATTTGTAGATTTGTAGTTTGATGGTGCTCCTGGATCTATCTCTTTCACTTGAGATGCAGGTAGCTTCAGTGAGTAGGAGTAGGTTTTGCCAGCTACAGCTGGTACTCTAGCTGTGGCTATTCTGGGACAGAAATAGCCTGGTCACAGTGATTCAGGCACTGGTAACCTCAAGGCTTGATTATTGCAACACACTCTATGTGGGACCACCTTACACTTGAACCAGAGGCTTCATCAGGTGCACTATGCTGTGGGTAGACTGCTGGTGGGAACCAACTATGACCAACACATAATACTAGTGATAACAACAACTTGCACTGACTTCCCATATGATACCAAGACAGGTTCAAGGTTCTTGCAGCAATTTACAAGGCCCTTAAGAACTTTTGTCCAGGATATCTTAAAGACCATCTTATCCCCTATATACCTGCTGAATTACTAAGATAATTGGTAAAGTCTCTGTTAGCCATCTCCCATGATTCAAATGTAGCCAGTGTTATTTTTATAGAAAAAGAGGTGTTGGAACTCACCATGAACACCTCCCTTGGTCTTTTATAATGGCAATGGTGCCAACTTGAGAGGTGCCAGAACTGAGTTCCAGTGAGTTCCAGCTGGAAAAAAATTGCTCCAGGAAGTGAGAATCGGATAGTGCTGCTTACCAGAAGCCACACAATTCAGTATTGTGGGTCCAATCTTATAGAACCCCCCATGGTTTGACCATCTAGAACAGATTTCAAGGGGTCACTGGTGGCCGCAAAGGGGGAGAGGAAACTGGAAAACAAACAATCTCCCCTTCTCTTTTGTAAGCCGATGCCTCCATTGTTGCAGTAGTGCATTTATTGCGATCAAGTCTGCCATGTGAAATGTCCTCTTAATTGCTTGGTATCAAAGCAAATAGGTCAAATGTTTTCAAGAATAACCAGTAAATAATGAGGCACAAGCTAATCTCACATATGTGACCTTGAAACGTAGCACATTTTGTTCTCTCCTCCATTATATTGTAATTTTCAGAAACAGTAGAGTTGTGTGCAGCACTTGGAAGGAATCATATCTTGGTATCAGCCTGGATAAAATGTTGTTGTTGCTGCTGTTGTTTTCTCCCTCAAGTACGAATCACCAAGTGATTAGAGGCTAAAAGGCCTGCAGTGATACTGAAAGGTTTTTTTTTTCTTTTTTTTCTTTTTTCAGGCTGACCCTGGTGAATCACCTAACGTTTGGCAGATTTTCAAATAGCATATTGACTTGTTTTATCCAAGCGTTTTTCTCCCTCTTGTCTGGTGAAAGTCATCTACGAGTCAGCCAGAGCTGTTTTTCAATTATAATATGACACCACTCATTAGAGCATCTGAAAACAGCAGAGCAAACTGTGTATATTAAATGCATCATAAATTAATTAAAAACAAAATTCGGGAGTGGGGGGACACAATGATATTAGCCTGAAGACCATAGGTTTCAGAAGCAGGGTTTTTTATATTTAAAAAATGTACTGTAGTTGATTTGCTTTTGAGACAATGAAGAGAAGATAGATGACTGGATATGCAGTCAGATGCCCACCTAATTTGCAGTTACAGTTTCTGTTAAGTGCACAGATTTCCTTCTCTGCGTTAGGGAAATTAAACTTTGGTTTTAAGAACTCTTACAAAAATACATTCATCCCTAAAAGAACTGTTTCTTGATTCTTAATACAGTGGTACCTCGCAAGACGAATGCCTCGCAAGACAAAAAACTCACTAGACGAAAGGTTTTTCCGTTTGCGAGTTGCCTCGCAAGACGAATTTCCCTATGGGCTTGCTTCGCAAGACGAAAACGTCTCGCGACTTTGTTTCCTTTGTCTAAATAATAATTCGCAAGACGAAAAATTCGCTAGACGGCAAAACTTGCGGAACGAATTAATTTCGTCTTGTGGGGCACTACTGTACTTTGCATCACTATGATAAATTTGACAAATTATTGGCATGCTTCACGTCACCTTTGCAGTATGTGAAAAATTCACAGAACATCTTCTGCACATTTACTTAGAAGTAAATTCCTTCAAATTCAATGGAGCTTGCTCATTAGTAAGTTGAGACATAGAAACACAATAGTTTCCCAAGAATCTGAGGCTTCTTTTCCATTTGCCATTCTGTTACAAGGGGAAAAGGCAATTCTTGAATTCTTGCCTTTTGACTAA
This sequence comes from Podarcis muralis, assembly GCF_964188315.1. Lineage (NCBI taxonomy): Eukaryota > Metazoa > Chordata > Lepidosauria > Squamata > Lacertidae > Podarcis > Podarcis muralis. Next base: position 18,748,368 of record NC_135664.1, on the reverse strand, counting down.
TGACCCCTTCTATTAAATAGTGTGAGAAAAGTTGAGTAAATAAATACTGGATATGAATATTCTGTATTTGAAATACTGTGTTTGAAAATACATCCTAGCGAGATCAACAAAGGCAGAAGAACGTTAGTTACACTCAGTTATGCATTTGGTTGAAAATTAGGTTTATGCTTGAAGTTCCTCATTCAGCAAGTGAAACACACCTGGAAGCAGATGGATCTTCTTAACCAGATTAGGATGTAACTATTGCTGCTGGTTTTCTCTCTGCTGATAGGAAAAGGTTGAGAAAAGCCAAAAGTAGGCTAACTTTTGATGATTGACCAAGTAAGACTGGATCACTCGAATTTTGGTCATTCATTTCCAAAAACAGAGACAAGGGCTTTTATTTCCAGAAGCCATGCTGATTCTTTCCCAGCAAGGCTTGTTCTTCCATACGGTTAATAATCCTACCTTTAATAATGTTTTCTACTAATGTAAGGAACAGGTGCCATGCAAATATGACTATAATTTGTTTGCTTTTTTTTAAAAAAAAATGTTATCCCAATGGCTACCTATGGCAAGGTGGTTGGCTTCAGTGACAAGTTACATATTTTTTGTAGAAGGTCAAGAATTTCAGTTTCTAAAAATTGCTGGGTGTGTGCAACCTTTACACATTTTTAAAGAAAAAATTCAATGATCTGTCTATCTTCCCAAGAACTTTGTATCTTGTCACTTCTATCTGACACAGTTCTTCAGACGCCCTTCCAAGAAAAGAAAAGATGACTCAGGTATGATTAATCTGTTCAATATATTTCACAATGAAGACCAATTTAAAGAACTCATTGAGATTTTCTCCTACAGTCATTTTTCTTTCATTTGTTCTCTACAGGGTTGATGCTGGTTTGTTTGGACCCTGAGTAACCTCCCCTTCCTACACACCCAACACCACCCAGGTGGGCCTTCCATGGAAGTTAAGACTGCTGTGGTTATTGCAGTTGCCTCACTCAGATTTCTCCGGTGAGCACCGTGCTCAGCACCATCCTTGCCATCCCTTTCTGCAGCTCCCTCCCCCAATAAACATACCAGGGCAACAATGGGTGGGCAATGGTGCTCAACCTGACATTCACTCCAGATGCACTAGGAGAAGCAGCCACAGTAGCTGCTGCCATCTTTATTACCACAGAATGTCTCTGAGCTCTAACTGCAGAGCTGAAGGGCATGCTGAAGTAAGATGGTGATGAAAAAGCTACCATTCCAGGGCAAACCAAGCAAGTATTTTATTCTTGGAGGAACTCTGGTATGGCAAATCTGCATCAATAATAATAATAATAATAATAATAATAATAATAATAATAATAATAATAATTTATTTATATCCCGCTCCCCCCAGCTAAAGCTGGGCTCAGAGCGACTAACAACAGTAAAATGATACAACATTCTAAAATCATTTCATTATAAAATCAGTTCATATCAGATTAATGGCAACCATTGGGCTAGAGTTCTGTGAGGATTACCAAAGTCAGACTGTGCCTTAGCCAAAGGCCTAGTGGAACAGCTCTGTCTTGTAGGCCCTGTGGAAAGATGTCAAGTCCTGCAGGGCCCCAATCTCTTGTGACAGAGGGTGGCACCAGATTGGAGCCACGACTGAAAAAGCCCTGGCTCTGGTTGAGGCCACCCTAACCTCTCTGTGGCCCAGGACCTCCAAGATGTTTTTGTTTGAAGACTGTAAGGTCCTCCATGGGACATACCAGGAGAGGCGGTCCCGTAGGTATGAGGGTCCTAGGCCATACAGGGCTTTAAAGGGTGGGAATGGGAATATATTTTCTACATATAGCACAATGTCAAAGATGGGTCATTTCTGATCTTACTTGAGGGTGCCAGAGATTGCATTCAAGGCAGATGTTCTTCTACTGGGCTACAACCCTTTCCCATCTTCTCAAGTTTAAGAATGACAGAAAAGGACAATTCCTCTACTAGTATAGGCTACTCATGGAATTTCATGGAATCCACATGTTTTGGATGTAAAAATATTTTAGGATTCCAGGGTGCTTTAAAATGCCGCATTGCTTCTGTGTAAATTTCAGATTTCCTTGATATGCAGACCAGTTGTTGTTGTTTAGTCGTTTAGTCATGTCCGACTCTTCGTGACCCCATGGACCAGAGCACGCCAGGCACCTCTGTCCTCCACTACCTCCCGCAGTTTGGTCAAACTCACGCTGGTAACCTCGAAAACACTATCCAACCATCTCGTCCTCTGTCGCCCCCTTCTCCTTGTGCCCTCCATCTTTCCCAGCATCAGTGTCTTCTCCAGGGAGTCTTCTCTTCTCATGAGGTGGCCAAAGTACTGGAGCCTCAGCTTCACGATCTGTCCTTCCAGTGAGCACTCAGGTCTGATTTCCTTAAGAATGGATGCGTTTGATCTTCTTGCAGTCCATGGGACTCTCAAGAGTCTCCTCCAGCACCATAATTCAAAAGCATCAATTCTTTGGCGATCAGCCTTCTTTATGGTCCAGCTCTCACTTCCATACATCACTACTGGGAAAACCATGGCTTTAACTATACGGACCTTTGTTGGCAAGGTGACGTCTCTACTTCTCAAGATGCTGTCTAGGCCTGTCATTGCCCTTCTCCCAAGAAGCAGGCGTCTTTTAATTTCGTGGCTGCTGTCACCATCTGCAGTGATCATGGAGCCCAAGAAAGTAAAATCTCTCACTGCCTCCATTTCTTCCCCTTCTATTTGCCAGGAGGTGATGGGACCAGTGGCCATGATCTTCATTTTTTTGATGTTGAGCTTCAGACCATATTTTGCGCTCTCCTCTTTCACCCTCATTAAAAGGTTCTTTAATTCCTCCTCAATGCAGACCAGTATCAGTACCAAATCAGTATCAAACTTTATTTTGGTCACAGACCAGCATAAGATAAAGCATACAGATAAACTGAACACCTAAGACTTTAAACAGGTAAGGAATAAAAACTAGTAATTAAAAGGTGATTATATCATGCATACTTAAAAAGATAGACACAGGGACCAGAAATCATGCTTCTTCCAGGCAATCGAAGCAAAAGGACGAAATGGACTTACAATATGTTTTCAGATACACAAGGATGGGACTCAAGGAGACAAAAGAACAGTGATCTAGGTATTAGCTTGCCGGAATCCTGTCTCTCTTTACAGGTAATCAATAAAAAAGGCATAATGGATCCTGAAAACAAAGTTATAGAAGGCTTCCCTAACTCTTTTCTCAAGCCACTTCTCTCTCCACAAGGAAGATTTATCATATTTTGCAAAACTGTTTGTTACATTACTCCATGTCCATATTTCAGTTTCAGTAGCAAGGCTAAATAGACAGTAATGTCTCCTAAGAACGTAACAACCACAATTAGCCAAGCCATGCATACAGAAGAATAATAACTGCAAATAGCCTAGAACTCTCTGAGACATCCTCATAACGTTCTATGTTCACGCACTCCAAGAGTAATTTTATGAATATTGTTTCTTTGTAAACATAGACAACGCCACATCTCTGTTACATCCTACAGTGAAAGAGCCAATAAACTTGGCAAAGCAGGTATTTAGAGTAGGAATAACACCTGCTCCTGCATGGACTTTAAATTTGCTTTTCCACCCAGGGAAGATGCTTGCATGGCCACCCTAAGGTGTCTGAAATGTAATAATATCTGCATGTTAGACATTCACACCCCAGGACAGAGGAGCATCATCTCAGTATGTTCTTACCTGCATGCAGAAAGCAGACTGTTTCTTCTTAATTACTGCAGGAGAGGATTATTTTCACCCTCTTCCCTCACATATTGAAGACGCTACAATTGCAACCAACACCTGTAGTAAAATGAACCTTCTATTTTAGAAGTCTTGACTCATAACAAATTCAAATGTAGTTATGGGCTGCAAAACCTATGTTGGAGTTGTCATCATGAACACCACAATGGCCACGTGACTCACTGAGGTAACCTGGGAACATTGAAAAACACATTTCTTAGGGAACTCCAGTGTTACAGATGTGGATGTGCTGTAATCATTTCTATGGCCTTCAGGACAAGACTATGATGGAAAAACTGTGTTCCTCCAGATGTTGTGGGAGTCTAATTCTCATTAGCGCAGCAAGCATGGCCAATGGTGGGGATGATAAGAGTTCTAGTTTCCCACCCTTGCCTGAAGGACAGAAATAGGGTTCTGTCCTACAGCCCTGCCTACTTCTTGAACAACCAAGTGGCACAGGATGCCATGAATGCTAGTGAGTTGGGCTGAAAAGGGATTGGTCGGCTGATAGGCGTACATGTCACCAGTGATGACATCCAAAGATCTGCAGGTAATTCCTACATCAAGGAATACGTAATGGCTACATAAGGTGTCCATGCATTTTATCTGTCAATGTCATCTTGGATTTTTTTAAAATGGTAAAGTGGGCTGTATATGTAACAAGTAAACAAACAATTTTGCAACCTCCAAACCACCTCTTTATCACTTTGTTAAACGTACAGCTGGATTGTTCTAGAAAATCTGGCTTTTGAAAAATGAAAAGCAAATACGATCCCGGCAATTGGTGGTCAAGTGGGCATTAACAAAGCAGCCAGAGTTTGTTGGCTCTTGGTGGGTGGGTGGGTGGGTGGGTGTGGGTGGGTGTGGGAGAGAGAGAGAGAGAGAGAGAGAGAGAGAGAGAGAGAGAGAGAGAGAGAGAGAGATGTAGGGCATTTGCTTCCTTGAGAATTCTTCTCCTGGGTCCTGTTCAGTGCTATATGGGGGGGCCACCAGACTGTCAGTAATCTTCAGAAGGGATTCACATTCATACCAGATCTTTAGGTTTCCGGACGTAAAGTAGGTGAAAGTGCTCTGTCACAGCAAATACACTTTTTTTAATGGATTTTTTTGCATTTTGGAAAGTGGTATGGCAATGCATTGAAAACTGTGGCGTGGGTAAATGTACTGTTGTACTGTTTTATTGTTGTTAGCCACCCCGAGCCTGGCTTTGGCTGGGGAGGGCGGGATATAAATAAAATTATTATTATTATTATTATTATTATTATTATTATTATTAGGAAGACATTGCCCCACAAGCGAATCGGGAATAATGCTGATTGTCATATAACTGCCCCATAACCGGGGGGGGGGGGGGATGCTCAATAATGACTAGACATAGCCTGCATACACATTACCATTTACTCTGCTTCTAGTGTGTCCCACCACTGGTGTTTGAAGCTATGTGTACACAGCACGAGCCACAATCCATATCGATCATGCAGTTTCTTGAGAAATGCTCCTGTTTGATGTGTTTTCCCTCAAAACGGCTTCCACCCAGTTTTGAAAATGTGAGCCACATTTACTGAGCAGTTGAGCTGAGGTGTGTACATTTGCAAATAATAATAATAATAAATAATAATAAATTTTTATTTATACCCCACCCTCCCCGGCCAGAGCGGCTCAGGGCGGCTAACACCAGTAAAATTACAATAAAAACATAAAAGGGGAGAGGGAAATAACACAATTTAAAATACAGGTTAAAAATAAAATTTAAAATGCAGCCTTATTTTAATATTAGCTCATAGATCAAAACCATAAGGGGAGGGAAACATAAGGGTCAGACTGAGTCCAAACCAAAGGCCAGGCGGAACAGCTCTGTCTTGCAGGCCCTGTGGAAAGATGTCAAGTCCTGCAGGGCCCCAGTCTCTTGTGACAGGGCTTCCACCAAGTCGGGGCCAGTACTGAAAAGGCCCTGGCCCTAGTTGAGACCAATCTAACCACCTTGTGACTTGGGACCTCTAAATTGTTGTCATTTGTGGACCTTAAGGTCCTTTGCGGGGCATACCAGGAGAGGCGGTCCCATAGGTACGTGGGTCCTAGGCCACTTCCTGAAAATGAGTTGCGGGGTTGCAGGCAGAGGGGAACCAAACAAGTAATATGCATAGATGAAGATATAGTTGCCTGCTCTCTGGTGTATACAGCAACATGAGAATGTGTCTTGAAATGCAACAGGGGGACAACAACAACCACCACCGCCTCACTTTACCTTAAGCCACTAATTTGTACATGGCCCCAGTCTAACCACTGTTTAAGCTTTGCAAAGGAAAATAGGGTGATTGCTGAGTAAACAAGTCCTCTGGTGAAGCTCTGACTTTTCAAGTTTTCCTGTTGCTCTTAAGGAAAACCTTTGAATATAAGCACAGTTTTTCTCACATTCAAGAGGAACAGTAGGTGGGCGATGGTGTAAAGATGAATAAAGATCAACTTCTCATTATGTACGAGACGTAATTCCCGAGATTAAAAAGTCAATTTCCATTCTGATGTAGTACTTATTTACTATATAGACTCCAGACTATTTTCTTTTGTTTGCGTAAGTGCTTTGAGGTCTGCAATCACAAATACATCAGCCTGGAAAGAGTTGATTCCTCGCTGTTTGAAACTTGCGATTATATCCTGGCAGAGTCTGAATTGTATTTTACCATCCCCTTCTATACCAGAGGTTTACATGCACCCAAAATATATAGTATTTAAGTGTTCATGCAGAGCAGCCATTTTTAAGCTTAAAATAAGCATTTATTATGGTTATATGTCGGGCCTTTTATTTCTGTATAAGAAAACAGTATTCTATGGTCAGTATTTCAGTGGAAATGAGTACAGTATGCGAATATTGCAGGTGATTCAGAGCCACCTAATATACAAATAGCAGTGGTCTGGCATTTTAAAAGTCTCCTGATCCAATATGTCATGTTCAGCTAAATGTTACTCAGAGCAGAACCATAGAATTTAATGGACATCACCAATTAAGGCCACTTATTTCAAAGGGCTGAATTTGAGTATGACTTAGATACAACCCTGCTTGTACAGGTGGTGACAGTTTTGTGGGGGTTTTGTGGGGGGGGGGGTCTGTTCCTGGCTACCGCATGTGTTGGCAGAGTGTGCATAAGTCCACCCCGCAATGTCCCATTACACCCAATTACACCCCAGCTCACCCCCCCATTATGCCCCGTTCCGTTACATCATGTTCCACCACCATCCTCGTTCTGCCCTCGAGAGCCAGTGTGGTGTAGTGTTAAGAGCGGTAGTCTCATAATCTGGGGAACCGGGTTCGCGTCTCCGCTCCTCCACATGCAGCTGCTGGGTGACCTTGGGCCAGTCACGCTTCTTTGAAGTCTCTCAGCCCCACTCACCTCACAGAGTGTTTGTTGTGGGGGAGGAAGGGAAAGGAGAATGTTAGCCGCTTTGAGACTCCTTAAAGGGAGTGAAAGGCGGGATATCAAATCCAAACTCTTCTTCTTCTTCTTCCAGATCCAAAAGGACTCACACATCAGCACTCATGCGTCAATTGAACACACACAAAATGGTCACCACACAGATTATGAACCACACAAAAATAACAGTGATTGGATATACTGAGCTGGACGTACCACTAAAGGAGATCTACAAATGAAAGGTGGTATAAAAAATTTAAAAGGAAGGAAGGAAGGAAGGAAGGAAGGAAGGAAGGAAGGAAGGAAGGAGTAAGGGTGGCAGACAGACAGACACAGAGAGAGAGAGACTCTTCAATGTGCCACAAGATTATTTGATTTTTGTTTTTCAATAGCAAATACTAATGGGAAAACTTCCATCAAGGATAGGAAAGGAACATTGCAAGCAGTGGTTTCAAAGCAGACACACTTTTAAAAAATCATTTTTATTAGATTTTAAAGATATAAATTTATGACAAAACCACAAATGGCCTCAGCCCTGTATACATGAAGGAGCATCTCCACCCCCATCGTTCAACCCAGACACTGAGGTCTAGCTCCAAGGGCCTTCTGATGGTTCCCTCCCTGTGAGAAGTGAGGTTACAGGGACCAGGCAGAGGGCCTTCTTGGTAGTGGCACCCGCCCTGTGGAACGCCCTCCCACCAGATGTCAAGGAAATAAACAACTATTTGACTTTTAGAAGACATCTGAAGGCAGCCCTGTTTAGGGAAGTTTTTAATGACTGTGTTTTTCATCTTTTGTTGGAAGCCACCCAGAGTGGCTGGGGAAACCCAGCTAGATGTATAAATAAATTATTATTATTATTATTATTACTATTATTATTATTATTATTATTATTATTATTATTACATATCCATATACATTGATTTTTCTGAATCTCGAGACCTCCCCCATCCCCTCCGTGGGTCCTATTGTCAATGTTTTCAACTGCATATTATTTCATAATCTATATTTTATATCTATCCATATTGTCCATAGTATTTGTTACATTGCAAGTGAGATTAAAATCCTGCTAACACACAAAGCAGACACGCTTGATCTTGATCTGCCAAGATGAATGTGGGATCAGGGAATGGGCTCACTCCAGAATATGGGTATTGGGGCATTCCTACTCTCTTGTGAATTCCCACAGAAGGAGGTTCAAGGAATGTCTTTCCTCCTTCTTTAAAAAGTAACTTCAGCGGTCGAAGAGGCTGACCAGCATGTGCCGTTCCTGCTGCTGGGCACACCAAAATCAATTTAGCAATGGGCCTTGATGGTACCCGTGCGGTGTAGTGGTTAAGAGTGGTGGACTTGTAATCTGGTGAACCGGGTTCGCTTCCCCGCTCCTCCACATGCAGCTGCTGGGTGACCTTGGGCTAGTCACACTTCTCTGAAGTCTCTCAGCCTCACTCACCTCACAGAGTGTTTGCTGTGGGGGAGGAAGGGAAAGGAGAATGTTGGCTGCTTAAGGGGAGTGAAAGGCGGAATATCAAGTCCAAACTCCTCCTCCTCCTCCTCTTCCTCTTCCTCTTCCTCTTCTTCTTCTCAGTGAGAATGTTACATAATTGTGTACAGTTTATTCATTTTACATACATTTTACATATTTTATGTACAAGTCTCCCTACGACTCTAAGGGGGAATTAAACATAAAATACGCAATATGTACATAACATGCCCACTGAGAACGATAGTTATCAAGAACCATGGCTATCTTGGTTTCAAAGCCTGCGTGCTGGCTAGCCACTCTTAGGTAGCTGAAATTCCCTTTGAAAAGAAAAATGGCAGGCAGCCTTCAAAAAACTCTAAGTGGTGTACAACATAAAAACAACAGACAATATTATTAAAATGTGGAAATTGTTCAATTTGGTTGTGTACTTTTTGATGTGTTTTATTTATTGTCCATGACCAGTTTTGTAATGAGCATGGCTTGAACTATAGGAAGCATGCAAATAAAGTGCCATTGCTGATGAAATCATGAAGGGGCTACATATAATGATTTTGTTTATCATCCAAGGCCCTGAGCTTTGTCTGGAAGAACTCTTTTGTGTGCATGTTCACTGCAGAAGAAGTGCTGGATCTGGACCTGGGTGTTTTGGATATGCTAGAATTCAGATAAGCTGTTTCCTTCTAACATAGTCAGTACTTGTCCTAGTGTGACATTTGACATACATACATTTACTGGTCATTCCTGAGATGGATATTTTTCCCGGGCGGTTCCTCTAGGGAACCAGCTTGCTGTGACAACTGTCTATCCTTGCAATTGCATGTCACCAAGCAAGCAAACCAAATCTTCTCTCTCCCACTCCTTCCAAAGTAATGAAGCGTGCAGGCAGGCAGTCTGGTGACTTGTCTCATTAGTTATATCGTATTGCAGGAAACAGAAACACCAGTAGCTCTGTCTCTAGCTAGTTGCAATTTATCGAACAAGCCAGCTCTATGATGTCAGCCACACAGCTGTCCCTTGGATGCCAGTGTTCCTTGCTGAGAAGTTGTGAAAAGGACAATGCACTTTGGAGAAAATAACAGACGGAGGGGCTTCTTCAAGAACAAGCCTGTCATGTAAACCAGTATCTCCTAACAGCGGATATTACTGGAGCCAATTCACCCATGCATGTCATCACTTCTTTTGACTGTAATATGAAGTGATCACTTGACTCTCTAAATTACCCAAATTATATGAAAAATAATAATCAACATAGATAGCATCATCAAGTGATAGATGTGCATGCATGAATCTGTCCTATTAGCATTTGCCCTCTAAGGCTAAGCAGAATGGCATTTGATGGAATGTCAGAGAATTTAGGGGGCAGGGACACTTAGATACACATTTGTCCTGCTGTTGTGACTCTTGTATCGTTGCTTACTTTATTGTGTTTTTAATATACTGGTAAGTTGCTTTGAGAACTTCGGCTAGTAGGTAGGGTAAAAATACTCCTAAATAAGTAAATTGCCATGGTTCCAAAAAACCACTCCCCCAACACTATTGTCTGGACTTTGCCCCATATGTAGGATGTCATGAGCACTTCTGCCCAAGAGCTTCAGAGGAGTCGGGACGCAGCCAACAAGAGAGAGGCTCGCGTTCTTCCCAGACAGCTGCAAACGGTAGTTTATCAATTCCCCCTCGCTGTGAGAATGACAGGAATGCAGAGAGTGTGCAAGAGAGAACCCGACTCTCTCAAGTGACACAGGCGATGTCAGAAGGTGGGAGGGAATGCAGTTCCATATGGGAAGGGGAGTTAATTTATCCAAGGGGCTGACATATGGGAAAGGTCTTAGATAGAAAACAAAGCCAGTAACGGAAAGGGCATAGGTTCTGGATATTCTGCCATACCTGGAATCATCCCCCAGAAGGGTCAACTGATTGACAAGTCATGGATGTGCAGATAGGCGTCTGAGGCTGAGTGTTTGTATTGCAATAAATCTTCCAGCTAATTACAACTTGCTTGCTGTTTTATCAAGACGGCATCCTAGCTCCTGACATAGGATCAGAATCACTGTAAAACAATGCCCCCAATACCCACCCCAAGGCACTGATCCAGGAGGCTATAATGATCAATGGTAATAAATACCCAAAGAAAGACTGAGGAGAAGGAACCAAGTTGCATTTCCCTTGCTCCACTCTCAATAAAGATCACCCATGAGGGCAACTAAGGCCAATTCGATCCCATGATCATGAGTGAACTCAGAATGAAATGGGTCTAGACCAGGGTTTCCCAAGCTTGGGTCTCCAGCTGTTTTTGGACTACAGCTCCCATCATCCCTAGCTAGCAGGACTAAGGGTAGGGATGATGGGAATTGTAGTCCAAAAGCAGCTGAAGACCAAGTTTGAGAAACCCTGGTCTAGACAATCCATATCATCCAAGGGTGCCTGTGGTTGCCACACCATGGCCCTCTCCACCACCTTCCCTAAAAAGCAGGTTTTGGTTACTGGAGATGCCAGGGATTGAACCTGAGACCTTCTGCATGCAAGGCAGATACTGTACCACTGAGCTAGGCCTCTCCCTCTCAGCATTCAGGAACCCTTTTGGTTCCATCACTCTCTGGCAGTGTGCCATCTTGTGCAGGCTTCAGGGGGAATTATTGCCATCAGTCCAAACTTGGTGGTCAGATGGTTTTGGAGAATGTGGATTTAGTTAGTAAGTAAGTAAGTAAGTAAGTAAGTAAGTAAGTAAGTAAATAAGCTTTATTGTACTAGCCAAAAGCCATGACAAAACCACACAGACACTACCAAAGGGGGTGGGGAATCTATATTTCTATATATCTACATATATAAAAAAAGAACCTTTGCCTGAACCATCATAAAATGCAGGTACATGCGTAAATTGAGGGTCTCCACACAGCCTTGAATATTTTTTCTATTTAGACCTCTGAATTTCCCTTCCAGTTTACTGGTGGTCAGGTGGTGTTGGAGTGTGTAGATGTAGTTGATTCACTTTTAAATGTGAACTGAATCTATTGCCTCTTCCGTCCCTAGACTGGGAACAAGGAGAATGGTGCCTGCTGCCATCAGTGTCTTTTTATTACTCATTAAACGGACACACTTTCCCCTTTTAACTAGCCTTACTTGTCTCTGGAGACAAATCTCCCCATCACTAGTGCTCCTAAATGTAAATGTTGCTTCCTAAGAAAATGGACAAAATAAATTTGCCTGTCAGGAATGGCTGGCAGGGATAAATATGCACATTGGATACACATTCAATACGCTAAAAGAATCGAGGTGGAGAACACTGCAGAAATTGCATAAATCCAACCCTTTAGAGGTGATGAGGAACCACATTTTTTCCTCCGGTCAGGGCATAGTTGCAAATGTTAGTTGCCCCTGGAGATGGATTATATTATAGGTCACGTACAGACTCAGGCTGCATCTGCAAATGTCACCCTGCTTTAAACTGGTTTAATTCTTCTGCAGTAAAAAGTCTGTGTTAGACACCAGGGGATCTGAAAACTGCTCTTCACCCTTAGGAAACTGCAGCTTCTGAGATTCCTTGTGGCAATCTGTGAGAGATAAACTGGTTTGAAAATTGTGGAGCAGATGGAACCTCAGTCAACAGTTCTCTTCACACAGTTACATACATGTCTTATTGATTTCGTGTGCCCAATTCTGCATATTGCCGAATAAGAACTACTCTGATTCACTTCAGGAAGATCAAACGCAAATGTAACATAATAAAGATGAAATCACAAATTTATTGGGCTTGTGGGATAATTAGCATGCTCAAGGATTGAAAAAGAATAATAATTACCTTGCATTTTCTTTGGTATCAGCTGCATACAAACTTCAGATAAACCTTATCTAAGCAATACAGTGCAAAACATCCTGATCCATTTATATCTTGCCACAAATAACACAATGAATATTGTAATGAAATATATGAAGTTGAAAGAGGAATTCCTTTTTAAAAAAAAATCACCCAAGACAAACAAACAAAGCATAAAGCTAAAAGTAACAATAAAAACATCATAAAAGCAAGAAGAATAAAATTACAAGGCAATAAAATGAAAATCATAATCGTCACAGAGAGCTTTAAAATGAATTAGTGGTGTAGAAGATATTCCATAGTGGATTATAAGGTTCATATATGTACCACTCATACCAAATACAGACCCTCCAAGTGTCCCTATTTTCCAAGGACAGTCCCAGATTTACAGAAGCCATCCTGGTTTCTGATTTGATCCTGGAATGTCCCTCTTTTCGATGTTGGATGAAAAGTTATGTGGTTTTTAGCTATAACACTATAAGGAGTATGAAAAAAATGGACTATCAAGAGACAAAAATTTAATGTTACATTATTTTAAGATTAAAGATTAGGATAAACAAAGAGGGGAAGGATTTGCTGAACTAACAAATTGAACTGGAATACAAAAAGGGAGGTGTGAGGAGGTCCGGGAAATAAGCAAATGAAAGAAAGTGATGGAAAGATGGAATTGTTTTTTATCTATTTTTATTTTGTATTTTTCTTTTTTCTTTTTGTAAAATTCTAATAAATATCTTTTTAAAAAATGGAATGTCCCTCTTTTCCTTAGGATGTCCCTATTTCATCAGAGAAATGTTGGAGGGTATGGAGTGAGCCAAGGAGATAAGTAAATATACAACCTTTAGAAGACATCTGAAGGGATTTTAAAAAAAATGTTTACTGTTTTATTGTGTTTTTATATATGTTGGAAGCACTTAGCCAGATGGGTGGAGTATAAATAAGAAAATTGTTATTATTATTGAATAGGGTGTCCCTATTTTCATTGGAGAAATGTTGGAGGGTACAAAAGTAAATATGAATGTTGCCATTGAAAACCCTCATATTTAGTGGGAATGTGATTTATATCACCAAACAATCTCATTCCCACTGAAGGAGGAATATTTGATTCATTTCAAAACGATGCTGTTTGAATGATACCAGCCCAGTTTCTTCCTGTATTAACACCAATTCTGAATGTTTTTAGTTCAAACGCTGCAATTCAGCCACAGTTTCAATCAGCTTGAACTCTGTGCTCAGATGGTAGTGCAGACAAGCCCTTGGGCAATCCCTGCACATCTTTTGATCCAAAGACTTCTGCACTTTCAAAATAAACAAGAGGCCTGTAAAGGTCAAGCTTCTTCACACACACCACACAGAAACAAGAACTAACATCTCTGGTGTTTGTTGTTAAATGATCACTACAGAAGACACTTGATAACAGGCGAGGGCAGAGTCATGGAAGACAGAAAGAGGGGAATATAAATGCATATCTTGCCCTCTGATTCCATAAGTTCGGGGCATTGCAGCCAGCTTAAAATGCTGCAAGCAAAACCTGCGCAATTTTGCTGAAATATTTTTTGAGATCTTCGCCTTTGACAGCCTATTCATTCTCATGAACAGCCCTAGAACATGTCCAGCCCTCTTTTCTCCTTTCCCCAGAGTAACAGCAGGGATCATAACTCCCAATTGATCCCATTAGGGAAAACCAATAGCCTCACCGACCTCAGCCTTGGTTTCTCGAAGCCCACTTGCCTGCCTTCTCAAAGCCAGGGGCAGAGATTCTTGGGCCCGGGGAAGTTCAACGTAGAGGTCAAAATAAGATATTCCAGTTCTCAATTCCATGCACAATCACTTTCCTCTAGTGATTTTACCTGGTGGTAACAGGCACTTGAATTATGACCACTCTTGTTGCCTGGATGGAGGCTTGACAGCAGGGTGGGTCTAGTATGGACCAATTTGATTCACTTCACATTTCAAGGTGAACCTGCCTAGTTTACACCTCCTGAAACAATATGCAGACCAAAACGCAGCCATTTGTCAAAATTCACACTTCTTCGAATTTTGCACTATGGCTCTCAGGCCAAGCTATGTGCCCCAAAAGGCATACGTTTGTGAAAACAGCACATCAATGCATTATATAAAGGAAAACTGCTTTGTAAAAATATGTGCGTTTGGTAAGACTGCATACAAAAATGTGTACATTTGGAGAGATTTGCAGGTAAATGCTGCTGAATTTTCACAATGATATATATATATATATATATATATATATATATATATATATATATATATATTATTAGTGGAAACTCATGTGCAGAACTGATGACATGAGATAAACTGAGATTGACAGATTGTATGTGGCCCCTGGAAGTCTGACCATGAAGCAACGTGGCCCTTAGCCTGAAAGAGTTCCCCACTCTAAGGTTTAGAAGGATTTCTTCTTAGCCTTTGGAATCTGTGCTCCCAACACTGAGGGGAACATATACATGCTGAAAATCTGCTCTCTTTGGAGAGGTTGAGGTATAAAATAGTCAAATAACTCGCTTCAAGAAGTCTCTCTCGGGCTTTCATGTTGAAACCAACTCCTCAGTGCAAGGGGTACTTCGCTGTTATGATTTGGCTTCATGTTCTTCTCACTTCTCTCTTCCTGGGTAGTGCTTTGCGACCTACAGAGACCCAAAAGAATTCATTGAAACAGTTTGCCTCCTCTTTTTGTTTTTCTTGAACAGCTTTTCAGTGCTGCGGAAAAAAACCAGAAGAAACTCTTCTGTGTTTAACACCCCACTCTTCCCGTGGCATCCCCTGCAACGCTGCGCCTCTTGATACCTGTGGGTGCAGAGAGTTTAATCATACCCAGCTGGTTATTGCTGGCTGGTTCTCACACTGACTTGACATACTCTATCAAACGTTCTTTGAAGTTGTCCATTTTTCTCTACAATGGTGTGGTGGACAATATCTCCTCTCCCTACCACACTATCCTCCCGCTTTTCTCAAACATATGCAGAAGCAAAGCTACAGGGAACAGGCAGAGGGCCTTCTTGGTAGTGGCGCCCGCCCTGTGGAATGCCCTCCCATCAGATGTCAACGAGATAAACAACTACCTGACATTTAGAAGACATCTGAAGTCAGCCCTGTTTAGGAAAGTTTTTAATGACTGTTGTTTTAATGTACTTTTAATCTTCTGTTGGAAGCCGCCCAGAGTAGCTGGGGAAACCCAGCCAGATGTGCAGGGTAGAAATTATTATTATTATTATTATTATTATTATTATTATTATTATTTCATTGCATTCTGCATATTCTTTTATATTTGTTGTTTCTAGTTCTTTTACAAGCAAAGCTCTTTGATTACCAAACCGGAAATCAATCAATTAACGTGTCAGGGTCTGAAGGCCCTCTCTGAATATGTTGTTTGATAAAGATATACACCCTGTTCAGATGTTCCAACCCCTGCACAATTATTTTCATGTGAGGCCATGAGTGCTCTCTGGCCCCACCCACTCTTTTGCATAACTATTACCATTCTTCACATGTGCACACGAGCTCACATATGCTTGTGTGGTTGAATGGCCATCTGTCATGGATGCTTTACCTGACATTCCTGCATTTCATGGGGCTGGACCGGATAACCCTTAGGTCTTTTCTAACTCTAAGATTCAATTATTCTATGCCTCCTCTTCTTCCCCAGGGAATTAATTCTCTTTTTTTTTTAAATAATTTTTTATTGATTTTCCAAACACATAATAAAAACAAACAATACACAAAACAAAAACATACAAACATATAAACATGTATAATTTCATAATCATATTTTCATACATCTTACTTCCCGGACTTCCCCATACCTCCCCTTTTCTGCATCCTTGTTTTAGATTTCTTCAGCAACTCCTCCAATTAATTAATTAATTAAATCACTTTCATTAGATTCTTTTTTCTTTAGCTTATTGATTACCCTGCAGTTCTCTATTTCTTAGTTCCTTAACATCTTAACATTCCTCAATTTTACAGCAATTTTTGAGATATAATTTAAATTTCTTCCAGTCTTCTTCCACTGTCTCTTTCCCCTGGTCACGGATTCTGCCGGTCATCTCTGCCAATCCCATATAGTCGATCACCTTCGTCTGCCATTCTTCCAGGGTGGGTAGTTCTTGTGTCTTCCAATACTTTGCCAGAAGAATTCTTGCTGCTGTAGTGGCATACATGAAAAACGTCCTATCCTTCTTTAGGAATTAATTCTCAACCTTTCCCCACCTACTCCCACCAGCTGACTATTCTGGGTTATGAATCAGCAGTAATCTTCCCAAGGAAAGGAGATGCAGTTCGTCCAGTGGGGTGGAGCTGCAATGCTATTCTCCCAACAACCGCAGGGAGGTTGGGGCTATGTAGGTAGACCAGCAGAGTCAACCCATGGCTTTCCTGGTAAGTGACAATGGCAGTGATGCTGGGAGGCTAGAATTGTGTGTCCTTCCTACTGGTTGAACTCTTTCTGAACACAAACAATGGTTAGCCAGTAATGAAAATATGTTAGCTATTTTACATTCCGGTTGTTGACCATATCCAAATGCCAGCAGAGCCGTTTCCTTGCCACAGGAGGAATCGTGCAGTGGCTTAAACATGCATCTGATTCATTTGAAGGGTTCTAACAAACAATCAAGCAATCAGCTTGTGTAAAACATCACATTGCAACACTATAATTAGTTTTAGTCTTGCCAAAACGTGACAATTATGCAGTGGGAAGATGAAAACTGTGTGGCACATCTCAGAAGTGCATAAATGTAGGTAAATTTGACATTCACGAGCAAGGAATCACGACATTCTCCTTCCCTGGGTACCATATATTACCTAAAACAAGTGACAAACGAACTGGTAGCTCTGCTTATCACTAAAGACTTCAGACATCAAATACTATAGCAAATCAAATTATTTTATGGAGCAGTGTTCAGGCAAGAATGTGCACACTAGGGCTGTGTGCTGGATTCAGCAAAAGCCTGAAACCTGAACTGAATTGCGCTGATTTAGATGCTTCACTCGAGATTCCTGCATTGCAGAGGGTTGGTCTAGATGACCCCTCTACAATTCTATGATCTGGGCTTGGGCCAAGTCATGTTGAGACAACTACATATAGTCCTGGGTTGGGTCAGGCTTCCCAGTATGATCTGAGGCTGCCAAGGTGTGGGAAAGGCTGCAGAGGTCTCCTTCACCAGTGTGTTCCCCACAGTGAATGTGCTGGGGAATAAGGACCCAGCAGGATGAAATTCTCCACTCACCCACTGATAGGTGGGAGCATTCTCAATGTTCAGATCTAGCCTAACACAACCTTTCTATCCCTGCTGTAAGTGCTATGATGTTTCGTTGGCAGTGGCCAGCAAGTGACACGTACTAAAGTGCAGAGTAAAATTTAACAAGGTATATCCATCAGGGATGCGGGTGGCGCTGTGGGTTAAACCACAGAGCCTAGGACTTGCCAGTCAGAAGGTTGGCAGTTGAAATCCCCACGACGGGGTGAGCTCCCGTTGCTCGGTCCCAGCTCCTGCCAACCCAGCAATTCGAAAGCATGTCAAAGAGCAAGTAGATAAATAGGTACCGCTCCGGCGGGAAGGTAAACAGCGTTTTCATGCACTGCTCTGTTTCGCCAGAAGCGGTTTAGTCATGGTGGCCACATGACCTGGAAGCTGCGCACCAGCTCCCTTGGCCAATAAAGCGAGATGAGCGCCGCAACCCCAGAGTCGGTCATGACTGGATCTAATGGTCAGGGGTCCCTTTACCTTTTTATCCAGCAGTTTTGGCCTTATCACTGTCCAAAGCCTATGAGAGTGAGCAAAAGCAAAGCTAGGAATGAGTTAGACATGCACATCTGGAATGGGAGAAATTCCGAAACTGAGTTTTAGCAGAGAGCAGGTCTGAGTTGCATTGCGTTTGGTACCAGCCAGAATTCCATGCCAGTTCCCTCCATATATCTGAGCTTTTTTGTGAATTGCCTGAGATAGTCTGAAAAGAAAAAGAAAAACTATTTCAATTGCAAGGAATCTGGAGAGGGAGATTTGAAGCATCCATAGTGGTGGGGAGATGGGGTTCATCCACTCATTGTTACTGCTAAGTGTATCCCTTTGTTTTCATTTATCCATCTCTCTACGATCAGCTTTCATCTTACCCAAGTATTTTGGAGAAGAGATGAGAGTCTCTCATCTCTCCATTCCCTGTAAGGCCATAGCAAGGGGGGGGGGGGGGGAGAGAGTCTTGTTTGTAATAATTGGTTTTGCTGCAATTTGGCTTGGAGAAACTTTCCCTGATAAATAAAGCTGCAAACCTACGCCAGCTCTAACGCAATAACAAAGCTCTCTTGCTAATGATGATTGTTCCTTCAGTAATTGTATGTATAGCTCCTGTAATTAGAACTTTATTTATTATGTTAATTTACTACACTATGCACACTAATTAATTATAAATGCGATCAGAGTGCTTGATATTTTCGGCAAGTGATGTAGCAAGAAATGATGTAATCCATGTTTTAATTAAATTGTGGCATCTTGGCACCCATCCGGTTGGAGCTTTTAACTGAAATGAGCTGCTACTTGCCATAAAGGGATCGTTTAACCCTCACAACACACATTTTGCCCCAGATTGTGAGCTGCGAAAATGGCCTTGGAGTCGCATTGCCATGTTGATCCTAGAAAATGAAAAAAAGAATAAAAATCGTTAAGGTGGAAGTTACCGGATCCTTCTTTGTTGGTGATAATGCCTAAGCTTTCAAGCTCCATGGATAAGTTCATTTCACATAATTGTATCTCATGTTCAACATAATATAGTATAGGCTGAGAAACTTCATGAGTTAGACTTTTTTTTTTAAAGCAAGACGTTCAATCCAGGACTTAACTATATTTCTGCTTTCTATATTTGCCCACATGCTCTTGCTCTGTCTCTGGGTCCAATCTGCCCCATAGAATCATAGAGTTGGAAGGGTCCATGAGATTCATCTATTCCAACCCCTTCAACGTAGGAATCTTTTGCCCAACATGGGGCTCGAACTCACAACCTTGAGATTAAGAGTCTCATGCTCTACGGACTGAGCTATCCCAGCAGGTGTTGGCAGAGGAGGTAGTGTCCAGTACAACTACTGTTTCACTCTCATAATGTACTGCTCTTATTAACGTACTGCCTCTTATTTTCTGGGCAAGACAGACAGAGTGGGTAATCAAGTGACAATTGTAGTATCGTCATCATTACCAAGAACCAAGAACCATCTGAGGACCTTCTATTGTGCCTCCTCCATGTGAGGTCTGGAGGGTGGCAACATGAGAACGGGCCTTCTCTGCACTGGCTCCTTGTTTGTGGAATGCCCTTCCCAGGGAGGTTCGCCTCAAGTCTTCATTACACACCTTTAAGCAGCAGACAAAAACATTCTCCTTCAACCAGGCCTTTGACTGACTAATAATCTACAGCCTTTTAAATCTAAGGGAGTGTTATTGTTTTGCTGTTTTGTTTTTCTTATTTACTTGTTTAATCCTATATTTTATTCTGTGAACCACCCTGAGATCTTACAATGAAGGGCGGTCAATAAATCTAATAAATGAAAAACCGCATCAGGGCATGCACTCCACAAGCAGGGAACCAAAAAGGCCCTCTCCGTTGTCACCATACTGCAAACCTCCCTCAGATTAGGTACTCAAAGGAGGCCCTCAAATGAAGATCAGGTAAGAGGGGAAGCAGGCGTTGTGGCAGTCAGCAAAGCTTTCCACCCCCCGAGATGTGGGCCTCAGGAGGTGCCCAACAAGGATGTCCCTTGGTGCCAACCACAGCTCAAGGATCTGAAAATACTCCACCTGTTCTACCTCAATTGACCACAAGCACCCAGTTTGCATCATGGGGTACCAACTTCTTTGCTTGTTAGTTTTCTAGTCTTCAAACTGCTGTAAGGAAGGAAAACTTGGGATATCTATGTAAAATAACAATGAGGCAGGCAACATCCTTTTTCAGAGACTAACTCATTTTGTCACCAAACCTTTAATCCAAATGATCGCCAGCAGATTATGAGGAACAGCAATAGATCTGTTTATTTTCTTTAAACACTAAACACGTTCTAGTCTTTCGGAGATCACCTTAAGCCCTTTTTTCTCCGTTGGTTTCCTGAAGTGTTGACAATGTTCATCCATCGTATGCTATTATCACTTTAGCATAGTTGCTAACAGCATTTGCTTTTTTAAGGGCTTCATTTTTCATTTTCGAAATAAAGGGACCCGTTAAGACCGTCATTCAGAATATGAACTGTGAAGGGGGGGGAAAAAAACATTTTAAAAGAACCGGAGAATCGATTGTGTCTTCTGCTTGCTGGCTTCAGCACATTCTTCAAGCTGTCAGCATTTGGGTGTCCTACGGAAAGCACAGGCAAAGCCTCAGAAAGCAAACCTCCTTGGAAGGGAGAATGAGTTATAAAGAATGTATGCCTTTTTGATGCTGAAATATGAAGCCGCTGTTATCCAAATAAATATCTAGATGCACAGAAGCCATTTATCAAGATCAGGAGAGTGCTTTTTCAAAACCCCAATGAAATGGTCTTCTGAAATCTGCCTCTCAAGTTAAATCTGTTTTAAACTCGTGGTTAGAGGCAAGAATTCAAAGAGCAACTTTCTGCAAGGCCCAGGGCTTCCTCTTGCTATTCTAGTACAGGAGACTTCCCAACTCATGCTATTAATTGCTTTTGGAATGTAGCAATGTAAGAACAGATCCTCCAACTGTCCCCATTTTCCAGGGACAGTCCCAGATCTGCCTACACTGCTGGACTGACACCAGCCCCAAACAACATGGCTGTTGCACCCTCCTCGCGCCACCCTGCCCAGATCTGACCTTTGAAAGGCTGCCCAGGGAGGGCAGTGTGGGTATGCAGCAGCCATGCACCCCTGGATAGCTTCACACTATAACAACCTGAGTCAGTCATACAATGGCTGCTTCACCTTGGTTGTGCAATACTCATTCATTTGTTCAAAGCATTTATATATCCTGTTCTTTAGTTAGAAAAGCTCCTAGAGCAGATTAAAGGGAAAGGTACCCCTGACCGTTAGGGGACGTGGGTGGCGCTGTGGGTAAAACCTCAGCGCCTAGGACTTGCCGATCGCATGGTCGGCAGTTCGAATCCCCGCGGCGGGGTGCGCTCCCGTTGTTCGGTCCCAGCGCCTGCCAACCTAGCAGTTCGAAAGCACCCCCGGGTGCAAGTAGATAAATAGGGACCGCTTACCAGCGGGAAGGTAAACGGTGTTCCGTGTGCTGCGCTGGCTCGCCAGATGCAGCTTGTCACACTGGCCACGTGACCCGGAAATGTCTGCGGACAGCGCTGGCTCCTGGCCTATAGAATGAGATGAGCACACAACCCTAGAGTCTGGTACCTTTACCTTTACCTTACCCCTGACCGTTAGGTCCAGTCGCGGACAACTCTGGGGTTGCGGCGCTCATCTTGCTCTATAGGCTGAAGGTCATGTGCCAGCATGACTAAGCCGCTTCTGGTGAACCAGAGCAGTGCACGGAAATGCCGTTTACCTTCCCGCCAGAGTGGTACCTATTTATCTATTTACTTGCACTTTTATGATGCAATACAATGCAGTATCTTTATTGTCATTGTCCCATACAGAACAATGAAATTGAAAAATCTACATAAGACATTCAAAAACCCCTAAAAACTCTGAAACCCCATTTAAAAGACAAATACAAATATAGTCCAAAATATCTAGCCAGCCACAGGTAACACATCCCTGTTGCAAAGGGTTCTGGAGGTCCGTACTCTCACTTCATTCAGGGACACCCTGTTGAGGAGAAGCACCAGGTCTACAGCCGCAATGATGCTCTATGTTTCCCAAACTTTCTCTCCTCCCAACCCCCATGGACCACTTTAAAATTGTTGATGGTCTTAGTGGACCATTTAATGATTTTTCAGACAATTGTCGTAATTGGAACATGCTGTGCTAGGTGGTATATTCATTTTAACTGTATTTTTTATTGCCACTTTTGTATCTTGCACGAGGTATCTTATTGTATGGCAATTTGCATTCAAATTGTAATACATCAAAATATGATACGAGAAACAAAGCAATGATGATACAGCTGAAAATCAAGATGAATATTGAATGAGAAAGTGCCATGGACCACCAGAATGAACCTTGCAGACCACTGGTGGGAATCCATGTTATGTGGGATGTACGTCCAAATTAGCACAATGGACATGTTTAATTTCATCTTGTGTGTGTGTGTTTGTAAGGAACTAGCAGGGGAGCACTAATTGGGACATGACAGCATATGCACTGCAGCTTTCACAAGCTATTTGCATATGGACAGTTACAAACAGCTGGGGTAGACATAAGTAGCCAATTAGTTAATTACTGACCTCAGAATTATCACATAAAAGAGAGATTGGTCATTTAAGTGTCTGATTAGGGTCTATACTCTTGCCGGGCTAAGATTTGCAGATGTAAGCTGCCTCATGGAAAGAAAGAAAAACCACCTCATTTAATTCTATACATGAAATTAAGCAAAATAAAAGAATGGCAGAAGCATATTGATAAGCAGAGGGCACAGAAACATATTAATGATTTACTTAATGTGCTCAGTGATTTATTTTAAATTGATTCATTCAGTATAATTTGTTGCAATCCATGAGTTAACCTGATAGTAGCTCTTCAGTGAGGTTGTGTTTGTTTTTTAAAAAATAGCTCTTTTTTTCATTTTCAAGGTTTCTAGATGTTAAACTAATTTAAAAAGATGCCACCCTGGCACTTGAAAGCAGTGCAATATCCTGAATCAGGTATGCATTTAATAGCATTGCGTGTCAGTCACGAAAGACACAACCATGAATTGAAATATTTGACAAGGAACATCTAAGGCCAATGCACATGGCTACTTATTGAATTTCTGTTCAGCTCGTGCCAACCCTTTCCCTCTCCATTGCAGTGGAATGAGCGCATGGGGTCAGTTCACACATTAGTCAGATGCTTCCTGATTTCTCCCTGGCATCAGGTGCTTTTGTCTACAGTCGGCAGGAAATGGCAGAGCAGGGCAGCTGATGCCAGAAACAGCGAGGAGTGAATAAAGCCTGTGCTGGAGTCTCCTTGCTTCCTTGCAGCAAATGGAAGCAAGTTAAGTTTCCATTGAGTGGAAAACAATAAAGGTAGCTCTCTGCTTCCAAAGAATTTCAAGCGAGAAAGAGGACTAAAATGAGCCTCTCAGCTATGAGCTCCTGTATTGGCTACATGGACTGGCAGCAACTACAGGAACACAGAAGCCTCTGTGCAGATAAAGCATTTGAACTGATCCACCCCAAACCCCACCACGCACCAAAGCACAACTTATTGTACAGCTATCAATAATGTGTCTAAAGTGCTAGTTCAGCACCTTAAGAATTCAAACATGACTTGGAAGTGCCAACAGGCAGAAGGAATTTTTTCCCCCATTTGCGGTGGACTTGTAAAAAACAACAGGGCTTCTGAGAAATGATACATAATGTATTTTAAAAGATATTCAAAATTGCTTTCCCCCCAAAGCCTGAAGTGTTCTTATTAGGAATAATAGGAATAAAAGTCTCAAAGGCGATGGTCAAAAGATTCCAATGCAGTGTACTGTGGGAATGTTCAGGGTGGCAGGAGAGGATATATTGTTTATTAATATCCTTCTTCCTAACTTGCGCTAGCAAATTCCTTTACTTAGCAGAGTTACATTCCCCTTTTTACATGCACAGCAGGTAGCTGGTTGCAGGCTCATGTGAGCCTCTCACTGTTATACAATTCAGTCTGTCTTCAGATTGAATTGTACGTTCCTGGTAAGTTCCCTTGAATCCCTCTTAAAAGAATAAAAACTCCACAATCTTATTCAAAGTCCATAAAAGAAGTTTACTTACATCAGTTCACAGTTGGATTCCTGAAGGCAGGTAAAGGTAAAGGACCCCTGACAGTTAAGTCCAGTCGTGAACGACTCTGGGGTTGCGGCGCTCATCTCGCTTTACTGGCCGAGGGAGCTGACATTTGTCCACAGTTTTTCCAGCTCATGTGGTCAGCATGACTAAGCCACTTCTGGCAAAACCAGAGCAGTGCATGGAAACGCCGTTTACCTTCCTGACGGAGCAGTACCTATTTATCTACTTGCACTTTGATGTCTTTCGAACTGCAAGGATGTCAGGAGCTGGGACCGAACAACAGGAGCTCACCTCGTCAAGGGGATTCGAACCGCCAACCTTCTGATTGGCAAGCCCTAGGCTCAGTGGCTTAACTGCAGTGCCACCCACGTCACTCCTGAAGGCAGACTTAGTTACAAATATGTACATGTGGATCTACCCCACATGGGGAAATAATCCCAGGGCTTCTGCTAGCTGAGAGCTAGCAGAGCTGTCCTAGCTAAAAGCTGTTCAAACAAAGAAGGAAGTCAAAAAGGAGAGGTTGCTGCGTGACTCATCCTTTTATTACCTGGATGGGTTAGGCCACACCCACCTTCTATCACATGCAAAAGGAAGGATGCTCCTGCCAGGAGGAACAGGAAGTTTCGACCAAACATTCCCTCGCATGTCTTCTCTAGCATTTCAAGGAATGTTGTCCGTGACTGCCTCTCATGGATCACATCCCACATGTACAACACGGGAACAGTAAAGTCCCACCTGCCGATGTGGCAAGGTGAAACAATTGCCTTAGGGCAGCAGATACGGGCCTACTCACCACCCAATTCCTCCTCTGCCACTGATTCCTTCTCCTCCTTCACGCCACTGACTCCTCCCCTCTTTTTCAGCCTCCTTATGTGGAAAGGGGGGGGGGGGAATCAGTGGAGTCAATGGATCAGGGGAGGAGAAAGCAGCATTGTGGGGGGGGGGCAATTGAGGTCAGGGGAGAAGCAGCAATCTCCATGCTTCTGCAGCAGCAAAATGTGCTGGGCCTGCCCTGAAAACAGTATTTTAGCCTGGGGTGAAATTGTGCTAGATTTGTAATTCACTTAACATTATGAGCTGGACAAATTCACGTTCTTGTCCTGGAAATTGTTTCCTGGTTTTATTAATAACGGTAGAACAAAATCCACAGGAAAGCTTTGGAAAACACAGTTCAGAGCATATTTTTACACTCGAAAGGGAATGGTTGGTCTGAGCTTAGCGGTGATATCCTGAGTGGCAGGAGAGATAAATCACATCCTACTTCTGTAATTGCCTCTGAAAAACCACGGGAAAGGAAGGTTTTTGCTTTAGAATCCCCAGTTTTAAAGTAAAATAATAATGCACAGTGCTATTTTGTCTGTGTTGCAAAACAGAAGAAGAGAAGGATGGATTGAAATATTTACGGTCATTGCTTAAGGAATATTGTAATTGGTGCCTTCTCCCATGGTTTCATCATGGATAAAGGAACAGAAATCTAATAAATAACTTAACTGCTCATGACAGAACTGTAGGCCCAAACTACAGCTATTGACATAATATAGTGCTGCAAAATAGGGATATATGGCAATGATGTTTCTTCAAAATACATTTCAAAGGGAGACCCAGGGAGGAATCATATGAGGCCAGGGCAGGCAGATTTGAGGCTCTAGGATGCCATGAAATTCCTTCTCCACAGTCTGACAGGAAAGTCTGTGGTCCTAAAAGGAGGTGCACAATCACATCCTTCCTCGTTGCTGTGCCAGTTCCATCATCAGTGCTTTGATACTGGAAAAGACTGAAACTGGGCATTTTAGGGGTGGATCAGAGGAATTCACAGATCTACAGAACCTAAAACCCACCCATTCCTTAAACACACTTTCAAACCATCGAAGAAACGACAACCAGCTCTGAAGCTGGCGTGGTTACTTTTCCCCCATTGCAGCTAAAAATTAGTATCTGGCTAATACTCTTCACAGGGACGCGGGGTGGTGCTGTGGGTTAAACCACAGAGCCTAGGACTTGCTGATCAGAAGGTCGGTGGTTCGAATCCCCGCCACGGGGTGAGCTCCCGTTGCTTGGTCCCTGCTCCTGCCAACCTAGCAGTTCGAAAGCACGTCAAAGTGCAAGTAGATAAATAGGTACCGCTCCTGCGGGAAGATAAACGGCGTTTCCGTGCGCTGCTCTGGTTCGCCAGAAGCGACTTAGTCATGCTGGCCACATGACCCGGAAGCTGTACGCCGGCTCCCTCGGCCAATAAAGCAAGATGAGCGCCGCAACTCCAGAGTCGGTCACGACTGGACCTAATGGTCAGGGGTCCCTTTACCCTTTACCTTTAATACTCTTCACACTTGCATAAAGAAAAGGCAACCAGAGATACCAGCAAGAGATATTGGATTATAAGTGGCTACCCTCACTCTTGCCCTTGCCCATGCAAACTGACAGGGCTTAGAAGGTCTCATGGACCATATCATTGGCACATCTAGTCTAGCATTCTGTTCTCATCAACCACATGCCTATGCCATGTCCACAAGCAGGACATTGGAAACCCAGCACTCTTCCCTCCTGCAGTTTCCAACAATTGGTATTCAGAAGCATGCTGCCTCCAACAGAGGAGGCAGAACGTAGTCATCAGGGTTAGTAACCAGTGTTCTGAATATAATTCTTGATAACTGAGACCAGCTAGAATGCAGAGCTAGTTCATGGATGGGGGACTTGAATGGGGCCCTCCATCAGCCCCAGCCAGCAGAACCAATGGCCAGGAATTATGGGAGCTGTTGCTCAACAAATATCTGAAATGTCACAGTTCCCCCAACCCTAAACTAAATGACCTATGGAACTGACCCAACATGTCAATTAGAATGGTCCAAAGAGTAATCAACATTCTCACAGATTTCGTCCACAGCCTGTCAGATTTTGAGGTTGATTTCATTATCTCCAAAATCTGTACACAGAATCCAGGTAGCTGTTGTTTGGACTCGTGGAGTTTGTAAAGACCTTGCCATCTATTTTTCTTAGACGTGCTTCTGCACTTTCCTTATCCGGAAGCAAGACTTTTTGAGAGCAAAGCCGTTGTCATCTTCAAGCTGCTTTAAAAAGCCTTCCCAACTTTCTGCTCCACTTGAAATCTCTTCATTGGTACATGACTAAGGTGAAGTGACTGACACAACCCGATGTGGCACATCACAGAGCAACTCGACTCACGGGAAATTTAAAATGACAAGAGTCCCCAGACTCTGCAGTGAATGAAAATGCACTTTCAGTCCTAGCCAAGACACTTTTAGAAAACAGGGCTCTCCTCCCTTCGTACCTGTTACCCCGACACCTGCGTTTAAATAAATAAGCCAAACATGAACAATTAGGGATGGCTACCAAGAATCCTGCGTTCATAGTGGTAGAAGATGCTTCAGATCCTCAGCCTTGGAGCATGCCCTGTTCTTCAATGAATAATTATAAGTGAGAAGCCAGCTTCATTGCAACATACATGAACAGCAATGGTCTGGGGTGGTATTTTAAATCATAGCTGAACTCATTAAAAAATGCAATTGTTGGCAAGACACTAGAAGAATTGTTGTTTTGTCATTTAGTTGTGTCCGACTCTTCGTGACCCCATGGACCAGAGCACGCCAGGCATTCCTGTCTTCCACTGACTCCCGCAGTTTAGTCAAACTCATGCTGGTAGCTTCGAGAACACTGTCCAACCATCTCGTCCTCTGTCGTCCCCTTCTCCTTGTGCCCTCCATCTTTCCCAGCATCAGGGTCTTTTCCAGGGAGTCTTCTCTTCTCATGAGGTGGCCAAAGTATTGGAATCTCAGCTTCAGGATCTGTCCTTCCAGTGAGCACTCAGGGCTGATTTCCTTCAGAATGGATAGGTTTGATCTTCTTGCAGTCCATGGGACTCTCAAGAGTCTCCTCCAGCACCATAATTCAAAAGCATCAATTCTTCAGCGATCAGCCTTCTTTATGGTCCAGCTCTCACATCCATACTACAAGAATATTCTAGTCTAAATCAATATGATCTCTTTTATGGGTGTAGTTAGAGCACAGAACAGTTCATGCTGTTCCTATGAACATTGCATATTGTTACCATGTGATGGAAATGACTGGACTTCCCCCCCTTTTTGGCCCCCAGTCTTAGTTGCCTACTCCTACAGCAGACTGATCTTTAATGAGTCACCAGGCTCCCATTGGCAAGTAGAAATCTCCAGAGGAAACCTGTGATGACTTAGATCTGGATTTGTGTAGCCCAGCTCCTGCATAAGCATAGTCCTTTAAATATGCATATTCTTAAAAGAACATTGAGCTCTGCTCAGTTATCAAGTAAAAGAAACAGCTTTCCCGATTCCTTTGGAAAAGGTTCCAATCAACACACAGTAAATTAAGATAACACCAAGTAAGTGGATTGCCTGTGCTCTGTGAGTGTGGTCTTTGTCTGTGGAAGGAGCTGCTCTTATCTCCTTTTTATTTACATTTCCACTTTGTATTTACAGTTCCTTGCCCTGGGGCTGCGAAAGGTATGCAGTGAATTCTAATGCGCTGTTTGCAAAAGTTACAACTGTGTTAGCAAAAAGCCATCTGGAAACTGCCTTTAAAGTATGCCACCAGCAACCAGCATCGTAGCGTAACCACAAGGGACCCGGTACCTCAGTAGGGCCCACCAGGATTGGCGCTGGCCCCTGGCCCTCCCCATTGGGCAGATGGGTCTGTGAGCCACCACCTAAACGTCCATAGAACTCCAGAGTGACACTATGTCCGGTGCTCTGGATCACTGAAGAAAAGTAAAATGGCGTTTCTCAACTGGAGAAGGGATGAAATTATCTGGTCCATGCCAGTTTCATATGTGCTCATTCTTAAATATCTTCTACCCCCTTTCCATAGTAATTTGTCATATTTTTAAAATATATATTCAAAATTTCATTTTTTTATAATTTAAATATGTAATGTATCAGGAAAAAATTTCAAGATAGCAAAAGAGTTCTGGCAAAACATGGTTCAAATCAGGGGTAGGGGTGGGGGAGAGGAGTGGAAAGAGGACATGAATATTCACCTAGAAAGCCATGCATGATATTGCTGCAAATAGCTCCCAGTTTGTGCAAAAAGTTGTTTTTGTTTGGTTTTGGCACACTGGAATCGGTGAAAGGACTCAAGTAATGATTGGCTTTTGTTCTATGCAAATGCTGTTTATTGTTGTTGTTTTGCTTGAGTTGTTATGCATTTTAAATACTGAAAGCCACGTTAAGCAAGATTAATGAGACAGTCGGATAGAAATACTGAAAGTAAAATAAGCGCAATCATTTTTGTCCTATATGCTCCTTTATGTTCATTTTGAAGTTACATCAAAGTAAATTTAAAAAGCGCATGTCTATATTTGGTTCGGTTTTCATTTATTTAACTTCTAACCTTGTAAAAGTAGAACTCCAAAACTGTTGGAGGTTTAGCCTGTTTCCCCCAATAGGGTTTGAAATTAGATCCTTTTTTAAAAATGACTTTTTAAATTCACATGCATATAGGCCATTATTTTTTTTTAAATATAACTTTTCCATTTGCAAGGCTGTCCTGCATAATTCAACAAGGTGGTTTTTATCACCCTTTAGTTGGTAAAGCATAGACGCTAGCAAAAACGAGAAAAGTTATGGTGAGAGCTGAACCCATAACTTTGGGAAAGTAGCAAAATGTTCACTTGACCATCCTGCCTCCCAGTATACAGCAAGTAGATAAAAGTCGTCTGGCTAATGAGTGGCAATTTGGGCAGATTTGAACGGAGACTGATAAATAGATCTCGTTATAGTTCCTCCTCCAAGTTCCACCTCTGTTGGCTTTAATGGTGTTACTGTAAATTTATTTCATTGTAAATCAGAGCTGCTAATAGGCTCAGGTTTCTGAGTTTTGTATGTTTTATACCTTTTGAGCAAGAAGGCCCTGGAGCTTTAATTCTGAATGAAGTGGTTGGAATTGTGCCCAGAAAACACGCTTGCTAGTCTCATTAAAGGCAAATATTTCTGCTCTTTACTATTACCAAACTCGAAAGCCTATTGTGGGATGCAAAAGGGGCCGCCACTTCCCCTACAAAAACGACTGAATACATTTCTAGCCGCTTATCATCCTTCTCTGAGGGTTCACTGAAGAACCTAAGACAAAATTATCGCAACTACTGGGTTCAGATAGCAAGGAATATCTTACCCCAAAGAAGAGGGGGGGGGGTGCAAATAACAACTAGGGGTGATGATCCAAATAGAGTGGTACCTTGGTTTACGAACTTAATCCGTTCCAGAAGTCCGTTCTTAAACCGAAACCGTTCTTAAACCAAGGTGCACTTTCCCTAATGAGACCTCCCCCCACCGGTGCCCTTCCACCTTTCGGCTTCCATTCTTAGACCGAGGTAAAGTTTGCAAACCGGGACACTACTTCCTGTTTTGCAGAGTTCGAAAACCGAGTCGTTTGTAAACAGGGCTGTTCTTAAACTGAGGTACCACTGTACTTGAAAGGTAACGAATTTAGTAGAATTGCTATCAAAATTTGCAGCGCCTTGTGTTGTGTGATTTGTGTTGTGCATTGGAAGCTCTTTTTGGTGGGTTGCAATCTTCAGCAATATTCCTGGTTCCACTCACCTCTGCCTTAGTGTGGTCCCAAGATGATATTCAATCACAATCTGGTGCAGAAATATGAAGAACTGAATTTAAGACTGGGGGGGGGGGGAATGAGAACCCAAAACTGGCAGATCTCTCTCTCTCTTTCTGATATTGGTTGAGATGACCCATGTTCTACTTGGAAATTACCACATAAGACTGATATGAAGATAAAGGCAATCAAGCCAGCACATCTTAGTTCTTCATTTGGACTTCAAAATGAAATGTCAATGCCGTCATGGTTTGGCTTTGGGCAGAAGTTGGCTGCCTCTTGCAAGTGAGCGAAAGGGCAGGTTTGAGTTTGCAGGCTAGGAACATAAGATGAATCATTAGCACTTGAAACAGTCCCTTCTGATCATGAAACAGTCCCTTCTGTATTCCCATCCTATGGGTGCACAAAGAGATGAAAATGTGGGTGACCATTATGTTGGCTATTTGCGTAACTAACCATATTACAGCTTCGGGCTTTTTCCTCTTAAAACCATTCTTTTTTTGAAGGTAATGACTAGCAGTGTCGCAGCAGTTTTTGCAGAATAACAATCAATCCTGGATAGGTATGGTTCGTGTAAGGATTTTTGTCTCCCAACTGCAACATCCAGTGATGACCTGTATTTGTGAAGAAAGCAACAGAGACATAAACAGAGGCAGATTTTTTCATCTTTATTTATTTATTTGCAGATTGCTGCAGCTGAGACTCAGTGCTTTTGGGTGAAGTTCACACGTCCAATAGGCAGTCATGTAAAGAAATCAACTGAACAAGTGTGATATACAGCAAGCCCTTTACTGGAACATATTGAAATGCAGTTTATTTGGAAAACAATTCTATGTGGCATTTGTTTCATGTGCCCTATGATTTATTTTACCACATCTACTACAGAATTCCCAGCAAGGCCAAGTATCTTGCTGCAAATGTCATAGGATTATCTAAAGGGCAGAGCTAGTTTTAACGTTAGGCAGAGTGCAGCAGCTGCCTCAGGCAGCATATTTTGTGGGATGACAGCATGGTATTGGAGGAGAGGGCTATGTGTGGCGCATGCCTTGCCCTACCACCTGTTAAGCTAGCCTGCTTCCCTGAAAGGCAGTGGAAGAGCCCAGGGCTGTGCAATGGATTTGGCCAAATGCCAACTTCGGAATAGAAATAGACTAATCTGGGGGGTGGGTGGGGTAATAACAATAACAATAACAATAACAATAACAATAACAATAACAATAACAATAACAATAACAATAACAATAACAATAACAATATATTTCTACCCTGCCCATCTGGCTGGGTTTTCCCAGCCACTCTGGGCAGCTTCCAACAAAAGATTAAAAGTACATTAAAACATCACTCATTAAAAACTTTCCTAAACAGGTGCTGCCTTCAGATGTCTTCTAAATGTCAGATAGTTGTTTTTTCCCCCTTTGGCATCTGATGGGAGGGCGTTCCACAGGGCAGGCTCCAGTACCGAGAAGGCCCTCTGCCTGGTTCCCTGTAACTTCGCTTCTTGCAGTGAGAGAACCGCCAGAAGGCCCTCAGAGCTGGACCTCAGTGTCCAGGTTGAACGATGTGGGTGGAGACGCTCCTTCAGGTATACTGGACCGAGGCCGTTTAGGGCTTTAAAGGTCAGCATCAACACTTTGAACTGTGCTCGGAAACGTACTGGGAGCCTATGTAAGTCTTTCAAGACCGGTGTTATGTGGTCTCGGCGGCCACTCCCAGTCACCAGTCTAGCTGCTGCGTTCTGGATTAGTTGTAGTTTCCGTGTCACTTTCAAAGGTAGCCCTATGTAGAGTGAAATGCAGTAGTCCAAGAGGGAGATAACTAGAGCATGCACCACTCTGGCGAGACGGTCTGCGGGCAGGTAAGGTCTCAGCCTGTGTAACAAATAGAGCTGGTAGACAGCTGTCCTGGACACAGAATTGACCAGCCTGGGCTTAGCTTTAGCTAAGTCAAGTTGAGCCAGCACCAGATGTTAGAGTTGTTTTAAGTGGAATCCCTGATGTGGGCCTTGTACAGAGTAGAAATGAATTTTCAGTCCACTACAAGAATGAGTTCCAAAGCTTTGCTGCAGAACAGTCTTAAGGCAGTTACAAATAACCATTGCAAGATACAAAATAAAACATTGCTCTTAAACAGGCAAGTTAGCCTCAGCTCCTTTTTAGTCCTCAGTTTTGTCCAAGAACTTTCCTCTCTCTTGCCCCACAGAGATCCTAAGCAACTTTCTTGCACTGCTTAGCAATTACTGCCACTGCTGCTGCCCCCTTCAGTGACAAGCATACATTGTTCTCAAGTTTCACCTTCAGGCTGTGAGACATATATAGCTTGGGTTTCCAGGATGAGTCATCAATTACTCCAAAGACTGAAGAGAAACTCACAACCATTTCTGCTGCATTTGCCAGAGTGAAACCTCCCGTCCCGAATGTAAACATCTCTTTGCAAAATGTTTTCAAACCCAATGCATTCAAACATTATGTGTGTGTGTGTGTGTGTGTGTGTGTGTGTGTGTATGCATATTCAGTTTATGCCTTTAACACCAGATCACTTCTGGTCAGGCCACATCTAGGGTTGTAAAGGGGCAGAGGAAGACTTCAGGGAGGTATCACTAGCTTGTTCCCTGCTGAGAATGTGCCTGGGAAGCAAACCCCTTGCAGGATTGAATCCTCCGTTTACCAGCTGGTCAGCAGATTCAATATTGTGGGCTGCAGGGAGCTCCTTTGAAGTGAGTGGCTCAGCACATGCACAACTGTTCACCTAAGCGAAACCACCGTCAGAGCATAGGCCTTTACTAGTTGCAAATAACTAATTTCTTCTTTAAAAGCAGTATTTTGAATAGGTGTCAAACTATTGGCAAAAAAGGTGGGGAGCTGATCAAGAGGAACACAAAGTAATGCATATGATGTTTCATTTTATTACTTGTAAAATCCCTCTGAGATTATTACAATCTCAGCCCCTTATGCACTGACATTTGACTGTCGCTAGTACTTGGTCTCCCTAATCATGTGCTTGTATTCTTACACACTGCCTGAAATTCTCCTGTTTATTTTCTATATAGAACAGGGATTAGGTAAACCTTTGCTTGAAAGCATGACCTTTGTAGAACATACCTAGAAACTATTTTTATTCTTCTTTGGATTTAACCTTTCAAACAAACCCACCTTCCCCCCCCCCCCCCAAACACCTTGGTAGCAAACATTCTTTACTAAGGGTTGCATTGTTTATGCCCTTTTCACATATGCTATTTATTATATAGATGGTTAGATTATTAACTAAAAATGCAGCAGACAGTTTCATGATGTTTCCTTTACTGCCTATCAAGGAATTAGCCATTCTTTTCTGAATGTTTACGTTCTGAGATAGAAAAATGCACTTTGCATGTCAATAACACATCTCCTTCCTTTGCAGATGTGCTGTTGGAACAGATAGTAAATTTCCAAGAATTCCCTTCCCATAAATATTGTGGGCTGCAGGGAGCTCCTTCAGAGATAAAGCAGGACTATCAGGAACCATGCTGTTTCTGTGGAGCTAAAAAATTGATTCCATGCCCTCTCCCTGGACACTGATTCTCAGCCAGAAGAGGAAGTACAACAGTTTCAGACCTCTGACCCAAGGTGGCATTGGAAGGTACAGTGTACAGAACAATTTCTGCTGCTCCTCAGAGAAGGAAGAGATGTGTGGTGGTTGCAGGCGACTCCCTACTGACAAGAACAGAGGCAGCAGTGTGCGTAGGAATGATTCATGCTTTTCATTGTCTCTAGCTAAATGCACAGAGTATGAGAAACAAGCAAGAGGAATTTGAGCTCTTAATACAGGTTGGAAAATATGACATAATAGACCACACTGAAACCTAGCACAATGAGACTCATGAAAGGAATATAGAAATGGAAGGGCACAGCCTGCTCAAAAGTAATAGATGGAACAGAAAGGGACAAGGAGTAGCATTATGTTTAAAGGATGTGTACACTTGTCAAGAGATCCATGACTTGGAGCACAGAAGGCAGATTGAAAATATATGGGTAAAAATTGTAGGAGAGGGAAACAACAGTGATCTTACTGTGGGTGTCTGATATAGATTTCCAAGCCAGACTGAAGACTTGGACGATGCCTTCCTACAGCAGATTACCAAACACTCAAAAAGGAGAGATATGGTAGTTGTGGGAGATCGCAAGTAGCCTGATTTCTGCTTACTCTGCTAACAGTGTAAGGTCCAACAAATTCCTCAATTGCCTTGCTGACAACATTTTCCAGAAGGTGAAAGAAGCAATAAAGGGATAATCTGTCTTGGACCTGGTCCTCATCAACAGGGAGGAACGAATCGACAAAGTGAAAGTACTGGGAACCTTGGGAAGAAGTGATCAAGTCCTCTTGGG
Source organism: Podarcis muralis (assembly GCF_964188315.1). Classification (NCBI taxonomy): domain Eukaryota; kingdom Metazoa; phylum Chordata; class Lepidosauria; order Squamata; family Lacertidae; genus Podarcis; species Podarcis muralis. The sequence continues at coordinate 18,713,092 of NC_135664.1, read as the reverse complement.
TTTCCTTATATAAAGGCAAGGTAAAGTTGAGTGCAGTCAGACACACATAAGCTCTGGACTTTAAGCTGGTTTCAAAGAGCTTAAGGAAGTACTGCCAATAAACTCTGCAAAGAATGTAAGGTCCAACAAATTGCTCAATGGCCTTGCTGACAATTTCATTTCCCGGAAGGTGCTGAGAACCTGGTCTAAGAGAGATGACGACCAGCTTGTTGCTGGTAAAATATGCACACACACACACACACACACACACACACACACTGCAATGAAATCATCTTTAAGAGACTTGCTGGATCAAAACAAAGGTCTATCTAATTAAGCATCTTGTTTGGTACAGTGACCAACCACAGTCTCTGGGAAATCCATAGGAAGAAGATAAAGGCAATCATCTTTTTCATCTGCCATTGTTCTGCATTTGGTATTTAATGCCAAAGTGTTTTTGAACTGAAAGTTCTGTCCCAATTCTGCCCCCTTTCCTCCCCCTGTTCTGCTCTCTTCCAGGTCCAAAGGACCCACATGTCAGCAGTCAAACATCAGTTGAACGCACACAAAATGGTTGTCGCTTCTATTTATATTGTTTCTGATTCTCCTGCTTTGCTCATTCCTTCTATAAACTGGTGGATTCCAAGACAACAATTTGAGTTCCTCTCTTAAAAACTTGTTCAATATTTAATAGGAAAAGCTAACTTGTTCTGTAACCTGTAATGGAAATTGGGGTTGCTCGTGCGTAAGTTGCCGCCACTCTTGGCAAGGTTGCCTGGTTAAACCTTTCCCTGGCTGGACAGCCCTGACTGTCTCAGTCACTGGCAGAATCCGTCAGTGGGCGTTTCCTGAACTTCTTCCAGCATAAAAGTTCTTTGATGCCAAGTCTCCGCCTAGCCTCCCTGCGCGGAAATCTTCTGCGCAGGGTGGGTGGGTGCAGCGGAGGACCCGTGCTCTCCCCGCTGGTCTCTGGCGAAGAGTCCTGGAGCCATCTCTCTGAAGCCCTCCTCTGCCCCCCTTTCTCCCTGGTGTCACACTGATTTCCTTCCCCGGCCGATGAGTCCCCTCTCTCCCTGCTGGGCCCTTCTCCGGCATCGCTTGGGAGCCTTGCCTCCACTCCTGGCTCCGATGGCAGTTCCCTGACAGTAACCATAACTAATTACAGCAGAATTTCTCAGTGTTACTTTGTAGGCTGCTTACAATTTTCAAAGCATTTTCCACCATCCAAACATTTAAAGAAATCTGTGCCAGTCATCAAATGGTGTGCCTTACAAAATGATCTATGTTGTTAGTATGTAGAAGGCTGACATCTATGGTAACTCTGGACGACATAGTTTAACTGGAGCACGCAGAATCTTTTAACAGCATATGTCACACCAAAGCCTTTGATTCCTCATCCCTAGGAATAACAGGATAAGGGCATCATCAGAAATAAGCAGAACAGAAACCTCTGAAAAGATGCCACAAAGCCCTTTTTTTATAAAGATTAGAAATATGCAGAACAGCCTAAGAGGCGATATTCTAAAAGCAAAATCGCTGGAGACAATTCGAAAACAATCACGGGAGATGGCATTCTGAAGCTTTGAAAAAGAAATATATCCTGATAGACCAAAGGTATGTCTAGGCCTAAACTTCATTCTCAAAACTGATTGTTTTGAGTTGACCTGGGAACACAGGAAATTGGCTTATACCAAGTCAGACCACTGATCTATTTAGCTCAGTATTGTATCCACTGACTGCTCGTGGCTCTCAAGAGACAGAAGTATTTCCAAGTACTTTTTAGAGTTGCTGTGAGGAACCCGAGTCCTTCTGCATATAAAGAGCTGCCCTCCCCTTTAGGTATTCTGAAGCTTTGGAAAACAAATATATTATGTTAAACAAAAATGTGTGTAGGCCTGAAATTCTCAAAATTCTATTTGCATACATGCAGAATACAGAAACAGGAGCATATAAAAGAAGACCCCACATGTATGTAGCATTATTCTTTCTTAAACAAGTTTCTTGAAGATGAAACCAGTTTCCTGAGGTGAAATTCCATCTCCATAAGAATGAAATTGCACCACAGAACTTCCTTCTCTGTGAAAGGAACCAAATGTCTTCAGAACACCTCTCTTGAAATAACAGCTGTCCCCCCTCTTCATTAAATTCTGCCACATGGATATAAATTAAATATTGGTTGTTTGTGGAGCAAAGGAATATATTTTTTTTTACTTTCTAGCGCTCTTCCAATTAAAAAGACACATAATTGCAAAGCATGTGTGAGATATTTTGAGTAAGGAAGATCTGGCACAAGCAGAAGAGAAGATATAAGCATGGCTGAAAGGAAAACATTCCATTTGGTTTTGTTTGTCCTTTTCAAAAATAAATACGTTCCCTAATTGTAGAAAAATGCCACAAGGGAGGCAATAAAGGTGTTGTCACTAGCTCATAGGAACAAATGCCACGAAAACTAGGATATGAGTGCCAATAAAATATATACCAGTGGAGCAGTGGGAAAATATCAGTGGAAAGGTTAAGATATGGAGCAGTAGAGAGCAGAACTGGCTTAATATTTTTTTGTGGGCACTCAGAGAAAGGGTATCTTGACCCCACAGTTATAGTTTTCTTCCTCTCTCCCTGTCTCCACCACACATCAAGGCTCCATTCCATAAACTTTCTTCACCATCTGTCAATTTCTTTCTTTCTTTCTTTCTTTCTTTCTTTCTTTCTTTCTTTCTTTCTCTCTCTCTCTCTCTCTCTCTCTCTCTCTCTCTCTCTCTCTCTCACACACACACACACACACACACTGCTTTGTTCCTCCACAGAAGCCAATGAAATAACCAGCAATCTCTTGATGAGAATAAAACCTAGAGGAGACAGTGGTTTGCCCTCCATTTATTTCATTGCCTTGAATAGGGACACCTTCAAGAGCGGCACTTACAAAGCACTTTTGATGTGGCTGAAGCGATGGCTCAGTCAGTGAAGCATGAGATTCTGAATCTCAGGTTCATGGGTTTGAGCCCCACTTTGGGCAAAAGATTCCTGCCTTACGTGAGGTTGGACTAGATGACTCCCATGGTCCCTTCCAACCCTCCATTTCCATGAAAAGGTAAGGTTAGTACCATGGATGATAATTCAAAAGAGAAGCTGAATGCACAACAGCACTCTCCCGAGGCTTCACATTCACATTAGGTCACAGGGGTCAGCAAACTTTTTCAGCAGAGGGCCGGTCCACTGTCCCTCAGAGTTTGTGAGGGGCCAGACTATATTTTGAAGGGGGGGGGGAATGAACAAATTCCTATGCCCCACAAATAATCCAGAGATGCATTTTAAAGAAAAGGACACATTCTACTCATGTAAAAACACGCTGCTTCCCAGACCATCCGCGGGCCAGATTGAGAAGGCTATTGGGCCGCATCCGGCCCCCGGGCCTTAGGTTGCCTATGCATGCATTAGGAGCTAATTAAAACACAAAGCAGAGCTAAGCTGATCTCAAGCTCTTTGGAACTCACAAAAACAGGATGGACAACAGGTGGTGTTTACAACAAGGATTGTGAAAAAGCACAGATGAGGCCAACAATCTCGAATAAGTCTTTGGCCCTTTCTCAGCTGAATGTACCGAAAAAAGGAGGCAGAAAGACAGGGAGAGAGAATCTTTCAAAGCTAATCAAACTCAGGTTTCTCTACCTCCAAGGGACGCTGTCCATTGGACGACATCGTTTTATCCCCCTCTCATAGTGTAGCTTGTAACAACACAGATGTCCATGCAGCGATAAACTCCGAGAGGTTGAGGATGAAAACATAACACTGCTTTAGTATTCATGGCATGGAAGGGAGTCTAAAAATCGAAAGATCGCAGGGCTCTCCATAAAGCCCAATGTGCTGGCGCGCAGTGCGTTTTCTAGCCATGTTATGGATGGTGTAACTTTTGTGCGACTGCATTACTTCCCCCCTCGCAAACTAGTGAACTTATGTTTCCAATCCTAAAATCAATATGAAGTAATTAGAGATCTTAAAAGCAGGGTTTTTAATGCATCTCCACCTAAGAATGAAGTGTACAGAACAGGAAAGGTCTGTAGCAGTCAGGGAACCTGCTGGAAAGACCCATGCTCTGGTTCGTGATAACTCTTTGAGAAGAGGCTTAAACCATACTAGGCAAAAACTCATCATTTGGTGGGAATGCATAGAGAGCGGATGTGCTGTTGCTCACACTGCTGTATGCTCACATTTATTTTCCACACTTGGCTGCCAAGCCAAATATCTGTGGCAGTCTGCACCCCTTTTCTTAATTCATGGTAGTATATAGATAGGTAAGGATGTGGGTGGCACTGTGGGTTAAACCACAGAGCCTAGGACTTGCCGATCAGAAGGTTGGCGGTTCGAATCCCCGCGACGGGGTGGGCTCCCGTTGCTCGGTCCCTGCTCCTGCCAACCTAGCAGTTCGAAAGCACATCAAAGTGCAAGTAGATAAATAGGTACCACTCCGGTGGGAAGGTAAACGGCGTTTCCGTGCACTGCTCTGGTTTGCCAGAAGCAGCTTAGTCATGCTGGCCACATGACCCGGAAGCTGTACACCGGCTCCCTTGGCCAATAAAGCGAGATGAGCGCCGCAACCCCAGAGTCGGTCACGACTGGACCTAATAGTCAGGGGTCCCTTTACCTTCACCTATGGATAGGTAAGATTGCTTCCTGGCATGAAGGAGCCCTTGGCAAAAGCCTTCTGGTGGTCCCTCACCTGAATGGTAACTGCCATATCAACAGATGTTGAGACTTTGGTTTTCTAGCAGCTTTTGGAGTTAACAATTAGTGGGTTGGCAACAAGCCAAGTTAAACGGAGTATGTGAGAAAGTCTGCTTGCAGATAAGGAATCCTAGCAACAGGTGGTGATTGGCTATTCCTTATAAGCAGAATGACAAAGCAGTTTTCTTGTTGGAGTATCGGAGTGTTGAAGTTTGGAAAGAAGTTTGGATCTAGTCTGTGTATATAGTGACTTGTACAAAGCTGTGCTTTACTGTGCTGTATATAATAAAGCTAACTAAAAATCAAGTTACTAGTCAAGCAAGTTCCGTTCCTGTTCATCGTCCTGGAATTGTACGATTTGGCAACTGGTAGCAAAAGTTTTGGTTGAGATCCATCAAGAACAGATACATGCAAAAATGCTTACAGCTGTATAAAAATGCATGTATTAATATGCTTATACAGTGATGCTGCAGATGTAAAGCACAGTGTGAGGCTTGAGTCTTTTATGCTTATCATACATATGACAGACATAATTTTGCATATAATTGTGCATATAATTAACTAGGCTTCCCCCACCTTTTTAAAAACCGTACAGTGTATGAGTGACTTTGACATAAATGGACATTCAGTGGAAAGGTAAAAGGTCAAGGATGCCTGAACGGTTAAGTCCAGTCGCAGACGACTATGGGGTGTGGCGCTTATCTCGCTTTCAAGTCGAGGGAGCCAGCGTTTGGGCATAGACAGGTTTCTGGGTCATGTGGTCAGCATGACTAAACAACTTCTGGCACACAGAAGACTGTGATGGAAGCCGCAGCACATGGAAATGCTGTTTACCTTCCCGTCACAGCAGTACCTATTTATCTACTTGCACTGGTGTGCTTTCAAACTGCTAGGTTGGCAGAAGCTGGGACAGAGCAACTGGAGCTCAGCCTGTCATGTGGATTTGAACTGCTGACCTTCCAATCGGCAAGCCCAAGAGGCTCAGTGGTTTAGACCACAGCGCCACCGACGTCCCTGCAAGAGGTGGCCCAATGCACAAAATGCTCAGTAAGGCTGGATCAGCCAAAATCCATGTATGAATACCTTTAAAGCAGATTCCTCCTACATCTCTACACACAGATGTGTGACATTGTTCTAGGAGTTGCGTGGCAAGACCCCGAACTCTCCCCCTATGTTGGAATGAAGACACTTGACACCAGTATTTTAGGTTAATGGTTCAAGCAGGAGCCGGAACCAGAAAAAAGAAGGGGCGAGTTCCTGCCCTTGTGCAATTTAAATGTTGCGCGCCACGCCCCCGGCCAACCAGATTGGTCGGCCTAGAGCGTGGCGCAGAGGGGACTCCCTATGATGCGGGGGCTAGCCACACCCCACGCATGGAGTGGGATCATGTCCAGCCTGCAACTCCATTTCCCTGGGGAAGGTTCTACCCGGACACTGAGGTCCAGCGCCGAGGGCCTTCTGGCGGTTCCCTCACTGCGAGAAGCCAAGTTACAGGGAACCAGGCAGAAGGCCTTCTCGGTAGTGGCACCCACCCTGTGGAACACTCTCCCACCAGATGTCAAAGAGAACAGCAACTACCAAATGTTTAGAAGACCTCTGAAGGCAGCCCTGTTTAGGGAAGTTTTTAATGTTTGATGTATTACTGTATTTTAATATTTGGTTGGAAGCCACCCAGAGTGGCTGGGAAAGCCCAGCTAGGTGGACAGGCTATAAATAATAAATTATTATTATTATTATTATTATTATTATTATTATTATTATTATTATTATTATTATACAAAAGGGCTCGCTGTGTGTGAACTGTGCTTGAGATCAGCTGTTCAGTTGGTATTGATTTATAAGAACCTAAGAGAAACCTGATGGAACAGGCCAATGGCCCACGTAGTCCAGCATCCTGTTCTCACAGTGTCCATCCAGATGGTCCATCCCACAAGCGGGACCTGAGAGCAAGAGCACTCTTTCCCTCTGTGGTTTCCAGCAAGTGAAATTCAAAAACATTACTGGTTATGATCATCGGCAGAGCATAGTCGCCATGCCTAGTAGCCATGAATTTGTCCCATCCTCATTTGAGATAAGTCTAGATCGTGACCATGACTGCCTCTGGTGGGAGCAAGTTCCATACTTTAACCATGTGGTGTGGTGTGTGCAGAAATACTTTCTTTTATCTGTCCTGAATCTTTCAACATTACACTTCATTAAAGGTAAAGGGACCCCTGACCATTAGGTCCAGTTGTGGCTGACTCTGGGGTTGCAGCGCTCATCTCGCTTTATTGGCCGAGGGAGCCGGCGTACAGCTTCCAGGTCATGTGGCCAGCATGACTAAGCCACTTCTGGCGAACCAGAGCAGCACACAGAAACGCCGTTTACCTTCCCGCCAGAGTGGTACCTATTTATCTACTTGCACTTTGACGCGCTTTCGAACTGCTAGGTTGGCAGGAGCAGGGACCAAGCAATAGGAGCTCACCCCATCACAGGGATTCGAACTGCTGACCTCCCGATCAGCAAATCCTAGGCTCTGTGGTTTAACCCACAGCACCATCCTTCCACTTCATTGGATGTGCACAAAATCTAGTGTTATGAGGTGGGGGGGGGAGCTTTTCTTTACCCACTTCCTCCATTTTATGCATAATTGTTTAAACTTCTAAATATTAGGGAGAACATTCTGATGGTCAGAGCTGTTGGACAGTGGAAGAGTCTCCCTCAGAAGATGGTGGATTCTCCTTCACTGGACGATTTTAAACAGGTTGGATGGCCATCTGTCAGGGATTCTTTAGCTGTGATTCGTGCATTGCAGGGGGTGGGACTAGATGACCCTTGGCGTACCTTCAAAGTTTACACTTCTGTGATTCCATAATGTCACCTCTTACTCGCCTTTTCTCTAAATTCTATATTCCCAAATGCTGCATCTAATTGCCCCACCTGCCGTTTCTCCTTCAATTTCAAATCCTAAAACCCTTCAGCCCAAACTCCTAACTTCCTTGCCAATCTTCTCATCCTCTTTTTCGCACCTGGAATAAATCTAAAATAAACTATGTATGAAAGCATGCCTACTGTCAGGATGCTGCCAGCGGCTCCCGGCTGGTTGCCCAGGAAAGTATAAAGACAAGTAAAAGTTTCTTGTAGTCCTTTTTTGTTTCCAACTTTACAGAGAGAGGCTATAGAACCCAGCCTCTTGGATAATGGCATAGTTCCAAGTGACTCTCCACCCCGCTTCTCTCCCACTTCTTCATTTGTCATCCTCATCACCTCCTCTATGGGTGACCCTAAGTGTCATCTGTCTTTGAGCTCTTTGTTCTCCTACTTTTAAGGCTCGCCAGGTTCTGAGAGATGGTTGGTCTGGAATGCTTTCTAGTGACAATATGTCAGCCAGCTGTTGCTACAGCTCTGCTTGCTCCTCTTCTCTTATTATTTCCCAACTTTCCTCCTCATTTGCCTCTGAGCTGTGACCTCCCACAAACCCCTGTTGTAAATCTATACTGCCTTCCTCCCCCTCCCTGGAAGGATCAGGATGGGGAGGCGGTCTCTACCATTCCTGCATCCACCATGGTGTAGTGGTTAATAGCGGTGGACTCATAATCTGGTGAACTGGGTTCACTTCCCCACTCCTCCACATGCAGCTGCTGGGTGACCTTGGGCTGGTCACACTTCTCTGAAGTCTCTTAGCCTCACTCACCTCACAGAGTGTTTGTTGTGGGGGAGGAAGGGAAAGGAGATTGTGAGCCGCTTTGAGACTCCTTAAGGGGAGTGAAAGGCGGGATATCAAGTCCAAACTCCTCTTCTTCTTCCTCCTCCTCCTCCTTTGCCCAGCCCCTGACACCTACTTTACACCACTAATCTGGCATGCATAATTGTGCCTACTGTGAAGTTTGGGTTCAAACTATAGATATGGTGACACGTAACCAACCCAGCTAGCATGTCATTAGTGTTTATCTGCACAAAGGAAACAGGTGACATTTTAAGGTTAACAAGGCATGAGGATGAGCCATTTGAGTCAAGCGTGACTGATTCATTTTGATTTCTTTTAATGCAGAGAATGCTCCTTTCTTAGATTGACCTAATTGTTAAGTGCCTGAGTAGGGAAGAGCTTTGATCTCTGCATGTATCTCAGAACACAATTATTATTTACATAGTATATCAGAGAAGAAAGGAAAAGGATACCTGTAGGCAGATCTGACTAACAAATTCTTTTTGCAAGGGGGGACAACAGAGAACAAGATGGAGAATCGGAAATTACAAGAATAGTACAATGTATGTGTTTCTTCAATTGGTGTGTGTTTGTGCGTGGAATACTTTGAAGTGAGTCCATCACTAGTATAGAGTTGAAAGATGAATCTAAGGCTGGGCAGACTTAACCAGAACAGACATCATAATGAGAAATAAAGTAGGCTTCTCCCAGTTTTCCAAGATGTCCTACAGTGCAATGCTATACATGTCTACTCAGAAGTAAGGCCCAATGAATTTAGTGGATCAGACCAATGGGCTCTCTAGTCCAGATGCCTATGTGAAGCCTGCATGCAGGTAAGATAAAGGTAAAGGGACCCCTGACTGTTAAGTCCAGTCGCGAATGACTCTGAGGTTGCAGAGCTTATCTCGCTTTACTGGCTGAGGGAGCCGACATTTATCCGCAGACAGCTTTTCTGGGTCATGTGGCCAGCATGACTAAGCCGCTTCTGGCAAACCAGAGCAGCGCACGGAAACACAGTTTACCTTCCCGCTAGAGCGGTACCTATTTATCTACTTGCACTTTGACATGTTTTCAAACTGCTAGATTGGCAGGAGCTAGGACCGAACAACGGGAGCTCACCCCGTCACGAGGATTCGAACAGCCGACCTTCTGATCGGCAAGCCCTAGGCTCTGTGGTTTAGACCACAGCACCACCCACGTCCATTCTAGTCCAGATGCCTATGTGAAGCCTGCATGCAGGACATAAGCACAATTGCCCATCTGTGATGCCCAGCAGCTAGAATTTAGAAGCATGTAGCTTCTGATACTATGGGCATTATAGCCACCATAACTAGTACTCACTGATAGACTTACTCTTCATGAATATTATTCATGAAAGCCATTCGAGGTGGTGGCCCTCACTACTTTGAGGTACATGTGTATAGGATTGCAGCCTCAGGCTTCTGAATCCTAACACTCACAATCCTTCTAGTAGACCATTTTCAAGAATGCAGGGTGAGTGTATCAACCCTGGAACCCAGTGAAGTTGGTGGAATATGTTGCTAAGGGAGAACCTGAATCATACATTCATTTTCAAATGAAAAGGCTATAAATTTGTTCTCTCCAAAAACTTGTTTGAAAGAAAAAACCGAACTGTTCCGCAATTTCACATTCAACCAATCGAGCAGCTTTACCACCTTCTAGGAATTCTTTTTCTGTCTCCTTCTCTGCTGAGGAATGCCTGTTTCTATATCACAGCTACTGCAGAGGATCCTGGGGGCATTTTCTAGTGTGTATTCTCATTTCCTGTAGAGCTCTGGATCTCCTGTTAGATTGATCCATGACACTACAGAAATTGTGAACCAGGCATATATAGAATTCTGGTTTTGAGAGAAAGGACAAGGAGTGGAAGTAAGAAAAAAGAACAGAAAAAGGCCAAATCTGCACCATACATCTAAAACATCATGTTTCTGTAAACAATTAAGCTCCCCCCTCCCCACAAAAATCCTGGGAACTGTAGCTGAGAATTGTTAGGAGACCCATATTCCCCTCACAAAGCTGGTTTAACCACCAATCATTCTTCTCAGGTAACTCTGGGAATTGCCCCTTCATGAGGGGACTAGGGGTCGCCTAAGACCTCTCAGTACCCTTAACAAACTACTACAGTTCTCAGGATTAATTCCAGGAAGGCATGACTTTTTACCGTAATTTATGTATGTGTGATAGTGCTTTAAATGGATGGTGTGGACATAGCCAAAGTGGAGAAAAATGGAATGGGGAGAGGAGAATAGACACATGAAAAATATACAAGGTGTGTCCGGAAAGTTCGTTGAACGGTCACAGAAATTGGACAGTGAGAAATATTTGAACATACAATCGGCATCGGAAACCCACAAAATGCTCACAATTGTGTATGGATGAAGCTGTAATTCGAAAGACAGTGTATGAGTGGTTTAAGCATTTCCATGAAGGGCGGCAAACCATCGAAGATGACCCTAAGTCTGGCAGACTGCCGACAAGCAGAATGGCGGAAAATGTCGACAGAGTTCGTGAGTTACTGATGTGGGATCGGTGTTTGTCCGTCTGAATGATGGTGGAAGAATTGCATATTCCACGTGAAATTGTTACTGAGGTTACTGAGTTGTCCCACCCTCCATATTCTCCTGATCTGGCCCCACCAGATTTCTTTCTTTTTCCAAATCTGAAGTCTGCACTGAAAGGGCACAGATTTCCCAACATTTCACACGTCCAAGCTGCTGTGATGAAGGAATTGAAAGCAGTACGAAAAGAGGACTTCTCCAGAAGTTTCCAACAGTTCTACGAATGTTGTCAATGGTGCATTGTATCAGAGGGGGCCTACTTTGAAAGCCTATAAGGTGTGTACGGGATGCGGGTGGCGCTGTGAGTTAAACCACAGAGCATAGGACTTGCCGATCAGAAGGTTGGTGGTTCGAATCCCCATGACGGGGTGAGCTCCCGTTGCTCAGTCCCTGCTCCTGCCAACCTAGCAGTTTGAAAACACGTCAAAGTGCAAGTATATAAATAGGTACCGCTCCAGTGGGAAGGTAAACGGCGTTTCTGTGTGCTGCTCTGGTTCACCAGAAGCAGCTTAGTCATGCTCGCCACATGACTCGGAAGCTGTACGCCGGCTCCCTCGGCCAATAAAGCGAGATGAGCACCACAACCCCAGAGTCGGTCACGACTGGACCTAATGGTCAGGGTTCCCTTTACCTTTACTAAGGTATGTACAGTGGTACCTTGAGTTACATACGCTTCAGGTATGTACAGAAATAGTGCTTCAGGTTAAGAACTTTGCTTCAGGATGAGAACAGAAATCTGGCTCTGGCGGTGCTCTGGCGGTGCAGCGGCAGCAGGAGGCCCTATTAGCTAAAGTGGTGCTTCAGGTTAAGAACAGTTTCAGGTTAAGAACGGACCTCTGGAATGAATTAAGTGCTTAACCTGAGGTACCACTGTATGTTAGAATATTTCTCTCTTTCTGATTTCTGTGACCATTCAATGAACCTTCCGGTCACACCTTGTGTATATATTGTGTGCTGGGTTAAATATAATTTCAGAGACTGAAAAGGCTGAAGACCGCAGCCCTAGAACATACGGTAATTTAAAACTCTCTTGAGCACTAGACTACATAAGATTGGAAGCAGGAAGGACAGATGCAAAAGCGGACAAGACTCCTGCCCCTGTAATAGTTGTGCAGAAGAGTTGTGTGACACAACAAGACACACAGGCTGATATTCCATCTTCTGTACAACCGCTTAAAGTGTAGAAGCACTGTCCTCTCTCTTTTTCTTTTTTAACCTGACCACCCTAGTTGGTAACAATGGGCTCACTGCACTTCAGGGAAGTTTGGTTGCGTGGCGAGTTCCCGCCCCCCACCAGGATAAATAAAGACACGAGACACCATAATTTAAGGTTAATTGGGCGAATTAGGCCCCAACTTTATTGAATTCAGGAATGAGAGGCATTGGCTTAGGCATTGGTCCTAACGACTATCCGGCTCCAGCCCATTTGCTGGAGACACGGGGAAGGGTTAACCTTATATCGGGGGAGTCTCCTGCCGAGGCACGTCGACTAGGAGCTCCCCCGGGTCACCGCTCTGGGGCGTGCCTTTGGCCCTCACCTCCATAGGCTTCGGACAGGGCCACGCCCCCCGGAGTCCTTTAACAGACCACCCTTCGGTCGCTGGGGGGAGGTGATGGCGTTCCTCCCCCCCACACATCCTCTTAACCCCTTCTTACCAATGCCTACCGCCACACGAGCAATCACTCCTGCCCCTGTAATAGTTGTGCAGAAGAGTTGTATGACACAACAAGACACACAGGCTGATATTCCATCTTCTGTACAATCGCTTAAAGTGTAGAAGCACTGTCCTCTCTCTTTTTCTTTTTTTACCTGGCCATCCTAGTTGGTAACAATGGGCTCACTGCAGTTCAGGGAAGTTTGGTTGCATTAATGATCTGCTCCCTGAGGGTCGCTGATAAGCTTCAATGGGATATTAGAATTCCTCAGAACACAGTATAAAAGCCACTGAACACAAGGTCTTTCCCCCACTGATAAGGTAATTAACACTGTCATAATATCAAATTAAACTCTCCTGCTAGCACTTCCCTAATAAGTGGTTGTTGCTGTTATTCTACCTCCTTCTTACGTATCCTGCCTATTGGAAGGAATTAAGAGCTTTCTTTCTTTCTTTCTTTCTTTCTTTCTTTCTTTCTTTCTTTCTTTCTTTCTTTCTTTTCTGAATCACCATCATTCTAAGCTATATCTCCAGAATATACTTTCAGGGCATCTGTCCAAAACATTCCCTGCTTTAGGCAATAAACTACCAGCAGCCAGGCATTTGCAATAATCACATTTTTGTTATTTTATCTTGCAAATTGTGCACTTCATAGCTGCCATTCGGAGAAAAATACCCTGAATTTTAGATAAAACTAATCATCCTGTCATTCTCGGTTCAGTGTCACAGGAGAGATGATAGTGACAGATGAAAATCCACACAAGGAATGATAACCTCTGTATATCAAAATGACTGCAACTTGTTTTGCATTGTCAGATAACGGCGGTGACTATGAAATGAAGAAATTAGCATTTGGCAATAAGAAAAAAGAGATTCCCCTCCCTTACTGGTGAGTTACTAGAGGCATGTAGAGCCAGTTGAAAATAAATAGAGGCCAGGTGTCAAAGCAACCTTTTCTGAGCCTTCAAATGCCTGCCATGTGGCATCACATATATCCATGATTTTCCACATCCCGGACTGAGAACTTCATAGCTTCTTTTACAAGGAACTATCTGGAACATAGTTTATTTTCATGAAACCCACAGAGTGTGTGAGTAAGAATGATAGGTGCCTGGTAATGATTCTGATCTGCTCTGACTCCTTGGTCCTTTCCGAAGTTCAATGACCAGTTTCAAGCTCTGATTATTATTTGTTTGATTCCGTTTATGAATCCTTTCCTATAAAACATCCTGGAGCGATCTAACAATGAAAACACATCTAAAACCATTTAATATGCAAAAAAGCACCTTACCTTAGAGTATATATAAATATTCCTTATATAAATACCGTACTTTTCCATCTATAAGACGCCCCAATGTATAAGTCACCCTCTATTTTGGGGGACTGAGATTTCAGAAAATGGGGGGAGAGGGCAAAAAGTTGTTGAGCTTTTGGGGGGGCATTGTTGAGCTTTTTGGGGGGAGGGTTGTTGAGCTTTTTTTAAGGGGGGGGAATGCTGAAATCCGCTCACCCACGCATTACAAAATCCACCTCCCATCTGTCCCCTTGCCGGCAGAAGCTGACAACCGCCTGCTCAATTGCCCCAGCATCGGCCAATCAACAACAACCATGGACACAGCAACCAATAACACGCACAATAGCTGCTGACAGCCACGGCAGCAACCAATCAAACGTACGCCCTATGCGCTACCCATGTATAAGAAGACACCACTTTTTTGCATGATTTTTAAGGGGGAAAACCTAGTCTTATACATGGAAAAGTACGGTTATTTATTTATTTATTTATTTATTTATTTATTTTAAAAAATAAAATCCAGTACAGATGCAGACTGTGATAAGAACATCTCCATTTAATAGGCTTTTAAAGTCAGAGCTATTCCACCTGCAGGGTTTATCTTCTCCTGTGGAGAAGTCCCTTAATCCTGTCTATGTCCCCAGAATGTTTGAAAGCCAATACAGTACTATTCATGAGGCAAAGGGGTTGATATGATATCAGTTTCTGACCTCCAGTACATTAACAGCACACAGCTTGAATGAAACACTATAAAAAACCGCAAGTATTTGCAAAGCATCGAATGCCAGTCGTGAACCCCAAGTTTACACACGTTTGCTGCCCTGCAGCTGATGCTTAAAATGCCACAAGTTTGTGTTCACCTCACATCTGTCTTCATGCTCAGATTCCTTCTCAAAAGCCCTTAACCCTTCCATTCCCATCAAAAGGATCTGCCCACTTTATCTCCTGAGCAGCAAGACTGCTCAATAATTATAGCCTGATAGCATTCACTAAAGCTCAGAATTTGTCAGTGTTTGAAAAAAGCAAAGGTTCTGACCTCCTTTTTTACTGCTTTTCCTTGTCCTCAGACCTTAGTTGGCACAAAAGAGTCTTTGAGAAAGAGTATTCTTGCAGAGTATTGCTGCTTTTATTCTCAAAAAGTCTTCTTCTCCAACCACGACCGAAAGTTTTTTACACACACCAAACGCAACCAGCTTTCTACCATCCAACCAACCTAACACCCAACACTAACATTGACCACTCTATATATACAGGTACAATTTGGTGAAAGGTTGCATGAGTCATTGTAGGCCGCTGACTCATGCTGACTTAGTTCTTTTAGCAATAAAGAAACAGTGGCCAATTTTTAGTCCTTGGTCTATGTGAAGTTATATAGTAGATATGTGACAGCTAGGTTTTTTTTGGGGGGGGGGGGGGTTAAATTAAATTTTTAAAAATAAACATTTCTGTAGATCTTTTACCAATATGTGACTTCATTCTCTACCTCTGAGGATGCGAATATGGCACACTGGGAGAAGAAGAAGAAAACCCTCACCTCCAATGCCTGCGAATCCATCAAGAAAACAGTAAATAAATAAATATTAGTACAGTGGTACCTCGGGTTACGTACTTAATTCGTTCCGGAGGTCTGTTCTTAACCTGAAACTGTTCTTAACCTGAAGCACCACTTTAGCTAATGGGGCCTCCCGCTGCCGCTGTGCTGCCAGAGCACAATTTCTGTTCTCATCCTGAAGCAAAGTTCTTAACCCGAGGTACTATTTCTGGGTTAGCGGAGTCTGTAACCTGAAGCGTATGTAACCCGAGGTACCACTGTAAATACTTTAGTATCAGTATACTGACTTGTGTTACTTTACATAGTCAAGCAACCACATGGTTCAGTATGGCCCCCAGCTAGTACTTCATGATACAGCTTGATTCAGCTTCAACCACCTTAGAGGCTTCTTGATTCGGTTGTTGTGCTAGCAATTTTCAGACCAATTACCCACAAAACATGTTGAGATGGGTAAGAAAGGAATCACTTCATCCGGAGAAGCACAGCAGCTACCATGCGTTGCATCTCAGTGATGTTACTTTTAGATATTTTCATTTGTTTATTCTAGTCAAATAGATGCTAAAAAATATGATCAGTGGATGACTTTTTAAAAAAACGCCTAGCAGCCATAGAGGGTTTCATAGAATTAAAAAAGAAAAGAAAGAATATCAATTTGTGTTGGGGAAATTCAGTTTATAATTAATAATGTATGCTGCACAATAAATAAATAAAAAATCACCTAGGAAAGATATCCTCTATACCTCACAGCAGGTGGTGATAATTTCAACTGAGGACACTCTCCCTGGTGACTCTGAAAGGGTTGCCAGATGTTACTAAATAAAAAGCCTGACAGGAGCTCATAGTCTCTAGACTTTCACAGGGAATATCAATGCACTACAAACATGAACAGTTCAGTCAAAACCAGAAACCTCCAGGTCCTGTCTCTCTAAAAAAATGAATATTTAGAAGTTTCTGGAACTCATTTGCCTTATACTCAATTTATAGCTATTTATTCCAGTCTAAAATAAATTGTTGCTTGCTTCTATGTTGTGCCTCAAATGTATATATTGGAAATATGTTTGTTTATTTGTCTTCTCTTTCTGTTCTCTGTGCATTTAAACTCCTGTTGAAGTATGGTCACCTAATTTGGCATAGGAATTCCTGAGGGGGAAGATCTAGTTTTTTCCCCCTATGTTTGGATGCTGTAGGAAGCCATTTTGAATCAAGATGGCAGACGGAAACTTCACCGATTTGGATGTCCCTGAAGATATCGTCACCCAATTTGTCATAACAGTTCCCAAGATGGAAGAGTGGATTTTGGCCTATGTTTTAATACTGTCAGACACCATTTTGAATCCAAATGATGGAACAAACTGTTCCAAACTGTGCTGATTTGGATCCCTCTGCATATATTCACGAACTGTTTCCTGAGAGTGAGGAGTAGGTTTTGGTCTACATTTGAATACTGTCAAGTGCCATTTTGAATCCAGACGGCAGTCCAAATTGCTCCAAATTGTTTTCTTCTCTTTCTTTCTCTTTTTTCCTTTGTTTTCTTGTCATGGTTAAACTTCGATCAATTTGTCACCCGCAGTACCTGTTTTATGAGTCACTATGTTTCTCAGGCAGAATTGAGGAAAAGGAGCTGTTGGGGTGATGCCAGACTGTTTTCCTTCTTATATTCCCCTCTCTTTCATTTTCACAAGTGTTTGCAATTAAAAGCCCTTTACATACTTTGCTGTATATCATGTGAGTTCTGATCCCCTCCCAAAAACGATATCTTACATCTGATTATGAGAAACCAAATGTTGTGAATCTTGCCCAATTTGCCAACATTGTTGATTTTGGCTTCAGGGGACCCTTCTGTTTGTCTTTTTATTTCTGTGTGCCACCTTCTGAAAAAAGCATACTCCTTGCAGCTAACCACCTGCTATCACACTCAACATGCTGGTATTTGGTTTAGTTTCTTCTTTGCTGATTGAGGAGCACAAAAATATTTTTTATCCCAGTCTGCATCAGTCTTGGATCTTGAATTATTTCGTAAATGAACATGTTTTAGATATGCTTATATTGTCAGATGGTTTTGATACCTTCCACTGGAAATGTAATGACTAAAAAGCCCCATATCGTTACAAAATTCATAGTACTGATGAAGAATTTTGCAGAGACGCTTTATGTAGTGAGACATCTGTATATTTCTTGCACAGCTGATTTCTCTGGACCCAAGCTTATTTCTCAGAAGATTTCTTTGGCAGAAGATCAGATGTCTCATTTAGTACTGGTCTTCCCATTGTTAAACAGGAACATCACCTGCATACCACTTTCATAGCATGGGTACTCAACCTGGTACCCTACAGATGTTCTTGGACCAGAACTACCATCAGCCTCAGTCATTGCGGTCAATGTTCAGGGATGATGGGAGTGGTTGGACAACTAGGAGGTCACAGTATAAAATACCCTTGCTTCATGAAAAATGCAAATACTCCTTTACTGCTTGGATATTCCATAAGCAATGCAGATTCCAAAGTCTGAAATGGGAAAAATAAAAAGGGAAGAAAAGAAGACCAACAACTTTCTCTCTCTCTTTCAAAAAACCAGTGGTGCTGAACCCAGAAAAAATTATTACCCCCAGTCAAGAGAAAAAAAGTTCTACATCAGCGGCATGCAGTCAGTGGGTTGGTGAAAATAGACTACAGTGGTACCTTGGGTTACAGACGCTTCAGGTTACAGACTCCGCTAACCCAGAAATAGTACTTTGGGTTAAGAACTTTGCTTCAGGATGAGAACAGAAATTGTGCTCCGGCGGTGTGTCAGCAGGAGGAGGCCCTGTTAGCTAAAGTGGTGCTTCAGGTTAAGAAGAGTTTCAGGTTAAGAACGGACCTCCAGAACGAATTAAGTACTTAACTCGAGGTACCACTGTACTCCCCTAAAATGTTCCCCTGGTGCCTCCTCTCCGAAGCCCAGGAAGCGTTCACCCAGCTTAGGGAGGGAGGAACGATACTCTGACAGGGCCCAGGGCGCGCTCAACTTTGGGAAGGAGGCGGGCGAGCTCCAGCATGCTGTCAGAGACCTAGCGCCACTTTCCCAAAGCCTGGTCAACTTCTGCCTGGCTTATGGAGGGGGGTGCAATGCTCACATGTGTGATGTCAAGGTGTTGTGAAATCACCCACAATTGCCCTCACAATGCAGGGAGATTGCTTATCTGGAGAGGCAATCCCCTTGTGACTCTGGACAAATAGAAGCAACTGAGCATGTGCTTCGCCAGTGTCTTTATTATAGAGACATTCGTACGAGCCTCATCTTACCATTACTGCATAAGTACCCATGGTGCACTGGACAATTCTATACCTCCCTGCTGCTTTCAGATACCAATCCTGCTGCAACATACAATGTTGCCAGATTCTGCACAGCAGTGCTCAAAATTCATCAGATGATGACCTGTGCCACAAATCAGATATAATGAGCGTGCACGGTAGACTGATAAAAAGGTAAAGGTAAAGGACCCCTGACAGTTAAGTCCAGTTGCAGATGACTCTGGGGTTGCAGCGCTCATCTCGCTTTACAGGCCGAGGGAGCCAGTGTTTGTCCACAGACAGTTTTCTGGGTCATGTGGCCAGCATGACTAAGCCGCTTCTGGAGCAACAGAACACTGAAACCAGAGCAGTGCACGGAAATGTCGTTTACCTTCCTGCCAGAGTGTTACCTATTTATCTACTTGCACTTTGACATGCTTTCAAACTGCTAGGTTGGCAGGAGCTGGGACCGAAAAATGGGAGCTCACCCCATCACAGGGATTTGAACCCCTGACCTTCTGATTGGCAAGCGCCACCCATGTCCCTTTTCTGTAGACTGATAGCTGTGGTTATACACACACACACACACACACACACACACACACACACACACACTAGCCTTTTGCACTCTTTCACTCTTGTCTGATGTTCCTAACCCTTCTTTTAGACTTTCTTAGCTTCTTTTGGATTCTTATGCACTTATATATATATATATATATTCTGTTTTTAACTCCTGTTAGGTTTTAAAAAAATGATTGTACCCCTCCCTCCTTATGCTGGTCTATGACCGTAATATAGTGTTGTTGTTGTTGCAATTGCCCTCACAAGTTGGTGCCTCTGGCCCTAACTGTTCCCCCATGAAAAAAATTGCTGCATGCCACTGTTGTACATGATTGGGGAAACTGGGGTGACTGACTAAAACCTCCTTCATTTCAATAGGACTTAGGTTTAGCCTGATTTGTGTTTGGTTTTAACACAAGCGAATACCACTAGATCTGATTGTGCCTTGTATATTCATATAGATCTGTGCACTATTCCCATCTTGATTTGTGTACTCTTGCAGACTTGATCATGACTCTCATGGTACCTCAGACAATATGTGCCACTGAGTTTGGGGGGACCAACTCCCAGGTAAGTGTTTATAGCATTGCAGCCTTAATCCATGGCTGTTTTTCAAATATCCTCAGTGATACTAATACTACTGCTGCAACCCATTCCATTCATCTAACTCTAGCTTTCTCTGCATACTGTAAATTTCCTTTCCTGTGTTTGTTGTTATTCACTCTTAAGAGCAAACCTGAAGGCAGAGAGCGAGAGAGAGAGAGAGAGAGAGAGAGAGAGAGAGCTCCCTTGCATACTTCCCTATATAATTTCTTGAAAAAGAATAATAATAGCCTGACCCCATCGATTATCCTTTGTAGCTCTTGTGAAGTCAGGGCAACTACAGAGCTGAGAATTGGATTTCCAGAGTTTCAAACTGCAGCCCAAGGAAACAAGGCTAATGCCAGGGCCATGATTAAGTTTTGCCACATTCAATTTTGAAGAGCTTGATGTATGCAGATCCCTACTTGTCGTTCTTAATCTGCTCCCTGGCATGCGTCTTATTTGCAAATATGGTACCGCATCAAGCAATCTTTCTAACTTAATGTCCAACACGATAGTGAAATACGCCTGTCATATATGTGCACTTTGAAATTGGATCACAGTGATGGAACACAATAAAACAGGCATTTTGTGCCCCCACATCACACAGCGTCTGTGGCTTTCTCATCTAGATTGCGAAATGAGGGATACATATAAACAAACAAGGTGAATGCATTCTGATTCAATAAGTCTTGCAGAGTGGAAAGTTCGGAAATAATGTCTTCAGACATTTCTATGCTTGGGTTGATAACAATACCTTGAGTAGCTATTTGTCATTGTTTTTAAACTATTGAAGTGCAAAATGGTAGTGAGTTGCTTAATAAAAGCTTAAACCGTTTTAACACAGCGGTCCCACAAATCTTTCATATTGTCACTTTGTGTCCAGATGCACTGCCATTCAATCAAGCACAGGGTGTATGGATGAAGTGGTGGACATTCATGTATGGAATCCAGTGGAAGTTGGCAGGCTGGAATCAGGAATGAAGTTGCCAGGCAGAAACCTGGGTGATGCTGTCAGGTGGTAGTCATCCACTTCCCCATGCCTGCTTTTGTCTTGGAAGCTGGCAAAGCTTTTCCCAAGACACCTGTGAAAGTTATGAAGAGAACTGCACGACATAAGCCACCTTCTAATTCTAAATAAGTGTCTTTCTAAATACACCCCTATAGTGTTCATGGCACCTGTTCCTTCAATATGGATAATGGAAGGCTGTGCAGACTCTTCCCCAGCTGTTGCCAGTGACATTAGACTCACTGTCATGTCACAAACAGACATGGTGGCCAATGGGAAAGACTGGGAGAGGGGTGGAGGGGTGGAGGAAGGAAGCAGGCTCAGAAGACTGAGAAGACAGCTTAGGGGAAATTGGGGCAGGCAGGGCCAGCTGGAGACCCAAGAGAAATCTGAGTTGACTGGCTTTTGTCTGCTTAAGTTGCCCACATTTTATGCTGAAAACCTGGGAAGAATTGTCTGGAATATCAATTTTTTTTGAATACCAGTGATGGTAGAGAGTTTGAATGATGGAGAACCCCACGATCAATTCAGTTTCAGGAACTGGCAATTGAGGGCAGTAGCTACGCTGCAGGAGAAGGAATTTATAAACACAAGATGTGACAGAGTATCCACTAGACGTAAGCCAAAAGGAACAGGGATTGTTTTTGGAAATAGACTTTCAACCTTCTGCAATTTATAAGCACAAGATGGTGAAAATATTTGTTCATTCAGAATGAGGGCAATCTCTCATGCATCATCTGTGTTCTTTCACTACCGTTCAATTGTCCTTACTCTCAGCTGGCCTGAGGAACATTATCACGTAGCCAGCTTGGACTGACAACATAGCGTCATGATGCTGCGTGATCCCTTTTTGCTTGGGATCTATTCAGCAATAAGCAGTGCTTTTTTCTGGGGGTACTCGAGGGTACACAGTACCAGGACCTTCCCCCCAAATGTTCAAAATGTGGCACCCACTGTAATAACTTCATGGTGAGTATCGGCACCTTCCTTCCTTCCTTCCTTCCTTCCTTCCTTCCTTCCTTCCTTCCTTCCTTCCTGTTAAGTCGTGGGTTGACATAGCAGCCGGCACAGCGATTTCTTCAAGTAGCTCTTTATTCTGGTAAGCTGGAATAGAACTGACAGTGAACAGCTCAGCCGGCCTGTATTTATAGGCAGCCGGCTGTCACATTGTAACCACAACAGCCCAGAGTTCCCGCCTAAAATAACTGCCGCGGACCTGAGTGAAAACTATCTACAGACCTGAGTGAAAACTATATACAGTATCCCCCTGTTGGCCCAGGGTGAAACTACACTACATAACACCCCTCCCCACCGAGATAAGGCGTTAGTTACAATCGTAATGGTTTCCTTATATACAGCACTACGCGTAATGGTTCAATTAGGCACAAAAGCATATCGGTTACATTTCCCATACTTAGACCAACAGTGATACCTGTCCAACAACATAGTCCTTTAAATGAGTTGGGCGCTTGGAAACTCTGCCAGACCGCCGGGGACTGGTAGCCAAGTCCGGAGGGCCACACAGTTCTCGCTGAGGCTGTGGTGCGACCCTAGGTGGCGTTGGAACCAACTCCCCTGGATCCGCTGCTGTGAGTGGAGCCTCCGCAAGTGGAGTGGTCTGAGTCTGTTCTGAGACGGCTTGGTTCGGCTCCACGCTGGCAGTTTGCGAGGGAGGTGTAGGTGGAGCCTCGCCATCTGTACGTGTCTCTTCTGGAGCCGCAAGCGCAGTTGGGGGCACCTCGGTAGTGTCCAAGTCCCCAACCCTGCGCCTAAGTTGGTCTATGTGCCGTCGCCACAAGCGCCCGTCTTCGAGTGCCACCTGGTACGAGCGAGGTCCAGTGACTCCCACTACTGTGGCTGGCACCCAAGGGATGTCCCCCACATAGTTCCGGGCAAAGACCTGGTTTCCTGGGACAAATGACCGTGGTGCGTTGGCACAGCCTGGGGGTTCAGCCACGGCAAAGTCTGGGTGTAGCCGGTCGAGCGGTGACCTGAGGCGGTGGCCCATAAGCAGTTCCGCAGGACTCCTCCCTGTGGCCGCATGAGGGGTGATGTGTTGCGCGAACAAGTATTCGGCGACCCGCTCATGCCAGTCTCCCCGGTCCAGGCGCGCCAGTGCCTCTTTTGTCGAGCGCACCATTCTTTCCGCTTGCCCGTTGCTGGATGGATGAAAGGGTGCCGTTAGGGCATGGCGGATGCCCAGTCCCAAAAGATACCGCTCAAACGTGCCTGATGTGAACTGCGGTCCGTTGTCAGAGACAAGGACATCAGGACACCCATGCGTTGCAAACAGGCCTCGCAGCACCCGGATGACAGCTTCGGTAGTGGTGGAGGGCATCAGGGCGACCTCCAGCCATTTGGAATAGGCGTCCACCACTACCATAAAGGTCCGGCCGTGAAAGGGGCCAGCCAGATCGATGTGCACCCTCGACCAGGGTGTCTTTGGCGTCTCCCACGTGTATCCCTTAGCTGCCGGTGGTGCAGGCCTCGACTCCTGGCACGCTTGACAGGCGGACACCCAGGCAGTGATGGCATCGTCCATATTAGGCCACCAGACGTAACACCGAGCCAACGCCTTCATTTTGACAATTCCCGGGTGGCCAACGTGCAGAGCCTCCAGGACGCGCTGACGGAGTCCCTGGGGAATCACGACGCGGTCTCCCCACAGCAGACAGCCGCGATGAGCTGAGAGTTCATGTTGTCTGGTTGCGAAGGGCTGGAACTCCGATGCAAAGGGCCCTTGTGGCCACCCCCTCCACACCCAGTTGAGCACCTGGCTGATGGTGCGATCCTGGGCAGATGCGGAGGCCACAGTGGCAGCCGACACAGGCGCTGCCGGAAGATCCTCAATCAGAAGGAGCGATGAAGCTGGAGCCGGGTCTTCCACAAATGCTGGAAGAGGGCAACGGCTGAGGGCGTCGGCATGGCCCATCGATTTCCCCGGGCGGTGGATGAGCCGGTAGTGGTAGGCAGCCAGGAAAACAGTCCATCGCAGCATGCGTGGTGAGAGGACCGGTGGAGTTGGACGATCACCGGCGAGGAGGCCCAGGAGTGGCTTGTGGTCAGTGATGAGGTCAAAAGTCCTGCCATAGAGGTATTCATGAAACCTCTTCACTCCAGCCACAAGTGCCAATGCCTCCTTGTCGAGCTGGCTGTAATTCCGTTCCGTCGGAGATAGTGTCCTGGAAAAGTAGGCGAGCGGTGCTTCTCTTCCATCTGGAAAACGGTGACTAAGGACAGCCCCGATGCCAAAAGGTGAGGCGTCGCAGGCAAGGACCAGTGGCCTGGATTCACTGTACTGTACCAGCACACTGTCCGAAGAAAGGAGAGCCTTGACCGCGTTGAAGGCCGCCGTCTCCCGATGACCCCAGGCCCAAGGCGTCTTAGTGCTAAGGAGTCGGTGAAGAGGCTCAGCCACTGTGGCTTTGTGGGGCAGGAACATGTTATAAAAGTTCAGCAGCCCCAGGAACGCCTGCAACTCCGTTTTGTTCTTTGGAGTGGGGGCCTGCTGGATAGCGCGGATCTTGGATGTGGTTGGATGAAGACCGGAGGCATCGATAAGATAGCCCAGGAACTCTACCTGTGGAACGGCGATCTGGCACTTCTCCCTTTTTACCTTGAGCCCGGCCTCCTGGAACCTGGTCAGCACGGCACGGAGGCGCTCGAACAGCTGCTGGTGTGAGTCTGCAGACACCAAGACGTCATCAAAATATGGTACCACGCCCGGAAGCCCTTGCAGGAGACGCTCCATAAGGCCTTGGAAGATGCCAGGAGCCACACTCACCCCGAACTGCAACCGGCGGCAACGGAATGCCCCCCGGTGGGTGACGATCGTCTGGGCTTCAGCAGTGGCATCATCGACTGGCAGTTGTTGATAGGCTTGGGCAAGGTCCAGCTTAGCGAAGACCTTACCCTCACCCAGGGAATGCAGCAGGTGTTGGACAACAGGAACCGGATAAGCGTGCTGCTGAAGTGCCTTGTTGATCGTGCACTTGTAGTCAGCGCAGATTCTCACCGACCCATCTGGCTTGACAGGCGTGACGATGGGGGTTTCCCACTTTGCGTGGTCAACCGGCTCCAAAACTCCTTGGGCGATCAGTTTGTCCAGTTGTTCGTCCACCTTAGCCTTGAGAGCAAAGGGAACCCGGCGTGGCTTTAGCTTGATGGGGGCGACTTGTGGATCCAGGCTAAAGGAGATGGGCGTACCTGTATATTGGCCCAAGGTGTCGTCAAAAACCTCGGCAAAGTCTTTGACCAGACCCTCAGTCTCTGCGTTAGAGATGCAGTTGATGCCGGTGACTTCCAGGCCGAGGGCATCAAACCAGTCTAGCCCTAGGAGGCTTGGCCGCTGACCTTCGACCACCACCAACCGGAGCAGGCCCGAAAAATCCTTGAAGGCGATCCGGAACCGGCCAACGCCTACCATGGGAACGTCGTTTCCCTGGTAGTCTCTCAGGTGTACGCGGTGAGAGTCGAGTTGCCTTTTGGACACTCTGGGTACCAGTCTTTTGATGGTGCTCCATGACACGATGGACAGGGCAGACCCGGTGTCGATCTCCATGTCACATGGAGCTCCTTCAATGAGCACCGTGACGTTCAGCTTGCGTCTCGTAGGCGAGTCGGTTTGGCCAATCGTGGTTCCAGACGGGCAGCGGCAGTTGGTGAGAGCGAAACAACTTTCCTTGGCAGACTGGAGTGAAGACTTGGACTTGCGAGTCGATGAAGGGGGGGTGTCAGACGGAGCCGATCGGCAGACCTTAGCGATGTGGCCCCTTCTGGAACACCTCCTACAGATGGCGTCTCTGAATCGACACTTGGCACGGGAATGGTTGCCTCCGCAGCCAGCACATTCCGGTTGGCCCTTGGACTTCTGTTGGAACTTCCTGCGCTCCCGCTTTGTCTGGTGCACATCATCGTCTTCACTGGAGGATGCCTCCTCACTGCTGGCCTCTTCATGATGCACCGGAACGGGCTCCCTAGCAAGACGCAGGCTGCTGGACTTGCGGATCTCCTGAGCGGAGCGTTCAGCAGCTTCTGAGGCCACAGCCTCCTCAATGGCTTTCTGTAGCGTGAGGTCTGGCTTGGCTAGGAGACGCCGTTGCAGATGGATGTCCCGGACCCCGCAGACGATTCGATCCATCAGGGCATCGTCTAAGTCTCGGAACTCACAGTGCATTGCAGCCTGTCGCAGGGCGGTGGTGTAGTTGTTGATTGACTCCCCCTCTGCCTGGTTCCTGTGGTAGAACGCATGGCGGGCAGCAATCTTGGACGGCTTTGGTGCGTAGTGGTTGCGGAGCTTCTCTTGGATCGTGTCCCATGGTGATGCCTGGACTGCTTCAGGCGCAACCAACGCTCGGGCCGTCTCAAACACCTCAGGCCCACAGAGGCTGAGGAATAGGCCCCGCTTCCGATCCTGTGATACTGCTGTCAGTTCGTTGGCTTGGAGGTAGCAGTCGAACCGAGCGAGGTAGGAGTCCCATGATTCAGAGGCTGGCGCAAACGGCGGTAGAGGCACAAGTGAAGCCATGATTCCGATGCCGGCGTGAAGGGCGATGGATGGAACACAGTGCTCTAGCCAGAACAGTCAGCTCTGAACTGGTTCTGCCCAGTGATTTCGCTCAGTGATTTCGCTCTGTGATTCAGCTCAGTGATTCAGCTCAGTTCAGAGGCTGGCCGCATCTGGCTGTGCTCTGATGTCCATCAATCCCATCCTCGTCGCCAGTGTTAAGTCGTGGGTTGACATAGCAGCCGGCACAGCGATTTCTTCAAGTAGCTCTTTATTCTGGTAAGCTGGAATAGAACTGACAGTGAACAGCTCAGCCGGCCTGTATTTATAGGCAGCCGGCTGTCACATTGTAACCACAACAGCCCAGAGTTCCCGCCTAAAATAACTGCCGCGGACCTGAGTGAAAACTATCTACAGACCTGAGTGAAAACTATATACAGTATCCCCCTGTTGGCCCAGGGTGAAACTACACTACATAACACTTCCTTCCTTCCTTTTATTAAAAAAGCACTGAGAATAAGTCTTGTAAAAGTTGCCAGAGCAAAAAGAAAGCAGTTGCTACAAACATCTTTGTGCAGAACTAGGAAAGATAAATGGTAACATGTTTGTTTGATGTGGAGGGTGGGATTCCCCAGAAAGCTTTGATCACATGTGAAAAGTCAGGGACAGTTCTAGGCCACACTGAATGGAGATGAGTATTTTTAGAATTCTAGATACTACAGACACACTCATCCAAACAGGTGGGGTATTTTTAGTGAATTTTGTGTGTGCTTCCTGGACATCTACTTTTTTGAATTTAATATGCCTCTATTGCTGAACCAGGGACGCAGGTGGTGCTGTGGATTAAACCACAAAGCCTAGGACTTGCTGATCAGAAGGTCGGCGGTTCAAATCCCCACGACGGGGTGAGCTCCCGTTGCTCGGTCCCAGCTCCTGCCAACCTAGCAGTTCGAAAGCACGTCAAAGTGCAAGTAGATAAATAGGTACCGCTCCGGCGGGAAGGTAAACGGTGTTTCTGTGCACTGCTCTGGTTCGCCAGAAGCGGCTTAGTCATGCTGGCCACATGACCCAGAAGCTGTACGCTGGCTCCCTCGGCCAATAAAACGAGATGAGCGCCGCAACCCCAGATTCGGCCACGACTGGACCTAATGGTCAGGGGTCCCTTTACCTTTACCTTTATTGCTGAACCGCCATTGTATAATCCAATATATTATTTGGTTGCGCGGTGTGTGAAGTTCTACTCTGAATGCTGAAGAGGCTCGACATATTCTTTTTATGATAGTTCATTAATGCTACACCTGTATTGGTTCATTTGGTTATTTAAAAGATGTAGAAAAATATTTTGCATCTTAGTTTTGATGAACAGTTATCTTGTGGCTGCTTGGCTTAAGTCTCTGGAAACGTCTGGGACTCTCTGTGCATCTGTTTAGTATGATGACACTGGGTATTTGTTCAGTATATGATGACCAGCCTATCAGGGTATCCATACATTCAAGACTGACAGCACAAGCCTGTCAATGTCTACTTAGAAGGAAGTCCCATTGAGTGCACTTGGGCTTTCTTCCAAATAAGTGGGTATACGATTGTAGCCTAAATACAGCCTAGCTTGGAAATAAGTGAATTGGATTATTTTTTATTCATTTTATAGATGGCAGGGAAAAAGTGTCTGATATCCCAAAGCACACACTGACAGCCTCTATGCCAATCCAAATATTTCCCAGCAACTCTGTATCTCCTTGATCTTAATCCTATATCAATACAGACAAGGAGGGAGGTAGTAAAATGAAGGACTTCTAGGCTGAAAGTCATTCTCTGTCTCCGCCTCCCTGTTGAAATAATTTGTTGCCCTGTCTTGCTGGCTTTAGGGGATTTACAATTAGATCAGTTTCACAAACAACCTGGATTTGCACCTACCTTTTGAAGTAGTTTATAGTAGTAAGGGTGGTTGTGGTTGGGTTCCACCCCTCCTTCCATATTAACTTCAGCAATAAAAGTGGTGTGCTTCTTTTCCTTTCTTTGTGGCTGAGAGCTGAATTAAAAACACTGATACCAGTACCTACTTGAACTATAGCTCACTTTGGCCCATGTAAACATAAAGAGAACCAGCAGAGGAAAAGCTATCAGTGCAGGAGCTATATAACCAAATTTCAGGCAAATGCCCAAAGGTATGCAGGTGGGCGAGGGACGCGAGTGGCGCTGAGCCTCTAGGGCTTGCTAATCAGAAGGTCGGCGGTTCGAATCCCTGTGACAGGGTGAGCTCCCATTGCTTGTTCCCAGCTCCTGCCAACCTAGCTGTTTCAAAGCAAGCCAAAAAGTGCAAGTAGATAAATAGGTACTACTCTGGGGGGAAGGTAAATGGCGTTTCCGAGTGCTGCTCTAGTTTCAGTGTTCTGTTGCACCAGAAGCAGCTTAGTCATGCTGGCCACATGACCCAGAAAAACTGTCTGCAGACAAACGCCGGCTCTCTTGGCCTGTAAAGTGAGATGAGCGCCGCAACCCCAGAGTTATCTGTGACTGAACTTAATTGTCAGGGGTCCTTTACCTTTACCTTTTTATGCAGGTGGTCAGTTCCCGCAAGGATGGGTAGAACCAATTCTTCCTGCCCTGAAGGAGAAGAGGGAGGCATTCCTGCATGATCACCCCCGGAGATGCCTCAACTCCAAGTGGATGAGGAGGAAATATGGCCCTAATTCCCACCACTGGGTCCTGAAACCCAGGAGCTGCCCATCACCCACAGAGGTGCCTAAGGGGGTCAGTCAGCCGACCTACTTCTTCCCTGCCTGCCAAAGTAACCAGTTTAACCAATCAACTATTTAGCAGACTACCATCCAGTTCCAGGCGGTGTGGAGCAGGTGAAAACACCAGTCTGTCGGGCTGACCAAGATTTCTACTATGCCCAAAGGTCAACACCATAGCCACACCACGAAAGAGGAACTGTTAATGGGTGCAACCACCAAAAAGAGGTAAGAGACTAGCCACATACGAACGAATTGCATGTCAACACAAATTAAGAATGGATAAATATGAAGAAATCTGGAAGGAATATTTAAGCGATAAGGCGGACGGTGGTGGGAAGTAGGGGCATGAGAGGTGGGGAAATATTGTTTAAAAGGTGTAGTCATAGGTATATCAGTACTCAAATCTGAAATGGTAAATTGTGCTATTAGTATTATTGCGGTTTTTGTTGTATGCTTTTTTGTGGTTGTTGTTTGTATTGAAGAAATGATTAATTTTGTTTTTTTAAAAAAAGAGCTAAGAGAGTGAGAGCAGCTTGTACCTACCGTATTTTTCGCCCTATAGGACACACTTTTCCCCCTCCAAAAATGAAGGGAAAATGTGTGCGCGTCCTATGGGGCGAATGCAGGCTTTCACTGAAGCCTGGAGAGCGAGAGGGGTCGGTGCGCACCGACCCCTCTCGCTCTCCAGGCTTCAGGAGAGCCCCAGCGCCAGCCCCACAAGGTCGGGGGACAGCAGGGAGGTTGAACGCCGCCATCCCGCTGTCTCCCAATGTGGTTTGGAGGCTGACGGCGGGGAGACGCGTGCTTCTCCCCTCCGCCAGCCCCGCAAGCTCTGGGGACAGCTGGGAGGTGCAGCGCGTCTTCCCGCTGTCCCCGGACCTGATCTGAAGGCAGGCGGTGGGGAGAAGAGCGCTTCTCCCCGCTGCCGGCCCTGCAAGCTCTGGGGACAGTGGGGAGGCGCAGCCCAGACCTGATCTGAAAGCAGGCACCTATTTTCCCATGCCTGTGAAATACCAAGATACCAAGCCTGTTTGTGCATACTATCCCAAGTATACTAGCACCTGATTCTACAGTCTCCCACATTACAGCTGCAATTTCCCTAGCACACAATATCTCTCCCTTTCACTGCAGGGGGGTGGGGGTGGGGATTCACACCAGGCATTTGAACGCAGCCCTCAAAATGGCAACGAAACAAGTCTCAACATTTGCAAAACATTCCTTTATTAATAGAAATAAATTATTTTGTATAAAAATTTGCATGCGTCAACCATTGCATTTATCATTAGCACAACGCAGGGCTTCAATTCAGTCAGCCATCTTCACAAGGAACAAACTTCATCTTCTTATACAAGCTGAACAAGTGTGGAACGGGAATGGAAATTCTCACAATCACAAAAAAGTACTTACAAGTAGAACATCAGACATGGTTTTTTATTTCAACAGCATTTTTTTTTTCACAAGCTAACATTTTTTGTTTTCCTTTTGTGATTCACCTTCTTTCATGAGTAAACAGTTTGGACATTTGACACACAGTCATATAATATATTTCTGGGCGATTTCTCTCCCAACCCACCCGCCCCTCCTGCTTTGGGCTCAAGAGGTTAGTCTTTGTCCTTTTACAGCTTAGACTATGGTCTAGAGACATCTCAAAGGCTGAGTTCTCATGATGCTATAGTCAACGTTGTTCTTAAGTTCGCATCCTGCAAGTCTTCAGGTATGTTTGGTTTCCTCACTCAGTTTCCATGATTGCTGTAGCTGACATAAGTCGTCTTGCTGGAGGAAGCTGCGGGCAAAAACAAGCAAAGATCAGCCAAACAGGGAAAAGCCCTTCTTATGGATACGAAAAGAAGCTTAACAACCCTGTGAAATGTTTCGGGCTGGTGATGTGCCATGTCTTCAAAGAAACTGAACAAAATTAGGCATGGGCATTAACCAGGGCTGCTGACAGACACAGCGGACAGGTTGTTCCTGTTGCTCAAGCTCAGGGATCACAGAGAGATTCTGGTCTCAGCAAAGGGCATCACGCAAACCCATTTCAACACAGTACTTGAACCAAATATACCTAGCATTGTGGGGCAATCCTAGCAGTGTTGTCAGGGCTGGTTACTGCGGTGGTGGAGTGGTGGGGCAGGGCAGTGGTGAAGTCAAGGGTGCAGCATGGGGGCTGTGGGGGTGGAGCCAAACCAGCATTCCTGCTAGTATCCTGACCACACTGCCTTGGTAAGTGGCAGTATCACCCCATCAGGAAGGTGGCAACACAGCACCCTGATGACCACTTCCACCTGAACAGATCTTCCAGAAGTGACCTGGGTCATCTCAGAAAGTTCCACCAGTAGGGAATCTATGGAGAAAGAGCCTCACTCTGCTTCCCTCCAGCCATACTCCCTGTAATGGCTTGAGAGCTATGGGATTTGACACTGCTCCCAGATAGGGCTGGAGGAGAAATTTGGTTCAGTTGCCATTTAAATGCAAATCTATCAAATTCACACTGTCCAAATGTAAGAACTGAAAAACAGCCATCTTTATAACTTCGTACTTATCTGAGTTTTGCGCTGCAATTCTCCAACCAAGGTTCACAAATATTTTATTATTTAATTTATTTCATAAAGTTTATATACTGTAAAAAAAGCAAAACTTAAAGCGGTTTACAAAAAAAGTATGCCTTAGGGAAAAGTGTACCCCAAAATGTATATAGTATACAAAAATGCATTATATTAGGGGAAATTGCTTGCAAAAATGTGTAGTCAAAACAGCATATCAAAATGTATTGCATAGGAAAGATTTGCACAAAAATGATGCTTAATTTTGATGAGGTGCAAATAGAGAAAAGCACACCACTGCAGAAATTTGGAGAATTGAATTTAAGATTGGAAAAATGAGAAACTGAGAGAACCAGAATGAATATCTCAGGGCACTCCCAGAAGCAGCCAGCAGGGAACTTTGCAGAAAACGTTGCACCACTACAACCAGTGCAGGACATTTTTAAATAGTTAAAAAGCAAGAAAAATTGGAAAGCACTTGGCTACATTGTAAAGTATAAGTGAGGTAAGCAGCAACCCTCTCCTGAAAATTATAGAGAAATTTCTCCATCTTGGGATTTTTCAGAAAACTTAGTTTAACTCCACTTACCCAATGAAGGAAATTTTCTGCACTGCTTGTGTCCAGTCTTTCCATTTAAAATGTTATTAAAAGAAGAAGTAACAAGTCCTCCTGAGCCTATGGCTTCTTAGGGTAGTAATGAGCCTAAATTAACAGTACTCCTAAGAATTTGTGTGTGATTTCTGAAAAGGTCTCACATTCTTGTCAATTTCATTTCGTGGTTTTAAAAAGGAGAGGAAGAAAACACT
This sequence comes from Podarcis muralis, assembly GCF_964188315.1. Taxonomy (NCBI): domain Eukaryota; kingdom Metazoa; phylum Chordata; class Lepidosauria; order Squamata; family Lacertidae; genus Podarcis; species Podarcis muralis. The sequence goes on along the minus strand of NC_135664.1, from coordinate 18,680,617 downwards.
GACTACCAGTGTACCCAGCTTTCCTCTTCTCTCTTTATTTTCATGAACATCTTCTCAAGCATCATCCACAATTTACTATAATGAGCTTACTGCTTCTGTTTGGGGATTTGAAAGCCTCAGCAGCTGGTATCTTGGTTTTAAAGACTGTGGGCTATTCACAGTTGAAATACGAATCACACTTGGCAAGCATAGGTGACCAGAGATGGCTGTATATTTGGCACAATAAACTCGAGGAACTAACAGACTTTTAAAAGATCAGTTTAGTCCTTTGGAATAAAATAAAGACAAATCAAAATGACATGCAGCTCTCTTGAATTGAAAGCAGGCATTTCAATAACCAGGCTGTCTCCCAAGCAAGTGGTTAATGGGGGTGGTAACAAAGTTTTACCCATAGACCCATGGAGCTAACTTAGTAATGTTCCTTAATTTTAGTGACTCTGCTTTGAGTAAAGATTAGTTGAATACCACCCTACGATTGAAGTCAGTGAACTGAGAACTATATATATTGTACAGAAGTGACTAACTCGTAGCCCACCAGATTTCACTATACTACATCAGCCCTAGCTAACATGACCACAGGTTCGACATTCATGGTATAATACAGCTCATCTACACTTAAAATACACTGGGTGTCTGTTAAAGATGTAAGTTTAATATGCATAAAATGTAATGTTTGTATGGACTAATGTTTGAACAATTCATGTAAAGCTTTACATTTGCAAAAAGAAGTTTGCATTAAGGAGGAGGTTTCACTCTGGCAAATGCGGCAGAAAAGGGTGGGTATTTCAATTTCAGGTTAATTGATGACTTACCCTAGAAAACTGCTGTAAATTAGAGTGTATGAATGGAGTCCCCTGCTTAAGCAGTCAGACACCACAGCAGGTCAGGCCAGATTTCTAACAGAATGAGACTACGACTAGAACACGTTAAACATGTTGACCATTTTATACGTAAGAAAATCAGGCTTATTTTGCTCTACACAGTTGCTAAGCAACGCATGCACACAGGCCCAGTTTGAAGCCAGGGCTCACTGGATGCAACCATAACTGTTAATTAGTTCTGCCCCCTGCACCTTGCTATTTCACCTACTAACTGCTTGGACGCGGGTGGCGCTGTGGGTAAAAGCCTCAGCGCCTAGGGCTTGCCGATCGAAAGGTCGGCAGTTCGAATCCCTGCGGCGGGGTGCGCTCCCGTTGCTCGGTCCCAGCGCCTGCCAACCTAGCAGTTCGAAAGCACCCCCGGGTGCAAGTAGATAAATAGGGACCGCTTACTGGCGGGAAGGTAAACGGCGTTTCCGTGTGCTGCGCTGGCTCGCCAGATGCAGCTTGTCACGCTGGCCACGTGACCCGGAAGTGTCTCCGGACAGCGCTGGCCCCCGGCCTCTTAAGTGAGATGGGCGCACAACCCTAGAGTCTGTCAAGACTGGCCCGTATGGGCAGGGGTACCTTTACCTTTAACTGCTTGGAAAATCTAAGAAAAGAAAAGAAAACCTTAGCCTAACCTTTTTGGAGCATTTACCTGTTGTCACTGTTCTGACAATGATAACAATACTATGAAGAAAGCAAGGATCCTCATGAGTTTGGAATAATCCCAGCCTCACAAAGCAGTTTGGGGAGGGCGACATGAGAACCTTTGATCCCAGCCTTGTCCTCAAGGAGCTGGGATCGAATGGTGCATGAGGTGCTCACAAGCCCTCCACAGGCCACTTTGTGAGGCTGGGATATGATCAGAGTCCAGCCTCGCAAAACATCACAGGGCTGGTTCAGGGAGAATGGTGTGAGCAGCGTCCCCCCTCCCGAGAAAAATGTGCCCGGGGCAATCACCATGGCAGCTCCCACACACACACTACAACCACAGGCAGTGGAGCAACTGTTGGGCCCGAATGGTCTCGTGGGCCCCAATGCTAAATGTTTCAGGGATGATGAAAATTAAGAAGATAAGGAGTCCAGCTGGGTCAGACCCATTGAGTCCAGAACCCTGCTTCCTGTAGTTGGATACCCACTCAAGAAAAACATGAAGGCAACGGTACTCTCACAGTGTTGCTCCCTGATGGAACTTAAAAGGCCTCTTTAGCAAATAGTTAGCATGTGGGCTGGGGGAACAGTTGCACAACTGATCCAGGATTTAGAGCTAGATGAGTTTATATCATAATCATTACTGTTCAGGGAGAAACACCAAGTTTCAAAGCAATTTCAAAACGTACTACATTATAAAAATACATTGTAAAAGTGCTGTTGTGCCCTTTAGGTCACAAGAATCACGACAGAGTCAGGAACCAAACCTAGAAGTCTTCTTAAGCACACCTATGTGCAACTAAGCCCCAATGAGATCATATTCCACTAAACGCTTGTTCGCAACCCGACTGTTGAGTTTCATTCCCTCCACGGCACCACGCTTCCCCTCGCCCCGTCACCGCAAATGATGTCATTGCCGCACAATGCCATGACTGCCACTGCAAAAGTAATTTGAGACCTGAGGGTCACCAACTGTTAGCAAGAAGGAATATTTTCTAGATGGTATTCTGAGTACTATTACAGCTAGCTGGTTTCAAAGAGCAGCTTTCAAGAAACTCAGCGATAAGTGTGCTGGTGCCTCTAAAAAGTTTCCGCAAATTATTTTGGCAGCAGGGAGTAAAGTTAAGATGGTCTAATAGCTACAGGATGACTTTTGAAAAAAGCAAGCGCCAATTCTGAGTTGCCTGTCTTTCAGCCAAGACAGCTCAATTACACCATGGAGGGGGGGGGGGACGACTCCTGAGAATGGGGATGTGTTGCCTTTTCTAATCTTCCTGCTTCTCAAGCAGTAAACAACGAGGATCAATACCCTGAAGGCAGGCGCTGAAGATGAGCTTTAAAATCATATCAATGTTTTGGGGCTGAAGCCAAGATAAGACTACAGTAAAACACAAAAACACTTTGCTGCACATCAGGCTACTGGATGGAATAGGTTTGCTTCCAGTTGTCACTCAGAAATCACATTTAGAGAGTGCTTTTACTAGATTCAGCCACTCCCATCTAGCATGTAGATAGGGAACTCGCTCTCTGAGTGTTGGTCCTCATGAAGCCAAAACAGCACCATTCACACACAATAGGAAGGCTTTTAGAAAACTTGGGGCAATCCTAAAATTTGCAGAAACACTCATATAATTTAAAAAATAAAATAAAATAAACCCAAGCCTTTAAAAAAAAGCTTAATAAGGATGGAGCATATTCAGTGGGTGTTCAACAGTGACAGGCTGTCTCTTTTCCTTTGTATTCTTCTGGGCCTCTGAGACATTTGTGAGAGAAACCAAGACATTTTTACCTTCCCATACTGGCATATGAAATCAAGAAAGCTTAATGATTAGCAAGCGCATTGTGATAAACTGATCAATATTCTTGGGTTTCTGATTGCCTTTTCTTAAGAAAGCAAACTGCTTTGAGGGTGGCTCACCACACAAAATAAAACAGTGGCCATTATTTTGATGAATAATAATCATGATAAAAATCCTTTGCCAAGCATTGCCAGTTCCCTTATCTATCTTTGGTGTCTGTAATTCTTCCACAGCATCCAAATGTCTGGAAGGTATGGCTGCTTCCACCATAGTGTACACTTCCTACATTTTCCCCTGCCACGCAGCCATTGAAGGAACAAGAGCAAACTTCAAGATCTGCTGTCACCAACTCCATTCTCTCTTTAGCCAGTGCTTTCCCCCCCTGGCAAAACGCAATGGTAAGCAGCAGCACTACCATATTTTGTGGGGGGAAGGAGGCAGGAGTGCTCTCAAACCCCATCAGAGCATCGTGCCTCCTTCCCCAAGCCCTGGAAGTGTTTGGCCAGCTTAGGAGTGGGCTTTGGGAAGGTGGATAGAGGGCTCTCAGACCCTTCAGAGCATCACCTCTCCTTCCCCCAGCTTAGGGAAAGGGGCACAATGCTCTGACAGGATCCTAGAGCCCTGTTGCCTCCATCCCTACAGGACCGCCTCTCCCCGTATGCCCCGCGGAGGACCTTAAGGTCCATAAATAGCAACACCCTAGATGTCCTGGGCCCTAAGGAAGTCTGATTATCCTCAACCAGAGCCAGGGCCTTTTTAGCACTGGCTCTGGACTGGTGGAACGCTCTGTCTCATGAGACCAGGGTCTTGCAGGATCTGATTTCTTTCCGCAAGGCCTGTAAGACAGAGTTGTTCCCCCTGACCTTTGGCTTGGAATCAACTTGATCCCCTTCCCCTCTTTCCTTTTTCCTTTTTCTTTCTGTGATGGAACTCCTACTTGGGGACTTCCCTGGTTTTTTTCCTGGCCCACATAGGACCAGTCTGGATAGTAGTTGGCCTTGGTGAAGATTTGACGTTTTCATCCCCAAACAGTTTTTGATCTGGGCTTCCACTGAAATGAGGCTGCATTTTAATGTTGTATTTTAATCTTGTTTTTAAGTTGTATTTTAATCAATTGTTTTTATACCTGGTGTTAGCCACCCTGAGCCTGGTCTTGGCTGGGGAGGGTGGGGTATAAATAAATTATTATTATTATTATTATTATTATTATTATTATTATTATTATTATTATTATTATCCCAAAGCTGGGCAGGTCGAAGCCTCTTCACCTGGGTGGCAGCTCTCAGGTAGGTGGGTGGATAAGGGAGCAGCAAGCAGCTAACCCGCTCTCACTGCCCAGTCTTGGTATCAGGCCACACCCCTCACCCTCCCTTGACTACAGGAACTGTCTTTATCTGGTATGTTTATGCCTCATTTAAAAGAAAGATCATAATAAACATTATAGTTCATGCTTCATGCTTCCATATCTGCAATACCAAGGGCTGTTTACTTTGTTTCAAAGCATATCCTTTTCTCATATCAAATTATGAATCATTGCTAAGCCTACAAAAGCCAGCAAACAGGAATTTTCAGATTTTACCAATAGCCTTTTGTGATTTGGGGATCGACAGCACTGAATAATTTCTTTGTTGCTCTGACATTTGTAAAAGCATGCTATCGGAAACAAACCTTTTGCATTAAAAATTACTTTCTTTTCTTTTCTTTTTCTCTCTTTTACCACGCATGCAACAAAATGCAGACTTCAATGTGGTGAAGGCCAATTCATCTTTTGTATTTAGGCCTTTCACTTTGCCCAGATCTATTTTGCCTTTTTAGATAAGTATGCAGGCAAATAAATGTCATATAACATGCTATGACAACATGCTCCCATAGAGTGCAATGACTAACCTACTTGAAAGAGTTATTTCGAGATGTGCCAGGATTCATGAACCAATTCCAGAAGGGGAAGACCCAGCTTTTCTAATTGCATATTTTGCTAGTTGGTGATGAAATTTGCATATGAGTACTTAGAAAATGGGACGTGGGTGGCGCTGTGGGTTAAACCACAGAGCCTAGGACTTGCCGATCAGAAGGTTGGCGGTTCGAATCCCCGTGACGGGGTGAGCTCCCGTTGCTCGGTCCCTGCTCCTGCCAACCTAGCAGTTCGAAAACACGTCAAAGTGCAAGTAGATAAATAGGTACGGCTCCAGCGGGAAGGTATATGGTGTTTCCGTGCGCTGCTCTGGTTCGCCAGAAGCAGCTTAGTCATGCTGGCCACATGACTCGGAAGCTGTACACCGGCTCCCTCGGCTAATAAAGTGAGATGAGTACTGCAACCCCAGAGTCAGCCACGACTGGACCTAATGGTCAGGAGTCCCTTTACCTTTACCTTTACTTAGACAAAAGACAATGGATGAATTTACAGATAGTTCCTTACCAATTGTTAACTTGCAATGGTGTGTGCATATGATCACTTGGGAAGCTGGTTTCCTGTGTTATCCTACCAAGCAACAATAATAATTTTAACATTCCTCTGCTTCTCAAGATTTTTTATCAGGTGTGGAAGTGCCAAGCATATTCCCTGGCTAATGCATAGTCAGTGCTAGCCTGAAGGGAAATGCCTTGATCAGGTGTAGTTTCCAACAGGTAATGAGAAGTCTGACTGAACAGTGTCACCAGCTCCATGTTGAAAACACATGAGTAAGACAACATTCTTCAGACTAGTGTGTAACACCATCAAGAAGGTTGGTCTTGTGTCTTTGTGTAGTAAGAATGAATGCCAGAAGTAGCATCACTTAGAACAGTGATCTCCAATCTTTCTTCCTAACACACACCACTTACAAATTCTGAGGGTTTTTGTGAGAAACTTAATAATTTTTCTGTCTATTGTAGCAACTGGAATGTTCCATATATGATTTTTAATTATCGTTTTGTAGCTTCTTTTATACCGCATTATATTCTAATACAGGCTTCCTCAAGGTGTTTTTGGCCTACAACTCCCATGATCCCTAGCTAGTAGGACCAGTGATCAGGGATGATAGGAATTGTAGTCTCAAAACATCTGGAGGGCTGAGGTTGAGGAAGCCTGTTCTAATACAATATGAATTCCATAGAATATATAAGAAATAAATGAAGCTATTAAAATACAATTAAAATGTGAATGTTTCATGTGATAGATGTGCCCCATCTCCCATCTTCGACTACAAATCTATAGACATATTGTGGACCACTTGAATAAAGCTTGTAGACCGCTGGTGGACTGAAGACCACAGCTCGGGAGCCCCTGACTTAAGGAGTTCCTGTTGGTCTTCGTCACTCACTAAGCCAGCATTTTTCTTGCCCTAGAAAGAAAAAAACCAGCTACTTATTGCAACATGGCAAAAACCAAGGCTGCACTTAAGATGGTGGGTTGAGGGAGGGGAAGATGATGCTCAAATTTTACAATTATTCAGAAGGTCATAAAGTAAGATAAGGATGGCATTACCTACACAGACTTGTAAAAAGTATATGTATGGATACCACCACCAATAAATGCAATATTGGAATTTGAAAAACTATAGAGGGTGTTTGTAATACAGCTTTGCAATAGTGAAATAAGAAGCCCATCATCACGATATAATCAGATCAAGGTTAAAGCTTTTTTTGAAGTGGAGTTTTTCCCCCCTAAAATGATCATTTTTAATTTCTTTTGCTACAGATCTTTTTTTTAAAGCACCTTAAAAAATGGGTACATGATTTTTGGCACACCTCTATGTTCATGCAGGTCAAGCCAAGAAAAAATGTGGTTTATTAAACATTCCTGTGAACGTACATCTATTAGGAAGTGCTGCCACTCTTGACCATGGTTAAGTCTACGGATGACTTACTGTTGGTTTCAAGACTTTCACAAAGTTCAGTTTTGACCTCGCCATTTGGTCTGTCGTTTCCCTTTTGGATCAGCTTGCTTTGCATTGTGGCTGCTGTGACTACAGCTTTGAAACTCCTCTTCCTTTTCTGAACATTTTGCTCTGGATGAAAAATGATAATATAAACCTTGGGCATGTAGAGCATGCCTAGAGACACAGAAGCACTTAAACTCATGGATATTGTAAGTGTCGTTGTCTGGATGTACATCTAGAAAAGAGAAAACATGATACAATTAGTGCCAGTTGGGCTAACAGAGGAGACAGGGATACACAGAATTGTTCACGGGAAAAGACACTCCAAAACAAAACCTAAGGTTAAAAAGTACCACTCAAGTGTTATAGTGTTGCAATTTCATGGCATTGCTCAGATATTCTGCTACTTTCAATAAAAGATATTCTGCAGCTATTCAATAAAAAGGAATGTCTGTAGGAGTCAGAACAATTTAACCTCTTGCCAGAAACTTGGCTCTTCTCTCACCGGTCCTGGAAGGAGCCTTTAGAAAAGTCCCGTATGCTCAGAGACTTTGCACCTGTCCATTGGGAGAGATAGGAAGCCCAGAACACTTGTTCTTTAGATGTCCCTTTTATGAAGAGGCACGTAGTAAGACCATTGATCCCCTACTGGTGAGGCTTGCTGACCTCCCGCAAAAGCAAAAATTTGACCTTTTCCTGTTAGGCAAAGATCAGAAGATGACCTGGATGGTCACCAGATTCTGTGTACAGATCTGTAGGCGCAGACCATCTCCCAACTCAAACTAGTCCGTCACGAAAATCCCTAAACTCGGTTCCATGGGTGACTCTGGGTCAACTCCCTGCGATAGTTGATTGTTGTATATTGTTTTAATTGTCTGTTTTTCTTCTGTGTCTGTACCCCCAAGTGTACCCCCCAAGTGTGTTTTATTACGGTCACAGACCAGGATAAAAAACAACAAAAACAAACATATAAATAAAATAGCAGTTAGGATTTTTTTAACCAATAATTGTTAGAGTAAATAAGGACAAAGAAACAAGCATTGGATAAAACATCTGAATAAAATACAAGATTAAACACGGATAATGGATGGATAAAAAACTG